>NW_028288781.1:6052500-6652500 GCF_059628265.1 Tinamus guttatus | reverse complement strand
TAACCATACAAGTATAACTTACAAACTTACATTTTTTGAAAGTAATTACAAATCTTACTATGACTATTCTGCCCAAATCGTAAGTAGACCTGCTCTATTAGCCCTCATGCTTTCTGATACTGAAGAGTTAATGACTTTAATTAAAAAAAAAAAAAAAAGTTGATTTGTGCAAATAAATGGGACTAGGATATTCATCGTATGCTCAAGAGGTGTTAACAACCCAAAGGAGGTTTCTGTCTGCTTGCTTCTTTAGAAGAATGATTTCTTCAGATATGAGCAAATCAGTGAAATGAAACAAGAAATGTCTGGGAGCTGCTTAAGAATAATTTTGCTACATGCAGGGAGAGCCCGAATTAAAGGAGGCTGAATTCTGTAAGAATACTAGCAATCTCACTTAGAGAAAATACGAAGGACAGCTATGAACTGAAAAGGAGAATTGATAGCAGTGACGTAAACTAGAAGCCAGGAAAAATGGTAAGAAATATTAAAGAACAGGAAATATATGCACAGCAAAAAAAGTAAGGAAGTTTTCAACTACATTCAAAAAGGATTTTAACAACTGAAACTAGTTGAACAATCACAGACACAGAAAAGATTTTTGGTGTTTCTGCTTTAATTTTTGAGAAAAATCACATGATGTAAATACAGCATGCCATGATGATAAAACAGTTTACTTCAGCAGGAACTGATAGGATATTAAACAACTGCTACCAAAGTCAAACATTTTTATTACAGTTGATCCAGAGAGCCGGTACCTGATTGTTTTTCTAAGGCTACCTGAGGAAAAATAACACTTTTTGGCAGTTGTGGTGTTGGAGGCTGAGGATGTGTTCCTGTTTGTCCCAACAGACTGAGAGAAACCTAAAAAATAAATATTAATCAATATTTAAATGCAGTAAACTGAAAGACAGGGTAATTAGGATATATTATCTCAGAAAAAAAAACGGACTACTTGAAGAGGAGTCAGCTAACAGTTAAGAGAGGGCCATGGAAATTAATGCCACTCAGCATTAGATTACAGAAAAAGAGACCATCAGAGTGCCTTGACCTCTTTTCTAATGCAGTTACAGGTTTGATGGATAAAAATAATATGGCTGAAATAGCTGGTTATGTATGCACAAGGCTGTATCTCCTGACACAATTTAAGAAAAAGGAGCAATGCAAAAAACAGTGATGTGGCACATATTTAAATGGGTTAGAAAGCAGGCAATTAATAGGCAGAATCTTAAATTGTTTTTATAGTTGGGTTTGGCAAGGCTCTTTTCATATCTGTATTATCATTTATTGATTGTTGGTTTAAAAAAAAAAAAAAAAGAATATATATATGTATATAAAATCAGCCCTGATAAGGAATACAAACAGAGAGAGACACAGGTCATGGTTCAGAGTGATCTAGGTTTTAAAGGTGCAGGTGTGAGCAAACAGGTCTTCTGCATGGTTAAGAAGCAGTAGGTTTGAAATGTGATTTCACAGTATCAAAGCTGTAACTATGGTTTATAGCATGTAATCTGGGAAGGAGGGAGAGATAGCAAACACAGAAAAACAGAACAACAGTAGATGGTTTACATTTTGGTGGTAAAACTACTATGTTTTATTTCCCTGTAGCTCTAACATTAATGCTTAAAAATACTGAAAAAAAAAATCTGCTGTGACTCAGGAGGAAAAAAAAAAAAAGGCAGCCAGGAAAGAGACATATCTGGGGCTGCAAAAACATGCCTTGTAATAAGAAACTTGGAAAGCCTGGTTTACCAAAAGAGAAAGCTTATAGGGAAGCTTCATCATCATCATCATCGAAGTGCCAACAATGGATACAGATGGTTGATGAGTGTTTTCTAAAATATAGGCTTTTTTAGTTCAGTTATGGAGCAATCTCTGCAAGTCTTCTGGCTTATTCTGGATCAGCAAGACTGCTGCTATCTCAGAGATTACTCTTGCTTGAAGCATTCCTTCAGCTTCCCTTCAACTCTGTCAACTAAACAAAGTATGTGTTTTCAGTGTTTGAGAACTCTAGTTGGGCACACAGGCGGAGTCTGGTCCTCGCAGATGAGGGACAATATTATCATCAGCGGATCGACAGACCGAACGTTGAAAGTGTGGAATGCTGAAACTGGAGAGTGCATCCACACGCTGTACGGCCATACCTCGACAGTGCGCTGCATGCATCTCCACGAGAAGAGGTAAGGGCCTGCTGAGAGCCGCAGCCCCGCCTGGCCTGTAATGGCCACCCCGCTTACTGAGTCCTAGAGTGGGTCAGAGTGGAAGGAAGGGCCCTCTGGAGATCCTCTAGCCCAATCCCCCCGCTCAAGCAGGGTTATGCAGAGCAGGGCTTCCAGGAGCATGTCCAGAGAGCTTCTGAATATTTCCAAGGATGGAGACTCCACAACTGCTCTGGGAGACCTGTTCCACCACCCTCACTCACAGTTTTGTAGCCCTTTGCTGGACTTGCTCCTGTAGCTCCATGTCTCTATTCAATGTCTTATACTGTGAGCAATTTTCTCCATAACTTTTTTTTAATCAGTGTTAAAAACTTGCTGATTTTACAGACTGATTTTGTTTTTAAGTATTGTCTCTGCAGCATTTTGTTAAAATTTTAACTGGTTATAATTTCTGCAGTAGCAAACAGCAGGAAAGTTGTGTTATTTGACTAAGGTATGGGGTTGCTGACAGAGTGGCCCTAGTGGTTTCTGTTTATTGTTTTAAGAACACTAAGGATTTCTTTATCCTAGTAGTCACTGGAATTCCAGTGACATTAATTCCTTTTCTATTCTAGTCTAAAAAGGCTTTTAAAGTATAAACCATACAAACAAAGCAGCATAAGTGATGCTTTACTGAAATCGAAACTTCTAAAGATCAGCTTTGTTTAATAAGTAAGTGTATTTAGTTACATCAGTAAAACAGTATGCTCTCAGCACTGGCCTTGAGCAGGGCAAGTTCATCAGCTTTCATACATGGATACAGTGGTCCATATTCCTTCTCAGAGCATCATTTTGCTGCTCAGGACTGTACTGCCTTTTAAATGCTGTTCACTATGTGAAATACACTGCTCCTGAAGAGGCGAGATGGGCAAGGAAGAAAAGGACGAGTCACATGCAGCCCTAATGAGAAGTCAAATCAAAGCACATCTTTGCTGGCAGTGGCTAATGGTATCTAGTGTCAAAAAGTATTTTCAGCTTATAACTGATTTATGCTCAAGTCCCGTTGTTTTAGCTTCTTTATTACAATGCTAAGTACAGGAGGGGTGTTCTTTCTTGTCTCTCCAGAGTGGTGAGTGGCTCTCGGGATGCTACGCTGCGAGTTTGGGACATTGAGACGGGCCAGTGTTTGCACGTCCTGATGGGCCACGTAGCCGCAGTCCGGTGCGTTCAGTACGACGGCAGGAGGGTTGTAAGTGGCGCATACGATTTTATGGTCAAGGTGTGGGATCCAGAGACAGAGACCTGTCTGCACACGCTGCAAGGGCATACTAACAGAGTCTACTCCTTACAGGTAGGTGGTAGAGTTTTCTGAAGTCAGTTTATTCCACCTTATTTATGAAATTGTGGGTACCTGTTTGTGACACACAATCCACAAAAATATAGGGACATGTGTGATACTCCCCTCTTCTATCCTGTTATATTAGTTACATATTGTTGTTGTCTTCATTCGGAGACTAACTTTTGAGAGAAGCACACAGTACAAAAAGGCCCAAATCTCTATCCCCACAAGTTACACAGGTTTGTGGGTTGTTTTTTTTTTTTTTTTTTTTTGAAATCTTGCCTCTATTTTGGAGCTATGTCTTTGATTTCCCTAAAGAAATTATAGTGGTTACATTTTAAACAAATCAGATGATGAAGTAATTTAAAATATGTCAAAAATAAAGAAAAATTGGTTGGATTAATGTTCTGAATTATGCAGATCAGTTTGCATTGCAATATCCTTATTTTGTAATCATATCTAGTTCCAAACTGTAATTCACAGAAAAGCCAAATCTAAAATTTTAATGTCCTGACAGGACATAAATCTCCAGCCTGTAGAGTCGAGTACAGATCTGCAGTGTGAGGCTTTGTCAAGAGAGGCCTGTTTTTGTAGATGCAGGTTTCTATCGGTATTACTTTGTGGCACGGCCCTATTGTCTCAAGTCACCCCATATCCTTTTTTTTGGGAAAGCAGTGTGCCCAAAGCAGGATACAAAATTCTAGTAAAAGTCTCATCAATGCTTCCTAGAACTGAAAGGTTATTTTATATGCCTTATACAGCATATCCCTGTTTCATACTGCTTCACTGGCATTTTCCCTGGGTAGTTATGTGCCCTTACTCATTCCCACCCAAGCTCAGATCTTTGCAGCGCTCTCTAGACTTTGACCAGCAAAGTGGTCTCTTTGCTTTGGGTCAGCCGTGCCAGTTTAGCTATCACCCAAATCCTAAAGGAAGTTCCAGGTCCCTCTGGAACATCCTCATTTCTTTCACTACACTGTGAGCAAAGTTTTAAACTGGCTAGTACCCCTGCATGAAATCTGCCCCCTTCTTTATGAAAATGTAACAGTTAGTTACCTGCTTTTTCACATGACCTTTTCATATCTCTTTAGAAACCAAAAAAAAAGTGGTTAAATTTGTTCTCCCACAATTTTATATTTACTGCTCCTTGTCATGTTGCTGAGGGTTTAAATCCAGACTGATTATTTGATAATCCCTTCTGGAAACTGAAGTTAGGCTGAAGAATCTGTAATGCCCCCGTTTCCCATCAGTATCTCCTTCAATAATGGAAAGAATTGTATTTGCCACCTGAACCTCCTCTGTCTCCTGTGAGCTCTCCAAGACCTCGGTGGCTGTCTCTGAGATCGCCCTAAGACAGTTTGCCCTGCAGGGCTCATCCCCCTTCTTGCCAAGTTCCCCTCTGCTGCTACTGGTGCAGCACTGTTGGCCTGCGCTACTGTGACCAAGGACTGAATCAGAAAGAGTTCAATACGTGGCCACATGTGGTGTTTCCTTCCCACTGAGCATAAAATAACCTTTTTCTTCTGGACCTTCCTCTTGTTTTTTACAAAATAGCATTTTGTCATCCTCAGTGGATCTTGCTCCTTCTACCTCGTTTTGTGCCTTACCTTTCTGACTTTGTCCCAGGGTGCTCTTTCATACACATCTCTTGATCTGCTTTGTACTTTTTGTACAGTTCCTTGTGCTTTAGCCAAGTGAGCCTTGGTAATTTACTACACTTCCTATCTCTCCTTCACAGAAGGATACTTTGTGTCTTTAAGAAAGTGCCAGCTCCCCTGAACTCTTCTTCCCCTCTGAGACTAGATATATAAAAACCTCATGGGAAGGAAGTCTCGATATATTGAAGTATCTCTTCTTGAAGCCCACTGTTTTTATTCTACTGCTCTTTTTCCTTCCCTTTTTAAGAATCCTGGACTCTTACATGTCATTGTCACTATCACTCAAGTTACTTCTTTTCGCATTTATATTCCCTACACGTTCATCCTTCTTGGTCAGCAGTGTCTCATCTCTGAGTTGATTTCTCTACATGTTCTTGTTGCACATGTTTCTGGTTCATACATAAATGAAGCAGCAAACACACACACACAGACACGCACACACACACCAAGAGTTCAGGCATCTGTGTGAGCTTGTGCTGCTTTTGCAACATATATCTGGGAATTTAAGAAGTTCCTTAGTGCACACAATTATAGTGCAGACGTAGTGAGAGGGGAAAAAGTCATTAGGAGAACAAAATTATTTTCCTTTTTCTTTACGTACATTGTAGTATAATCAGGATTTTATTGTGCTTAAAAGCATTGTACTGTATTTAAAAAAACCCATTGATCATGAGTCACTTGCTCTGATATCAAACATGCCCACTGAGTGCTTATTTTGTTATGCCATTTGCAAATATATACAGTATCTAATGTTGCTTTTAGTGAATTAAATGCTAAATAACCTATATAGCACATCATAAGACCTTAATGTAATTGCTTGTAATAGATTTACCTTTCTTGTAGTTTGATGGCATCCATGTGGTGAGTGGATCTCTTGACACTTCCATCAGAGTTTGGGATGTGGAGACAGGAAACTGCATTCATACGCTAACAGGCCACCAGTCTTTAACAAGTGGAATGGAACTCAAGGACAATATCCTGGTGTCTGGGAATGCCGATTCCACAGTCAAAATCTGGGACATTAAAACAGGACAATGTTTACAGACATTGCAAGGTGAGTTTAAACTTCTCTGATGTAGATAAAAGCCAGCTGCTACATGTTCTATTCAAAACCCTTTACAAATTACATACAAAGTAACAAGCACAGCCCATTTACAACTTAGATATCATTTTTCTGATGACAACCGTATGATCTTTCCTCGAGTCGGAAGAACAAAACGTATTTAATTTAATCTCTTCAAATCACTTGCCTATTATGAAAGGCAGATGGTCTGGGTTGATAGAAATTTGCCACAGGTATATTAGTCTAATAAACCACAGAAATACATAGGAAATGGCATCTCAAAACAGTCAGTCAACTTATTTATTTAGGAATCACTTGAATGTTTCAAAGCTTACTGATTAATTGGATTGGGAGGCAAAGTACACTGTCTGTTGCAATAAATCAAGAGAAATGAGTGGAAGACATTTCCTTTATTTCATAAGGAAGAAAGATTTCAAGTTCCATTTTGACAGTTGCCACTCAGGCATGTGCAAATTAGTGCAGTTTTCTTTTGCTAAGAAATTCACTTATCATTCACTTATATCCAGTATCCCTGGAATTAATTTCACCCTACAACAGACTGCTGTTTTTACTCTTAAATATTTACAGCTACTAACTGAAATTAATGGCAGCAACAGCGCTTTCTGTAATCAAGAGGTAGGAGTGACCTCCTAATTGCCTCCTCCAAGGGGCTTGGATACAACAGCCAGTTCTGTAGTCGCCTCTCTGCCCCGTTCAGTTCCCCGGCACAGATTTCCAGCAAACACTTGCCTTAGTGTTTGCATGCTACAAAACAGGATCACTGCAACAAGGAAGAAAATACTGGGGAATTTCTCTATACTAACCTTCACTCTTTGAAAATACATGCACAAAAGTTGGATTAATACACCCAGGACATAAAAACACCTGCATGCAAATACAGAGGTATTAATTTTATAGGCATTGCTGTCTGTCATTGCTGTCTGATTGCAAGCAAAGATGTTTTGGTTTTACTGTTACAGGTCCCAACAAGCATCAGAGTGCTGTGACCTGTTTACAGTTCAACAAGAACTTTGTAATTACCAGCTCAGATGATGGAACTGTAAAACTTTGGGACTTGAAAACGGGTGAATTTATCCGAAATCTAGTCACATTGGAGAGCGGGGGGAGCGGAGGCGTCGTGTGGCGGATCAGAGCTTCCAACACAAAGCTCGTGTGCGCCGTCGGCAGCCGGAATGGGACTGAGGAAACAAAGCTGCTGGTGTTGGACTTTGACGTGGATATGAAGTGAAGGGCAGAAAGATGAATTTGTCCAGACGTGTAGACGATGTTCTCCTTTCCCTCCCCCTGAAAAACAGAAAAAAAAAATAGAAAAAAGAAAAAAAAAGAAAAAGGAAAAAAAAAATCCCTTATCCTTGGTGGTGCAGGATGTTGGCTTGGGGCAACAGATCCTAAAGACCTACAGACTACAAAGGAGAAGACAAAGATGACAAACTGTAACTGACAAGAGAGGCATTTGCTGTCTGGTCACATAAAAAGGCTACACTTTTGACCAGGGCAGCTTTGCAAAAATACAACTTTCTAAATGAAACCAGGTGCAATTATTTCTTTATTTTTCCTCCAAGTGCTCCTTGAGCAATGCGGAGGTTAAAAAAAAAAAAAAATTCTTGTTACCAGGTTATTTTACCACAAAGATCTGGCACGAAGCTGCCCCCGCGCTGCTGCGGGGCCGCTCGTGCACCCCGGGGCGCCAGCCCTGCGAGCGGCCCCGCTCCGTGCGGGCGCTCAGAGCAGCCGACCTCCAGTGGCCCCGTCCAACCTCTGCGACTGGCAAAACGTAGAGAGCATCTGCAATGAAAAGAAAAAAAAAGTCCATTCCTGGTGTGGAAAAGCTAAAATATTACTGTGAATTGTTTTGTACAGTTTTATCAGAGCTTTTTTCTTTTTTTTCCTTTTTTTTTTTTTTTTTTTTTTTTGCCAACCATTGCCAATGTCAATCACAGTATTAGCCTCTGTTTAATCTATTTCCTGTTGCTTCCATCTACACTCTTCAACACATAAGTTGCTCTGAGGTGGCAAGTTGTCCTGGGTTTTGAGAGTCCTCAGATGGATTTAATTCGCAATGCTGG
This sequence comes from Tinamus guttatus, assembly GCF_059628265.1. Classification (NCBI taxonomy): domain Eukaryota; kingdom Metazoa; phylum Chordata; class Aves; order Tinamiformes; family Tinamidae; genus Tinamus; species Tinamus guttatus. The sequence continues at coordinate 6,644,218 of NW_028288781.1, read as the reverse complement.
TGCTAGAAGTAGGTCTTCAATTATGGGATTGTTGTCCCACCCCTGTACTGTATTCCCAGTGGCCAAACTTATTTATGCTGCTAAATGAAAGAAAGAAAAGCAAAATATTTTTTTTTATTTTTTTTTCTGCTGTGACGTTTTAGTCCCAGACTGAATTCCAAATTTGCTCTAGTTTGGTTACAGAAAAAGACTTTTTGCCACTGAAACTTGAGCCAACTGTGCCTCTAAGAGGCTGAGAGTGGAAGAGTTTCAGACAATTAAGAGTGAAGTTTGCCTGCAAATAAAGAATTGAGTGTGTGTGCAAAGCTTATTTTCTTTTTTCTGGGCAAAAATTAAAACACATTCCTTAGAACAAAGCTCTTGAAGCCTGTTCTGTGGGGAAATTTTTCTTTGTGAGGGCTGTGGTGAATGAAATGAACATACATAAAAAAACTGACAAAATTTTAAAAAAATATTATAAAATACAAAAAGGAAAATAAAGTTGCTGGTCAGTCTTAGTGCTTTACAGTATTTGAGAAGAAACAACTGTTACAGTTATTGCTGGGAGGAACTGAGAGAGCAAAAACTTAAGTTTTTGTAAAGTTATCACATGCAAATGAAATGAAAAATGAACGAGTCAAATGGTTTGCCTCATTCTCCAAGAGCCACAACTCAAGCTGAACTGTGAAAGTGGTTTAACACTGTATCCTAGGCGATCTTTTTTCCTCCTTTTTTGTTTTTGTTTTATTTATAGTCTGATTTAAAACAATCAGATTCCAGTTGGTTAATTTTAGTTATGTAACAACCTGACATGATGGAGGAAAACAACCTTTAAAGGGATTGTGTCTATGGTTTGATTCACTTAGAAATTTTATTTTCTTATAACTTAAGTGCAATAAAATGTGTTTTTTCATGTTACTTTGTCTTTTTCTTTTCCTCCTCTTGCTATGAATTTAATACTATATAACCTATAAAGTCTAAATCAGGTCAAGCTTCTCAGTTGACTGGTAAATACTAAAATATTTTGCAGGACATTTTATGTAACGCTTCCGCAAACAGGTGCCAGAGCATCCTCTGCTTCACTTCGTGGAGATTTACCACATGGCCTTCAGGAGCTGTGCACCAGGATTGGGTTAGGGATTGACTCTGGAGGGAATTAGCTAGAAGAAGCCTCTGAAGTGCATAAAACTTCTCCCAACAGCATTTTGTTTCTGCATCTCCGATTGAAAATTTGATGTTTATTATTTATTCATGTCAATCGATTGTAGTTTCACAGCAGAGAATAAATCCGTGCTGCAAACAGGATTGATGTTTAGGGTCTTAGGCGAGCTTGAAATAAAGCCTCTAAGAAAAAAAAATCCTACAAAAACTCCAGGCGGGTACATAAAGCAGTTTCCTTGGAGCCCTGAAGAAAGGTGAGTTATCGGCTCTCTTAGAAACTTGGAAACCAAATGTCAGTTCCTCTCCTAAATCTCCTTGACCAACAACCATTGCTTTCCTGTGTGTCTATCAGGGTACACAGTCTGCTCATTTGTGACTGTTTTCTGTTTAGAAAATTATCTATCATTAAAATACAAATCTACATATGTATATAGGTGTGTAAACATTAGAAAACACATGCGTGGAAAAGAAAAATATTAATACACTCAAAAACTATGGCTCTGTTCTATTAAAATGTAGTCCCTCTCCCTGCACTTGCAAAGACAGCAAAAGGAGCGCAGTTCCAGCTGGCCTCAGGTAAGCAAAAGCCACCCAGCGTCACTGAGCAGCTACAAATTTTAAGGATTTGTTCATTTAGTTGTTTTTTAATGGGGCAAGAAGAATAAAAGCAAGCATCAATATACGTAGTTACGATCATCTCAGTATTTATGTAAAAACAAAGAGGTAAGCCTGTTGTGTTAAAAGAAAGATCCTCAGGATATTTTCAAGATATTTTAGGATTACCTGTGTTGTCGCCCAGGCCCTTCAAGCCTCAGTTTATGCCTCAGCTCTCAGAAAGGGGAGCAGGATGAGGATGCTGGCCAGGGCTCCCAGTGCTGCGGTGACAGGATGTACCATTTATGCAGTGGACACTGATGGATAAAAATAGGAATATTTAATGCAGGGATCTGATCAATAGCCAAAGATTGAGTGCAAAGAGCAAAGGCATTTGCCAAACTGTGAAGGAGAACAGGAGATCACTGAGCTGCGTTAAGCTGGAGGGTGGGAATACAGACCAAGGCAGAAAAGCAAAATGACAGAAGAGGAAGTCTTAACAGCTCCCAGCCAGTTCAGGCTGTTTAAGTACACTTTAAGCAGCCAATATGACCAGGATCAAACACACTTAAGTAGAGATAAAAAGTTTTTCAATTGATACTGCAGTTCCAATGCTGTCTTACAGGCAAGTTAATTCAAAGTAACTTAAACCTGTTAAGCGCACCACATTCATAGCTTTCTTCATTCCCTAGGAGCTTGTTCTGCTTTAGTGACACCTCAACAATCTAGCTCTATAGGCAGCACTTTGATATTTGTTAAAACAACCCCATTTCAAGAGAGGGCCCATAGGAAATGCGCTGCCCAAGCAGTGGGCACCACTTCAGAGAGGAGACGCAGGGCACTGCCCTCCCGCAGGTACCCGGTGCTGAGAGCAAGCTCTGCAGTGCGCTGCGTGCCCAGGGCCCTACGCCCAGGTACAAGTGACGCTGCGCTAGCCCCGTCAGGCCGTGCGCGCCCTGTGAAGCCCCAAGGCCGCCCCAAGCTGCCGCTGGGCAGAGCTGGCAGAAGGTGCAGGCCAGGGCGCTGTCGCAGGGCACTTTGCACAGCTCGTGTTACCGCCCGCACCGCACAGCACAACCCAGGGTGCCCAGGCCTCACCAGAGGAGCCAGGCAGCAGCTCCAGCTCCTGCGTCAGGCCTCATGTCCGTCTTCAGCTTCAACTGCCCAAGTCCAACCCACAGCCGAATTTGTCTAAGCTGAGGTAACAGCTTTAGTTTGGGTGAGAGCAAAGCAGAATGGCTCGTCCTCTGCAGGCTCCGCCTGCTACAAGCTCTATCACACTTTCTCCCTTTCTCGACTCCAACCCCTTGTTGATCTGGGCACCAAGCTGCAGGGCCACCGACATTATGGGCTGAGTGTCCCATGAGCACAGAAGGGGCCCATGCTAGGCAACTCCTTGGCTCAGAAGGACCATGAACCATGCTGCCTGCAAACTGAGAGAGCTTGCGGTTTGGACTGGCAACTGGCACTGCTGATGAGAGTAAATGCAAGGATTATGAGCTGGATCAGAAACCACCTACAAAAATCAGACAACTTTTCTGTAGCCAAGAGATCACTGGTGCAAATCCTACAAATACCAATATGGGTGTTTCACCCTCCTATCCTACAGAGCACTGGAGCAGGCCGCCTTCACGAAGGCTTCAGCCCAGCTAGCCCAAAACTGAGGTGGCAACTGACTGGAAGCAGCGCCGGCTCAGCTTTCCGTAGCAGGCTGGATGGATTTGAAGGAGCTCCTTGTTCCCAGGCTCCCGCTGGGTGGGAGGTGAGCGGGATGCCTCCCCCTTCTCGTCCCGGCTGGCAGACATGTGACGCGCATTTCGCAGGGTGCTCGCGGGGCGCTGTGCAGAGCGCTTTGTTCTTGCAATTTAACACAGCAAACATGGAATGCACAAGACCCGAAAACTTCAAAGGAAGTTTCTGCTGCCAAAGGGGCTGTATTTTCACTCAAGTTCTTCTCTAGATTAAATATCCAAATCTGACAGTGTGGGAAGAGGCTCACACCTTAAGGAGGATTGAAAATTTCCAAAGGATTAAGGGATTCAGGATGGTTGTAAACATCACTGAAGTAAACCAAGCAGTGCACCAATCCCAGAGTTTTTTTCTGAGCACCTCAGTTTGAAATGAGTTTCTAATAATGCCCCAGCTGTGTGGATATATAGCATTGCTGAGCATGTCTGCTTTACCCTGGCATACCAGAGATGTGAGCACTAAGCTCCTGTCTCTCTTCAAACTGTTGTACACATCTAGGTTTCCTGGCACGTTTCATCATGAGCTCTGATTTTTTACGGTATCTTTTGGAAAAGGAAGAACTTCAAGGCTGGAGACTAGGAGGACTCCAGCAAAGGCTCCTGTGGGCTGCTTGCCCTTAGGCATTCGTTTGGTGCCCCTCCTGCCCCACTGCACACACGGATGTAAAAACTGCGTAATGCTGCGGTATGATCTCACATCAGAAGGGTTCTTAAGTAGCTCACTAATTTTCCCAGTTTTACAGGAGTTTTAGAGTTATAGAGTTTTATAGGAATAGATCAGCTGCTGTCCTCACTGGAAAAGTTTTCTGGACTTCTCTTGGTGCTGAATGCCTGGTTAGCCTGGACACCATGCCTTTGCTGCTGACCACTACCACACTCCAAATCTCTCATTTCACTCCAAGCAACACAAGGGCAGGGTGTTCCTCATGCCCACCCTCACAGCAGGCAGCTTCATCTTAGATCTCAAGACAGGGCACAGATTCCCTTGGATCCACCTCTTTGCTGGCAGTTGCTTCTCTGTCTGCCTCAACATTAAAGATCCACCGTCTAGCCACAGTCCACCAACAACCCAAAGGGTTCGAGAGCAATAGGCTCAGGCCCTCTAAGCATGGACCAAGATTCACTACCAATCTTACAAACAGCACAGCAACATCCCCTGCTTAATCCCACACTCATCTAACATTCTCTCCATTGCTTTCTGCAGAAAGATAGTATTTTCTTAAATATCATATATTATCCACCAGCTTGCTCCTTAGGAAATCTGATGTAGAAAGTCAAGTCTGAAAATACTCCTCACAGACAGGAGATGCTTTTCTAAATCTAAAGGCAGAATCGAGAGTTATTTTTGGCTAAGTGTCTTTAGACAGGTTTGCCCTTGACAGAAGCCAAGTGATCTCGACGGGCCCTATTTCACACAGCTACACGGGAATGAGGAACGGAGGCTGCAAATGAAGTGGCCAGGACAACCTGGAGCGCAGCGGCCAGCGCCCCCACGGCGCTCGCGGGGCCGCGCAACCGGCAGCGGGGCTGTCAGCTCGCGTTGGTGACGGGGCACGGAGCCCGTCGGAAGGAATCGGGTGCTCCACACGCCGCCTCCTAATGTGTGGTGACAGCGGGAGCGGGAGGAGCTGCGTGGCCAGTGCGGGATGCGGCTGCACACTGGGACATCATCCCCATACAAGGAGCATTAGCCGTGCTCCTACCATCCGGTGCATCCAGTTGGAAAAGCCAGGGGTGTCCGCCTCTTCTGCAAGGTTTGGTTCCTGCAGCAGTGCTAAAATGACGTTAACTTAACTCAGCAAGATAAACTGTTCTGCAAAAGGAGGCAACTGGCCAGAGCGGCAGAGCCGCACACAGGACATGCTGGCCTCAGCAGCAGACAAAGCAGCAAAAACAAACAGAAAGAAAAACACATGGACCCCAAACCAAACACAAACAAAAAATGTGTCTTATCTGCCCTGCACATTCAGCTTATTAACGGTGCCAGGCGTTGTTGCAGATGGGGCCTCCTCCAACACGGGCTGTGCGTGCACAGCGTGCGGGGCTGCTCTCGCCCAGCGGGAAGGACCAGCCGGCTCTGCCTCTCTTTCCGCCTTCCTTTCTGCACGTTCTATTCATGTGCTCTGGCAAATGCAAACTGAGGGCTGCTCCAGAACTGAAACAGGACCACAGCTTCAGTGACAACACATCCTTGCTGCCGCTTGGCCTCCTCAGGCTGGGGAGCCTTTAATCAGGGAAAATAAATCAGAACAACATGCAGCCCAAAGCCTGGGGGCCAACACACGACCAGCACCGCATCTTGCAGGAAGCAGCTTTTCCCCTCTGAGGGCAGGAACAAGTCCCACAGGCTGCTCCCACTCGGACACTGGAGGGCTTCACACCAGCCTCTGATTTGCAGTTTTACTGCAAACAGTTTACAAATGAATGAAGTAATAGCTAGAAGCAGAGACTACATTAATGGCTTAATTTTCATGTTACATTTCTCTTCATTATATCTTCCTGGGAAGACCAATTTAAAAAATGGGTTACTCTGCCAGTACATAAGTAGACTTTTTTTTTGTCTTTTAATTATTACTGCATTAAAGCCAAGTTGCTGATACGAAGAGCCTTGTCCTCTGCTGAAGGCAGTCCTGTGTTGCCATCCTTCAGCAACTGAGATATAGAAAACAGCAACACTATGCTTGCCTTAAACTGGTATCTGAAGGCTTACTGTAGGCAATGTGCCTACGATACAAGATTTGGCATTTTCAGACAAGCCATATGTGAGGATCCAGGGAAGGCCGCCGCTTCCAAGGCTGCGGTTCGCCTGAGGCTCCTGCTGGCCTGGCTCTGCGCGTAGCCGAGCTGCTCCGAGAGCAGCGAGCTCCTCGCATGGCTGCTGGGAGCAGGTGATTTTCCAGCGGTTTCACAATGTGGCACTCATCCCAAATCCCTATATCCCCACATTTCCCATTTTCCTGATTCCCATGCTCACTGCATGCCCTTGTCCATGCCTAGCGCAATTCCTCCACACGCTGCCGTACAGGGCGCAGGAACCCCCGGCACTGCTGAGGGGGATGCAGCAGCCTGGGTAGCCTGCGGATTCACCTCGAGTTATCCCTGCTCCTTCATCACGATGAGCCTGAAAAACCCACCGCCGCGGGGCACGATCCAAGTGGGGAAGAACCAGCCCGAGGGCCGCAATTGTGCGGTGTGGAGGCACACGGCTGACTCGAGCGCTGATGCCCACAGGACAGCATGGTTTTAGCCCAGGTCTGACCTGAAGAACAGCAAGAAGTGAATTCAGATCATTTAAGCAGGACATTAAATATTACATCACGGACCAAAGGATGCACAACAGTTCCAACACTGAAATGCTTGACAAATAGGTCAAATTTTCTTAATCACTGAATCTCACTAATCATCTGGCTGGAAATTGCTACAAGGGATGGGCTGAGAAAACACAAATGGAGGAGAAACCCTGAAGGCCAGAAAAGAAACAGAAACGCAACACAGGGCCCTGCAAAGACAAGGATCTACACTAGAGATAAAAAGAAGATGCATCTTGAAAAAACACCAATGTATCCAGGGAAAAATACAAAAAAAAAAAAAAAAAGATGCAATTCTTTTTTTCTCTGCTACACTGCAGTATCATTCAGCCTTGTACAGAAAGAGAACATAATCTGTATAGAAAGTGAATATAAGATGAGAACATGAATGGCAACACTTCACAGTCCTCTGAAGGGCCACGTGAGGCCGATGGCCTTGCTAAGGAGGAGCACTGAGAGAGGCAGCAAAGCTGATTCTGATCCTCAGCTGCCTCCGAAGCCTGTGTGGCAAAGGCAGGGAAGGAAACGCAGCTTTAAATCAGCCTTGGGGCTCTGCTGCCCAGGCGCCGGTGGCCCAAATTCACAGCACAAGACAGAGCAGCTGGAAGATGCTCCCTGCCAACAGCCGCCAGCCTCGTCACAGCTGTCACGGGCCACGGAGCTCCCTCGGGTGCAGAGATTGCCCACACGTTTTCCCTTCCTGCATTCACTCCCTCGCACTCACCTGTGAGTGCACTGCCACTAACTAAGAGCTTGTCACTGCCCATACATGCTTCAATCATCTCCCCATGCTAATAAGTCTTAAGAGTCTAAACTGGCACTTTAACTTGCTCTTTGGCACCAGAGCACAGCAAAAAAAAAAAAAAAAAAAAGGGGGGGGGGGGGCTGTTTCCAGTTTTTGTGAAAGACAAATTTGCCGACTACTTTGGCAGCCAAGCGCCAAATGAGAGATCTGAGAGAGAGAGGCATTAGCAGAAATAACACATGTGCGTACACAACTGTTCGTGAAAAGCATGACCACCTTAGGACCATGCATCCAGTGCCAACCACTTTAATGTGAAAAAGCAATTCAAGGTGTCATAGGGCAAATATCCACAGACTCCAAGGGACCTAAGATGGGGCAGACTTACATGAAGCTACAAGATTTCATGGCTGTGAAGTCAAAAGTTTTAGGGTTTAAAATGCAGAAAAGATCTAGGTATAAGAAGAAATTAAGATGAAATTTGAGTCATCAGGATAGCAAAATTTAAGAGGCAATAAAATGATTTCCCAAAGCAAGCAGTTGAAATCTGAAAAACCTTGGTTTCAGAAGTGCATCAGCTAAAATATCAGAATAACAATTTAGACTCAGAATTTGGAAAACATGTTAAGCTATAAGCTGTAGCAAACAGAAGCGTACACGCTTTTAAAGATTTGATCCTCAGCAATGAAATAACTCAGAGAGAGGATACCAAGAGACAGTAACACCATGTACTGCCTTTCCTGCTTCCAGCATGCAAAGCTTTTTCCTTCTCCACACGAAGCTGATTGGTGATTTCTGCCACACAGCAGAGTGGGACACGGTCTAGCTACGTGCAGTCACTCCTCGGATCGCAAGCAACCCTTCTGCGACCTTACTGTTGCAATCTCAATGGTGGCCTCTAATGGAAGTTGTCTGCTTATTCCTCTTTCCATTGAGATGGCAGCCAGGGATATGACTTAACTGTCACCCTGGGCTAGGCTCTTCCCCTGAGACCCTAGAACCACTCAGCATGTTGAAAAAGTCATTTTAAGAAACATGGAAACATAAGTACTTTATCCCTACTTGACTCCATGCCAAGCAAATCACACAGAAACCTCACGATGTTTCAGGGCTAAATATTATCTAACAGCCACGTTCCTGAAACCTGATTTAAAATCCCCAATTGTTCTAAAAAAAGAAAAACTCTCTTGATAATTAGCAAATCTTCACTGTGACAGTCAAGCAACTACAAAAACATAAGGTCTCTTCGTGTCTTTATCTTCCTCTCCTACAAACACGCAGATTTTTTGATCTTCAGATAAACTTGATTTCATTTCTCTTTGTCTCTTATCTAATTGTGTCGTCAAACCTGTCACACAGCAGGGAAATCCTTTTTGAACCAGTATTTTATGTCATTAAGAGCAGCTCTCTGGTATCCTAAGTACCAACATCCTTTAATCCCTTCATTAATTTAAATATGCTCTAAATTGCACTTAGCTGTACTGGGACTATGAAACAAGAGCTCTATTAGGAGAGCCCAGCAAGCTTCACTTTCTAAGCACAAGACATGTATGTAGCACATTTGCTCCCTGGAAACTTAAATGCTTGTGGATGTCCCTGCCGGGAGGCAGAAATACCGACGTTCTCTAGCTCAGCAGCTGGACAAGGGCTGCAAAAGTAATGGCTCATCTTGCGACCCACTTCTGCAAGAGGACTCATGGGTCTAGAGACACCAAGTCTCTAAACACCAGTGCAAAAAGCTAAATGCATTTTCTTTTTTTTTTGTCTTTTTCTTTTTCCTTTTTTTAATGAAAGCCTAGAAAGTAAACAAGTCTCACTTACAGAATACAGCCAGAAGTTCTCAGCCAAAGAGCTCCAAGACCTTTAAACAAAGACCAGTATCATTATCCTCCGTTTAAATCTGGAAAGAGGAAAGCATGGTAAGGTATGCTGGTGTCAGAGTCAGCACTCGAACTCCGACTTTCAGGGACTGTTCGCTGAGACCCAAATCCTTTCTTTATCCAAACTTATTTAACATGTAATGAAGTAGATTCTAGGGAACTTGGCCTTGAGCAACAACAAAAAAAATCATAAAACATTAAGAAGAAAAGTCATATGCATTGCTCTCCTTATCTCTAGTAGAGGGATTAGAAGGTGAATGAAGTAAAATGAAACCCCTTACTTGAGGCGTGCGCAATATATCCATACTTGAATTTGTAGGGTGAAATTCCTGACCTAACTGAAGCTCCTACTGATTTCAGCAGCACAAGGATTTCACTCTTTAACATGGGATAAAAGGAAGATGGACAATACAGTAACAGTGCTTTAAAGAAGCACTAAGTTCAGAAGATAGGAAAGTTGAGTCGAAGTAGTGTTTCCCATAAACTCGGTGCTCTCATCCCCCAGACGAGCCAGCTGCCTGCTGAGCTGGCCTTCAAGGGCAAAACCCAAGGATGGCCTCCCCTCCTACGTGTGGCGTGGAGCACAGTCAGGATGATTCGCCTCAGGGCAGCTGAAGTGCCTGTGGCATATTCTGACTGGAGCTCATGTCTCCTGACAGTCAGAGACACCAAGACAAGGTCAGGACTTGGCCCCAAGTCTTTGACATAAAACAGAAAAGGTACATCAGAAACAGGGGCAAAACACTACTGTCTTCATTTCAAAACCTACCAAAGAATAGCTTTGCTAAATGAGAGGAAGGCAGTAATACCAATTAAGAATGGCATATTATTTGACAAGTTACAATTTTCTTGCACATTATCTGATCCTTACAATCAAATAATTATCAGCAAGCATAGATAAACATGTACACAGAGGTCAGTGTGCTACTAGCAGTGACAATAATCCTGTGAGAGAGAAAATCTTCAGGGACTTCTGGAGGGCAAAGATCCTAGAAGACTGAAAAGAGGCAAATATACAGAACAGAAAAAGGAAAAGAGAAGCAGCGTTTAAGTCTACCTACCTGTAATCGCTGGGAAGATGCGAGGACAAAGACCTGATCTACAGGTGCAGAGAACACAGCAAGTCGGCTAGTGGCAGTCAGCAGAAATCACACCAATCCAAACTCCTATGCCACTATTAAAAAAAAAAAAAAAAAAAACAGTGAGGCCCTAATCTACCTACACAACATTTTCCACAGTGAAATTGAAATAAGGGGAATAAACATTCCATAAAGCATTTTATAGGGCAAAAACTGTGCTGGGAGGGCAGCCATCAGTAGTTGGTTATCTTCTTGCGACACAGAGTTTACAACAGTTTTACCCAGGACTCGAATGATACAATTCACTTGCTGTGTTTGCAGGTAACTTCAGGTTGCAACAGGCAAACACTGCTGGACAAAGGGATTAGAAACCCAAACAATCCTACAGAAATGGAAAAGTGCCCTGATATAAACAGGATGTGCTTGAGTAAAGGCAAATGCTAAGTGTTGTACTTCAGGTCTTGTCAGTGAGCTGAAGAAGGTCAGAACAATCAAGAGCACAAATACTGGATGCAAAATGATGAGCTAGGTGACAGAAAAGGACCCAGGGGGTTATAAAGGTTCCAGAATCAAACATCCATCAACACAGTCACACCACTGCAAAGAGGGGGAGAAAAAAAAAAAAAAAAAGGAAGCACTACAGTGGAATAAAGAAACATGAAAGTGGAGTCTGAAACACTCATAGGCAGCTTCCACCCTGCCAGTGAGGCCTCCTCTGAAGTACTTTGATCAGCTTAGGACTCTGCTTTTCAAATAATCCATTAACTGAATTAGAGAGGATCTGGAAGACACAGGATAAGGAGCAACATCTAACTAGCAGGTCCTTGGAGGAAACCCATTGAAAGAACTGGAGATGCTTCATTTCAAGAACAGAAAGAAGACTGAGAAGTATATAATACACATGTAAAATGTTGCTTCAAAAAGGAAGAAGCAAAACGTCCTCCACATTCAAGAGGGAATGAGAAAGCTACCAACAAACTAAATACATTGCTTAGAAATACGGCTTAATTTCCATCACGGAAACCTCTTTGATATTACGCAAACATCTGGTAGCAATTTTTCAGGCACAGATGACCTTAAGGTTCCTATTTTTCACAATTTTTATGACATACCCAAGTTTTTAGATGTGATTCATATGACGTGAGTCTAGTGACATATGATTCATGAGACATAGCCGTCACTCACAAATGACTGTATTTTCTATGTTTTCTGTCTTCGTGAAACACTCATCTTTTTAGCTTGGTTTTGTGATATTCCCCACAGCCTCTCTATACACAGTCATTTTACTTGGTAATTCCACGCAGCAGACACGCACACTCGTACTGTATATGGTATTCATGACAGCACCCTGCCAGGGGAGAGCGCGGGGCCCATGATGCTCAGAGCGCATAGGCAGAGCAGGAGCAAGAGGGAGCAGAGCCAGCAGCGCGTGTTGAGGCGAGCTCATGGAGGCAGGGGAGAGAGAAAGGGAAGGACCCAGGGGCACTCCGAAAAGACCAGGGAGTAAAGAATTTCTAAGTCAGGGGAATACTCCAAATGTAAAAGAAAGTGATGTGTCTCATTAAAGCACCTCTGCGAGCAGGCTCCTGTGCCTTTCTGTGTTTTCCCCTTTTCTTCAGCTCAGGATAACTGGAGTAAAAAGCCACGCTCATACTTGTTCCGCTTATTGAACAGGATTTAAAATTGCATGAGGCGGAGGCGGGGCTGATGCTGAGTTGTTAGAGAAGCTGGAAAACAGAAATAAATAAACACGAACCTCTTTGGGAGCCGAAGTCAGAGGGGCTTTCAAGATTTGAACTTCTCACAATGGGTTGCAAACATAAGGAAGTTAAACAGGAACTATTTATTTACATCTTCTTTCCTCCTAGCAGATATCCTATGCCTATGCCTTCTACTTTCCTAAGCGAACAGTAGCAGAAATGCACATGGCTTCTCTGCCTCCCTGTGTGTACTGCTTCTGACTAATTACTACTCCAAGCTACATCCCATCCACAGCCAGGGTTTTGTTTTCCAACAGGCAGAACAATGTTATAAAGAAGATTTAGGGTGCATCATTTTAATAGGAAGAAAATACAATATCCTTAACAGAAAGGAGCAGGATACGTAGAGGAAGTGCAACAGGCTGTTTATAAAGGGAGGGCAGGGGAGTTGGGGAAGTGATCGGCAGGGACAGCAAAGCAAGGGAGGCCACAGAGAAGTGAGAAGATGTGAAACTTGTCCCTTCAGCTTTGAATTTAAACATCGACAGGGCATGACCTGAAACACCCTTGCAACCAATGCCAACATTTTATTCACACCGCCACAGCACTCCAAGGCCCACGCTGGGGAGATGGGAAACACAGAGCACAAAAGCACTTGCTTTCTTTTGCTAATTCACTTAGTCCCCAGAAGAGCAGACACTACCTTATCTGCCTATCATTTTATCCGTATTAGTGCACTGCTGCAAGCTCCTACCAATGCTATCACTACTTCAACAGACCAAAAAGGGCCTCGGGCAGTCTCTATCATTTATAGCACTGTATTAGTAAAATCAGTGAAGGTTTATTTGATACAGTCCATGCACCAACAAGCAGAAAAGCTTTCTCTGCACAACAACTGCCACTTTGTTTCATCCTAAGCACTGAATGCATAAATTATGAGAAGGAACCCTGAAGTGACCTGAAATAAGCAGATACAGAAAATACCTTTCTTATTCCTCCCAAGTAAATTTTCCTATACCAAAAAGTGACAAATTTTGCCTTATACAGTAATATATGGATTGAGCTAGTATGGTATTTTTATGCCTGTTTAAATTTGCATCGCTGCAACAGATGGAACAGAATATTTGTAGCTGTAGGCCAAAGTCTGAGACTCATCCTGGTGGCGTAGGCAATAATAATGATCACAAATGGTAAAATGAAGCATAAGCTCAAATGTAACTCATCAATACATTATTTTCTTCCTTTGCCACAGCAGACTTGGCAATAACAGTTATCTGCTGTGATCCATTCTGAATGCAGCCAAAGACTCAGCGTGGGATTTCCCAAAGTCATCTTCAGAGCACAGTAGGGCAGAAATTCTCATGCGTCTACTCCACAAGTAATATAACCTTTGGAACACACCTAGGGAACTGTTATTCCCTAGAGGAAAAAAATACAATTATCTGCATTTCCTAGAGAACAGGAATTTCAGGATTTGTTTCCAAATGAGTCGACCGCAGGAGACTATTCTGCAGCTACGGAATCTCGGGACTCACACAAGAGGATTCAAGGCCAGCTGGCTCAAGAAGCGTCACAAGCCAGAAGTGCAGGCGCTTCTGTTGCTGTTCAGCTGCTGTGCTATCAACAAACCTGCACCCAGGGGCAAGTGGTAGCTCACCACACTGCCCGTAAGCAAACGTGCAATTCAGGGTTCAATAAAGTGCCTGAAATTTGTTCTTTTTTTCTTTTTTTTTTCTTTTTTTAAGAGCAGAAATCATTTCAGACAGAAGACTTCCAAATTGATTCTGAATGACATCTGTGTTCTTATGTCACTTAGAAAATACTTCCCTCCCATAATTACTAATATGAAAGCACATCTCAGGAGAAAGAAGCATATGGAACAGTAAGCCCATCTATAATTACAACATAAAATTCAGTTATACCTATCAGATTTCTTTCTGTAGCAATGCCTGACTGTCCTTAAAGGAATTGAAACTTATCAACAGCTCTTCATCACCAAGAGAAGCAAGAGGGGTCTAATATCGCAACACGAAGGTCACCTTGGGCCATTAGGTACTTGCCAGAGTGAGACAGCACAGTCCATTTTTGAATGCTTAATGCTAACATTTCCTCGCACTTTACAGTTGTTTCAAGTTCTGCATAAAGGCGTTCGCAGTCTATAGGCAATCCATCTTCATTTTGCTTATTATTAGATAACTTGTGAATGTCCATATATGAAGTATAGGAGCTAGCCAAGAAACTTGTGAAGACTGGTCTCCTTTGAATGTAGTGGGAAGAAAAGCTGGAATATTTGGGTGCTGCCCTAAAACAATTTAAAATCTTTCAGAAAGATTTTTTCAATATGTTTTACACGGTTTACTATTATTTTCCTGTTCAAATGCAATAGTCCATTGGATGAGAAGCTGCACATTCCTGTCAACACTTAACTGTAAAGTTGTGCAAATATTTAAACTGAGCTGAAAAACCCTGGAAGGCAAAACAGCTTTTCAAGGTCTCAAATATTTTATTAAATTACAGCTTTCTATACTATACAATCTTCTTACCTAACAGACAAAATTTTACCAGATTAAATCAGTTGCACAGCCAAAAGGCATAGTACAATAAAGAATCCATTACTCAAGTCATTTTATACCTAAGCAAACGGAAAATGTAAAGACATTTACATTCGCATTTGATGCGAATGTAAACCCTGTGCAATTGATGAGGAAATGATAGTACAGTTATCCACACCATGTGTGACTGCAATACTGGGACAACCATTTATCAAACTGCCTCTTTTATTTAAAAAGATATTAAGTGTATGCATGAGCTCTGCATTATACAGTAACAACAAAGCCAAGAAACATTCTTCTACTATTTGTTATCTGCTGTCTGTGCAGAACAGAAGCTGAAAAGTTATTACAAAACATATCTTTGCCAGAGTCTCTATTCAAAATCTACAGTTTCCTCTTAGAAATTTTTATCTTTCAATAATTGATTGAACTCTATAATCCAGTTGAAAGCAATGCTTAGAGTTTTTTGTTTGTTGTTATTTTTTTCAAAAATAATTAAAAAAAATGAAATGGGCGATTGGAATTTTTTTTTAGACATGGAAATTCTTTGCCTCAGGAAGGTTTATCCAACACACATGAAGGATCAAAATTTTCAAACTATCTACATGAGATTAGTTCAGTTGAAGTCAGTTGTGTTGCAAATTTAAGAAACCCCATATATTTATCATCCATAAAGTATGCATACAACAAACTGAAAATAAATGCCAACATAAAATAGAAGATATAGTGAAACCAAAGAACATAAATTCTCACTGAAAATGTTACCAACGCAGTTGGACCATCTGGCAGTTACTTCCCAGATCTACGAAGCAGAGTCAATTTATTGCCCAACACTTACAAGGAGGGAAGGGATGTATTGCTAGTGACTCAATGCTACTCATTCTACTTTTCACTTCTATGCACAAGCAACACATCCTCATCCAGTTCCTGGGGGTACTGAGGTACCAGTGGATAATAAAAACAAAAGTAAAACAGAAGTCACATCTACCACTTGGTTCCATTATATAATGTTTATGTCTTTCTTCTGAAGAATGATCCAGCCTTCTCCAACTGCACCAGCCAACTCTCAATCTGGAAGAGAACATTCTGCTTTTCTATGACCAAGTTCATAAACAAGTTAAAGACGTTAAAAAAAAAAATGAACTACTTCCCATCAAAGCCATCACATTAGACTAATGTGGAGCAGAGGTCACAGCACAGCCTGCTGACCACACTTTGTGAATAAATACTAAACTGGCATAAGCTGGCATAATTTATTATCACACTCACCATATTAGTAGGGGCTTGCAACACAGATTGTCGTGTCGCATTACATCCAAGATATGTGATGACTACTCAAGAACTGTTAAAATGCAAGGAAAAGAGAGCCCCATCAAGATGAAAGCAGCCCTTTAAGAAAATTATTTCAGTGGTTCTCAATTTCTATTACCAACTCAGCTGGTGAGAAGTGAGATACCCAAGTCATTTCCCTTTCCCAGATATAATGAGAACAGTCAATCTTTCTTTTTTTTAATGGAAGCTACTATATAATTCATTTTGTTTCCATTTTTATTCCAAGATCAGCTTTTGTAAAGAGCCTCTAGAATGAAAACAATGCATACATTAAGAAGGCTAAGTAGAAAAGCAGCCTAATATTTCCCACCCATGTAACACACAACTGAGCGCTCTCTCTGTATCATCATGGTTAGAACATTTTCTAGGAAAAAAAGAGCTAAATAAAGCTATCCTTTTCATTCTCACAGTTCCACAATAATGATAGTTCATAGAAATAATGGACTGTTAGGGTCTGGTGGCAAGTTTTTATAATAGTCTATGCAGTTAGAAGTGATATTAGTTGATGGGAGAATAGTAAATATAATGTCCGTATTTAATAAGACTAGAAAAGTGATACTAATGAGTACAAGCGCATAGGTTTGACCTCAAGAATATGGGAGGCTTCAGAACAGATTTTGAAAGAAAGGTTAATGAGTAACATGAGCGTAAGGACAGAAAGGGATACAATTCAAAGAGTTCTCCAGACTGATGTGGTAAGATACTCAATTTTGTAGACAAAGTCAATCCAGCCAATCCAATAGAGCTGGACTTCAGCAATGCATTGCCAGTAGAAAACATTTGTCAATTCAGATAATAGTAGCTGGTGGGTAAGCAGCTGGGTGAGGGAAATACCTCAACAAGATGAAGTATTAAGGGGAAGAATGTCAGACTGCAGGGAACTTGACGAGTGGAGTTTCTCAAGGATAAATCCAGTTTCGCATTTCCATTAATAACCCTGGCATAAACAAGTGGGATAATGAGATTCACTTATATGGGGAGCTGTTGGTAACATCAAAGAGGATTGCAGTAACTATACCCAAAGAAATGGATTTCTGTAGTGATAAGAACAATAGAAATGGACAATGACTTTCACAAAAAAAAAAAAAAAAAAGAGATTCAGCTCTTGGGGACTAACAGCAGAATCTTCTGTGTTAAAGCCACAAGCTCAGAAATAGGAAATTGCTAAGGTAGAGAATGTATGGCCTGTGTAATTCAGCTACAAAAGAGAGAAAAACAACATTAGGAAGCATCGATCAAGGTATTTTCAGCAGACAGTGAAGCATTAATGCTGCTGCACAGAGACTTTCTTTCAAAAACTGCGCATGCTACGTGCTCACCATTCAGGACAGAGATGCACACAAGGAAGAGGGTAGAGGAAGGCTGCCATGGCAGTGCGGGATGCTGATTTCACAGGAGAAAGCTGGAGGGGCTGAGCTGCTCTAGCCCTGCTGAACGGACTGTGGGTTCTAATTAGAACGATGTAAACACCAGGCAGGCAAACAGGCCCGACGCAAGAAGAAAATAGTTACAAACTGGCTAGTAGGCTAAAGCTAAAAAAAACCCACCTGCTATACTGTGTAAAACACGCAGTGCCCCTGCCACTCCACACCACTGAGAAGGCCTAAAATTTAAATGTATTTTAAGCACTGGTGATACCTGCCAGTGCTGCAGTAACAGAGATGTTTTTGGAACAGGAAGAGAAATTGCAAATGAAGGTGTCTTACCCATTAGAAAACAGAGCAAGTACTTTAAAAGTGGAGCTTGATAAATTTAGAAAAGGAATTATATAGCATACCCTGCACTAGCAGGGGACTCAAGCTGACACTTTCAATCATATGTACGTGAATGTGCTGGTCTGCACTCATTAAGAAAGTAAATAACAATAATATCCATGGAATGCCAAAAAAGCAAGCAAGGCCTGCAATTTTATTTAGTTTATCACTTTTCAAAAAACAAAAGCAGTAAAGCAATTTAGAAAAGATTAGTGGGTGCTAATGCTTTCACTGCATTAGGGCACATTCCCATAGGAATACTGACATAGTGTCTTAGGGAAAGACACTGATAAATGAAGAAGAAATAGTGACTCAAAAGTCATGCAGACATCTTCCAGACGTGTTTCAGGATAATGAAATTGATGTCCTAAAAGGACATTTAAATTTGACAGCAAATTCCAGTGTGCGCTTAGCTCAGCTTGGCTGGGCCTGACACTGTGACAGCACCTGAGCGGAGAGGAGCGTTCCCCCAAGCCCTCCAGGCCTCAGGGGAATCACAGCTTTGATGGTTGAGGGTGACTGTCTCAAGAAAGTATTACTAATTTCTGAGGTGAAATACCAGAGATTGATGCTCATGGTTATTTCACACAGTCAGTCCATGCAATAGTCAGTCCATTCTACACTCAGGAACAAGCCAAACAACAACGTGGTTTCGCCTCCAGAGCACACCTACATGGAAGGTTACAATGACCCACTATTTTGTGCATCAAACCCAAATCATCCATCACCATGTGAATGGTGTGAATCCCTTTCTGGAAATTACCTGGAGGCTTGAACCTCCCTGAGTGCACACAGGGACAAAAAGAGAATGGGGCTGAAAGGACAATGGGTTTTCTTGCCATTTAGCAACTTCTATGGTTAACACAAATCAATTTAACAAGGGTGCTATACGTCAAGAAGAAAATAAAAGAGAAATAGAAAATGCAGCACTGCTGGCAATGGATGGCTGAAGAGCCCACTAGCTCCTGCGCAATATGCAGCATTCAGGCACTGCAACCCCATGAGCCCTGTCTCTCTGCAGGCAGGTTAACACGTACCAGGAGGACTCTCTCCCAGTTCTGGCTGGGATATAACCCCAAGCAGCAGCTCTGGACTCTGCTGAGCAGAATCCTGACACGACTCTAGAACTACTCCAAGTGTACACACACTAACTCACTCAGCATCCCTGCGCCTCGCTCCATCACCAGCTTTCTAAGCGGGACTTGGATTTCGGCAGTTATGCCCCACACTGTTTTGGGATGAAGCTAACATGGGAGTGCTGCCCCTGAAAGCTTTCCCAACGGAAGCAGGAGCTGCCACCACTGTGGGATTCCTGCAGGCCCAGGCCAACAGGTGGGCCGAGGCCTTCAACAGCTGAGGGATGCCAGGGGACAGCTGACTGAGGCAGTCCCACTCCCACAGCAGATCTGCATCTGAGATAATAGGAACAGGGATGCTTCCTAATCCCAGAGGCAAGAATTTGCCTCTGTGACCAGGAGGGGCTGCGGGATCACAGCAACCCCCAGTGTATGCTGGTGTCAGCAGCCCTGGGAACAGAGCTCTGGTGCATCTTCACTTACTGAATTTGCCAAGGGAAGCCCAGGGCTTCAAAGAGTTTTCAGCTTTTTAGTAGCTTCTCCCTACAGCTCAACTCTCCTTTTTTGTTTTTCTGAACACTTTTCAGTATCACCAGATCCGCGCCAAGCTCAAAGGAGGAAGAACCACCACAAGGTTTCACAGAAGGTTCTAGATTCACATTGATCTGCCATGCTCACCCACATCAGTCAGTATGGATGAATACTTTCTTCTTAAACCATGGCATGGGGATATCTGAATTTTGAAATTTGTAAATGAACATTAAAAAAAAAAAGTAACTGAAATGAGGAGAAATATGTTGCAGTTAAGACCAAGGTTAAGTGTACCACAGAGCAAGCAAAAGAATAAGAGTCCTACCGAAATACTGGACCTGCTTAGTGAATAATATGCACGCTAAAGGCTCAATAGAGATTTTTTTTTTGTGGATTGTTAATCTAATATATTAATATCCACAGAGCTGTTTTCCCCTCATCTCTCAGTCCACCTCTTCTTTAAACCACACTGAACTGGTAGCAGTTTTTCAATGTATAAAGTCCACTGAAGGTGCAACTACTGCCTGGAGGAATCATACCAATATTACCATTATTAAAAAATGTTTTGTGGAGCTTTATGGGAGACTAGAGAAGTTTTTGAAATTCTGAGATTTGGGGTTAAAGCAGCAGAATTATTGATCTCCTGGTGTAAAAAACTAAAGGCAGTTGCCCCATTGCTGAACTAATAGGGGCTAGGAGGAAGAAGTAGCAGTAGAGAAGAAAACCCAAAGGTTGCTTCAGAAGAAACTGCTCGTGGAACAGCCTCTCTCAGTAAGGAGGTGTTTCTGGGCTGGGAAAGCAAACACTAGGTGAGGAGACAGGATCACACAAGCGTGTGAGGACCAATGGTCACAGTGAAAATCCAAGATGGCAGGAGCCTTTTCCAAGCACCCCGCGTGCAGCTCAGCCCAAGGTGTAAGCAGCAGCATATCCACACAAGTCCCTTCCTTCGCAGGGCAAAGGAAGGCTTCCTCACCAACACCAAAACTCACCACTTCACATTAGCATCCAGTTGTTACAGTGCTGGCAGAAGTGGGCTCTGCAATGAAGGAGGAAGCAACAGGCTCACTCATGAGGCCTGACAACTTGAGGGCATTTCTACTGTATTTGATCTGTTGAGGTTCACAGATGGGCCACCTGACATGCAGCAGCTTACTAACCAACAAAAGCCTCACTTCTTCCAGCTGATTTAAAGCCTAGATGACTCCTCTGGACAACTCATCAATAGTAATATCAAAGGAGTCTAGAACAGGGCTGGGCTTCCCTTCTTCAGTGAAAAATGAAATTTTTGTTCCCTGGACCACTACGATATAGCACTGCCATTCAAGAAACCCTGCCTTTGGTCACTTGGCAAGGAGATACGAGTTGCTTAATTATGTCCCAAGGAGTTGCAAAATGACAGCATGGCGCACATTCGGAAGGCTGAGAGGCAGCAACTATTGACAAGCCGGTAAGATGCTGAGCTAACTGTCTCCTGTGATAACTGCTTGCCATGTTTTGAACATTATCTGTGAAGCTGGAGACTGATCTTCACCGATAGGGACCAAGGCAAGAACGGCAGTAATTGCATAAGTGCTCGTGTAGATTCCCCTTACTCTGGACACGGGGAAGGACTTGTTAAATGGCAACGTACAGACCAGCAAGACACGCATTTGATGTTATCCATCAAATAAGCCTGTACCCAAGAATATCTTGAAAGGTAACAGCATCAGTGTGAGCAGTCTCAAAAGCCTGCACTGCCTTGTGGTACAAATGCAAGCTGAAAATCAGGTCAGTTTTTTACTGTAATAAACAACTCTTAAGTAGACTGTCAGATGTCAGAAGCTCCTCTCAGACTACAGGATTTTATTAGACGGGTATGCAGCTAAAGAAATACTCCTCCTTAATACAAAGACCTCATCTCTGCTTCTATGACAGGCAATTCTTATAAATTTGGGGCCAAATGTCACACATGTATTGGAATAAAGTAATATTCATTTCTTTAGCACACCAGTGTTTTTGCACACCAGTATCTTCAGCTGTGCATATACAACACCACTTTTTCAGGATGCAAAAGGTGAAAAAAACAGAATGAGCAACACTGATATTGCCTTCCCCTGCAGAAGCTACAGAGGTCAAGGTTGGCAAGATTTGTGATAATGCTTCCAGGACAACTGCAGTCCTTCCAGGCTGCTGTGGTGCCACAAGAGCCTTGGAGCATCAGCTCGAGGCTCGTTCCTCAGCTCCTCCCACAAGGCTCCCATGGTCAGAGCCAAGCAGCTCCAACCCAGTCAGCTGAGAACTGGGAAGCCACATGGAGTGACAGCAGTGGCTGCTCAGCCACCGTTGTTGTCAATTCAACCAAAAGCACCAGACAGGGAGGTAATGGATGAGAAACACAATGGCGTGTGACATCGCATAAAGGAACAGCGCAGGGCTATACAGCCTGCGCTACTGCATCTGCTTAAAACAGCAAACATCAGAGCTATGAATCCAGCAGTAAGGGACAGAATGCAATTCTATGAAGGACAGGCGAAGGGCAGGTTATGGTCAACAAGGAGCAATGCAATTTGGATACACTAGCTAAGCTAAAATTTACAACGGCTATCAATCCTCATGCTTTAAGGCACAGACTGAGCATCATCTGAGGTCAGAAAGAAATTTCGCTCTGCAGTACACTGTAACCCAACTGGCTGCGTGTATTTCTTCCTCTGAACCACCACATACTGGCTCCTGTCAAGAGACAGGACACAAGATGATATGGATCACCGGTCTGCTCTGGAGCAGCTGTTTCTATGTTCTTCATTGTCTCCAGTCCTTATAGATTATGATAATGTTATTTATACTAGAGCAGTCATTTTCACAACAGAGTAACAGCTTCTCTAACTCTGCAACAACCACCACTAGCAACCATGACACCATATTTTTATGGAGTCTTAGTGATTTATTAGTTTTGCTTTGCAAAACAAATTTCACAATCAAATTACTCTTGTTTTTAAATGACATACCCAGCATTGAATATTACAATAGCAATAGTATATATAAAAAACAAAGCAATGATCTTTAAAAAAGAAATTTAGAATTCAGCTTTGAATTATTTTAAAGGAAAGATGTAAGTATGGTCTTCCTGACTGAGATTTATTAACACTCTGCCTTTCCATTATCTGAGCATCTCACTTGCCCTAAAGCACATCTGTAAAGCAGAGACAGTGAGAGACTGCATGTGTTTTCTATATCCATAAATTACAGATGTTGCTCTGAGCTACTCATCTATCAAGACAATTTTCTGTAAGACTAAGACCAACCTGAAGAGTATCCATCTAACAGGGAATATGGAAAATAATTAATAAAAGCATACAGTAGTCCACAAACATAATTTGTTTTATGGGGAACATTCTTGACTCAAAGCTTTTTAATACAGTGTGACAGAACACAGAGAAGCGAATCAAAGCCCAAATAACACTTCTGGGTATCAAAACAAAGACCTTGATGCATCACTAACATGCTGTTGTGTATACATGCTGCTGTAATAAACTCAGCAAAAGAGATATGGGTAATTTCACAACAACGTCTGCATTTAGTAATTTATGCTAGATCATAATTTCCAAATAATATGTCTTATATTTTATAGATTAGCATATTTGTTATATCTCATCTACATACACCGTCATTATATTTAGTTCCTTGAGGATGCTACATGCATCTATGGAGGAAGAGAACTCTGTCTAACATACTATCTGTATATCCTAATACTGAAGTGTACAAATCGAAGGCAAATTGAGAAGTGTGCATAGACAATCCAAGCAGCAGTTTTACAAAGAAACGTTTTGCCATCACAAAGCCAATTCCTGTATCTTAACCTTTCCACTTCTATGAGCAATTGAGAAATGAATAAATGCTGAGGAAGCAGATAACAAGATTAAGAAGAGAAAGCCTTTTCCTGATTGCATAAAAAACAGAACATGACTTAACTGAATGGCAAGCAGGAAAACACTACTTGTGCGGGATAAAAGACAGACACACACTTCAACGCTTAATGCCAATCATCTGCTTATCCTAAATGGAAGACAAATATTGTGTTACTACCTTCAGAGCTGGATGAAAGAAAAAAAGATAGAACTTTCACGGGTAGAAAAATGTCCCTTTTCACTATGATTTGCATTTCAAAAATAATAAAATACCCTGGGCTCTCCCTGAATTTTCTGTTGTATAATCTCTGTAAAAGGCACTGCTTCCCTTTGTTTTGTAAACAATTTTATCACGATGAATCTTCAGGTTCTTAAACCTATGAGACAGTTGTGGATTTTTTTTTCCTCTTCACCAAGGCAGAAATCCTTTGTGGAAGCAAGAATGCTTCACTTCCCTTCTTAGGCATGCAGAACAGAAAGTAATGTGGGACAAGCCATAATGCATGTTACAACAGTACCCTGGGCTTGATTTTCCTGCAGTCAAATGAAGATTGTCTTGTGGATCAAGAGAAGGAAAAGAGAAACACAGTAGAGCAGAAAAGACTAACAGTCATATTTAATAAAATTATTGCCAGCTAGAGAGCAAGTGTTTTATATCAGTGGTTCCATCTCAGAGCCCCAAGCAACCCATCTGAAATTTCTCAACCACCCACACTGCACCCAGTGGGCAAGTTTTTCAAAACCGGGTGCCTGTCAGGCTTACAGCTGTGTGTAGGCCCTTATGTAAGTGCCCTGTTTTCTCCAAAGAGCCGAGCACCCAAGCACTTCTCTACAAATTAACACAGGAACTGCTGGGTGCCCAGCACTTAAAGAAAAAAAAAAAAAAAGAAAGAAAGAAAAAAAAGGAAAAAAAATAAGAGAAAAGATGGCACTTATTTGAAAGCTTAACTTTTAAGCCTCGCTTTTAAAAAATTATCATCACCTGTGTCATTACAGTCAAAGGACTGAAAGGGACTCCCTTTGGAGTCCATCTGTGCCACTTTTAATAGGTTGCAGGAATACCTGCTGAAAACAGACGGGCGCTGCCTCTCTTCCAAGCATGAGCGCATCTTTCTCTCCATGGTACCCCAAGCCTTTCTGAGCATGGAGAACAAGAGACCGCAGCCAAATTACACCCAATTTTCTAGAAATCAGTGCCAATATATATATAGCACACTCCTCAAATAATAAGTATGTTATAGGATGAATGGTGTAACTTAAACACATTAAAACTGCAACCTAAAATGTTGCTGTTTCTCACTGCAACCTACAGCATTGCTGTTTCTCAAACTGGTAAATCACTGTTCTTTACACTTCCAGCTTTGCCAGCTTAGAAGGGGCAAAAACTCTGTCCACTCCATTTTTTTTTCCAAATCAAAAAACACTACCATTTATGTGGTGGTGCAAAAGTGGCTGGTAGACTAAATAAAACATAGAAAGAACCAAATTTTCATTTTCTTACTTTAGCTCAGGAAGTAGGTTCACAGGAAGGTCTCCAAGGAAATCCTGAGGGAAAAAAAATAAAAAAGCATATACTGGATTAGAGTCATTACTTGGAAAAGTAGTATGTCATCTACCATAATCACAAGGAAACTGAGGGCAGTTTAAGTGAGGCGATATCTTTGATCCAGTCTCTCCCACGATCAGTGAAACCTGAGAAAATACACAAACGCATTGCATGCATCCTGAGAAAACTGAAATACAGTTAATTAAGAAACAGAATTTTGCCTTTTGATCCTTCTAATACTTCTGCCTCACAGATACGGATACACAGCGATAAGAGAATGAAGTGCGCACGTCACCGTTGCTAAAGGCATTATTTTCCGTAACCTTTCCCTCCCACGGTGGTGGGGAGAGCTTGCAGCTCTTCTCGGTCATCACTACATATTATCCTCCTCATACACATGCTCTTACAAATAAGGAACACGGTTGACCTGGCAACAAGATGTTCATTTCCTAATTTATCCACTATTTCTTTTAATAACATTAGTCTCGGCTAAGTAGAGAACTGTTCTAGCATTACACTGCTTTGCATGTGTCTAGTTACAGCAAGTACAGACGGCAATCCCCAAACCACTCCCTATTCCAAGATAAACTTCACCATCAGGAATGTGCTTCTATCAAACAGCAAAATAGACCATTGCAATACACCCCTCTATTTAACATTTATAACTCAGTACTGTTTTGTGATCTTATTTCCCCCATGCGCTTACGAGAATCAGAAGTACTGAAAATTACACACAGCAATGAAGCTTCAAGGCAAGTAAGGGTCTTGTGAAAAGAAAGAAAAAAAGGAAACTGGGCTAGGAAAAGCAAGAGACCTATTCAGGACCAAGCTATGCCTCACAAAGCTCTAATCAGCACAAAGGCCCAAAGCATCCATAATGGGAAAACTAACTCCTCTCCCAAGTCTTGAAAAAAATGAGAGGAGCGTTGGTATCTGAAGTCTTGACTCAGGGTATCTCCTTGGAGGGAAACTCATGAGGCCTTGATTTTGAGAGAGGATGATCCATATCATCTGAAATTTAAGTCTGTATTTTAAAAATCTCCTGCAATACATGGGGTAAATAGGAAGGCAAGCTAATGTTGCCATTGTACTGCAACGATTGTTTTGCTTCTGTCTGTATCTATTACTCTGTCCTTTTTGTACATTATCTTATTCAAATTCCCATACAATTCAATGGTCTCTGTGTGAAAGGCAGCAATACAACTCCGTTAGTTGCAGTACAAACTCAATCTGCACCATGCCTTAAGCTCAGTTTCTCCAAATCATCAGAACTACAGATAAGCTCTGTACCAGTGGCACCCCGTGTGCCACACTGCTCTCAAGACATTTAAACCTTTGCAGTATCCCTCTGCAAGATTTTGCTGGCATACGCTTATACTGTACAACCCTCCTCTTCTTAAGAAGGAGCCTGCGATGTCCAAGGCTGCTGGTGGGAGCTGCTGGCGTGGCTGCATAATGCACTACCTGCATCTAACTTCATAAAATAGTTTGTGGCAGAAGAAAAGATAATTCTGTTATTTATTTTGTACAATTAGAATAGGCATTCTGTTTTCTTTTATTTATTTATTATTATTATTCGCTCCACCCACCTGCCCATTCCAGCTAAATCAGGCTGTCTAGCATATTTTCAATATACATGACAAGGAACACTAAAATCCAATGTTGTATTTTTCTTTAAATAGAAACATTTAACCACTAGGTTTTTGTAAAAAAAAAGTGTATTAAAAGACAGCTATTCTGAAGGAAGTGATTGTCAGTAAAAACTGGAATACAGCCAAAAAGCTACAGTACACAAAGATTTTAATGGCTTTGAAATGCTTGCTACTCTGTGGTGAAATTAGTTAACAGACTAATCTTTCCTCTCCAAGGGGCTGCATTCAAAAATCTGCAGGTGCAAGCCCTGAGTAAATGAGAGCACTTGTCCACACCTGGAGACATGTGCCCAGCACACAGTTTGATAGGCCCTGCACAGCTTAGGAGCGCCAAGGAACGGTGTGTCTGTGAGTCAGATTTTAAGCAGCATTGGTAGCACACTGAAATGAACCTGTACCACATCAGCTCATGCTACTGCCTGCCTTTAGACTGCGGCATCTGCTCTTCTCACAGATAATGATTGAGTTTGATGGCTATATCCTCCAGAGCTTCATCCCTACAGCACTGCTTCACACCTGAGCAGGCCTGAGTGCAAAATGCTTCCACTCCCATTTGGTAGCAGTTAGACTATAGTTTCTACAGGGTATAAACACAATGCAAGATAGCAAAGGTTCAAACTCTGTATGTAGAGACTCTATGGCAATTGCATGTAAAAAAAAAAATCATTTTTTATTAGCAGTGCTACTTTTGCATTATTATTTACAAGATTACCCTCTGGCACCCTTACTACACAGAGGGTTCCCCTCCACTCCCAAGTAGGACATGATGCTACCAATACATTAAAACAAAATAAAAACTATTATAACAAAAAAAAAATATCTTGAAACAGAAACTATGTATAGCTGGTAAGACCTTTCCAACATTTATTGACAGAACAAGAATTTATTGACTTGTAGGTTTCCAGAGTGCACAGAAATTGTTAATTGAAAAGAAAAATCTGACTGGCAATTACAGGACCAGTCCTAAACTTGTTTCATACAGAACTGCTGTCAAATTATTTTCCACTAGAATGAACAACAGTTAGGTTGTTGTCAGGACAGAAGCAAGTTTTTACCTTAAAAATAATAATAATAATTAAGAAACCTGCAGATACACAGACATCCATTTCTGGGAAGAAGAAAGTTCTCCCAAAAGACAGAATGCTCTTCTCTGTACAGAACTGACATAGGACATATTTGCACACAATATCTGTAAATATTGTTGGGACTTAATAATGTCATATATTGCTAACATTACAAAAATGTTTGACCCTGCATCTCCAGTGCTTTCCTAAGGTTCTGCTGGTGTCGAGACTGTCTCTTCAGCACCTTTGCTGTCAGTTCAGCAGCAGCCAATGTTAGCACCAAGGCACAAAAATACCTTTCTATTCAGCTGACTCAGGTAAGAAGGCAGCATGTGTAGAAAAGCCTGGAGGGCTTCCTTACAGTCAAGACAGTTCCCTGGATGTATTACTTGCCTGCAGAAGCACCTGTGGGGTTAGATCCAGGAGAACAGTTTGGTATTCCCTATGTGGTCAGGTCCCTTCTGTCCTTGAGCATCCAGGGTGCACTTACCTGCCATGCACATAGCCCTGCACAGCTCCACTCATCCTATACACCCTGCCTGCAGGCTCCTCCTAAGAAGTGCCTGGATTCCTCATATGAGGCTAGCTGGGACTCATAAGCTGCCTGGACTAGGCCAAAACTCTTGCTGCTTCCTGTGGACAAACTGGATAGCAGATGCTAACCCAGGCACACTTATTGTGAACATAAGCAAGTGCCTCTGGCAGGTCCAATGTGTTCAGCTCTGCCTTTGCCTGAGGAGATCTCCAGCCTCTTGGCTCCGTACTCTGAGGAAGGGTGGAGCTGCTGGTGGCTCCCTGGAGATATGGCTGCTGGTGAGGGGAACAGGCGCTGCTGTGCGGAAACTTCCCTCACCAGCAGCAGGCACCTGCTACACTGTCCTCCTTTGGCCTCCCCAGCCACCCCTAGGGACCCCTGTTAGACTGAGTGAGCCAAGGATGGAGCATTTCACCCCCTGGGCTGCATTTCTCAGCTGAAAGGCAGCTCCCTGTCTCCTTCAGGAGAGGAAACAGTGGATGAAAGCATCCCACAGCTCAGCCACAACAACCTGTTCATCTGGTCGCTGCAGGAGAAGATTGAGATGTCCTCCCCAACACCCTCTCTTGTCCAGGAGTGGGGGAGAAAACTGCTCATGGGAAACACACACCTCTGCTGGGCTAGCACCGGTAATTTATACAAGCCTACCTCCATTCATCTCCTTTCACATGTCCCAGGTGAAACTGTAGGACAGGGCTCCTATGTTTTGTCGGTTCCAGTGGGGTATTCTGATGCTCTAGACCTGCAGCTTCTGACAAACTACTGGACGCCGCCTCCTGAATTTGGAGCTTATGAGGATGGACAGAGACCATCTCTGAACCCTTGTGAAAGTCTCTAGCATTTATCTACCCCTGAAGATAGTATTTTTAATAGCTATAAGATCTGTAGAAGGAATGGATGAACTAAAAGATTTAATGGCTGACTTCCATTTTACTATGTTCCATAGGGACCGAGTGCTTTGATATCTTCTATCTACATTTTTGCTGAAGGTGGTTTCAGATTTCCATTTCAATCAATCCACCTCTTTTATCGGTGTTCTTTCCAAAGCCACATCCATTATATGGGAAAGCCAGATTACATAAATTTGATTTCAAGACATTAAATCATTGCATAGGAAAGACAGTCCTCTAGGAAGTTACTCGGATTATTCTGTAGCATTAGCAACAGACTACTTTGTAATCCTAAATATCTCTCCCTATTCTTTTTTTCTTCCAAATTAACGACACTTTGCAGACAGGTTGCAACCAGAGGCTTAGGGCAGATTTGTGCAACGTTTTTGTTAGGGAAATGAACATCTTGGTATTCTCTGTGCAGCTTTGGATTTGAAATGTCTCTAGAGGCCTGTTTGGAAGGATAGTCATTGTTTAATTAGCATTATTCTCAAATAGCATCTAAAGTTAAAGAACCAGAAGTAGATATATATCCAAGAAATTCTCTAAAGAAAGAGATACGTACCAGTAAGTGAATATGCAGATGCTCTCAGAATCACTCACCCTCCCACACTTCAGCTTCTTCAGAGACTTTCTTCATTTGAATTAGCAAAAACAAATGCAAAGCAGGCAGGGCTGTGTGCTCTTTTGTTTCTGTGCTTAAAAAGTAAAACCCAGAGGCCCTAGAAAAGTACTTTCCTGATCCTAAGCTCAGCATTTACATGTGCATACTTAAGAACACAGGCAGGTGAAACACATTCTGAAAATGGTAATATTCTTACCTATGAAAGGTTGTTATGGTTCCAGCTCAGGCACACACACACCTGGGTACCAAAACTGCTAAGTACCCACAGCTGCTCAGGCCCCTGGGCTGATCAGGATGGCTATTTGGGTGCGCAGGATGGCTATGCAGGTGCGCAGAAGCCAAGGCTGAGGTGTCCCTGCAACCACAGACAGACTTTTGTAGCCTCTAAGGAAACCAGCCACCTTTCCCAGCACGCTGTGATATGTGTCACACGCTCAGCTCACAACCCACAGCTTTGTGGAAGGGAATATGGGCAGCAAGAGGCAGAAGCAACAATTTAGTAGGGAGATTTGGGTAGGAAAATAAATTATGCATGTCATTCACCAATTACTGTTTTCAATTGCATTAACCTAGTTCCTTAGTGACTGCAAGCAAAACTAACCAAAACCACTACACTAAAAACTACAGGTCACTTATTCTTATGTGCTATTGCTATCATTAAAAAAAAAAAAAAACCTTTTTTTCCCTGTAATAACTGCTGTGTGTTTTTTGGGGGAGGGCTGCCTGTAGCCACAGGTGAAGCAGCAGCTCTGTGGTGTAGGGCCAGGAGGAACAAGACGCATGTCCAGTCATGGCACCCACTTCCTGAGTGGTGCTGGCAGCCGCTTGTGCGGCGTTGAGCGTGGAAGGGCTGCAGTGCGCAGCTCCCTGGAGAGGGACCGGTGGCCACATCAGCACTTCTGCCCTCCCCAGGGTTTCCTGTCCTGGCCCTCAGCCCTAGCACGGGGAAACTCAGCTTCACCTACATTTTCAGGTTGCCTTAAGACCTCTCTGCAGACAAACACCCAAAAGCAAAGCAACTCGAGCATTAAAAACTGTGTTGAAGTCCTCGGCTCTATAGGCTGCTAATGCGTATGAATATCTAAGTAGGATGACACTTTCTAGTTGAAAATCTTCCGGCGCAGAGCCACACTCATTGTTATGCTGAGTGGAGCCGCACCAAGCCATCTTGCTCTTTAATTCTTAACGAGGCTTAGGAACAAAGTCATCCCAAGCCCAGGAAAACATCACCTCCAATGCTCTCAGCAAAATGAATGCATGTCACTTGTAAGTAATTTTATCCTCCAACGAAACAGTTCCAGTTGTGTCATGCCACAGACGATGGATGGCCATAGGTATTCCTCAGGAAGGCTCCTGGCCTTCCCATACAAGACTAAGGCTCAGTAGGACACCAGTCAGAAAATCAAGCAGGTGCAAAAGCATCAGCCCTCACACATCTAACTAAACATAACACTAAACTCAATGTCCCAGATCCCAGTCCCCCTGCTGCCTTAGCAAAATGAAGTGCTAAATCAATAGAGCGAGCAGAAAGTCTGGGCATGGAGAGGAGGGGGCAATAGTGGTTATGCTAAGCCCTGTCAGGCCGCGCGCAGGGCTAAATACCTGCTCTCCTTGGCTTTCCTAGTGGGAAGTGTGGGGTCCTTTACCGGCAGTGAGCACGGGCAAGGGGCGAAATAACAAGATTAAGAACCATAAAAGGCAGGAGCAGCAATGGGCAGGGGACTCCTGCCTGCCCCCATGTCCAGCTGCCAGGGAGATTTGCCTCCTGCCTCGCCGCACCACCCTCCGCACGTGCAGGGGCCTTCATTAAACTCATTTGCCCCGTCTTGAGCAACTCTGTCACTAGGGTAGGATGGGTGGGAATGTAGTCTTACAACACAATTTTGCAGAATTTTGAATTTTTCATTGCAAACATCAGATTTAGCAGAAGCCAATGCCGCTTGCCACTGTAGGGCTTCATGAATTGCTCACTCCTAACCTGCTGACGTGTAGTGCTGTAATGCAACTGGGAAAGGGTAAAGACTGCATATTTATTCTCACAAAATTAAAATGCCATAAATGTACATAGTATTTTAACAGTCACAACCGAACAGGATCAGAGCCCCGGAGACCTCACACTCCAGGAGAAGCACCAATTTACAAACATACCATTAAAATCCAACAGTTAGCGTGCCGGTCACGCCAGCAAGCCTAATTCATTCATGCTGGAATTTCTTCTTGCTGAGGAAAAAGGCAGCACAGCAGACCCTGGTTCCTGCTCCTTGCCCTCTCTATCTCCCTCCTTGAATCTCCCAGCTGCCCGCACACCCTCCCTCCCAGCGCTGCCCCTCCGCTGGGCTCCTCGTCACCCTCCTGCCCACTAGGCAGGCCCTCTTCCCTGCATGCTGTGGCAGCCACAGGACACGGGGAAGAGTGGGTCTGCCACCCCTTCACGCTTTGTAGCAACACAGCAAGCGACCCCCTTGGAGCCCAGGGCGCTGTCATGAAGCATGGGCAGTTGAGTGGCACCAAAAACACCCATGGGGGTACAACATGCTGAGTGAAGCCAGAAGCTTCACCGTCTCAGGCCAATGCTCACCGTGTGTTTAAACCTCGAGGTTTATGCCCCCACTGAAAGCTACGCTAGTCAGACAAGCAAAAGGCCTTGGAGAACTCTGAACTCAGCTCTTCAGCTCTGACAAGTGTGCCTGCTGCGTAAGCAAGCTCAGATTTTCAGGGCCTCGCAAATTGTCCAAAAATGGAGAACATAGCATAGCTAAACGTAGGCTTGGATGGATGCCCAGCAAATTTCAAGCCTCTGCTTGAAAATACAAACTAGAGCTTCAGAAATGAAGCAGGTATGCATTTATTTCAAAACAGGCTAAACATTTTTACTCCTTAGGTTCTTTCTCAGAAACGAACAAACTGAAGTTAAACTCTCACACATTGCAGCCTGAGGCAGGGGCTTGGCTTCAAGGAGTTCACCTCAGATACTCCTAACTTGAAAAGTTGTACATAATTTAAATCGGGATATCTAGAAGTAAAAAAACACCATCTTCATCCATAATTTGCATATTCACACTCATTCCTTTTCACATTCTTACCATTAGCATAGTTTCACAGTATTCTGGCACAGAAATGCACTTCCCCAGCATTTTCTAATAACATATATGAATGTTAAAGAAATTAGCTACAAAGGAAAGTTAAAGAGGCAACTTCTCTCTCTACAGGTAAATACTTTAACCTATAGGTGAAATGGTTACTGCATATATCACATTTGAAAAATTTACCATTATCTTATGTCAGCATTATATTTAAGAGTATATGAACGAACACGGACTGACAATATGAAATTGAGAAAAAAAGAATTAGCCATTTCTCTGTTTCTGAGAGTGGAATTTGCTGAACTACCAAAATGCTACAACAGAATTTTTCTACTATTTTTCATTTGTGTTATCTTGGGTAAGAGGCTCCTCCTACTCAGGATTTAAAGACAAACCTGTAGAAAGTGGAAGTAACTGTGTAACTGTCCCCTGGCCTAGAACTACAGTGTAGACATAATTCTGCCCAGCCAAGGGAGAACAGGCCAGCTGGCCAGATCTTCACACAGATGCTATCACCAGCTACGTGAGAAGGCACAGAAAGTGATTCTCTTCCTTTTCCCCTCCCGTGCTTCTTTAAAATCCCTGATAAGGGTTTTTTAGAAGACTATTTCACCAAGCCCAAGCTGACAAAGGGGGGCAAAGATTGGAAGCCACTGAAGCAGAAAGGAATTACACAGGAATATGTGTAATTCTTGTCCAGTGTTCCTATGACCACTGGTTTTGAGGAGCCTTGGTTAACATCACTGATGTCAATGTGATTTGATGGCACTCAAAACTCTGCAGGACTGGCCTCCTCAGGATTTGAAATCTGAAACTGATTGTCTGAAGTCTGTCTCCTCTTCTGAGGGACAGGCACTAGGGAAAAGATGTACCAAATTTTAAGAAGTCACTTGGGTGAGCTTTTACTCATTTACTGAGCTTTATCAGCCAGGACTCTGCAGTCCTACATCAAGAATTAATGAAATCATGACATTTTTAATGAAAAACTGTACATGACAAAGCTTCTTCAAGGGAAAAAAAAACGATTGCACTAACACAAATCTTCCACTAACAATTATTTTAATGCAAAAAAGTATTAAAACTATCTTAAATTTATATTTTAAAAGGAAAAAAAAAAGTTGGCAGGCCTGCTGTGACTTCCAGACAGTCCTCCATATTATTATTAACAGCAATTATTAACAGCAATATCCCCTATCAGTCAAACTTGCTGTGCAAAGATGAACTGCCACACACCTTTCTAATGATGGGTGCTGCCAGACTTATTCAAGAAAAATATGTGAATATTTTTAAGGTCATTAGACCCTGGCCTATATTCTTCCCCTTCAGTGATGTCAGTATAAATCTCAAAAATCATGATTCAACCTCAGAAACAAATTGATGGCTTTACCAGCACAGGAAAGGTGCTTAAAACTCAGTTTTATACATAAATAAATCTACTATATGGGTCATCCAGACCACTTACTGATAACTCTCTGTTTTGAGGGATTTTGTGAATTTAATTAGCTTAAAATTGTATGAAAAGAACTGAGTGTCACTTCATTGTCTTTCTGAGGCAGTTTCTGTTCAGACAGTACAGGATATTTTAGCAATCTCTGTAGTTTCATGAAGGCTAAAGTAGTGCAACTGAAAAAATAAATGAATAAAACATTTACAGTAACACGGAATTCTCTTTACCCAGACTTTCCTTAGTCAAACTTTTTAAAAATAGGTTATAAAATCCGCTAATTATAGAGTACTGAACCTCATTCAGTCAATCACAGCACTGGATCCACTCAGAATAAACATTGCTACTACTGATCCATACAATAGTCTTCTTAATACCATTTAACTCCTTAGAGGATTCAATGTAATCAAGGTGCTTGATGACAAACTATGCAGAATATCCAGGCCAGTATTTCAACCTTCTCCAACTTTTGCTTTTAAATAGGTAACCTGAGTGTGTATTAACATGATATTGTGGTAACAATATTTCAAGTTACTAGATTAAGCATAACAAACAGTAATGAAAATCTTTGCCATGGTCTCTTAAGGAAGAAATCCCATACCCTGGAAATCCTAACATTGAACACATTATTTCAAATCTTGTTTCCTAGTCCTCCACCTTTAACAATCCTCTTTGATCCAAATCAGAGAAGTTAGCACATCTCTTCCTTGGTCAAGCAAAATGCTTCACACTCAGGAGCCTGTCACAGACATCTAGACTCT
This sequence comes from Tinamus guttatus, assembly GCF_059628265.1. Lineage (NCBI taxonomy): Eukaryota > Metazoa > Chordata > Aves > Tinamiformes > Tinamidae > Tinamus > Tinamus guttatus. The sequence goes on along the minus strand of NW_028288781.1, from coordinate 6,609,295 downwards.
TCAGACAATCCCAAGCACCAGGTAGCCAGAAGAGACAGAGCAGAACAGACACCATGTAGCAACAGACTCTTACAACATAGCAAGAAAACAAAATAATATTTCTTATTCTTCAACACCACAAATTTAGATCCAACTATCTGCACTGTCACACTCTGTAACACGGTGATACACATTGCTGTGTTGGACTCATCCTCTCCTCCATGGGAAGCTCCTGGAGGCACAACTGTTGATTCACACCAGAGCAGAACCTTACTAAATAAAGCTACTATTCCTAAGTGTGCAAAAACACAACAAAAAGCGAGCAAAGTGCATCTGATTTATTTCTGCATTTCTCTTTTTGCTGAGATTATTCAAGATACATCACCGTTACAAGAGATCTCACAACACAGCTATTGCATTTGTGCAGAGATGCCATTTTAATTAGGAAATGAAGCATACAGACCAGTAAGATTTTACTTCTGGGTATTTGGTACTGCACAAAGACTTTAAAATAGCTTTTTATGATATGTGACTACGATGAACAGAACAACCCCGATAAATATACAAAGGGGCTTTCTCTTAGTAGCTCTGTCCTACTTTTACAGCTTTTAGTCTAATGGCAACGCCATTCTCTACCTCCCCTTCAGCAGATTGCACAGTTTTCTACTGTCTTTGTAGCATGGCTAATAAGTTCTGGGTTTGAGCAGCTTAGACCTCAGGCTACTACTATGTTGAAATCAATTATGCAAAGCCCATTCATTTTGATACAATGTACTAAACTCCTTCTGTCACCACAGTAGAATGGCTGCTCAGATTGGTTTCTTGGACTTCCCCCCCTTCTTTTTTATCATTACAATTTCTTCATCCATTGCCAAAGTCGCCATTCTTTGTCAAATATATGGCCTCCTACCTAAGACACAAGGCCCACTGCAAAACTGATCAAATACATTTTGAAATTGCAGCAGCAAAGAAAGCTGAATTCTGTGTTTAGTGGAATTTTTGCAAGCAGAGAGATGGAGAACCAAACTAACTCAATGTAGCCATTCACATATTTGGTAACAAATGACCCTTCCAAGATTAAAGAAAGAAAATTCTTCAAAAGCATGGAAGCCACACAAATTAAGTAGTCATTCTTCAACCTTTGTTTTTAAATGGATAAATTGTGTGTGTTTTAGCAAGATACTGTGATAACAATGCTTTCTTATAAATTGGGGATGCAGGTAAACACCCCATCCACTCTTTGCTTTCTTTGAAAGGCCTATTGTCTACATGTGTTTAAGTACTGAAACCTTTTCTGTTTTCGATTTACCTTACCCTTTTTAAAACTGGAGTGGCTTTAGCTATTTTAAATTTCTTCTCCAAAGAAAATTTCTTTATTTTTATGATATATAGTCATTCATTTCAATGACAACCAGTTCCATATGAAATTATCATTTACTATGAGACAGCCAGAAACAATAGTAAGAGAATAAAAGATTATTAAAAAACATTCAAGAGGCAACACAACTGCATAGGTGAGACCTCACAAGACAGCTGAACTGATTCACAGATTCAAAGGCATTGAAAGGGGTGGATGCCTCAAGGAGCTTTTCAATTCGCAACTGGTATACAACAACTTTTCTCTGGTTTTCTTTTTTCTTTTCTGTTTTTTTTTTTTTTTTTTTTTTTTTGCGAGTATTTCCCTGCCAGTTTAGTAAGCTTGGTCATCTCAGCAAAGGGTCAGGCGGGCACCAGGACGAGGAGGGAGCAGGCCTACCCCTTTTGGCAGGAGCAGGCCATTTAATTGGCACAGCCTCCTCACAAAGCCTCACCGTGCCCTGCCTTGTTGAAGGATGTCAAAAGAAACGTGAAAACGTAGGAATGCCACTCAAAATCATGAAGGCATCACCTATCACTCAACATCCCCATGTGACTCTGGAAATAAAGCGGCCTTAAAAGTGTATTTGAGCCTGTAAATGAAGCAAAAAGTTATCAACAAAACAGGCACAAGTGGCTCGCATGTTGCCAGGGAGATGAATTCAGGGGGAAAGGGGACACAATGCAGCAGTCTGTAAATGTGAGGTACTAATGTGGAAGGAGGGGCATAACCTCCAGCTTGCAGATCCCCCCCAGCTTAACACAAAAGACCCCAAACAAAGGACATACTCAGACTGCTCAGGAAGGCTGCAGAAAACAGTACACAAATCTGCTCTGAAAAACTGAGAGGATATGCCCAGGTAGGTTATTTCTCAGGGCAAAGCCAACCTAAGAATAGCTGGACTTCCCTCACCTTTCCCATGCCTTCTGTTCCCTGCATGGTGTCACTGCAAGTTTGTCACCCTCTGAGGTAGTACACCGTAAGCGGGAGCGCAAAATGTCCTAGACTAAAAACTAAGACCTGCAAATCAACTCTGAAACTGTTTCCAATAGCAAGACATATGTGGCATTTGTGTACAGACAGGAAACTGACTGAACACAAGTCATGCTTCTCATAGCTAAAGGCACTAAAGTCACAGAGGAATTGCTCTCTAAACACACAGGGCTTACATCTCAAGGTCCATGTTTCTCCTGGACAGTTGAACCCCCAGCCTAATTATTTGTGCATCTAGCTACCCCTCACAAACTGATGAACAGAAAACTCACCAGATCTCTGCTAAAGAGAGCCTGTCACACCTTTACCTCAGACTATGAGTTGTGGAGCATATTCCAACTTATCAGAAGTTTGGGAAAGAACGTACGTGTGACAGGCCGTGGGAGAGCTCTGTCCACCATAAGCATCACGGGAAGGTAAACCCTGCTCACTCTGAGTGCTGCTGGTGTTCAGCAAATGCTTCTTTTCTGCTTTGCCGCTGCACAACTGGCTCACCAGCACTCACCAAACTTGCTCCTTCTTCATCCCTCAGCCTCCCTCAAAGCCTTTCAATTCAATCTCCAACGGCAATGATCATTAAAAACAATGAGTATGTCTGGCGCAAGCAAACGTGCCTCGACTACCAACTATCCATTAAGTACCTGGCACTGGATCCATAATATGGGACTCTGACATGGAAAGAAAAGCTGTAGAGCTCATTGAAAAGTACAAGCTTTACATACAAAAGAGTTAAAGGTGCATACTTGACTAACAAATAAGAGGATGCCGAGGCCTTTGTGGTGCTTTTGATAGTTTCATCATCTGTTTAAGCTAATTTTCCTATTTAGATACCACCTTTTCCAAATCACAGATAAATTAAGTCAACTTTAGCTAATGTGGTAATAATTTGTAGTGAGTGGCAGAAATTCCCCTGTAATTATGCATGAATTGATGTGTGATTTCCTAATGAGCTTAAGTGAAGAAATCATCATTTTGTGATAAATGCTTTATTTCTTAAAATGCTAGCAACACATTTCTAATAAATCTAATCAAGTCATTCGCACTCATGTAACATTTACAATTATTAAGTGTGCACTCTTTTACATAGCCTTATAGCTTTAGCTGATTGCTGCATGTTAAAGTTTAGCATTTCACAAACGTGGCTATAACAGCCCATTATGTTATTTTTCCTCAGAACCACAAATGATTTCATTTTTAAGTTAATTTATATTCTGGAGGAATTTTGTGCCTCAAAGGAAAAACATATTTTCCCATTTACATATGAACGTATACCTCACAAAATTAAATTCAATGTTTCTAGTTTTCTGGACACATCTTGTCCTTCATGATGTCAACTGAGGGCCTATAAAGCTCAATCTTGGCTTCCCAATTTAAAAGAGTTGCTAGAGTAGAATCACTTCACCTCAACGAGGTACCATTCAGCAGTCACCCCAACCCCTTCCACATCTCCCAGCAGAAATCCAGTACAATATTTAATGTGGTGGCAGAACTGAATTACTGCCAGAGCTCTGAAGGCAGAAAGCTTTCTAAAGTGACCTGAAGGCCTCTTATCCTATGGTCTTTTCAGTAACAGTTTAAGCTCAGATCTTTCCTTTTGCAAATAGCAGCTACAGGGAATTGATGACTTGAGGCAGTTACAGATATAGGGATTTCTACAAGCTGTCCTATCCTTTAAGACTGGGCATTAGATGCTTCCTACATTTCCACTCATTCAAATGCCAGAATGGAGCTATTCCAAGTGCACCATCTGCATTAGTGGTTTCCTAAAAGGAGATCTGCCTAATTAAGGGGAACCTCCAGCTCTTATGTTTCCTTAGAACCTCATGAGAAAATGAGAGAGGAAACTGACTTTGTCTTACACATCCGTAAGAAATACATGTTCAATATGCATTTCAATCAACTCAAATACACTACATGCAAATAAACTCACAATAAAAATATAAAATGAATATCAAACCTAACACGGTGAAGCAAGACATTTTTAAACACTGAACCAGTGTTTGCTAGATGTTACTGGCAGTACAGAAACAGATCCTTACACAATGCTGTTTCTTGAGCTAGGGAAAAAAAAAAAAAAACACTGAAACGACACACCAACGCCTGAGAAGACAAGAAGATTTTACATGTATCAAATAGAGAAAAGAAAAGACTATTTTTATGTTAGGGTGGGCTGGAGTCATTTATATTCAAGTTAACATGAAGAAGATAATCTAAAATAAGCCTGCGCTGCTAGAAAAATGAAGGGGTGTGGAATGACCGCTGGAGCACCCAAGTTCCCTGGAATACACCATTAATGCATAATTAACACTGAATCCATTTATTTGGGTTTGAACTCAGTAACTTTTCAGTGAACCAAGTTCCAATGATCTACATTCAAAAGCATTTTATTACATGTTTTAATTCCCTTAGGACACCTAGCAGAATTAGAGTGAGAGTATATCTTAGTAAATTTCTCTCGTATAAACCTCTATATTATAGCAGTTAATAAATCTGTCTAGTTGATGGCTTCCCACTTATCTTCCCACCTGTTCCCACATGAGGTCAAAAAGGTGAGTGACAAACTGAAATTCTTTTTCTGGAACAAGTATTTATTCCTAATCCTCACAGGCATTCTTCAAGGTTTTTTTCCTACTCTGGTATAAATTTGAATCATAATAAAAGTCAGAATCAACCTTCAGCTTCCCCTGTGCTGTCAGCTCATCCCTTCCATATTCTATCCTCCCACGACCAGAATATTTTTCACAAACCTAATTCAGACCATTTAATCCTCCCCCTTCAAATACCCAAACTCCTTCTCATCTAAGTTACACTCTCTGACTGTGTATTTGTTAAAGCTTTTATGTTACAATCAATAACAATGCTAAAGATAAAAAATAGAGATGGTGATCATGTAGGCTGGGAATTTCAAAGGGGGAAGAAGATATTGAACTTCTTGAACTTCCATTGGATTCGAACAGGAGTTAGCATCTATTTATTTTACATGCCTCTGAGAATCTGGGGTCTAATATATCAAAGGGAAACGTCACATTTTTCAAATACTTGTTCTCTCTGTCTTTCCCATACCTTAGATCCCTGCAGCAGTTGCAACGTTTTAACATTTATGTGTGCACAATTAGAGAGCGGACGAAGATTGCATGGCAACACTGCTAACATGGTTCTCCCATTCTGCTAAGGGCCACTAATTGTCAGTTGGCTTAAGCACAGTCTCTACATAAACCAAACATCCTCTGACTGTAAGGCCAGGTGCACAATTTCCCTAATTCAAGTGATCACTTACAACAAAATGGTTGTTTTGGGGGGATAAAAGTTAACGAAGCTTCAACTTATAAAACCTCAAATGTCAAAATTTGCATTATTTTCCTGCAGCTGTGCACTCTATTCCAACTAGTTCACGCTAAAAAACATGTTGCTAAAAAACAGCAAAAAAGCAACCAATACATTCACTAATTTATTAAAAGTTGTCCAAAATCTCACTTTTCTCTTGTAAAATGCTTCTGAATAAAGCAGAATACATTTTTCCTTCCTCTGAAATGTCATTTATTATTTTATTTACACAAATACCTTTTGCATTCATAACCATGTAAAGGCCAGGACATTATAACTTGCTTTTTCTAAAGATACAAACTAATCATTTGATACTCCTCATTTAAAATAAAAAACTGCACTACCCTTAAACCATTTGTTATACACTGTAAGCCAGAGGTTCTCTTTTAAAAAGACTATTTCAAACATTCTCTCTTTAGAGCTGTTTAAATAGCATTTTTATTCATCAGCTTTTTATTCTATATAGGTCTAGAGATAGTATTTCTCCAATCTCCTGTCCTGTATACAGCATCAGCTACAACAATTAGTGATCATTTCATACATCAGCGAAGCACATTAAAAACACAGCAATATCATCAACTGAGGACGCGTAATATTGGCATTGCCTGTTCTCAGGCTAAACTCACTTGCTTTGGAAAGAAAGGAAATATTATGTTCATTTGTTCAGGCTCTCAGGCTAATTTATTGATAATATTTTATAATTTTATCTGGCCATTTATGTTTTATGAATGTTATTTCATTATTTTACAGTGCAGTAGAAAGTGCATAAAATAAATTCTCTTCTTTATATTCCCTGAAACACAAAATAGTCAAACATAACTCCTAACACCACTGAAATACACATTCAAAATGCACAATCAAACTATTTCTAATGACTGTTGAGCTACACATTTTTTCATTAACAGAGATTAGTTTTTACAATGAAAACAAAATATGTTGTTCCTCCTTTCTAAAATATACTGGATAATAAACTGCCAGGCTTACACAATCTGTCAGGCAATCACAGGCAGTTCTTAAAGAAATTATTACTTATTGTTTTCCTAATAACACAGACTGACTAATTGTGAAGAGGCACTTGTTCCTGGTAACGAAGATGCACTAACAATACTACACATTTCTCTTGAGCAAAATCCTTCATTGGGGATTTTACGAAGTCAGATGCCCAAAGCTTTATTGGCAATTTTGCTGAAATAATGTGGAGCTAAGTATTGTCTCATTGGCACGTACCACACCTGCAGTGTGTGACCACCAGTACAATAAGGTATAAGTCTGAGATATCACGGTATATCTATGCTCTTTACAGTACCAACTGAGAAAAGCACTTCAGCATATAGCTAAATCAGGTATATTGCCAAATACCTTTAAAAACTGGGACTTTTGTTGTGGGCTCTATTATATATCATGGTACACTTTATTTCAACCATTAAAAAACAGATAGTTTCATACTGAAGTACTACAGTGGTAGGCACCACACAAAAGCCTCCGTGTAGGAATACAGCAGCACTACAGGTAGCAGGGTGTAATTTTATTGTAATTGATACGTTTCACTTTATGTTGAATCATACTGGCATCAACAAAAATCAGTGGAATGGATGAGACTGACAGCAAACAGGTACAGACAACACTACCACCAAGCCTTTTTGCAGGAGTAAGCTGTGATACTTTGGATGAGTAATTGGAGGCTTTGTGTGAGTCATGTTCCTGAAAAATTATTAATATTAAATGAATGGTAAACAATGCACTATCTAAAAAATTATAATCATACTGCAGTATTTTCCAGTATATGATGTGTAGTTATCGGAACATATTGAAGATTAACGAGCACAGCGAAATATACCCACACCCTCTGATTCAGTGCCACTTGGAGTCAAATTTATGGCATTAACTCATAGGCTCTGCATCCTAGGAACTGGTAAGTGGTGCCAAAGAATCCTTGTTAAGTTATAATTACAATATTTCTGTTTTGTCAACCTTTTCAAGGGCAGATACACGTGATCTCAAGACGCCAGCCTCTTAATGGGAGCAGGACAAAATCTTTAATTAAAACCATTCAAATAATGAAAAATCTCAAATCTTTTCTGGAAACTACTCTCCTTTTCCAGTATTATACATCTTCCCCACTCAAACCCATGTGGCTCAATACTTGAGATTTTATGGGGAAACAGGGAAATAGATTTTTTTTACAAATGTACTTTGGCATATAAAAAAAACCCTTATAATAAAGATATTTCAGAGTAGGCACATTCCAGATTCAGATAAGGTGTGGTTTAGTTAGTTTTTTAGACTTATTTCTGTTTTTTCCATATCACTTCCCTTTATGAGACTATGAGTCTTCATATGAAACTATAAAGTTTTAAATCAATTCAGAATTATACAAGAAATAACTTCCTTGCCTTATGCAGTAACAGAAGGAAGGCTGACTGCAGTAACTTCCATTTTCTTACATATAATAAAACCCTGGAGATTTGCTTATTAATAACCATTGACAAGTGCAAGGGAAAAAATAAAACAAAGATCTGAGTAAAGTTTTAGGAAAAAGAGGAACCTATCAGGTGAGGAATTCATTTGGGTATGACACAGGTTGCTGCAAACACAAAGCCATCTGAAGTCCTTGCTTCAGGGTTCTGAAAGATAAAATATTCATGGTGTATAATTCTGCATAATTTGTTTAGCTACTGGATCATAATTTAGATCCTCAGTGCTGAGATACAAAGAACAGAATGAAGGGGAGGGAAAAAAGATTTTTCAAAAAACCAAAGGATGTATGAGACACCCACGCACACACAATCTAATCTTTAGATATGAGAGATGAAGAAATATGTATAGATACCAATATCAAAGCATCTTTACCCTCTAAAATCTGTTTGGTGTTAGTTTCTCATACCTGTGTGCAATTGCTGAATATACTGATTTCCCCAGCCACATGCTGCATTCTCAGAACCAGATTTGAGCACTGCACAATCAGGCTCCAGACTGAGAGCATCTTCTACCATATTCATGAGCTCCAGGCTAGCTGCATATACAAAAAATACACAATTCTAAAAAATCCAAGAAATAATTTGGCAAATATTTTTAAAGCTTTTGGTATTTCAGCTTAATTTCACTTCCACTGAACTAGATCTCATCTGAAATGAACTCGGTGTGCTCAGAACCCAAAGCCTCGCACTCTACAGCAGATCTGTGAAACCAAACCCAGCCTGGGGTTGCCCATGACAGATCCATATCCTTGTACTGAAGTTCACTCTGCATCAGAGTCGCAGGGGCTACATTCAAAAGCAAAATGCAAAACAGGAACACGGGCCCATTCCTTTTGAAACACCCTTGCTTGTTTGCATGCTTTTACTCACTTGCATAATAATGATGCTGGCAACACGGCTATGAAAGAAAGGGCCAAGACTTCCAGAGCTCACACTGAACATTTTTTCTAATGTACAGAAAGATCACTGACAACATCACTGAGAACCAGATTTTGTTAATTACTCTTCTAACTCTCATTTACTGTATCCCTTGGAAACAAGTAAACTAATAAATGCAGGTATATAAGTAGCAGAAGAAATTTTAAAATAAATATTTTAGCAGTACATTTATTCATTGTTTCTTCATGCTTATTTTTAGAATAATTTTACAACCAGCTATAAATCAAAATAGAGCTTATAATTTTAAATAATGGCTGCATCTCATGTATTTTTTTTTCTTTCTTTTCTTCCAAACACATTTCACAGGGAATTTGGCCCAAGAAAGTGTGATATGTAAATAAAGATGCTAACATTAGCATACAGAACATTTTAGGAAAGAAGTTTCAAAAGCTCATCTGGGAGTTAGGCTCTCCATTTCCCTTCAAGAGTAATCCGAAATGAGTATTTAACTACATTTAGTACTTTTCAGATATTTCATTTTAGCTATTATAAACGCACAGAGAGACTTACATATATCCCGCTCCACTCTTCACTTTTGCTACTGAAACCAAGATGAACTGTTCATTTCGTTTCAGAATCCAATAGTGTAGAAAAAAATAGATAAAATTTGCCATGAAATGCACGCTATGCACATTGATTCTGAAAGATACTTTCTTGAATTCTGGTGTCTTCTATATATTTGTTTGCACTCTAAGTTTCCTCATGTAAAATACCTAATTCTCAACCCTTTGACCAGTTTTATTATGTTTTAAATAACTCCAACATAAATAGTAAGTCATAACCTCAAAGGCCTGATGAAGAGAAAAAAAAATACCAATAATTGTGTGCAGCAAAAAGCTCTCAACTCAGCTGAGTTTCTGAGCCACTGTACCCAGAAGGAATATAATCCTCTTGTGCAAAATTCTTTTCCTATCTTTTTATAAATCATGTAAAATTCAACAAGCACATAACAGAGAGGGAGGGATGCTAGAGACACAGCAGTCACACAATAGAAAAGACTGGTCTTTGAAAAATTTCAAATTCCCTTCTAAGTCACTAAGGCAGCAGATCAAACTTGACCATTTCAAAGTTAACTGCCTGTCACTTCCGCCTTGAAGCTTGAGAGACTCTGGGAGCAAGAATTACCAGAGCTTGGTCAACCAGCGGCAGCGTCTGTACTGCCTATACTTACCATCTGTTTGCAAAAGAACACAGAGTGATAGTAGACAATGCTGCAGTTACTTAAAACCCTTTGGAAAATCAAGTCACTTCTGCTGAGCGTTTCTATACCTCAGGCTATATGAAGACAAGTTAAGTGCTGATTCTGAATCCTACCATTTTATTTTATTTCACTACGATGGGCAGGCTGGGAGTTACCCAAGACAAGGAATGTAGCCATAACCCTTCTTCATGGTAAACATATAATTTCCCCAGTGATCCAGTAAGTAATAACAAAAAGTTATATGTAGTACATATAGTGTTTATATTCCCCTGGGTTTAATATGGCTCACAGTAAAATTGATTTTCTAGAATCTTGCAATAAACCTCATCAAAGTAAATGAAGCCCACGTTGGTTTTTTATAAAGTGATTGGATTCAGTATGATAAATTAAACCTCACCATCAAAGAGACTCCCAGTAATGCACTTGTTCAATTAAACTCCTCCAGACTCTATTCAGAGTTTTAATTTTTCTATAGGACTTAAGCCAAAGCCTCCAACTTAATGCTTACAGTAGGGGTAGTATCTGAAAACCATACTTTTTCTTTTTAGACTAAACAGATCAACCAGATCCACATTTGTTGAACAGTTGCTTAACACTATTCTCTAACCTCTATAAAAAAAGCCACTGGTAGTTACTCGATCTTTTAGGCGCAGGTAGGAAGAGAAAAAGAATGAGTTTCTGCCTACTAAGAATACCTAATCAAACAGCAGGAACTTGGAAGGATTTCATAGCTCTTAATTTCTGTATGCATTTGAAAACAGAATTAATAGGAGACGCTGGATCAAAATCCAAAGGACATCCTGCGTTGATCAACAGCAGCAAAGCTTCTCTGGCCCACAGCCACCTTTCCTGCTCTGTCCATTCCTGGCACATGATTCTCCCCTGAAAAGTCCTTACCTTGACTCCTATGTTTCCGGAGTAAATTATTCCCAATTCTTTGTCAGTCTTTGGTGCTTCAAATTTGCAACCATTCAGCTAGTATTTTAGGAGCAGGCAAGCAATACAACAGAAAGTCAAAGTGACCTTCTCTAGCATACCTCTCCACAGTCTCCTGTGATTTTTTAGAAGAAAAAAGGGTAGGATGTATTTTCATAGCTAAAGTGCAAATGTATGAAAACTATTTTTTTTTTGCCATGTTTGCTCCCAGTTAAATGAAAAAAACATTCATTTAACCAGGAGCAAAACCTCTGAGATTTTTTTTCTCATTTCTCAGCATGTCTAGAGAAAACAAGCTGCAGTAAACAATCATGCCCTATTTATTCCTACTTACATGAATTATCATAATAATAATTACTAGTAAAAACATCTGGTTTCCACAGAGCACAGACGGCAAATTCCTTTACACATTGCTTCAATTTCCCCATTTGCTTAAGTTGCAGGCTGAGGGTCTCAAGTTCTTTTTAGACCGCTACACCCTAACTCCCCAGCATGCTTCATGGTACAGATTTACAGAGAGACTGGCAATAATTATAATTTTTCTTCTTTTTTAAAAAAAATTTCCAAAAAAATGGCTTTCTGAAATAATACCTCCTCTTTAAAGGACTTTCTCACCTTTTTCACCAATGACATTTGCATGTAAACAAGCTCTTGCTGATTTTCTTCTCTCCTAAGCAAGAGCCTACAAAAGTAATATTATCTTTGCCATCACATTGACCTGTTATGGTAGAATGATCCTGATGTCATGATTTAGGGGTTTGGTTTAGAAAACATCACTAATCAACAGAAGTCATTAACTTTTAACTCTTCAATATAATTAGTATTTCTATTGAATCATAAGATTGTTATTCTCTAGGGAAATGAAAGAACTCGAGGTAAATTATCATGTGACTTTAAATGATGCTGATACTTAAGCACATCAACACTGTATTTTTTCCCATAATGTCTGCTTAGCAGAGGATCTGAAACCTGCATTAATGGTTGCTTGAGTTGTTTCACCTGCACTAAACAACACCAGCTTGGAAAGGAGAGCTCAAACTCACAGCAGCCCAAGTAGCCCAAAAGCATGAAGTAGTTGGGAATGAGGAGTAGGACAACTGAAGTCAAGTTCTGCTGGCTGTCCTCATCTAAGTACATTTTTCCTCGAAGTCCCATTTACTGGGAGTCTCTCTCTCTCGTTCCTGAGAGTCACAGTTGGATTTTAAGTGATGGTAAGTACTATGAAGCCTTGCCAGGACCTCGTATAAGCTCAGACAGCACTAAAAGCTTGACCTATCACTAAAAATCATGATATTCAAAAGGTAAGTTTCACGACTTGAGGGAGCCATTCAGCATCCCTGGTCGGTAGTGCTACAGAGACCTTTTCCAAAGAGAACAGGACGCTCTTGTAGGATGACAAGTATTTGCTTTTATGGTAGAGCAGCAGCCCAGGCTGTCACAAACAAACCCCGCATACAGGACACCCCTTATCGAGGGGGCCTGCCTGGCACTCTCCATTTTCCTTACCTTCATTTAACTGGCCACATTCCTCACCTCTCATCCTCTTGCCCCCCTGGCCCTCGCCGCCTTCTCTCTCACATGCACAGCTGCCCCTTACCCTTGCCCCCGGCTGCCTCCGGACTGCTCAGCGTTAACTATGGATGCATTGGGGGAGAGCATGTGCTGGCGGCAAGCAGTTCTGAGCTCCCTCAGGACTACAAGAGCACTCAGAGGAACTCCAGTGCTGCGAGGGTATGTCAGGTCACGCTGACCTTACCTCCTTGCCAGGCTGACTCCAATATCCAAAGCACGAAGGAGACTTGCCAGAGGGTGTCCTGCATACAGCTTATTAACATCAGGCAATTTTGGACCCCATGACGTTTAAACAGGTAGATAAATATTAGTCTAATTCCACAAATGGAAATCAGGAGCACCAGAAAGATGCAATAACACATAAAAAGTCTCACAGGAAGCGGATCTGGGAACTAAGTTTAGGGATCTGAACTACAGGTATTTGACCATATTTAAAATCTTTTGAAGAATCTATATTGATACAAGCTGTAGGTCTACTGGTTATTCTTGCTTAGCTGGATAATGTAAATATTTGTGTTGGGCTCAGGACAAAGAGTATAGCTGCTTCTGGGAGCTAGAAGAAAGGCCGCAACCTGTGTGCCGCGGCGCTGCAGGGACCACGCAGCCCCGCGCTCCCTGATACCATCAGCGTCTCTGGTTTCCATCCTGATTTGAATAACAAATGCTTCACTTCTCTTTCATCTGAACCTCAGTTTATCTCAACTGCACATGGCATGCTAGATTTCAAAGTTAATCATTATAAGCTCAAGTACATAAGATCAATGCTACATGAAAGAAGCAATTAAATTCAAGCATGTTTTCACAATAATAAAAAGCCTATTCTAACACAAGAGTCAACATATTTCTACAACTTCAGCAAATGACTGAAAACCTTACTGAAACATTTTACATTCTTCATGCATTCTTTATAACTTTTGCAAACTGTCAAAGTTTTCTTGGCACTTCTCAAGTTTTATGATGTTAAGAAGTTATCTTTTACCTGCTGCTAGAAATTTCAGAAACAAACCACCAAAACCCTTCCAGAACATAAAATATAACCACCATCATCCCCAGAACACAAAATATTGTCAGAATTCTACTTTTCAAAGATCACTTTTAAATACATGAAGGAAATATAACAAAACTATTATCCACTATTTCTAACACTACATAGAATAGAAACTATTTACAGGTCGCAGTATATTATCAAGAAACAAAGACTCTCGTTAAATAATGTGTCTAATTATGAACTTAATTTAAAGCATAACCTCAACTCCCAGGCATAAGTCAGCTAATAGTTATCTAATTCAAGTTAGGCATTCATGGAAAGAATACAAGATTTTTCTACAGAATATTATACAAAGCATATGACTTTTTTTTTTTTGAGGTCTGATTAATGTGGTTATATTCTGTTTTGAGATCCTAATCTACAGGGCATAATCATACTAATAACCTCATGGATTCCACTACTTATATGAGTGAAGGCTACAGTATGAAATCATCTGTTCTTAGAAGAAATTGAAAGCAAATGGCAATAAAATCTTTATGATCTTAAAAAAGCACTTACTCATAGCCAAACAGAAAGTTTGGGAGGGAAACAACTTAAGACGAACACTTGCCAAAACCTACATCAGGTTGCTTGTCCTTTCCAAATGAAACAAAAAACTGGTGTTTTTCATTATGATTATGGAACATGTTCATTTTACTAGGTTGTCATTCACTAGGACAGGATAAAGTGTCCTCCCAGGAATGGTTTGACTTTTCTGCTTTATTTCATGGTGACAGCTTCAGCAATATTAACATGTACATTTTTAAAAATGATTTTTTTGCAGTCCTATCATCTAAAAAATCTATCAAAATGACCAGGCTCTGAGGCCAAACCCTGTATTTAGGCAGATATGGCAACAACTCTTAAGACATTAGTTACATCTGAGGATGTATTCATCTGTGCTTAGATCTAGCACACTGCCCACGTGCCATTTTTGAATGGAGTGGAGTTTGTGTGTAAAAACTAGTGCTTCCCTCCCCATCATGATTTCTCCATAATAATTATCAAAGGTTGACCAAGAGGAGATGCAAGGAAGTGAGTCAGGGAACTGCTCTGCTGGGAAGTCTCCTCACAACCTACTGGAAAAAAATAAAGACAAACAAACAAACAAAAGGCTCTTCAGGACGTATCTGTGAAGGGATTCTTTCAGATACGTAGACTAGAAGTCATTACGCAATAGCCTTAGGAAACCTCAATTAGAGTACAGTGAAGCCCTAGTTCTCTCAGTGAAGATAGAGAACACCATTTGGGGAAGGATTATGAAATTAGAAAATCAACAATATATATTGTTAAATGCAGAAAAACTTGGAATAATTAGAAATAGCAATACACAAGTGCAGGCTAGGCCATGCAGTGCAAATCTAGGTATAGGTGAAGTGGAGGAGGGAAGGCAGGGAGCGACCCAGCCCAAACAAGGTCTAAAAAATAGTGTTTACGCATGGAAAATGCAGTGGGGGTGAGCTGGGAGACGCATCACAGCAGTCTCTGCAAGGAAGGAAGGAAGGAAGGAGCAAGTAGCAAGAACCCTGGCAGGGCAGCTGCAGCAGGGCCAGTCCACCACACCACACGAGCCAGGGCTGCTCTGTGAGGGACCTGCACCTCCCAAGCATCTGTGACTGGAGCACACGGCAGCTTCTTATCTACAGAGTAAGGGGCTAGTAGAAATATTAATCATGCCAAAGAATATTAGTCTCTATCTTTATTCATTGGGAACCTTGCATTATCGGCAAGTAACAGGCACTGGCTCTGAAGGGCCTGGTCCTGATATGACTGCAATACAGAAAAAGGTTTTTACTGATGAAAATAGTATGGCTTCCTTGCACAGAGCAGGGCTCCTTCTTGGGATATTCCTATCCTTTTGAAGAGGGTTGGTGGTACAAAGTGTCTAGGACAGATGCAGGTGGACTCTGAAAACTGTTGCCAAACCAAAAAATTCAAATATCAAAGTTATAGGATTAGTTTTTTAAAACAAGTTGCAAGGCCAATTATAAAAAAAAAAATTACTGGTTATTTTGAAAGACGTCTGCCTGATTACTTTATCTCCTAGGAAAGGCGTCTGCACTTGAAACATGTCATCCAAACTTTGAGTTAGAAAATAACTTAAAATATATAAATAAAGCACAAGTCTCCTCCTCCCTGCAATAAGAATAAAGATAAAAGCTTGTACCTCTCCCCTCCTCTTTTCTCCTTCCCCATCTTTTGCAGGTCTTATCCAGACTTTTTGCCCCAGACTATTTTTTTTTGCTTATACTTTTTGCCCCAGATGATGAGCTGAACAAATGAACTAGACATCACTATGACATTCATTGTCATTCTTGATCACATCTAATACAGAAAGATGGTAACAACAGTATCTCATATCATAAGTTTCATTATAATATCAAAAGAGTTAGCATTTCTGTTACAATGGATGTATTGTGACATATCTTGCTACATAAAAGGAGAGGTGCATTTCAGGTGTTTAAATGCAGGGGGGCATCTTCTGCATTTCTAATAAATTTGCCTCTTTTTTTTTTTTTTCATTTTGCTTTTTCACTATGGGATTATAAACTTGAATCTCTAGCGAAGAGAGTATCTCCTGGAAAGCACCAAGTCCCCAGACCCCTTATCTGTCATCTCAGAAACTGACCTCCACTTCCATTGCAATCATCTGCATTTGCTAGGACAACATCAGGACTTCATGTGCCACGTGCTCTAGGTGACCCTGCATGTGCAGGGGGGTTGGACTAGATGACCTCTAGAGGTCCCTTCCAACCTTACGCATTCTATGATTCTACGATTCATAAGATCAGACCTACGTAAAAATAAACACCTTCAAAATATTGCATGCATCTGCATCTCCTGACTTGCTTGATCAAATTCACAGCTGTATGGTTCCAACTGAAGGAGGAGAGATACCAGTTTTCTTATTAATTTTTCTATTTCAGAAAATGTGTAAGACTGAAGATTGTAAGTTATCTGAAGACAGAGGGTGGGAGGAGGGAAAGGCTGGAAGGATAGTGTACCAATGAAATGTTGAGAGTTTTCTATTTTATTGCCAATTGTTGCTAAAATGACAGACGGTGATGTTTATGAAATGTATAATTCAAAGCAAATTTGCCTAGATAGCCAAGATAAAGATGCTTTATCCTTCCTAACAAATATTAGGCAGCAATCAGCAAAACCCAAAGTACATCATACAAACTGAAAATGCAAGAAAATAAATCTTTTCTTTCCCCCTAAGTCAACATATTTTCTGAGCCCAAATAAAGTTCTTGGCTTTCTTTCAAACCTTCACAGCTAATCAATAGTTTAGTCACACGGTGAAAAATGATGCATCCATATTCTTCACAATTGACATTTGCTAACTGTCTCCAAGGTCACATTGCTTGCCAATTGTTCAGTTTACCCAACTTCTGCTTTCGGCCAAATAATATGATCTTTGTTTCATTAATATTTAATAGTACTTTTAGATCTTGCTAGATGATCTTAAAGCTCATTTAAATCAGCTTGAAAATAATATTAAGCTTTCTTCTAGTATAATCTATTACCATAAATGATTGTGTCATCTGCATATAAATGGTGAGTTGAATATGGTAATGAAGTGCAAAGATTACCAATATAGAATGACAAATGCATCTGACTTAAGATAAATCCTTCAGGGGCCCATTTATTTTGTTTGCACTGGTAAAAGATGCATTGTTTCACTTCAAGTATTCTAGAGAAAACATAAAGGATTTGGATTATGAGATATAATATTTATCCTGGGTGAAAGAAAGAAGGAAAGAAAGACTCCAGATTGTAGAACTCTCTTTCCAAGTATGGTAATTACAGTTCTTTACAGAGCCATTATATTTTTGAATGACGGGCCTTCATTAATTATTAGTTTTTAAAAGACTGATTACACTGAAGGCTGTATTTTTATTTAGAACAAGCTTAATTTGTATTTATTTTTCACTAGATGGTCATTTAAATTAATTCATTTTAATTGCCAATAAATGCCATATGCATCGAAAAAAACTACCTGAGTACCTCCAAAGCTGACATCCAAAGCTGTTCCCTCTCTAAAAATGACAGCTGGGAGGGATGCGGAGAAACCCTGCTTAGAAATAAGGCTGCATTTCAAAGAATTAAATTGTCAAATTCTCTAGGTTCATGGGCTCAATTAAAGTCAGTGGACAATATCAGAAGCAAAAGAAACAATTAGAGCAGTGAGAAATACTAATAAATACATTAAAATGGCGCAGAATAGTTGAGGAGAAAGAAAGCACATTTACCAGCAGACATCGTCTAAGAAAATGATATAAAATAGTCATGACATGGCACTTCGGATAAACATGGTGAGGTAACAGATACTACTCTAAGTTGGTATTTGCAGAGGGAAAACAGTAGATCAATGGATTGTTCTTTTTTTTTTCTGACATGCCTTTTTCCCCCTCCCCTATTTAAAGCCTTCCTGCTCAAAGTATTTCAGGAATTTTGATACTACAGAGACATTAATGTTTTTCAAATTCTACAGAAACGTGGCAACCATTTATGTAGGGTTTTGTTGTTGGTGGGTTTTTTTTGCATATGGAAAAGATGCAGGGTTATTTTGGCCTCCTAAGATATCAAAGTTAACAGCATTTGGTCTGATTTCTTCAAAAAATATAGGAAGACAGACACACTCACAGAAGGACTTGTTACCTAAGAGAACTCCTAAAGGCAGGAAATTAATTCTGTGGCATGAGTCCCTGAGCATCCAGTCCTCAAGTACATGCAAAGAGTTCTGAGAGCTGCACCGGATTGCTGAGTGTTTGCACTATACTTACATTAATTTCATGCTTCAAAACTCTGTCTTGTGGGGACAAGAAAGGCATTTTCTTTTCCTTCCTTGGTCTATAATTCTGGAAACTGCACAGCACAAAAACACAGGATGTAGACAGGGTACAGCTGTGTTCCCAGTGACGTAAAATTCTCAGATGAATGGTGTCCTGCTCACACACAAAGGATTAAGACATTCATCATATTTAGGATCAGGAGGACATCTGTCCTCCAAGTCAGATTAGCAGGGATCAGTGGGGTTTTATTTGCCCCATCAGTAATTTAGGGCATGATCAGCTTCTTAGGATCACAGAGGAGTTAATTTTACAAATACTTTGCTGGGACATACACCCGGAAGCGGAGCACACTCCTGCTTTTTGCCTAAGACACATTAGAGTTGCAGATTTTAGACCTTTACTATGATCTTAAATTCCTTTAAGTGTAAGGAAGTATCTTACGATGTGTTATGATATATGCAGCAGATGAACTATGGATCCCTCCAAATTAGTATCTACTGTACAGTCATCTCTAGACAAGAAATGGGATTCAGTTGCCCCGGTGATGCCTGCAGTGCTACATTCCTATTCAGCTCTGCATACAAATACAGCAAATACCACGCCCCCATTTACATTTTTTTGTTATGTCAGGCAGCACAGGATATTGATAGGCTTCTGGAACAGCAACTCCCAAATGTGATCTGCAAGACCACACTAAAGCTCTACATTTGATCTCCAAATATATAAAACAATAATATTTACAAGTTTGTCAGATCTGTCTGGTTACATGGATGTTCATAAGGATGAGGGCTGGAAGTAGTCCACGTAAGTCCAAACTTTGGGAAATCCTCATATACATAGTTTCTATCCTGGTACATTAAAAATATCCTGCTCATGAGGAATAACTGCAAGTGCTCACCAAGAACATGCACCTACAAAACCTCAGTTTTAATCCTCCCTCTTCAGTATCCACTGGCTGCTGGGACACCTTTATGAGTGTGCTCCGTATCTTAGAGCTCAGGTGAGTGGTACAGGTATTTCAGCACATGGGCCTGTGGATTTGCCTTAGGATAGGTTTCAAATACCATGGTCCTTCCATAGGAAGGATTCCATCTCCAATTCAGTCCTTCCAGACTGAAACTTCCCTCTCTGATAAATTCTTAGACAAAAGGGCCAGAACCAGAACAGATTCACTATCAAGAAATCAATGGCAATATTCAGTAGCTATTAAGAGCCTAAATCTACTAATCTACTAATAACCCTGTTCTGCAGAGTTTTTGAGTAGCGCTGTTATTTGTAAGCCAGCTGCTGTAACTCCACATGCTCTTGGCTTATGCTTCATGTTTTAACATGCACAGCAGCTCATATCACCTAAGATGTCCACATTACAGGAAGCAATAGCAAACTGCGTTATGCATTTCCCAACAGGAAAACTCCTAGCACATACAAGCCACGAATTGTAAGCCTATTTACATGTCAACATTAACTTTATTATTTTGCAGAGGATATAACAACGTGAGCACAGACAGGTTTCCTTTTGGTAAAGAAAAACAAAGAAAAGATACACAAGCCAAAGTAAGGGATGATTTCTGAGTATCTGTTTAAAGCACCAACTGTGATTGAGAAAAAAAAAATGAAATACAGCCAAGGAGTGTGAAAACTATGAATCCTTATGGAAGTGTTTTTCAACTACAAAACTATTTATTTTTGGATTCAGATTTAGCATTAGTAATTGATTTTTTAGTCTGTTTATTTTGCTTAATTAGGTTTCTTTCTTCAAGGACCAACTAGGACAACGATTATAACGATAAAAGAAGAACCACTAAAACCAACAATTATAATTTGTGTTCACTGTTTAAATGATTTTGATAGTGAAAACTGCAGAAAGGCCAAATCCTGAACAAATCAATTTAACTCCCAAACTAAAAAAAGGAGCTCCTCACACTTCCGAAACTACAATACACTTTTAAAAGACAAAAGACAACAAAGAAAGATTTTCTTTAGTAAGTCTGAAGTTCAAACCCACACTACCCCTGTAAACACAAAAACCTGTTGCCATGTCATGGATGCCTGGCTTTTCCCCTAAACTGGTCTTAGGGGTATCAGTTCAAACTCACAATAGCCCGTTGCTCTAAGTAGCGAGGCACAGAAAATCAAGCAGCACATGGGTCTCAAAGGCCAACCTACTTCTGTTACCCACAGAAGACAGGAGCATTTCTTTTTCACTGGTTGGTAAACATGTCTCCACCACAGAGTCAATCCAGGTTTTCATTCAAAATCCAGGAAGATATTCCACTGATCTGACTTACTCATTATTTCTAAAACCAGACCAGCTTTTACAGGTTACACCTTAGTTTCAGCTATAACTTAGACTCATAGAGGACTAACATAAAAGTGATAACAGAAGGAAGCTGAAGAGGGTGAAGAAGAGAAGTCAAGTGTCCATAGTCTTCCTCTCCCAGGCTTCTGCAACACTTCAGCAGATTAGAAGATGAACTTTCGGTATATATGAGATATATTTTTATTGGATAGGTCAGAAGATAAAGGCAACCTTTCCCAACTGCCATCAGCCATCATATCCAGCTGCAAGAATTGAGAAAGATGATTTTAGCAACTGTTTTCTATAGCTCAGAAAACTATGACAATGAAGTCAAGGAGGTCAGAGAAAAGAGGATTTCATTAATCAAGATGAGCAAAGATAAGGGCTTGAACAAAAGTTGCAGCTCTCTGGAGCCATGAATGAGGACGAAAAAGCTCTATTTCCAAGCATTAGTGAGCTGCAGACATGCTAAGATTTAGAACCAGACTATACGGCAAGGACAAGCAAAAGCTGGAGGTGATTTACAGGCTACAAACTTCAGTGACAAAAGGTTAGCGATACCGGGACAGTTTAGTTATCTGTCCATTGATGTACAGCTTCTATCTGATGCTCTGAACATATTTTTGTATCTTGATAGCCAGTCTGCATGTATTAGAATTATTTTGTGGTGGAAAATGGACTATGCTGGGAGAAGGCAAAGCTTGGCCATCAGCTCAAACTGCTGCCCCACTGCAACGGCAAAATGGTGATCACCAGCTTTAGCCACTGACTTAGTGACCCCCTGCCAGCACTCTCACTTGGGAGCTGGAACTCACAAAATGTCTGCTTAAACAATAAGAAAAAAGATGCAAAACCTATTTAAAAGAAACTCCTTATAACAAAGAGCTTGACAACTGCAGAAGCAACATATTCAGCAAAAAGAAATGGAGGCAGGACATCCCGACCTCTCTGAAAACACTAGCCAGAACTCTGAAGCCCTCATGAATTAACAGGATTTTAGGAGAGTGATGTGTATTCATGTGCACATTTCTCTCTAAACATCAGCAATTATCTAATATATATACTTTCTACAAGTGATATAGGTCTATTTGTCTTGCATCTAAGTGAGAAGAGCTGAAGAGAAAAGTCATCATTCCCACCCAAAAAGAGCGAGCCTGAGGAGGGGAAATCAGAGCCAGAGCATGGATGCTGCCAGAGCTGTGTTCAGTCTGTATACACCTACTTGTGCTTCTATAAACACAAGAGTTTATCTTAGAAATTGGTCATATGAAAGAAAGGCTGTCAGTTGCTGCTAAATGAAATACTGGTATCATTGCAAGTAGGTAAAATGTGTGCTTATATCTTCATTAACTTGTTTTATTCCAAATTGCCTACAACAGGTGGCAGAGTCTAGATGCTATGTTTTGTACCTTGTAACAGCTGGGAACAGGGTGCACACTGAAATGCTAAAGAGACATTACTTGTTGCAAGTGTCTCACATGACAAAGAGCAGCTCCAGAATTCAAAATATTTCCTCGTTCTGAAGTTAAATTAGGCCGCTGTGATATTCACTCTGCAATTTAATACTCAAAGCCTTTGATAGACACATAGATAGATGGTCGGAGAGAGATGGCATTAGCAACCTGCAACATTCTTCACATTTTGATAGGTTTTAACATGACATTAGCACAACAACAGGTAAAGTAGCTTTTTAATAAATGCTCTTTATATTGTATGGGGCTGTTCTTGAGCCAGTGCAAGCTGCACAGTTCCATTGACTTTCAAAGCTCTAGGATGATTTATGCTCACTGACAATGTCTGTATGTGCAAGCTGCATGTGGCTGCACATTTACAGCTTCGCCTACCCCAAATGGCCAAACTGGAAATCCAGCTAAAATCTCTGTTGGTCTACTTTTTCAGTAGAAACCAAAGCAGCTGAGTAGCAAGAAGGGAGACCATCTAAAAGAACGGCATTTTCTGAATAAACAGGGGAAACGAAAGCAATAAAACGAAAGGAGGAAATGATCAAAAAAAGGAATGACGATCAGTAATTTTCATTTAGAGGTCTTCATAGAAATATTTCTTTTTAAACAACTTAAATATAATATATCCTCTCTTTTAGATGTATAATAAAGGATATCCATAAAAATGAACAAGTTCCTTAACACTACTTAGTTCAAGGAAAATGAGTATCTTCAGAAAACAAGGCAAAATATATGGACTCTTTTAAAATACCATTAATACATATCACAGTAATTCCTTTCATTATCTCTATAAAAGCAAGGACACAGAAACTGAAGAACTTTAGGCTTTTTGTTTGTTTTGCTTTTTTTTTTAATTTATTTTCAATGCTGCTCCTCATTATTGGCAATGAAATGTAATAATCACTTTCAAGAAGATAGAGTTAATTTTAAATTTGGAACTGTGCACATATGTAATATGAAAATACATATATATGTAATATGGCTTACCTGTCTTCTGAATTACAAATAAATTTGGGCAATATTCTTAATACTCTAACAACTCTAACAACTTTGACAGTTGTTTTCAGAGATTAAGCATCTTAATGTTTGATGATTTTGATACACTTGTTATATTTTATGCACATAATGTGTCATAACTGTGTTCTGAACACAAGAGATGAATGGATGTTTCTATTTTAAAAATCATTTTCAAGGAAACCATAATTCATATATTAATTAAATCCACCTTAAATCAGAAATGTTTATTCACTGTCTAAAAATCAATATCTAAAAAAAAATTTCTGTGGATTCAAGTTTTGCCTCTACCTCAATTTATTTTCCTACTTTAGTCTAATATTAAAATAAATAGATTAAAAAGAACTCTACAGGCAAAAAGAAATGTAGAAATAAATCAATATTTTTGTCTACATAGCTCACATTTGTACCCACATTTATTTCTCTATTAATATAGCATTTTTACCCTTTAGAAAGATGTTTTCCAACTCTTCGAAAAATCAGTAAAAAGTACAGAGTGCCTTGGGGAGTCATTTCAGCTGTGGCCTAGGGACAGTGGCAAGGGCATCACACAAGAAAAAGAGCAAGTGAGAAATTGTGGCCACGTAATCTGTGTGAAACTCAACTCATATAGCTCTGAAGCACGCTCTCGGAAAGCAGGAAAGAGCAAAGGGAGCACTGGAGAACTACCAGGAACACCTTTTGGTTATGTCTCTGTTTCTATTAAAGCATGGGCTTGTCAGGGCGCACCCCCAGGGAGCGCAAGGCCTGGCCTGCTGAGCAAGAGCAGCTCCAGAGCTGCAGGTGCTCCACTCTTGCTGCCAATTCGGAAGCCAGTCAAGTGGTTTTAAACAGGGGTCTGGAGCTGTTGCAACCTCTTACGCCTCTCAGAATAGGCAAGGTGACAACTGCTCTTCATCTCGTAGCCCGTGATGGTCCCAGTGGCCAGCTAATGGCATCCAGGCACTCACAAAAGCCACCCGCTATCACAGGATCGCACCACAGCAACTCTTGCTTGCAAGGAGCTGGCTCTGCTCTCTTTAGGGGTTGCGGGTGCCGCAGCTGAACATTGGTGCTGTCATCTTAGGTATTGCACCTGATTTACGGCCCCATTCCTGTCATACATCCCCTCTATATATTACCAAGAAATGAGCAATTCACAGCTGCACGAGTAGAACTTGCACATGGTTGAGCCTACATAGTTTTCTAATATAATTTAGGCAGCTAAAGGCCTGCTAGCCCATAAAAGGGTGAAAATGGCTACGTTAAAAGGCAGCCACGCTTAGCAGCTTGCACCTTCCAAACCCCTGTGCCTCAACTCACCAAACATAAAATGAGGATAAAAATATTTCCTTAATTCACAGGTACGTGAAAATCCAAACTGCAAGGTTTCCTACATAGGAGGGAACAGGGTAGCGCATGAAAAACTAATCTTGGCAAATAATGCTTTATTATAACAACACAAACCACTTCCATGGCTGCTCATAAATTAAGCACTCACTGAAAATAAACCTAACAGGTACAAAGGCCAAGAAACCCAGAGTTTTGACAAGTCCTATACATTTTCTTCATTTCTCTGCTACCCCAGCTGGCCAACCCCCTTAGGGCACTGGCTAACCTTATTTACAGTAACACATGTGCTGCAGGACAGTGGGTGGAATTACAGATTAGAGTATCAGCTTCTGAATTGTATATTGCTAATGCAGTTTAAAACTGAACTTTATTGTTAGGCTGTTCTAAGGTGGGCTATTCCATGTTTAATTTCTGAACCATTACACACATGTATGATCTTTTAAAACTGCCAGGTAACTTTGTTCACTTGTGGAACTGAAATATAACCTTTAATTTTACAGCCTATACTTTAGAAAATTATGTGTTTGAGCTGCTGAGATTTTTGGAAGGTGGGAGTGGTATATCAACCACATAAGAAAGAGAAAGCCATAAGAGAAATCTCTCTGCTGTGAATAATGAGTCAAGAATATAGTTATGGAAAGCACATATCCTCCTCTTTCATCAGTGTTCAGACTCTTTCCTAAAGCTATTCTCATCTTCTGTAGCCACTGGTGAAATGCAAGATGTGACCTCAGATCTAGCATAAACAAATGAAATGTAAATGTCAGTGTGGTTGTTCCTCCTACCCCTAGAGCTGATTTTGCCACAGGATTAGACTGAATGTAAATAATAGGGAAACACAGCGCTTTGAAAGAAACATGTCAATTGAAATTAAGTAGAGCTCCCCATTTTATCTAATGAACCATGATCTGAGTAAGTTACTCTGGCTTTTTGCCAAGCAACTGGGCAATGGACACTGAAAACCAGTATTTGCATTTCGTGACACTTCAAAATCTTTGGATTAATTCACAGCCCACTCTTTGCAGACCAATGCCACAGCATCAGCCCACTTCTGCGTTCCCTCCGCCTGTCCCTTTGGTGTCTGGTGCACCTCGCTAAACAGAGCATCCCCAGAAGCAGGTCTCCATGGGAGCAAGGTCACACAGACAAGCAGATACAGGATGGCTGCCAGCCTCCTACGCACTAGGGATACTTTACACAGGCTGTGTAAGCATGTCTAGAGACACCACACCCTGGAACAGCTGAACGAACAGACCTCAACTGTGCTGTAACTTGTCCGGCACGTTCGGTTTTGCAGCCTCCGCTTGACTCTAACAAGGTTTAGTTCCGACTGAACCTGCCCCAGTCTGTTTGCTTCCTTGGGCAGCACAAGGAAGGAATACAAAAGGCAAATGCTGAATAACACTCATCAGTGCTTTCTAAAACTTCAAAGGTGACCTTGAAAAAGCAGGACAAGTCTACACAGCTACATAAATTATTACATGAATATAATCCTTACATCTTTAGGAATAACATTTTTAAGAGTCAATTATTTAGAGCATGTGGTGGTACTAGATTGTTTCAACTCATAGAAAGTAGTGTCCTTTCCACTAGTGCTGCTCCAAGGCTACTTTAACAATTTAGACTAAATTACAAGGGTCCATGTAGATTTTCCCCTAGGTTTGGGTTTCAACCACTCAAGGATTTCAGTTTGTGACTCTTGAAATATCATTTAGTCTGATCCTACATTTTTTCACAGTATCTTTCCTGTGGAATTTACACATATAGTTTTCTAAAAAAAACCCTCTTGCTCAACTGCTATATATTGAACACAATTTTGTGCACAAATATATTTTGGGGGGGAAGTGTGGTTGGACATCAGATGCCCATGCAGAGAGATGCACACAGATGGGCACACACTCACTGTGACTCAAGCACACCTCAGCCCCTCTGAGAGACTGACAGCTCCACGATGGTCTGTGAAGAAGGGCTTCTGCTGCTTCAGATGGAACACCTAAAGTTGTGGTAAATTCCAAAGCAACTGTGCTATAAATTATTTAATAAATAACAATAATATTTATATTTAAATATTGAATGCTTCATAGGACAGGAGATCCATCTGTTCAGTGTAATGCTTTGAAATTTCACATGACATTACCAGGAACAATTTCTCAGCACATGTAGATTAGAGCTTTTTCATTACAATATGCATATTGAAGCCTATGACAGTTATCAGACAACACGCTACAAGAAAATGACATCTCTGACATTGGTAATACTGAGCCCTTAATATCAACAGAATGGTATCTTTCTTGTTTGATACTGTTTTAAAGCAAGAGTATGACAATTATAAAAAGAGATAAGCACAGTGAAAAAAGGCATACCAAAGAGTGACTAGGGTTTTTAAGGATCATGAGGCCAAGGAACTGCTGGCACTAGAACCAAGCTTACCCTTCCCAGTTTTGTGTTCTCAGTGTGGGGCAGTACTAGATGGTACCGCAGAAGTGAACACAAACCAATTCAGTGGGCTGTAATAAAATAAGCAGCAAGCACAAAAGCAGCCATTTTATCCTATTCTACTAAATACTTGATTGTTAAAAGCCACTGTGATTGCCTTAGGTGAAGTTTGACCTACTGCCTACCCTGGGATCGGGTACGGTGCTAACGCTGTACGAAGCACAAGCTCTCTAGGCAAGCCTCAGATGCTTGCCAGAGACACGGCAGTCAGTTCCAGTAAGCTGCAACGCAATAAGCATAATTACATTTCTTCCTACACTATCCTGCAACTCAGTCACATTCTGGTTTAAACTTTTGACTCATTCAATTTTAATGCTGGTTGTTCATTTTATAATCCTGTTGTTATATGTTTCACTTTCATTACTTATTCTCCTTTGCAATCATCATAGGGTAGGGACTAATTATTTTAATAGCTATCATTACAACATGCTGGTGCATTTGCTTTTCTTTTTTAAATAGAGTTATGTTTACACTACCTCTTTTTCTCTCTTCTCACAAAACCAGAAGAGAAATGGCAAGCTCCATTATGGGTTATAGAAATAAACAGTGCTTTTAGCAAACTTTTCAACAACAAATCAGGGAAATGGAAATGAGAATGATGAAAGGCTTGGAAAGACTCATGCCCAAGGAATTAAAAAGGGTATGAAATCCTGCAGCATCACTGCATCTAACTATACTTCAGTAAAAAGGTTTTTAAATTACCAAAAACCTGAAAATAGAACCACTCTACAAAGAATATTCTCAAAATTTACAAGTCTGAGGACATATGGGCATAACTTAAAACAGCAACAAATGTTAAAGCCAAAATAATAAAACCTATGTGTGTAGGCATACACACTTGTATATGTAATCATCTCCATTTCTCATTTTAAAGGTGAGAAATTTTGATGAGCAAATAGATTTCTTCTCTACACAAATTTTTATTGCTAGCACAACCCCAACTAAAAATAGTCCGTTTTGTAAATGACTTCTGAAGCCCTCAGGGGAAAGAAAGAAGGAAGAACGTATTGAAAAGCGGAAAGAAGTTAATATAGAAAATATCAAAATACAAAGTGAAAACAGAAGGTCCAGGTACTTAAACAGTAAAGGTGTTTGCATTGTTGGCTGAACTTACAGCCACATTACACAACTTACATTGTGAACCCATTCGTTCATGCACGTGCCTACAGTTGTGACACATTTTATTCAGTAAATAGGTGCTGCAGAATGCAGAAGTTCCCTTCTCAAATGAATACATCTATACACTGTAAAACAAAACAGAAAAAAAAAAGAAAGAAAGAAGGATTCAGGTTGTCAGGGACCTCTGAAAGTCTCTAGCCAACCCCTCCTCAAAGCAGCAACCCCTCTCTCCCTTCAAAATTAGAGGAAGTTGCACAAGGTCCCTGCAAGGAAATCTTCAGTATTTCCACAGATCGCAGTTTCACAGCCTCTTGAAGAACCTCATGCAGGACTTAGCCACTCTTGCTAGAAAACTAACTTTCTTTATATCCCCTCAGAAGTGCCCATGCTGCAACTAGTGAATGTTGGCTCCTGTGCTTTTGCTGTGCAGCTCTGAGTAGAGCCTGGCTTTGTCTTCTGCATAACCCCCTCAGGGTAGCTGCAGATAACAGCTAGATTCCGCTTAGTCTCCTCTTTTCCACACTTAGCCGTCTTTGAGGCTCTGCTCCTGCCTCGCGGAACAGAAGTAGGCACAAAGAAGCCTGATGAAGCCTCCCAGGCTGCTGAGCCAAAGTCACTTTGCTCTCCACATCAGCAGCACTCTTGCTCAGGACATAGTGGGCCATCACCACTGGCTCGTGTTCACCCTCATCTTCTTTCCCTAGCAGGACCCAGGCCCTCCCTCCTCTGCAGGCATCTAGCCAGACCCAGCCGGTGTGCTGACCTTCCCGAGACTCCTGGAAGGCTGCCCCCTGGCTTGCCAAGGCCCCTCTGAAGTTTCTTCCCTCATCTACAGAGCCAGTTACTCCATATACAGAGCCCAGAAGGCTACAGGGTTCATCAGGCATGATTTGCCTTTCGAAATCCAACATTACTGTTCCCAGTCTCCTTTTTGTCCTTCACATGTCTGGAAGTGTCTTCTGAGAAAATCTGCCCCATAATATCCAGGCAATGAAATGAGGGTGTCCAGCCTGTAGTTCCCCAGATGCTCCCTTACACTGTTTTTTCAAACCAAGTGCATTTTTTTTTTCCAATCAACAGGAACCTCTCCTGATCACCATGACCTCTCAGAAATGACAGAGACTTGCCAGTTCCATCAGCACCCTTGGATTCAACCAGCCTGATTCAATGGATTTTATACATCAAGTAGTTCCCAACTTGGTCCTGCTCTGCCACAGACAGAACATTTCTTCCCAAAACTCTCTTGCTGGCACAGAAATCCGAGAGGCCTATATATACTTTGCTGCTCTTAATACACACACAAACACAGACACCACACCCTGAGAAATAGCTATTTATATAAAACTAGCTGCTTGTCCGCGGTAGCAAACCAGATAATTAAATACAGCAGGAGACATAATTAAAACTGCTTGCTGTACATGAGGGGGCTTTGTCAGCACAAAGATAATAGACTGAAAGAGCAATGCTCACCTGAGAGCAGAAGGAGCTCCCACCTACCCAGAGGACTCTGCTACCAATAAATGCAGCACCGCACTTGGAAGGAGCTCAGTGAACAACCAGGACACGTCACACCAAGAGAAGGATGTGGACATTGGCCACTTCCAATTGCAGCCTGAACTCTATCTGTTTTTATTGATTTCCAAACTGTTACACTGCATGTGTGCTGTGTTTGAAGTGT
This sequence comes from Tinamus guttatus, assembly GCF_059628265.1. NCBI lineage: Eukaryota > Metazoa > Chordata > Aves > Tinamiformes > Tinamidae > Tinamus > Tinamus guttatus. The sequence continues at coordinate 6,579,290 of NW_028288781.1, read as the reverse complement.
GTTGACACACTCTGCTTTGATGCATCTGGCACCCCAGCTCAGTTACATGGAAGTCCAGCTTGAAAACGCTTGAAAGAAAAGCCCCAGGGCAGACGATATAGCTGGCTTTCAACCTGCTGGATGCTGGCTGACCCAGCCTAACTTCATCCCAGTGGATTTCCTGTATTTTTTGTCTCTTCACTGAAGACCATGAAGACTTCCAAATATCCTGTGTACTAATTTGATTTCCCAGGGCCTATCACAACATTGATACGGTAATTTCAAACACCATTTCCTAATATGCAATAGGAATTTTGAATTCTCAAAGTGCTTTTTTTTTTTTTTTTTTTTAGCCTTCCTCTAATTTAACCCATCTATTTTCAACCTCAACTTCCCTTGAAGGTTCTTCTGTAGAGATGTCCAGACTGGCACTATTACAGCTTGGTATTTCTGATCCTATCGCTAACCAATGAGATTATCAGCACTCAGGCATTATTTATGTTATACTTTCTGCAGATCCCATGTGGACTAAGTCCCACTCTGCTGCATACACAGATAAAAAGAGCTTCCCCACTTGTATAGCTTAACAGAAAAGCAAGTGATGACCACTTAACACACAAGTGACTGCCCTGCGGCAGCCGTGGCTTCCAGCAGCGACTGCACAAACAGCAGTGGCGGCAGGCAGACATGACACGCTGGCATCATCAGCGAGCCTAGCCCGGTGCTATCACTTATGCGCAGCAGCTTCCTTTTTGAACAGGACCTGCTAAGTGAAGTGCTGCTTGCCACCACACAAGGGAGCAGACTCCCATAGGTCCAACGGCGAGCATGGATGGTCAGTGACATCCCATGGCACCAGGACGCTGAGCATACCAGCAATGACAGCACTTCCAAGGAAAACTCTCCACAGCACCTCTTCAGACGCTGACGTGTACGAACACCATTTGCCTGAAGCTCATTGTCAGTTCACAGCATTAACAAAGCCATTAAGAGTTTTAATTTTGGAGAGCATTTTGGGGGTTTGAAATCTGGTCGGCTTCTAATCAGATAAATCTAATGTCAGGAAGAATTTTAAAAGCTTCTTTCTCTCTCGGTGTTCACTTTGCCTGCGCACAGTCATGCAGGCCATTTCATCTTTGCTTAAGTACTAATAAAAAGAAACAGTTCCACATTATGAAAATTCCTCCTACTTCATGCATAGTCAACATTTTTACTTATTCATAGCCAACTTAAAGGCAAACAGAACCACCTGGCTACAATCATTTTTCATTAAGAGCTGAGTGAGCACTCTTCTCCCCTTAATATTAAGTTTTGTCAAGATTTAAAACATATAGAGATAAGAAAAGATGAACTTCTTGTCACAATGGCACATTCCACAAAATCACCAGTTACGCACCAGGAAAAGACCTGCTCCTTGCACGGAAACTCCATTACCTTTCCCATTCACGTGCAGTCCTTTGCTCCCACTTCCCTTGTGTGCTGGCAGCAGTTCCCCTTGATGAGTGCACAAGGCTTCATTACGTTACTTATCCCTGAGAAGCACTTACATTGCAGTAGAAATGACTGCAGGTATAACAGCTGCTCGGTACTAGCCTCTCCTCGCTATCCCCTTCCCACTCCTTTCATTTAATTTAAGGAAAATAGTGACTTTTTGCTCAACTTCTTCCCTCCCCTTCAGATCTGATGGAAATAAGAAAAAAACCTTTTGTCAAGTCTGTCACTGAATTCCAGTTTATTTATTATGAAATAACATGGTTTCCCCGAGGGAGCTAGCTATCCAGCTTCTCCTGTCATCATCAGCTGCTAAAAGATTACCTACTTTTGGTCAATAAATTCTTTTGTGCCAATAAATGTGAAAATTCATGTACAAAAAGAAGATTTTTCTTGTATATTATTCAGGAGAATAATTTATAAATGACCCGTGACTGGTTTATTTTCCCCCTTTAGGAACCCTCTGCCCTGCTACCAGTACTGCTGAGACTTTCTGGAAGAGACAGTAAAGAAACCTGACAAGCCCTTGGACAGCTCTCCTCTTCCCTGTCTAAAAAAATCTCCTCATGCCCTTGACTATATTTCACATTCTGCTTTTTGTTTCCTTATCTGCCCCCTCTTTTTTATTGCCTTCCCCCATGGGAGCTGGGGAATGTCCCTCCCCTTTTCACACTCTCCCTCTCTCACTACAAGTGCCATTACTCTGGGGACATCAAGAACATTTCCAGATGTAAACAAAAACATAAATCCCTTCTCAGCGCCTACCTTCCTCTCAGCTGAATAAAGATTCCCCCTATTTCATAAGTGCTTTTGTATGTTTAGCCACATGCAGAGAATGAAGGAGGAAAAAAAGCCAAGTCAGAAATGAAGCAATCGTACGCATGCTTTAGCTTAGTCACCAAGAGCACCATTAGCTTATTGAAGCTGCAGCTAGATCCTGTCACTGTGCGCGACACAGTGAGCTGAGTTTGCGCCTGCGTTACCTCCTGCTCCGCAGCCACTCCCGTCACCCAGCCTTAATAATTCCTCTGCACAAGTGTCTTGGGGTGCCCTTTAATCAGATCATGCTATGAGACTTCTTGAGATTGCAGAGAAATCACCAACCACTCGCTCAGTATATATTTCCTCATGGCAATAAAATTTTCCAAAGTTCTTCACTTCAGAAAAAATACTAAGTGACAAGATAACTCTGAAAACAAAGGTATCTGTATCTGCTTTGCAAATTGGAAACAGGGGGTTCAACTGGATACCATAAAAATGAGCATGATGAAACAATCCAGATATCAAACAGCAGTCAGGAACACTCAGCCCCAGTTAGTGCACACACTGTACTTGGCTTTCTTCTGTGCCTGGGCCAAGGCAGACAGAAAACCAGGCAAGCACTAGAACTGCAAGTAACTGATAAAATACATACTTTTGGAAAGTATGTGACAACATGAATGTATTTATTCTTACAGCTTTCTCCTCCTCTGCAATTGGGCTGAGAAGAGTTCGTCTATACACAGGGAGATAAGTCACCATAATAACATAATCCACATAACAACATAAGCACAAAATAAATATCGATATAACCTGCTCTCGAGTTAATGCCTGATGCACGTATTCATAGAATCATAGAATCAGAGAATGCTTAAGGTTGGAAGGGACCTCTAGAGTTCATCTAGTCCAAACCCCCCTGCACACGCAGGGTCACCTAGAGCACGTGGCACAGGACTGCGTCCAAGCAGGTTTTGAAGATCTCCAGAGAAGGAGACTCCACAACCTCTCTGGGCAGCCTGTTCCAGTGCTCTGTCACCCTCACTGTTAAAAAATTTTTCCTTAAGTTCCTGTGGAACTCTTGGTGCTTCAGTTTGTGGCCATTACCTCTAGTTCTGTCGGTGGCCACCACTGAAAAGAGACCAGCACCATCCTCCTCACTGCCTCCCTTGAGGTACTTATAGACACTGACCAGATCCCCTCTCAGCCTTCTCTTCTCCAGGCTGAACAGGCCCAGCTCCCCTAGTCTCTCCTCACAGGGCAGATGTTCCAGGCCTCTGATCATCCTTGTGGCCCTGCGCTGGACTCTCTCCAGCAGCTCCACATCCCTCTTGTACTGTGGAGCCCAGAACTGGACACAATACTCCAGATGTGGCCTCACCAGGGCTGAGTAGAGGGGCAGGATCACCTCCCTCGACCTGCTGGAGACGCTCTTCTTAACTCATCCCAGGATCTCACTGGCCTTCTTGGCCACAAGGGCACACTGCTGCCTCATGGTCAACTTGTTGTCCACCATGAATATTGACCTTTTGCCCTTCCCATCTTATAAGGTAAGTCACCAAAATATAACATTTGGAAAACCCTCGCTTCAGGGAGGGACTGTGCTCTTTATTTCATATTTGTTTTATGACATTTAACATCAGTAAGGGAGTTTCCAACTACTCAGTACAATTGGTTGTTGGGGGCTGTTTTTGCTTGGCTGGCTGCTTTACACGCACATGTGCACACACGCACATGCTCACAGTTGTTTTGTTTTAGAAACATTATGTTTGAGCACTGGTTGGCACGGAAACCAGTTTCTAATGTGTTGCCTGTCAATTCAGACACAGAGTCAACACAGTCACACACGTAGAGTCTGCAGCCGACAAGTACACGTTGCAAGAAAATCTAATCTTCCATGGTTTATACTTGCAAAACTGCTATTTGTGCTGTTTTGATCTGCTCTTCATTGGCTGGAGGAGCATTACACATGAACCAGCTGCAACCTTAATGCTCCTGGCAATACCAGGAAATTTATTTAATTAAGATGGCAAATGATAATTTCCCAAGCCTAACTTATATCAAAAGTGTCAAACACTTTTTAAAAGGTTGACCATATCCTTTTCCTCCAAAATTTCTTGTGGCTGATAATTTTAAGAGAAATAGTATTTAGTGAACATCACTTTTTAGTATTTTTTATATCTTGGCAGGGAGTACTATTTATCTTCAGGATACAAACGGGGAAACCAATGCCCCAAGTAATTGACGCCACAAGGTACTTGCAACAAAACCATGAACAGAACTCAGACCCCAAAGACAACAGCTCTGTATCCAGATCCTGAAACAACTCATTGCCAGACAGCCTACGCGCTCCTCATTCCTGGTGCCAGGGAGCACAGGGAATCTTTTGCCCAGTTCCATACCTCACCTTCCAGACTCCCTTGTCAGAGAATCCCACAGGAGGGTGTTTCCTGCTCCACATCGCCCTCACGACCCTAGGAGCGGGTATTCTGCTCTCACTCCTGAGCGTTTTCCTGGCATCCTTTGAATTAGACCATCCAACACCGAAGAACATCCAACTGGTTTGCTTTTGGAGCTCACATTATACACATATGCACCTAAGTCATCCACTGCCTCTCCCAAGTGCTTTAATCTTGCACTAGGCCTGGGGCCTTTTGGCCAAATGTGCAGAGCTCAGAGCTGTGGGGGACCAGCCTTTATTTGGTGTTCTGCCCTGCAGCTCATCAAAGATAGAAGCTCCCCACAAAAACAAGGGACTCAAGCATGCCGATGGCACTGTTCTGCTTCCCACCTCATTTTCACCTGCAGCAAATCCACCTGGAGTCTGACAGGTTGCAGCTGCTGTTCAAGCTTCTCCACAGTTCTATGAAGACTACATTTTTCTCTCTATCTTTCTCATCCACATCCACCTTGCCTACAGGACTGGTCAAATCGTTTGCCTGTGACAGTAGCGAGGAGAAACTAAACAGACGAAAATACAAGTTCTAAGCAGAATCAGCTGGCCCTCTGGACTCCTTTCAAAAACAGAGGAACCTGTTGGAGAGGATCTCTGCTCAGTCCCTGTCTAGCAGCCTCTGTTCTGCCCTGCTGTACTAGTCACTGTTCTTATTTTCATGTTCCACAGTACCTTTTATCACCCTTAATGTAGCCTAATTGGGTTTATCCTCAGTTCCACTGGCAGGCAGCTGATGACCACAAATATGAAGCTTTTCCTAAAACACACCTCTACATTTTGCTGGGAAATCTCTACTACATTTTTAAAAATACCTGTTTCTATTTTTAGAAACAGAATCAAGACAACAGCATGTTCAGTAACATCAACACATGATGGAGTTCACTGCTGTTTTCTAAAGCAGCCACATTTTCTTGGAGCGCTTTTCCCCAAGCATGTTCACCATTATAGGAAGGGATGGGCTGAGGTGCTTTTGAAGTAACTGGGTTGTGCAGGAGATGAAAAATGTTCTCTGGGGAGCAGACAGGTCGCTTGCTATTTACACTGCCATTCAGAAGCGAGCTCCCTCTGGCTCTTTTCACACTACTAACCCGGACCCCTGCTTGGTGGTGCAGCTGAGGGCAGGGACATCTGGTGGGCCTGTTCTGAGCTGTGAAGATGTTTACGGGAGCAATGGCCACTCTCGTCGGCCAACAGGTAACAACAAGAAGGATTGCTACCTGAACTATGGCAGTGGTGGCTTAAATTTGTAGTTTTTAATTTCACCAGGTTCAAGCAAGGCTGAAAATCTCACAATTATCAATTGCAGATCCATGCGTATTTAGAGATGATGTTTTTACGTCAGCTACATTTCAAAGAAATTTCTTCAGCTGTTTATCTCCTTGAATTCACAGAATTCAATATGCTCTTGGAAACCTGTAACCCAGCTTTAGAAGCCTACAATGGTTTGAAAAATGAGGTTCTTAGGTTCATTTGTGACAACACCAGAGGCAACTAGGCCCATTAAAATCATGCCTTTTGATGTCAAAGGCACTGTGAAAGACAAGAATACATTCAGTGAGATGCTGAAACGTTGCAAACAAAATGAAAGTGTGCTATGCTCTGACTACCATTGCAGAAATAAAATGCTGCTTTCAGGAAGCAATGACACTAGTAGGAAAGAGGCTATAACTGAGATGGACATATCTGAGAAAACTTCCTAAATAGGAAAGAAAGTAAAGTAGGAACAGGTTGCCTAAACTGCTCCAAAAGGCTGCCGCCATTACACAGTACCACATGCAATGACATCTCCCCAGTAAGCAGCATGAGGCCCTTTTTGCTGTTTATGGTATCCCGTGTGGAGCTGCTAAACCTATCCCATCTCCTACAGGGTGTGAGAGGTTGGAAAAAGCCATAACCCCTGGATTCACAGGATGGAGAACTGTGGTCCCAGCCCTCTGGGCCTGAGGGTACAACAGCAGGAGGGAGCTGCTGCTATGGCTTTGGGTTAGACACCATGACTCTGCCAGCAAAATACTCTTTTGTAGCCCTTTTCCCAGCCTCAGACTGAAGAACTGCTTTTAACTGCTCTCGTTCCAAAAATCCATCACTGGCAGATGTTCAGAAACACAGTTTAAATGCTTTGAGACACAGATTAACATGACACGGCTAAGAAGTGTGGAGTATCTTGTGCACTACAGTACTATATTAATAATAAATATTAATTTACATCCCCACGGTAGGGAAAACTCTGGCAGATCAAGCAGCACTGAAGCATTTGAGTGTGAAACCACCTGAAACTCTTCATGACAATGAGGTTCCCTAGAGGCTTGTCCGATTTAGAATAAAGTTACGGATTTCAAATAGAGAGTAACCTTTTTATTTGCCTCAACTTTAAGCTCCACTGCAGGCTGTCTGGCTTGTGTGCTCAGCAAATGAAAGCTGGAAGCCGGGTATATTTGCTCATCTCCTGCAAGAGAAGACTGCCCAAGAAACACCTCTTAAAGTTCTTCTCAGTGGCCGTTTGATTCCTAAGTGCAATCAGAGACTCTAGGATGGGGTTAAAGACTGTCTAGGAAAGCTGTAAATCTATTTTAAAACAGTATTTTTCAGGAAAAAAAAACAAGGGATGTGACAAGAAAAACCAATCATACGGGGGAGAACCATGTTTTACCCTCAACTTTGAAAGAAACAGTTTTTTAAACTCTCTTGAGAGAATTTGCTTGCCTTTTTCTGTCCAATTTAATAAAACCAATATCAGAGAACTAATTTCTGCTAGGTAAATAGCAACTGGGACATCAATTTCCTGTCAGCAGCTGCAGTTCCAACAGCTTCACTCTTTCATTCAAATGTGTGAATGCTTTGCTTAAATTGTGCATTTCTCATTTGCTGTACCTTGAAAGTACGTCCTGTCACTCACTCGCAAGCTCTGAAAAGGGTTTGGCTGCTCTATAGTTTGCACAAAGCAGCACTAGAGAGGATCATTCAAGCAGTTAAGAGGAGACATCAGAACATACACAGCTTGAGTTTGGGGGAATTAAGAAAAGCCCCTGCCTACAGTTCTGCGTAGGGAATAAGGCCCCTGAGAGCCCGAGCTCTGAATTGGCTCACCAAATCCATTTGATTTTTCTCAAAGGTTAAAGGATAAGTGTCTGTGTTAAAAGGTAAATTACCACATAGACTCAAGCAGTGTAAGAATGTTAAAAGGTATCATACAGAAAAAATCCAATTTGGAGAAAATCTAAAACACAGTCATGAATCTAATGCAAATGACCAGAAAATTCTATGTAGGTGGCCACTCCCTTTAAGAAAGCTTTCCTTTTGTCTCTGGCTGCCCAATTATACTGGGCATAGGAAGAACTATATAGGAAGAAACCTGGAAGTCATTTACTTAACCTAGCTAGGATTCCTCATCTGAAATGCCAGCAGTGCCATTTCTCCTCCCCTCCAGTGTAGCAGCAGCAGGATTTACGTGTACTCCAGCCTTTGGGCACTCCAGGGATTCCAGGCTGCGCCATGCACTGTGCTGACATTTCACAGTCAGTACTGAGGGAAGTCCGAGACACCAGGAATAAATTATGAGAAAAAAAGACTCTTGGATAAAACCAAGACCTTTCAATAATTCCCAACTAAGTAATTTTTTCATTAGAAAATGCTATTTCTTGAAATTGTCTTTTTTAAAGGAGCTTTCAATTTTTTTAAAATAGGCTGATTCCACTACAAAAAGTTTTATTTACAAAGGGAGCTACTTGAAAGGCAAATTTAAATTTTCCTTTCTCTAGTTTTAAAATGCAACTTTTTTTCTCCACAAAGACATTGTTTTTAGAAGACATTTCACAAAAAAACAACAGCAAAATCTCTCCTGCCTCTATATTGCTTTGAGACAAGACAGATTAAAAAAACATGAAATGTCCCACAAAACAGAAATCCCACTTTTTGCATTTTCAGCATAAAGTCAGTAATTAAAAAGACTGATTACTTGCCAGCCATAGTTCTTTTTTAAGATGTATTATCTATACATGTATTCGCACTGTGGATGCACCAAGATACATGCACTGGAAAAGCTGGGAGACTTAGCATAGTAGCTAGTAGCTTGTGCAAGCACAGTAGTTTGTGCAAGATCCTGTTCCCTCAGACATGGAGTTCAGGATGCGAAGAAAGAGAGTAGCAGGTGAGAAATGAAATATATAGATATATAGATAAACACCAGATTGCAACATAAACAACAACAACAAAAAAAACACTTTTCTCCCCCAAGTGCTTGTCTGTATGTGCGTTTATACTGCATCTGATTTCAAGTAGTACCCCAGCATTTACCTAGAGGATGCCAGAGTTCTTAGGAGGATTTTGGTCTCTGAGGACACTGAGAAGAAGTGTCACCGAGCCTAGTAAAGGCATGGGCCGAGCTCATGTAGTAGCTACTGCACGGGTGCCATGAGTGCCGCTTAGGGCCTGGCTGAGCAAGTAGCACGTCCCTGTCAGCTCTCTCATCATACCTTTCTGCACAGCTGGGCAGCCCTAGAGAAACCCTCCACGCTAGAACAGATGATTCCTTAATCAGTTAGCAGCAGTCTCAAAAGCACAAGGAGTCCTCCTGAAGCCCCTTGCACGGCCAGTGGGAAGCAAAGCACAGCTCATGTTGCAAGCACACAAAGAGAGCATAGCTGCAGAAGTGCAGCGCAGAAATAAACAAAAACAAGCTCTGGCACTACATTTAATAAGAATTCACAATGCTTTCTAAGTCTGATTTTGTCTTTAAAAAAGAGGTTTAAGACATCGTGCCATCAGTGCCTTAATTTTCCCAGCTAAGAGCTATTCAGAAAGCTGCTTGCTTGGACAAGAGACAAATGTTTCTAGGGGCTCAAAGGTTCTTCCCAATAATGATGTAACTGCTAAGCTCAGATATTAGTGCAGAAGCAACTGGGATGAGGGTAAGTACAAATGAAGCGTTCAAAATCTTGTCAGTAGTAAGTATGCATGCATTTAAAAAAATAAATTTGGAAATGTTGGGCAGAAATTATTTACCAGACTAATAGAAAGAGCATTTTTCCCCCCAGATTCAACTAGCAATTTGGAATTATCATAAACAACTGTAATCTGTAAGCCATAGTCAAAGCCAATCTTTCTAGGGGATTGTTGCTGCTAACCAGAAGATGTGATCAGCCTGAAAGAACTGAGTTCTACATGATAAAAAACAGATGTTTTTACTGTCCTTCCCATATGGAGAGGTTAATCTTTTATGTGCCAAAGACTGTGAGAGTGACTGAGCACTGGAAAAGGTTGCCCAGGGAGGCTGGAGACTCTCCATCCGTGGAGATATTCAAAACTAATTTGGTCACAACGCTGAACAACCTACCCTAGGTGATCCTGCTTGCGCAGCGGGGCTGGACTAGGTGATCTCCAGAGGTCCCACCCAACCCCATGAGCTCAATGGGAAGGGCACTGAGAAAAGGTCAAGCCCCCTTTTTCTTCCTGAATGATGATCTGCAGTGGCAGATGGGGGTTGCACAGACAGTTCAGTGGCATTAATCTCCCTAGGAAGAAATCCTGGAAATATTGCAATAATTGTGCTCATTAGAAAAGGAAAAAAATCTATCATAAGAATTACAATGTTAGTAGCCAATGGGAAAAGCAGAAAGAAGATACTAATATACCTATCAAGCTCAGTGAAGCAATAACCTTTTTTTCCCAGACAGAATGTGCATTTCTAATATGATGTTGCAAGACAAGAGTAAAGAATCTGGCTTCAGTAAAAGCAATGTTGGCAACAATAATTTGGTGTACAGGTGCCCAAACACTTACACAGCCCAGTGGAAAATTAAATTAATCTGTTTAAAGCCCAGAAAGAAAAACACTGAAAAACTTTTTTTTCCCCATAATATTCTCCATTTCCATGTAAGGAAGAACAGCTGACTGCATAGATACATGGCAAAAGAATTAGGTCAGTTTTTCATTTTCCAAAATCCCTAGTTGAGGAATATGAACATGGTGTTACAAAGGATGGAAAAATGTGTAAGAGATTAGACTGAACCACTCTAACAGAAAAATTATGGGTATGGATTGAAAGACAGAAAAGTTCTAGCAGGTGTAACAAACCTCTTATAATGCTAATATTAGAAATCACTACACAGTTTTTTTTGCATCTATCATGCCAAAATCATAAAACAAAAAAACTATACTATCAACAAGACATTCCTATTCTCTAAAAGATACACCACCATTGGCATAAAAGTTGCTAACTCTACATGATATATTACCTACTACTCGACCTACTGAGCAGAAACAAAACAAGTAGGGAAGAAAGCATCCATATAGTTCTGAATGAATCCTATAGTCCATCATGGCATAGAGAAAGCCAACTATGATCATCGATTACAGGTCCATGAGTCTCTGGTTTCAACCAGAGCACCTGGAACTCCACTGGACTGATTTGGAGACTGAGGTGCTTGCCACTAGTTCAACAGTTGGCTGCGTTAGTGTCTTCTCAGCATTAAGAATAACCTATCTGGATTAGGCTGCCTCTTTCTAACTCATGGCACATACTGTTGGCAACAACAAAAGTCTGGATCAAAACCTAAGTGCCATAAATAAAATTAAAAAACAAAAATAGCTTGAATATACACTCAGAAAACTAAGAAAACTAACTCTCTCTTCTGGATACTTAGGCATTTTCTCCTACCACATTACTAAGTTAACAAGTCAAATCACTAATTGCTACAGACAACATTTATTTCTCAGACGCAGCACTGCATACAAACATACATTGGAAAACAGATCCAGACAAGGATAGAGGCAAACTTTCTTTTTCCTACAGCTCTTAGAACAAAGGTCCCTCTCCCCAACTATCTTGCTCCCAAATGGCATTATCTAGTGGACAATTATCCCTTCAATTACTCACTTTACTTTTTTTTTTTTCTTGCCTGTGCACACTGTGCACCCCAGTTATGGCTTGCGACTATCAGTAATAAAGTTCCACTTGGAGTGATGCCTACCAGGGACTCTGGCCTGCAGGGGAAATAGTGCCTGTCTTGCACAAGAGCGCCTCAGTCCAGTGTCAGGCCTATTGAGCCACTTCTGCATCCTTTCCTCCAGCCATAACATTGCTTTTCATATCATCCAGTCATGTAGCTGCCCAGCACAGAAGTCCTTCTGTAGTCCTACTCCTGCTGCTCATGAAAAGGCACTCTGCTCTGCAATCAAATAAGTAATCTTCAGCTCTAAAGATATCCAGAGAGAGCTCTGTAATCTCTCACCAGCACCCCAAGTTCAGGATGTCAGCTCTCACTGAACCATGAAGGCAGCTCAAGAACAAACTGGATTCTCAGAAGAAATCATGATCAGCAAGAATCTTACATTTCCAATAAGGTATGATCGCCTCAGTTTATTCACGTTGAAAATCCCCAAAAGCACATGATTACTTTTTGTCTACGAGTCCTATCCTGTTGCTTTATAGTCACATTAAAAAACCCTTCATGTGAAAGTCTGGCATAATAATGAGGAAAAGTGAGGCCAGCCAGTCTATTTCTGCAATTATCTGGACAAATTACCTTCTTTCTTCAATTTCCTCAGTGGTTACAGCAGACAACATCACTTCTACAATTGTGTTATGCAATACAGTGGGAACTGGGTGAGGAAAAGCGTAGATTTCCAAGAGGTATTCTTAAATTCATCTATAAAACAATGAGGTTGTAAATGAATTAGCAAGAAAAATATTAATTTCAGTGTATCTGATTTTGCTTTCCCCTTTGGCAAAATAACTCTCAAGGGAAAAAAAGAAAAAGAAAAACGAAAAAAGTTGAACATTATAGTTGATATACTCCATAATAGTTGAACATTCAGCAGCTTGTGCAGGTCACATTCAAAGTTTTAGGGCCTCCAAAGAGGTTGTTTTCTATTTCATAGAATCATAGAATCATAGAATGCTTAGGGTAGGAAGGGACCTCTAGAGATCATCTAGTCCAACTCCCCTGCATACGCAGGGACACCTAGAGCACGTGGCACAGGACTGCGTCCAAGCGGGTTTTGAAGATCTCCAGAGAAGGAGACTCTACAACCTCTCTGGGCAGCCTGTTCCAGTGCTCTGTCACCCTCACTGTTAAGAAATTTTTCCTTAAGTTCCTATGGAATTTTTGATGTTTCAGTTTCCGGCCATTTCCTCTAGTCCTATCAGTGGCCACCACTGAAAAGAGACCATCCCCGTCCTCTGCACTCCCTCCCTTGAGGTATTTATATACACTGATCAGATCCCCTCTCAGCCTTCTCTTCTCCAGGCTGAACAGGCCCAGCTCCCTCAGCCTCTCCTCATAGGGCAGATGTTCCAGGCCCCTGATCATCCTTGTAGCCCTGCGCTGGACTCTCTCCAGCAGCTCCACATCCCTCTTGTACTGTGGAGCCCAGAACTGGACACAATACTCCAGATGCGGCCTCACCAGGGCTGAGTAGAGGGGCAGGATCACCTCCCTCGACCTGCTAGAGATGCTCTTCTTAATGCAGCCCAGGATTCCATTAGCCTTCTTGGCCACGAGGGCACACTGCTGCCTCATGGTCAACTTATCATCCACCATGACACCCAGGTCTTTCTCTGCAGAGCTGCTCTCCACAAGGTCGGTCCCCAGCCTGTACTGGTGTCTGGGGTTATTCCTCCCCAGGTGCAGGACCTTGCACTTGCCCTTGTTGAATTGCATGAGGTTTTTCACCGCCCAGTTGTCCAGTCTGTCCAGGTCCCTCTGGATGGCAGCACAGCCCTCTGGGGTATCAGCGACTCCTCCCAGTTTCGTGTCATCAGCAAACTTGCTGAGGGAGCACTCTGTGCCTTCATCCAGGTCATTGATGAATAAATTGAACAGGACTGGACCAAGGACTGACCCCTGGGGGACCCCACTAGCCACAGGCCTCCAACTAGACTCTGCACCGCTGATCACCACTCTCTGGGCCCTGCCATCCAGCCAGTTCCTAATCCATCTCACTGTCCACTCATCTATCCCACACTTCCGGAGCTTGCCCAGGAGGATGTTGTGAGGGACGGTGTCAAAAGCCTTGGTGAAGTCGAGATAGACGACATCCACCGCTCTCCCCTCGTCTATCCAGCCGGTCATTTCATCATAGAAGGCTATCAGGTTAGTCAGGCAAGATTTCCCCTTGGTGAATCCATGCTGACTACTCTTGAGCACCTTCTTGTCCTCCATGTGCCTGGAGACAACAGCCAGTATGAGCCGTTCCATCACTTTTCCGGGGACGGAGGTGAGGCTCACTGGCCTGTAGTTGCCTGGGTCCTCCTTCTTGCCTTTTTTGAAGACTGGCGTGACATTGGCCTTCTTCCAGTCTTCCGGCACCTCCCCCGTTCTCCAGGATCTTTCAAAGATGATGGAGAGCGGCTTAGCTATGACATCTGCCAGCTCCCGCAGCACTCTGGGGTGCATCCCATCAGGGCCCATGGATTTGTGGGTATCGAGGTTCCTTAGGTGCTCTCTGACCCAATCTTCCTCTACCCAGGGCAAGTCTTCCTCTCCACCAGCTTCTTCTCTTGTCTCTAGGGCCTGGGACTCTAAAGGGCTGCCCTTGGTAAACACCGAAGCAAAGAAGGCATTGAGCAACTCTGCTTTTTCTGTGTTATTTGTAACCAAGGTGCCCATCCCGTCCTCCAGTGGACCCACATTTTCCCTGATCTTCCTTTTGCTGTTAATGTATTTGAAGAAATTTTTTTTGTTATTTTTAACGTCCCTTGCCAGCTTGCCTTCCAGTCGTGCCTTAGCTTTCCTTGTCGATTTGCCAGCTAATCCTTAAGGACAACTTCGATATTCTCATTAGGCCTTTAAAATTATTTCTATACACATAGTCCTGCCTAAACCAATTAAAAAAAAAAAAAAAAAACACTAGCACCTCCGATCTTAAATCATTTGCTCATTAGGAAACACTTTTGAGTACACACCAGAACTATCCACTAATGGTCTCAGTTGGGAAAAAAATGCTAGGGGAGAATCCTAGAGAAGGTCAGTCGGTCAGTCAGTCTGTCCATCTCTTTCTCTTTTTTGTGATAGAGTTTAATGAGCAAACATTTTCCATGAGGTGATGGTGAAATGGATCATGTTTTATTTATTTGGTACTAATAGCAAATCTCAGCAAAGTGTATCCTTGGGACTAATCAGTGGGCTTTTATCACTAGGGCATCAATAGGATGATGTCCTGCACCAAAGTGCCTTCAAATCATTCTGATTAGGTGCTTGCCTGGGACATATCATTTGACTGGGCTAGCCTCAAGCATTGTAACCGAAAATCAATTATAAAGTGGGTGAGCTTCCATAGCTTTAGATCACTAAGACTTGATAATAAAGGGTCGAAATTAGTGTGTGAGAGAGCAGCTTAGTGACTAAAGCCAACTGTTCTGTTGCAGAAGTCAAATTTAGAAAGGAAAGAGTTAGGCAGCCTTGAACCACTGAGCTGCTTTGAATTTCCAGATAAGTATCTAGCACTTTGACAGTACTAGTGGTAGTAGTGGTGGCTATCCCACCTCCACCCTGTGGAAGGAAGGGAGCCATTATGGAAAAGAACCAAAAAAAAAAAAAATCAATCAAAACATATTGGAAAGCTGATATTAGTTATGATTAGTTGTAGCTGAAATCATGATCTGAGGTCTCTTGTAGGTAGCAGACAGCTACTAACCTGCCTAATGAATGTACCTGTGAGTAGTTCAAGCCCAAAACTTCAGCTAACATGCTAGTGACTTGATTTTTCTGCGAAAATTGGTAGAAGAGGACCTTAATATTCAGTAACTCTGAAGAAAAATAAGTACATATTTCAAATCATTAATATGTGCTTAAATTTGGGCCAGAACACACAAAATACCCAATTTTAGATATTCTTAAGTACTTATTAAGGAATGCAGTTTTCTGCATTCCATTGACACTGTTCAGCTCCCCACTCCACTGATGCTAATGTGGTAGGTTCAAATCTGAGATGCTTTAGATTCCAGTTCCCAAATCCAAGTATTTCCCTACACTACCTGCATAAGTGGTTTCTGGGTAGCAGTGCTAAATATCTCTCCATTGGCTCTCTCCATAGAGAATAATGGCTTCCTGCAGCTAGGATCAGGGAAAGCAACACTGGCTGCAGGGGGATAGGAGCTGTATTAAGAGAGTGCAAAATGCTATAACATAGCATAAAATGCTATTAAGGTATCACTGAACATATCACTTTAGCTTAAAACCCTAGTTACAATGTGGTGTCATAATGTTTCCCTAAATTAGTACTTATTTAAATATTCAGATAGTGCTTCATTTGGTTGGCATGCAATTCATACATTTGCATATTTCTTTCCTGGGATTTCTGACTTTGCTATATGTTTTCCATACATAAGCATATAGTTCATACAATGTGCATAAATGAAAAAAGATTTTGAGATCAGTCTGGGTATGAGGTGCATGTGAATGTAAACTTGTAAATTTAGAATAGCATTATAGCAAAATTATTTATTACATATTGCATGAAGATGATGGATGCGTTTTCCCTTCCCATTACACATACTCCATTTGATTGCTTTAGTGTCTTGTCAATATCCATATTCGCAGTAACTCCTTCTGTTCACTGAGCAGAAAGGAAAAATACTTTTCTTTGAAGCTGATGTGAACACTGCTCAATGAATCATTCAGCAAGTAGCACTGCAGTTCAGGCATCCTACCAGCCATACCAGACCTGGGATCCTTGAATATATAGCCAAAATGAGCCTTAGTATAGAGTGTCTTCTGTAGTTAAGATAAGCAGTAGTTTGCAAAGTATTAGGAGAAAATCCTATATTCTAATCTGAGGTATATTATAAAAAGAACTACTTAATATTCAATAGAGTGCTTTCAACAGCTTTCATTTTAAATACAGTTAAACGTATTGCAATCTCATATTTATCTCTCCGGAGAGCCTGAGAATATTTTCCCCATTGTACTGCAAATGGAAAAGAATCCTCTAGCGCTCTGACACATTCCTTTGGAGATTTTCAGTGCTTTAAATCAAAGCACCAAAACAAGAGTTTATTGTAGCAACCCAGAGGGAAGCATCATCTCCAATATCCTGATTCTTTGCAGCTGCTCATTCAGCATGGATGAAACCTGGTTATTAACAGTAACACAGCTATCACATGGGGAACTTCGGGAAAAGACCATCTACATGTCTGCACTGTGGGTTCTGTATGTAGGAATTTTCTATTTAGGAAGGAAAAAAAATGGGAGTCCATATGCACTACTTACATGTACATTCTCATCCTTTATATGTACATTTTTGCTATATTAAATAATATGTTACATGAAAAAGGCTATCAAGTTGAAAAGTAAGGAGGTCAGGATAGGCAGCAAGTAAAGTCTTAATTCAGTTACACTGTAAATAAAGATGTTATGATATGGTTCTTCATTATATGCTCACACAGCATTTCAATTGGACTCCTGCCTTGCTCAGTACTCAGGACAGAGTGAGCTCAGAGATGACCTGTCGTAACTTCTGGTTGTGTTCACTCGAATCTTGGCCCTTGGCACAAAGCAAGCTTTCCCACAATGACTACAGAGTTATTCATCTTGTAGTCATCAGAGTTATCTTGTAGTTGTTTCTGCAGTATTCTTCCCAATCATCTCAGCTATTCTAGTCAACTTGATTACTGCCTCCCCACTCTGGAGATGAGAGAACGGAGGTACAGTCAAAATAAAATATACGAGAATTCATAGCCTATGCTGAGACACTAGACTTGATTTATCTGACTATACAGCATTTTAAAGTACTTCGTATTTCAAAGCAAAGCTCAATACGGTATCCAGTGTAGTTGTGAGTGACCCTGTTTTTACAGCACTGAGGTAGGTTCATAGAAAATAAGACTTACAATAACTGACTACTTATCAAAATCTAAGTGACTTGTCCAGGTTGCTTTGTGGCAGATATAGGAAGAGATCCCAAAGGGTTAGAATGGTATTTGCTTTATCTGAAACATCATCCCTTTCTTCTTGCAATCCCTTCAATCCTTTCACTACATACCTGCTCATTTCTATAGAAATCAGTTATGCAACTATCACTGCACATACACAATAAGACTAGGCCCTTCTGCAGGAAAAATAGCATGTAATAAAAAGAGTACATTATAGGGCTTATGTACATGAATATTAGTTTAAGATTGCAAAGACAACTTCAAATGTAGCATTTCTTAACTTCTGACTGCTTAACTTTGCAATCTTAGCACTATTTTAATGTATGAGATTACCCTTAAATTTTTACTACAAGTTCCTTGAAGCAGAACAATACATAACAGTGAGAGCTCTAAATATACGGTAGGACAAACTTTTACTTGAATTAATGAAACCACAGAGGCAGGAGACCATTACTGCTCAGGAGCACCAAGTAACAATGCTATTTGAAACACAGACCTTCAAAGTAGTTTCCGTAACCATTTACTAGTAGTAGAGGATATTTAAACTAAGAATTCTTGAGCGTTTCCAAGGTTACTCAAATTTTAGAGGACATATGGTCCTATCTATTACTTCCTTCTAAACCTTCAGTGCTTCTTTCACACTCATTCTTGATATGTGAAAAGAGCAAATGCAGAAGTTTTGATCAACCAAGGCAGTCCTAGGACAGTGCATACCTATGAGCACTGCAGAAGACTAAACCTAAGGTAATTTCACCCCAAGTGGTTCAAGTTTTGCAAAATTAAAAGCACTTGAAAACAGATGACAAAAATCACAGAACAGTTGAGGTTGAAAGGGACCTCCGGAGATCATTTGATCCATCTGCCCTGTTCAAGCAGCGTCACCTACAGTAGGTTGCTCAGGACCACATTCAGAACAGCATAAAAAGAAAATTGCAGAAAACAGTGCCACATAGTCACAGATTTTACCATCAATACCACGTATAACAGATTAAACATATTACCTACCACATAAAAATTAAGGGGGTCTGAGAAAACAAGACAGGTGTGTTTCAACATATCCAAAACTTAGTTTCTTTGAGACTCCATCAAAGGTGACATGAGGGACTTTTGCTTCCCATGCAAATACTACAGAATAACACCCCAGCAGCAATAATGAAGCATCTTACAGAAGAAATCAAAAAGCAATCAAAAAGCAAAACAAATAAACAAACAAAAAATTCTCTGCAGTTTATGAGAAATCTTGCTGTTCACAAGCAATTTCCAAGTGCATAGACATTCTTAACTCTTGTTTACAAGTGATACTGGAGGTATGTATCCAAGGTGAATGTAGATTATGCCAGTAACTCTGGTACTCATAGAAACACCCCATTAGATTATCACAGTTTAACTGAAATCAGATGAAACACAATGAGTCATTAAAACATAATTCAAGTGCTTCAGTTGTAAAATGCACACAACTATCACATGAGATGCATGCATTTTCTAATAGATCCATATATTTTACAAAGAAACAATCCTCTACTCCGGTGTACATAACACCACCTCCACAAATCCATGTGAGCAGTTGGAGAGTGCTGCCAGGCTGTGATCTGTGCCATATGGAGCCTAGCAGTTGCACTCCTTTCCTGTCTCTCCTCTGCAAAGTCTTGGATGCACTTAACCAGGGGAAACAGAAGTAGCTTGTAGGACAAGACATGGTGCCATAGGTTCTTCCTGATGCCTTTAACAAATGCAGTATAATAGTACAATATTGGAACAATTATCTTTACTAAGCCATGAAAATAGCCAGTTAGGTCAAAAATTCACAAGCTCAGGATGCTAGCCCTCACCCTCAGCTGACAGTAACTGGCAAATTAACCATTGCACTCAAAAGCACTAAGATGCTCTGCTATACATCAATATGTTCCTTAATATATGTATTTTGCAGACATTTACTTTGACTGGGGACACAGTCCCAAGCTCAGCAGAAGTGCCATCTCTTGTAGAGGCAAAACACAGCCCAGTGTTTCCCCAGCTGAGGCGATGGCTTCTTGCTGACCGGTGGCATTTTGCTTCTTTGCACAGGGAGCGTTCAGTCGCGTGCCACTTTGCGCCGCAGCATCCCCAGGAGCCTCCTGGAGAGGCTAGGCTGCCTGGCCGTGCAGGCTGATCAGTGTGAGCTGCTGCTGCCGCCCTGCAAGCTCGGCTCCTGCAGACACTTGGAGAACCGCCTCCTGCCAGGAAATAGTGGCAGGGTGAAGCCGTGCTGGATAAAGGAGCGGAGGCCTGGCATACTGCCTCCCACTGCCCTACTTTGAACGCCAAGCTCAGCTGGCCTCGACTGTCATTCTCTCTCCAGATGGCGATTAGTGCCCACACACTGCTCTCAAGCCATAAGGCAGCGTGTTCACAGGAAGGCCTATAGCGAGGTATGAGCAGTTGAAAAGCAGTAGAGCCAATCACTGCAGCAGGCCTGCACAGCTGAAAGAACAGCATGAAGCTCTGCTCTGTGGCCTGAGCAGTGCTGCCCCTACAATTAAGCAGCTTCCAACAAGCCTGACCTCCGCTTAGCTGGCTGCAGGAAACAGACAAAGAGGATCCTACCCAGGAAGAACTGCTCTGTTCTGTGGCAGCAACGCAGAAAACTGCTCTCGTTCAGGGGTCGTCCCACCACCCGCAACACTCCACACAGCACAGCAGAAGACTGCTCACCTCTACCCCGCCCGACAGACGATTTCACAGTAGCTTTGCACAGAAATCTAGCCCAAATGACAATGTAATTATTAATAGAACTACCCTTTGCAGAGAGTTATAATGCGTAAAGACAATTGATTGTGGTCTTGACACTAGACTGGCCTGGAAAAGGTCAAGGAGTAAGGGAGCTATTATAACTACTGCTAAATAGTCTTTGTTGGTATCATAGGGAAGTTAGGCAGAGAAGTGTCTTTTCTATATTTTGCTGTAAGCACTAAAGCTTACATGCTGTCTAAGCCTACCCCATCGCACACAATTTCCACTTCTGCAGTCACTCTTCAAAAGGAACTTAGCTTTTATGATACTGTTTCGGAGATTCCTTATGAACTTCACTCACTTTAAGTTCAAGACCAAAACCTTGAATCCAATCTAGACCTCAGAAGTGGCATCAAGCGAGAAACTAGGGCAGGATGGGATTTTGGCAACTGGCAAAGAAGGCAATGCGCTGCATTTTGCGCTTAGCCTGGCTTCTGTAAGCATTGAGAAACCTGGCCATGAATATTCACACGGAAATGGAAATGCAACCTTAGAGAAAACAGTTTTGCATAGAAGTGAAAAACAGAGTACAGAAATGACAAATCCAGGTAAAGATAATTTAACACACTTTTCATATTGAAAGTGAAAACATTTGAAATGTCATATTCAAGTGCCAAAAGGATCCACCATCATTGGATCTTTCCTACAACTCGCTGTGAGCCAAGTAATAATCTCAAGTGTTGTGGATGCCTAGAAATATATTCTGTTTGGTGTTGGGTGTAAAGTGTCTTGCGTACATCACTGCCATTTTACCCCATACCACAATATGTCAAGTGTGACACCGAAGAGGGAGAAAAAGAGAAGAGATGGATGGAGGGTGCAAGGGCAGATAACAGGTGTGAACTAAGCATACTGCAGCTCCAGTATTTATCTAGACACTACAAAGTGATAAGATCCACCTGCCCAAAAATGAAAAAACAAAACAAAATATGAAAATATATTAAAGAAGCAAGAATGAGGAATAAGTACAACTAATCAACAAGGCACAAAGAAGTAACCAGATTTTTTTTTTCTGCAAAATAAAGTGTTTTAATTTTCTTTATTAAAGTGTATTGAAATTCCTAAGTCAGTGGCAATTTTGAGAACAGCTAAAGTAAGTAAATCCGTGCTGCATGCACTCGATGCCATTGATAATCAGGTTGTTTTTAACAAAACACACTTTAGACTTATAGCCTTCTTGCTTTAAACACTGGGCCCGTATTCTCATCTGCAGGTAAAGTGTAAGACTTACTACTGCCAAACTGCTTCTGCATCCTCCCCAGCACCAAAGCGGAGCTGCTGAGAAACCCTCCTTCCAGTGCCCAGTACACCTGAACACACTGGTGCTGGTCCATTGGGCTCCATCTGCAAACAGCTCATGGCCCCCTGCACCAACCACCAGAGAACAGTTTCTATAGCAAGGATGACTTAGGAGCTTTCTAAAGGAATGGGATAGTTTACGACTTTGCAGCATTTTAGACCATGATATAACTGAACATTCTCGCGCAGTAGACAAGGTCCTCAGATAAGGTTAACCTGTTTACTGTAGAAAGGCTGCACTGCCTCTGCGCTCCTCATGCACCGCCTTCTCCTAGTGTGTGACGCATTGCATACGATCCAACAGTAGCTGCGCTCGTGCTAGGAGCTGTTTCTATGGATTCACATTTCGGGTCGTGCAGTGTTCATTTCAAACTGCAATTTCTGCTTTTCTGAATAAACAGGTTTGAATTGGGCCCCTAACTCAGCCTGTACAAATCCAACCACAGTACGTAACAGGATTATTTATCGCTTTACTTATAAAGTGGTAAGTGTCTGCTACACAAGCATTTGGGGTATGATACAGTTTGAATGTCCCCAGTTAAAATGCAGCCTCCGCTCTCCACGCCCAAGCAAGATCAAAGCTGGCCTTCTCCATTAAGAGAGGAGCTGTCACTCAGATCCCAGGCAGAGTTTTTCTGCATTTAATTTAACAGTGGCTGACTAGCCCCCATCGGTGCTGAAGCTGCTGGGAGTAGTTTAGGAGAACCCTCTGTAGCTTCCTTTCCCCGTCACTTTATCAAATCTCACTGTGGGACACCAGGGTAGCCCCAGACCCAAAGGATGCTCAGGCCAAGGCTCCCACGGAACCACTGAGTCTTGTTGGCTGTGCTGGGGACGCCTACAAAAGTTAGCACAGCACGACTCTGTCCATACACATCTGGCAAGTCTCTGCAGGTACAAATCACTGAGAAGTAGGTAAAGTGCAAAGCTATTGGCCCTTTTTCCCCCATAGATTTCAGAAACACAGTGCTCCTTTAGGAGAGACTAATGGATGACCTATGAGAAGAAAAAAAAAAAAAAAAGAAAAAAAATTGTCTCCAAACTTCACAAGAGGGAGGAGAGGTGACCCAGTGTCTACAGTGCACAAATTTTACTCAGACAGGCCTCCTGAAACACAGGACTAGGACCATGGACCATGCCACTGAGGCCAGATCCCCATAATCACAGGCAACAATACTAAAGACATTCTATTCACTACATCTGTTCTACACACCACTGTAAATCATGCCTTGCAGTAAAATACAAAAACAAAACAAAAACAATTAAAAAACACAGAAACTTAACGTGCCATAGAAAGAGTAGAAGAGATCAATGTCAGCACCAAGGTCCCTGAACTGGCACTGGACTAGTTAGATAACACTTCCAGCAGATCCAAACAAGCTCATGATTCATATTAGAGAGCACTGCAGAGGGAAAACCCAGCAGACAAATAAAAATAACAATAAAAAAAAATATTTAAAAAAAGCAGCCCCATTCTGGGAGTGAACTCCCTACTGACTCCAGAAATGACAGTCAGTCCCAATAAAAGCATGGCAGGGACATATCAACCAGGTACCTGAGAATTTCAGGAATATCATAAAACTGCATCCCTTGATTCCAGCCCTTCTCTGGTTGCAGCCAGCCTATCTGGGGCAGTGGAAGGAGAAATGAGGGAGAAACAAACATGCCTCAAGTCAGCGCCAGCTGCAACCCTGCTGCACATCTAGGGTAAGAAGAAGGGAAATGGGCAGGGAAAATCCCTCCTTGCCCACAGGAAAAAAACAACAGAAGTCCTGGCACATAGGAAAAATGCAGTATAAATTTGCAAGAAATTGTTATTCAGGCTGCCTTGAAGATATTCCTACACTGATCTGCAGTGGAGAGGAAATCAGATAGCCAGGGACCTATAAACTATAATAGTAACCAAATATTTCTTGTCTCATTAATGTTCTTTTCTGGTTATACACTTGTGTTTCTGCAAGTGAACCATTTAAGGTTCCTTCAGGCTCCTTGCCTCCACTACTACTCAGTGGCCATTCTGAATTGGCTCCAAGTAGCACTTTTTCAATGGACAGCAGGAATCATTAGAATAGTCATTATCATTGAAAATGTTTCCTGTGCTAATAAATATTTAATCAGTTTTAAATGCTTTGAAACTTTAAATCTGTCTCAAAACCATTTGCAAAAGCACAGGAAAGCAATAAAATGGACTACTGCAAGTCAGACAAAATTAATTCCATCTTGGGGCTTTGGTGGGAATACAACCCAAAGATTACCAAATCTTCTGATGCAACTAGATCATCATCATAGCTCCCTACAAATCATCTGTTATTCTCTGTAAAAAACAAAGCTTCCAAAAATTCCTTCTATACTTGTAAACAGAATAGAAAGTATTGATATAACTCCATATAGTCATATTAGTACTGAATACAGAATACTGATTTTAATTTATTGAAATATGAAAAGTAAATGGATTGTTTCTAACCATACATCACAGATACATAATATATCCAGCAGCTGCACAAATGAATGACACATCAGCTAAGGTCTGGTCTGTATGCAGTAAAGCATATGATATGGATCAAAATAATGATACTCCTCACTTCATGGGTTGAGGAAGATACATAAAATACAAAATGTCTGTTTTGGTCTAAGTGTCACAAGGGGCTGAAATTAATCTATATTAATGCTACTGCTGAAAAAGTAAGCCTTTACTCCCCCTGCCTCTCACAGTTAGGTGAGCACACCGTCATCTGCATTGGAAAACTGCCTGAAAAGCAGCTCAGAAGAGGAAAAAAGAAAACAACCTCAAACCTCAAGCCATAACAAAGTCATTAGTCTTTGATGAAATAAGCTCCCAGATCCAGCTGAGTACACAGGTGCTAGTCAGGACAAGGAAGGGAACAGAAAAGAACGGGCTCTTTCAATGTCTGTGTCAACTTTAAACCAGGTGTTATTCCTGAGCAAAGAAGAAAAGAACTGCTTACCCTTTACATGTAATGTAAGGCAGCAAATTTTAAGTGTTATGAAATTCATCCCAGCCTGTACCTTGCTCCAGCAGAAGCGTAACGTAACATGTTTGCTGCAGCACACTTGTTGCATTGGGAACAAAAAGACTGCCAGCCTTTAGTAACAGAGAAACCTACCACTAGCAATAGAGACAAAATCATATTAAGCTGTTCACTTGCAAAATAGACACTGTTCTGCACCAAGAGGAGAAACCTAGACATCTCCTAACCACATTAATGACAAGAGAGAAGCATTCAGACGATTGGCCTTTCCACCTTCCACACAACCATTTCTGATTTCAACACGAAATCACATCTTTATTTTTAAATGGCACAACTCTCATACTTCAGACTGCAGCCATGCACTTACAATGGTAGCCCCAATCTTATTCTTTACAGAAATACAGCCCTTTCTTGCTTACATGGTACGTTATTATAGGCATTATTCACTTTTACTCATTATAATTGTGTCATCGGTCCTCTAACAGACCACTTTCAAATTAAAACATGTCCTAACAGCCTCACAGGACCTTTTTTTTTTTTTTTTTTTTTTTTTTTTTTTTTTTTAATCTCTATTGACCCTGATCCCTAAAAGTCCTTTACAGAAAGAAGATAGGAGACTCAAGTAAAAAGATGACTTCAGAAGAGAGAAAGGGAACTCGAAGGTGGTAGCAAATCATGCCAGCGAGTAGCCAACTTACTGCAACTCTTGGCTTCACTTCCTTCTCAGAACTGATGCAAACAAGTGAAAGTGTAACTGAAGCTTCTAGCACCTTCTTGGAAGCTTCTGATGTTAGTTGCTGTCAAGGTCAAAGATGCAGGACCACAGATCTCAGCTCAAGAATGACAGTTGCTATGTCCCAGAAAGAGGATTACCTTCTTTCATCATCAGATTTCCCGTTGCCATGAGTAAAGGCATGAAAACATAGAAAGAACTTCATTCCTTACTTAAATTCCATTCCTCAGCAGCATCAGTGTCAGTAACCTTGGTAAGAAAAATAAAATAAAATAAAGCACAATCTTGACTATTTAGTAGAAGCCATGTTTACCATGTTGATCCTTATTTTATTTTAGGAAAATACCAGTTAAGATGACAAAAACTGCCAGTTTCATTTATGAAGTCACCTCCATTAATCCAAACTCTTAAAAAGTGGTCTATATGTTTTTGGCTTAGATACTTTTTCTTGCTATGAGCATGGTAGTTGGGAACACCAAGCGGTTAGCATTAAACAAGAAAGTACTTTTAAATGTTAACTGCATATGGTAGGGTAAAATTATAAGTGGTCAGAGATCCTGTTTTGCCCAGAATGAAGGAAACTGGCAACAATTTTAAGTGAGTCAGATTTCTGAAGGCCACAAGCTTAAAATATTACCAGTGCAAAGAAAAGCTGCAGAGTTAATATTCTTACCTGCTGGCCATTTCCCTCATCTTCTCTAAGTGTGTAAATCTTGGTAAAGAAAAATTTGAAAATAACTATTTGTGTGTGAGAGAGTGTGACAGGGCTTCTTTTTTTTTTTTTTTTTTTTTTGCTTTTTAAAGGAAGCAAAACACACCTAAGTTAACTCCTGGTGAAACTCCAGCTGAGTCAGTGAGATTACACCAGGGTTTAATTTGTTCGAGTGAGCCTGACCATGCTCTGAACACAATCCTCTGCTCAGAGCAACTTTTCCAGTTTTTCAGCTAATACAACAAAGTATTTTTAGGTGACATGATCCACAAGCTGGCTAAATCTAAGGTCTTCAGTTGCAGAACTCCCTCAGCTGCAGAAATCAGAGTTCATTCACAGAGGGAAATGCAAGACCTCCCCTTTGCAAAAGCTTTTCTGCAATGACAACATTAGATAATGGGCTGGCATCAATTCCCCCAAGATAAACTATCAGAAATATTTCAGAGCTTTAAATAATTAAGCAGGAAGCAAGCAATGATCCAAGTATGCCAACTGTGAGACTCAGGGGACAGGTGGAACACAGAGCTTTTCAGGTGGAGACCTTCTGTCCATAGAAGCATTAAGAATAGCTGTAATCCACAGATATGAAACCAGAATCAGGAAAGACAGAGGAATATTAAAGATCACAGAATCATAGAATGCTTAGGGTTGGAAGGAACCTCTAGTCCGACCCCCCTATTCAAGCAGGGACACCTACGTATACAACATGTGCAAGAATTGTTTTTCCCAGCTTGAGATACAGATTTTGATTTGTAAATGGTATTGACATGCAAGAAACAGCTTTCCTATAAAAATCATCCAGCCGGATTATGTTTGTATTGCTAGCATCTAGAGCAGTGACAAAACGAGCAGCGATTCCCACAACCACTGGCGCATACAAGAACGCCTAGCCATAGGGCCCCTCTGTTAGTGCTAAGTGACAGTAAGGTATAAGAGTCATATACTCATAACCATTTGGATATAAATACCAGGAATGAAATTAACCAACTTGAGAGCATTTTTCGATGACAGGAAACCTGCACAGTTAGACCCTGGAATTGAGGTCGAAACTGCACATAGGACACCGAATGGCTATGATTAGGCGAGCAAGATATAATACAAAAGGTACAAATAACATCAGGAAAATCTACTGCTTAGACAGCTAGATAGCAAGTTGTATGCCTCGCAAGGCCTCCCAGAGTGCCAGGTTAATAAAGTTTATTTTGCTTTCTCACAACAACCTCTCTTATCACATCTATCAATACTCATTTCTTTAGGAAGATTTATGCATGAACTGTTATTGTTAAAGCATTAACGCTCCATTACAACAGTGTGAATAAAAGAAAATATTGTGACTCAAGGTGACTGAAATCCCAAAGGACTGTGATTGTAAATTCTCTGTTTTTTGCTTTTTTTCCCCACCATTCATCTTTCTTTGCCACAATGCCCTCTTGTTCTCATCTTAATTTAAGACGTAGTCTGCAATCCTTCTATATGGTATCAATTATCAGGAAGGTGGGTTTTTTTTTTTTTTTTTTTGGTACATATCAAAGGCCAGATGAAATCTCTCAAGAAAAAGAACGCCTTTTTTTTTTTTTTTTTTTTTTTTTTTTTTTTTTTGAAGAGAGCTGTATATATGTATGGCTATGTAAGTGATAAACACATAGTATTAAAAAAAGGCACCAAGGACTATTTTCTTGAAAGATTATATGATTATCAGTTTTAAATCAAGAAATTCTCCCTTTCAGACAATATGCTCTAACAGATACTATTCAGCACTTTCAATCCCTTAATCCAGTGGACCGCATCACTTTTAGAATAACTTTAATAATAAGGATATTAAATTCAATCATGAGATGAATAAATTAGGACCTTTCACATAAAGCACACACAGAATAAATCTAGCAATGATGTAGTAGAACCAAAAGTACTCCTTCGCTCTTTGAAAAGAACAGCATAATAAATATTTACCTGAATTCATAAAGATTATCTACCCATCCCCTTAGGCCTTTCACAACATCCCATAAGGCATTTGTAAAGACTACTTACTAAAGGCACATTTACGCCTATGTGGTATGCCACTAGCCACCCTTCCTAGGGTATTTATGAAGTACAACAGATCCATATGCACAACTACAATTACAAGTGTATTTTATTGTCTGGATTGGCAATTAATTGCAATGGGCTTGCCCTAAGAAAGTAATAATAGGAAGTCAATTTTTCATTCAATTTATTTCTGTGGGCCTGCCTAACGTGCTACTACCTATACCCAACATCTTTGTTTTCTTCTTCCTTTCTGCACAATTTCTTTTTCTAATTAAAATACCATCCTGTAAGTGATTTCCTTCACCAACCTTTAAAACCCTATGCCTTCTACCCTGTCTTTAATCTTCAATTCCCAAATAAGCTGTTTAGTATCTCCAGCTAGGAAGAAGTGCAATCTTTCCTCCTCTCCCTACCAAATTTCACCCCAGAACCATATACTTGCAATTGAGCCCAAGCTCCTACATGAGAACTGCCCCTGTTTCAACTCAGAGACCATTTAAGCAGTTCAGGAGACAGCAGCCTCCTAGAAAACAACTCAGAGTGTGTCAGCAAGCCGGACTTTATAATTGTGGGTAATTTGCATCAAGGCCTCTTTTCGAATTGCCAGGCTACTTGGGTCCCAGGCCACCCTGGGAGAGTATGATTCATCTTTGACCTTCGGAGTAGGTGTGGAGGAGGAAATCTTGGCGATTGCAATCCTAATGCTCCATTTGCAAGGTTAATTTAGAAAATGAAAGGAGGGAGCAAAAATGTATCTGTTTCTAAAAAACTAGATTAATTCTTAATTTAATAGCTTGCAAAATGCCCACTTGGACTCCAAAGCCTGGCTCTGCCCCAAACATACAGTAATGAGTTTCAGAGGGCTTAGATTAAAAAAATAAAACTGAGAAAGAAAAAAGGGAATGGAATCTCCAAGAATATCAACAGGACTGAGAGTTATCACTTACAGATACCAAAGAAAGCCTACAAAGAGAATAATAAACTACCTACTAACCTTTACTCTGATGGGGCTTCTTTGCTCTTGCCTTTCTGGAAGGTGGAGCCTACGTTAGAGCTTCATGATGAGGCCAGAGTTTGTGAGGGACTATAGCCAGTTTAGTGTTAACAACAACAACAAAATGCCCCTGCAGCGCCTGAACAGGTAGCTATAGCTGAGTACTCATGAGCAGGGTACCCATATCTAGACATGCTGTTACTGGAAACGGTGAGTCACCTTCAAAAGACAAGAGCAACATTTGGAGTGCAAAGGCTCAACACCCTCCTTGCTACCAGAAAGCATGAGTAATGCACATGAAACAGCATTTATAAAAAGGCAAGTTTAGGTACCCAGCACCAGCTGTGGGGATTTCTTGGTACTGTCCCCCTTTTGCACTTTGGGGTGCATTCCTACGGTTCCCAGGACACCCCACAGAAACATCCTCCCAGTGTCTCTGCAGACACACTGGGACTGCCCTGCTGCCAGCTTGACCCACTCATGATTTTTCTCTCCTGGGGCTATCTACTTTCAACACGTTAGAAACAAGTGAGGTGTGGCACCAGTCATACAAGTGTGACTACAAATGTGGTAGAAAATATGAATCTAGATAAACAATAAATATCTCAAGGTGAATTATTTAGTAATACAATTGTTTAATACTCCTCAGTAAATAGAAAAGTGGGTCATCATTTAAGGTTCCTCAAAGAAGCATGAATAAATGCTGAAATATCTTCTCTCTGTTATGCAATGAATAGCAGCAAAAGATAGCCATCAACTGCCCAGGAATTGAAGAGAAATTACTGAAGGGGCAGTAGGGTACTGGAAATTCCAGTCATCAGATAAACAAACTTGTTTCCTATCCCCAAACTCCTCCCAGACTGAATACACTACTGCACTCGCCTTTTTTCCCCTGGGAAGACGATCAGAAGGACAACAAACCACACGTGTCAGATGTTATGCACATCACTTAGTGCACTCTAGAAAGCACTCAGAGGTATTATGGTACTAAGATCTAGTTAGAACAGAACTTATTTTAAAAAATGCTAAGAATTTAGCGACAAAATACTGCATGGAATCCTGTGGTTTATTATCAGAAAATTTTAAAGCAGAGCAGAAACAAATAAAGGATAAAAATAAAGCAGAAAAAAAAAAATCAAAACTAGTATTTTCTAGTAGGGAAAACTTGTTTTTTCCCCCCTCCAAACCCCTCTGAATTAGTTAAGACACTGCAAATCTTTCTCCTTTCCTGTCTCTCAAGGAGCTCTTTCTGATAGAACTGCCTAGATTAACCCCTAAACTCCTGCCAGAGGAAGATGCGTTACCCTCCCCCTCCTCCAACTGGCACAGGCATAATGACGTAGAGATTGTTTGCAAGAAATGAATTCTGTGTTTGAAGGGACCAGCAAAATTTTAGAGACCAAGAAACTTTTCTGCAACATTGATGTGTGTCTAGGCATGGTAGCTTTGACACCTGAAGAAACCTAACAAAAAAAAAATCTTTTTTTGGTGATTTTGTTTTGATAGCATGATTAGACTTGCCTGGAGAATGGCTCTGCCTACAGGTGATGGCTGGCCACACATTTTACACAACTAATTGAATTCACAGCATACAGTTAAGTAAATCCATAGGATATAAGATACGTAAATGAGGAAAACCACTAGAGAAATAGCACTGCAAAAGTTATCAAAGCCACACCAGTAGGAGAGGTGAAGGTTTTCATTCATGACAAAAATGCCAAACCTAACACAAATAAGCAGCCTCCTGAAAAGAAGAGTACAAGAGAAATTGATACTGTGGCCTCAAAAGATCTGAAGTGATATGTTACAGAAGTTGCAGGACTTTTTTTTTTGTTTGGTCTTCAGGTAACTGTAAATTTTGCAAAAGAGTTGAAGCAAACTTTTCAAGATATGAGTAAACCTAGGAGTATTCAGTGACATGCATACGTAATTTCAAGCCAAAACAGCAGGACATTCAAAAGAAGCCAGTTTTAAAGTGTTTTGTAGCGATTCAAAGATAAACTGTAATTAAGAGATAGCAGGTTTTCTAGTAGATCTTGGGGGGTGAAGCTTTGAAAATTTACCCAGGAGGGAGTTAACTGATGAAAGGAAATTAAAAGATTATTAGCAAACAAATAATTAGTTATCAAGCTAGGTTCTCCCTGCAGACTTTCTTTCCAAAACAGGTCAAACTAAAAACATGCATAACTCTGCAACAGTTCAAAAGATGAAACATTTTTCCCTCAGTTGAAAGACCATATACAAGAAAATTAATTCATACGATGGATTGCACTGTGAGCTGTCATTAGGCAAATTCACCCTGCGAAAGTGCTAAATACCAACAAGAGTATATGGGTGGGGAGCCTCCCAGAATCCACACAGAAAAAACAAGTGTCCTAAGTCTCCAGCCCAGGTCCAGGCCTAGAGGTCCAGATTCCTCCTCCCAAAGAGGAGCCTGAGTAGATGGAGGCACCAGCTTCCCCACAGAAGCAACTGGATCCAAAAGAAGCAGGTGTATCAGTTTCTCATAAGGTACCTCCCACGCAGAGATCTGCGCTTGGACCTGTACCCAGACCTGAGCCAGTGAGGTTGTCCAACAAAAGGATGAGAAACTGCCCTCCTTGGAGACAGTGAAGACATTTCTCATAGAGGCCTTAGGCAACTTCATCTAGATTTGAAGGGACCCCTGCTTTAAGTAGAGGAAGGATAGACTCCCTTAAATCCTTAAAAATCTGTTTTAATCTGTGGTCTCCCCCCGCCCCCCAACTCCATGTGACACGAACCCTACGGATACTTACAATGCAAGGAAGAATGAACTCAGTGTTGGCTTGTGAAACAGCCATTGATAGGGCAGTCAAGGATGAGATCCTAAACCCGTTCACAGCAGACTCAGGCAGAAGGAGGAAAAGGAAAGCCTAGCACAGGCAATATTGATGCAGATGTAGGACTTCCCTCTGGAAGAGCAGGCTGACCACTGGAAATTCCACACCCAGACAGCTAAGCAAGTAAGAAGATCGGGGCAATGAATGGAGAAGTCCTCAGCTCTGATCTTTTTGCAGACAACTGAAAAGGATCAAGAGTTAGTGCTTCTCAAATCAAATCCAAGAAATCACATGCAGATGAGGGAGTTAACAATGGAAAGACTAAAAAAGGTGAATCATCAAGGTCAGGACAAAAAACAAGGTCCATCCACTCACTCCAACAGTGCAGCATTTTAAAAGAACGTAAAGAGCTTCCCCTGATACAGCCTGAACTGCCAGCCTGAATGACTGGCTTTAGAAAAGTTCCCTGAATCCCCCTAATCCCATTTATCATTCCTCTGTGAGAAAATCAGCATGGATAAGTTAGTCTGTTCAAGAAGAACTTAGCAGATAATCAGACTTTCTGTACAATAGTAAACAGCATCTCCCATTACACTAAGGCCATATGTTTACATCCCATTAATGCCAAGGCAATAGTTGACAAACACATTTTATCAGTTAGTAGCAACCAAAAGAAAGCCAGGCAATGAGGGGGCTAGTTTCACAACAAAATCCAATGCTTGAATTTTATATTCTACTGGGATCAAATTGTTGAAAGCTCCAGTTCGCTGTTTCAACCACATGATCTGGTACAATGATTAAACCAGACTCCATAACAGATGCTGAAAAAAGACATCAGCCATGACACACAAATCCAGCGCAGCAGCTGCTATCAGCCTTATTTATCCATGAAAATTGCTACCAATCTCCACATACTTCTCTCCGTTCATGTTTCTCTGTAGTCACCAAGGCAGAGATGTCTTAACCCTGCTAAAGCCTAACTCTAGCAAGCAATCTTTGACATGACAGAATGCCATACAAGTATGTCCCAAATTAAAAAAAAAAAAAAAAAAAAAAAAAGACACAAGAGAGCCTACAAATAACCAAACCTGACCAGTAGAAACATTACAACATACAGGCCTAATAGAGTGTTGAAGTAACACTGTTTAATTACATTCATCAAAACTGAATCAAAGACAACAGTTGAATGGGCAAGTTAGAGTGCTTTGCCTATGCAGGAACCTAAAAAGTGGGACCAGCTGAAGCCTTTAAATTGAAGCTCTTTATCAAGTGAAAAAATCTAGACACCATGGGAGAGAAACTGTCACAGCAACAGAGGGAACTAGGAAGTTCAGATGGTAAATGTCTTTGCAAATATCTTCTGGCTACTGTCCAGCAGATTTACCTAATTCAGCATGAAAATAAAGCTGAATCCATAAAGTTTCATGGTAATCTATGCAGTGCAAACAGTACAGCAGAAACTCAGGAGTACCATCGAAAAAGAGAGGAAGCGTTAGTAAGAAAAAGCAACTGGAAAATGTTAAAGTCCAATTATACTGAACCAAGTAGACAGTGTAATTCTACATTCATTTGAAGTGTATGAACAGTGTCACTGTTCAGCTCTTCTCTCATGCCATGTGTTGAAAGGTCCAGGGAAAGTTCAGTACCTGACTACTCTAGGTCTTGCAGTGTGCACTAACAGTCTGCATGCGGTGTGGACATAGTCTACACAAGAATGAAACAAGTTTTCTTCTAAGTTCTGCACCAATATGCTCCATCCTCAAGCATCTACTCATAAAATGGATTATGAACCACCATGTTAACATTTTTATTAAGACATTAACACAGAGCTACTGCTCACAGGGCTAATTTAGACGCAAAGACCTCCAGCACTGTTGCCGAATGGAGGTGAGTGCACTTGGGGGTGCTTAGTGCCTTGTTACTGTTGCAGGCTCACTTGGAGGCAAAAAGGCTGTCAGGGGCACAACTGCAGTCCCCAAAAGGATGTCTGAGTTCAGAGTTTCAATGAGGGAAAAGCTAACTCTTTCAAGTTTCTCTGAACACTCTCTGGAGTGTTGTCTCGGACTTGGTACTTAGGCCGGAGCTTAAAAGACTTCAGGGAAGAGTGTCTTCTGCAGAGAATGTTTCAGCTCACTGAGCTTAAAGAACACCTGGACTCGGAGCAAATCTCCGAAACGACTGACTAGGCATACATGATCTTTGTTTCTGAACTCTGTTATATACTTATAATTATCTCAAATAATAACAAACCATAACTGGAGTACAGGATCTTTCATGACTTGCATTTAAGCTCATGACTTCTGTCAACTGGAAAACAAAGCCACACCTAAGAACCACAAACAGCAGAGCTAATGAAGATGGCACTCTAGCCATTTCAAACAAAGCTGTTGTCTTGAATGGATCTTGTAATAGCTTTACAGAGAGTTACATTGATTTTTTTATAGTGCCTGAAAAGAAAAGGAAAGAAAGACATTTTATATATCTTACAGGAAGCAGTCTGGTCAAGTCAGCATCGCAAGCAGACAGCTGCCTCTATGAATCAGCAATGAAGCCAGGCACTGCTGCAAGGAGCTGAAGGCTGAGCAATAGCACAGAAACGACTGAGAGAAGCTGCAGCGTTCCCAGTACATGCTAGCAAATCACACACCACCATTGCAAGCTCTACATATAAAGACAAACCAAAAGTATACAAAAGGCTTCCCTTAAGTCGACCAGATCCCTTTGTGAGAAGCAAATTCGATAGGAAACAGCTCAGATTACTGCTCCAATAGTAGATGCTGCACTCCCAACTTCCAACAAGCAACCTGATGGCCATGTCTACATGGACATAATGTGACTTACATTCTGGAATGAGTCCATGTAGATCTGGGGAGAGGTGTATTTACTCTTGGGGTGTTCTTGATTTGCAAAAGTCCCTGCAACTAGAATATTCCTATGCTCTTGTTGAAACATATGAGAATACCGGCTGTTGCATGTGCTTGCACAGTGTAATTTTTAAATCAGCACCATCCACTTAACCAGCATTTCACCTCTGTGTGTCCCTAATCTACAGATATTCTCTCATTGCTATGATTATCAACAACTGAAGATCCCATATTTCTATTAGTCCAAAAGCTGGCATTTCTTAACACATTATTGAAAACTTGACACTTCAAATGTAGAGCACATTGCTGTACTAATATTAACATGACCATCTATCTACATGCCTGGTACAAGTCAAAAAAAAAAAAAAAAAAAAAAAGGCAGTAGACTTGGCCCCACGCAGCAGCCGAAAATCTCCCCACGCAATTGCATCTACTAGGGCAAAATGAGCAAATGGATGCATCGAGGCAGTGGAAAGCAGGCAAAGAGCAGATGACTGTGCTGCATGCTGCACTCTATGCAGTGCACAAACCTTTCGCTGCCTGCTCCTTCTCCAGCTATCCATAGTTGCATCACAGAAGTGGAAACGACTGACACAGCATAGATGTGTTTGGCAATTTTCCACCCAGTCCCTCTATTCAGCAAAATCTCAGGCTAAGGGGGGAGAAGACAGAAAGGACTGTTTTCCACTTAAAAACAGAGAAAACATCATTTGAATGAAATGTTTTTCAAGCTTAGCTACATAGTCCAAATATAGATAAGGAAAGACCAACCTGCTGAAATACCCAATACCTTCCCATTAATTAAAAACTGTTTCTCAAATGCTACCATTCCAGCCCAGAGCAGGATGATTTTACCCTGCAAGTGATGTTAGCTGGCTGGTGTCTCACTGTACCTCAGCCATTCAAATCAGGAGTATTCATTGAGCTCCCATCACCCATTTATTCACCACAATTTACTGCCACAGCAGAAGCCTCGAGTACACCATACTATTCAACACTGTTCACTAATGAAATCCCTACCTATTTATCAGCTACCTGCATTACATTTGCCTTGCATTTTTCAATATTTCAAGGCAAAAATTTCCTAATATACTGTGGATTGAGTGCACACATAAAAGACAAAGGAAAATCCACAAGTGACATCTATCATCCTCCTATGATTTTTCCCTGTGTAAAGCTAACAGAATCATAAGCTGCTATTGACACCGAGCCAGCTGAAAATGTGAACTGCAGCAAGGGACATAATGCAGATAAATGCCCTTTTCTGTGGTTTAAAGAGCTCCATAGGCCCTTTCTCCTAAATCCTTTCATTGATTACTCTGTCTAGTAGAATCCAGCTTTTCTGCAGAAGCTAAATCTTTCCTGTCGCATACTGAGCTCGCTTTCCCTGTTCCCAGCTCCATAGGCTTTTAGGCTGAATGGTTATTCTGTTGCAGAATATAAAACCTGCATCTAAACTCTCTGGAGCAAAAACAAAATGACTCTGGTTACAAGTTGTACCTACAGTTACACACAGTAATTAGTTCAAATCATTCACAGCTCAAGTACTCAATTTTTTAAAGCAGTAAATTGATCACAGTTATTCTTTCCTTCAGAGCCAGATTTGTTGCTATTTTAAGGTCTAGTCGTATGATCATATGACTCTTGACACAGTCACCATCATCATTTTATTCTTCTTTCAGGCATACGCAGTACAGATAGGTGCTGTATTTGCTAGGCTTCGTTTCTGTAAAATTACTGAGAGTTTTTTTGGCACAGGAGTTTAGCTGCAGTTTCTAAAAGAGCAACAATATCAGTGGGAGGATTTACATTTACAGGTGTTTGAAAAAATACTCCTCCACCCTCATACTCATTTTTAAATGGAGACAAGCGCAACACTGTGTACATATGCACGTCCATATGCAGAGTCTTGCTCTGTGTTGCTCTCTGTTGTGGAAAGAAGTGATGACAACTTTTACAAGCAGAGATATGGCTAGTGGAGATCTGAGCTGTGCAGACTATAATATTCTCTTCTATAAACAGACTTTGCTGAAGTGAATGCCAGCTATTTCTGTGGCCCAGGACTGCCTTTGTGTGTGTTCTCTTCAATAAAGTGAAGCAGTGATTTCTGGGGCCCCATTTGCTAGGTACTGCTGACGGGGCACAGCAGAGACATGGATGTGCAACGCTCTGTTTTAACAGTGAATCAAAATGTGCATCAAAGCACAGCATTACACATCAGCTGGCTATACTGCAACCGAGGGACTATTCGGCTTGTGATCTCTGGAAAGTGAACAAGTAGCTACCACTAAGCAAAAGGAAAAGGACAGCAGGAATAAGGAGAGTGTCTATAATCCAGAATCTGTCCTCTCCACAAGGAAAAAAATGGATTTTTTTTTTTTTTTAACCAAGTATTTGAAGGTCTTTAATCCTGTTCGTTTTGGTGCCAACCAGTGCTTGTAGTGTCAGCTCTTCTTTTCTGCAGACAGCAGTACTCTTTAGCCTGCAAGTTTCAAGGTCATCCAGTATTCAACTTACAAACGCATTGGCACAAAGCAGGTAATAGATGTGATCAACAATAGTCACGCATGTACCTGAAATAATCCATCTTTTTATTTATTATATCATATTCATTAGCAAATTCAAATCTAACATGATTTTTCATTGTGTCATGACAAGCTAGAGCTTATATGCCTACCCATTTTTCAGCTAGGGACAATTTATTCTCAACAGTGAGTTGCTTACAAATTTAATAATAAGTACTGTCATTTGATAGGAAAAGGAATTGAGAGACACACAATGAAAGAAAAAGAAAAATATATTTTAAATAGAGAGTACTTGTCCTTGGGCTGCACATCCTTCTGGGATGTGGACAATACACACGTACGTACGTGCTAGAAGGCTCATCACACAAAAATTGGTACAATGCACACCCCTCAATGCCAATCAATTACAACAGTTACTTTCTTGAGTAACTGTGGTTTTAACATAACCGCATGGATTACTTCCTTCTTCACTTTGGGTGCCCGTGATGCCACTAATAAATGTAGCTAAACCCCTTCCTCGGTCTTCGGCAGTTTTGAGACCAGAATCTGTACAAATTTTGATCAATGATAAGCAATTTCTCTCAAAGCAAAGCAAACCAATTTCAACAATTACAGCTCAGAGAAGCTGGCAAGTTCACCTTGTCCCTTTTCAGTATACTTGACAAACTTTACCTCTGTTTTCACTTTAAAATAAAGTGTTTTGATTATATATGATTGTTCTTTCACTTTATTAAATCAAGTTGCCTATTTAAAAAACAGTAAGTATCTGTCTAGAAATCACTGCATCTTGAAACTAGGAAAAACACAAGACAGTATCTGTAGCTCAGGATCCCATTGTTCCTTAGAACCAAAAAATTACTTTTGTCTTGGCTCAGATGCAGCTTTCTTCTTCGCATTCAATAAATCAAATCAGACCTTTGTTCCGCAAGAACACTAGGTGACTAGACAAAGGAGGTTTTGTCTATGCAGCATGTTTGAATCCTAAGGCTTTCTAAGACCTTAGGAAGTTTAGGATGAAAACTAACATTCCTATAGAACTGTAGATTTTACTTCAAAACATTGTGGATGAGAAGTATATGCAACAGTAAAAGCAGGTAAAAAGTTTCCCACTTTTGGACTGTGCAAGACAGTGTCTCAGTCTCCAACAAGGGATATTACCCATCTTTCTACAAGTATCAATAGAGAAATTCACAGGTACCTCTGTATCCCAGATTTCATTGGTAACCAATGGTTTCAGGAAAGATCCCCTCCCGCAAACCAGAAAGGATGGGGAGAAAAATAAAGAGGAGTGGAACAATGACTAGATAGAAAACATTCAGCGCTGCAAGAGGTATTGCAAGTACAGACGATCAGGTCTGTGTACATAATAAATTACTGCTGGCAACTTGCCTGCTTTTTGCAGTTCCTTTCCCATCCTTTCCCACTGCCATTCAGCTTTGGCTCTTTTCCTATTCACTCTGAAAACTAACCTTAAAAAGATTGTCAGTGATATTCGATATCTGGATTGTGGCTCCCAAGGACACTTTGGATATAAATTCATATCCAAAAGCCAACCCAAAGTAATAAAGCTTTATCAAAAGTCTCACAAAATGAGCACCATTTATTCCAATGTACTGTGGCAGTAGTTTACCATTACTCCCTGTTAACTCTTCTGGGTAGAAGCCCTACACAATCCAAGTTCTTCACAAAAAAAAAAAAGTCCAATCTTACACATAATTTTTTGGGTTGCAATTAGAGTAAACACTGTTTGACATAACTAGGGAGATTTCTGAAGGTAAAGATGCTCAGAAATGCCACAGACAGGGTAAAAAGTAGACCGATATCAAGGTTTATTCTTATTCAGATTAATAAATCTTCCAACTAGCTTTGTATTCTAAAAGGAACATAAGCCCAGTCCTTAAAGAGCTGTCTGCAAACAGGTTCTTCCAAACCCAACAAACACAAGATCAGTAAGAGGGGCTGAGAAAGGGAAGCAATATCACAACTTTAAGGAAGAATCCCATATGGGAAACTGGTTAACCAGAGAGGCTTCTCCTGAGGCGACTAAGAGCATTTTTATATTCACACATTTTCTTTGGTTAAACTTTTCCAAATGGATGATACACTATACCAGTAATTCCAATGCTTTGTTTAGGCCAAACACACCTAATACACAGTTTTTATTGGAAATGTTTTGCAATTAATAAGTCTGCAAGGCAACACGAAGATGCAAGCCCAACTGTGGAGCCTCAAGGATCTCACAGTTTATCCCACTTTAGTAACCAACTGCAATGGATTAAGGAATGATTGCTGAATCACTGTGTGTTTCCCTCGGCTAGTAATGCAAGTGCTCTAAGTTATAACATTTGAAAATCTCTAGGCATTTTTACCAAATTGTCTAACTGACTGTCTGCTGTCTAAAGAGTTTAATAAGTAGTGTGCTCTTAGAGATGCAAACAAGTACCTGCTAAATCCTGACAGACTAGCTTACTTCTGAAATATAAAAAGTCAGAAAAATTAGGTTCAAAAAGATTATTTGGATCAAATAAGTTCACTACATAGCAATCTTGATCTGATAAAGGACTCAAGAATAGTTTCTAGTATCTGTCATTTTAAGCCTGGGCTGGACAAGGATACGAACCATTTGGGTTCATTTATTACTTCATCAAATATACCTTGGAGGAATTTTTCCTGTCATTAGATTTCCAACAGCTGTTTCTCAACTTTGTCTTCTCTATCATAGTAATTTCTCATAGAAAAAAAATAGCAGCCTGATCCGTAATAACAGAAAAGCTTCACAGATTCATTTTTCCTGATCATATATTAAGTCAGTACTTTAGGACTATTTTCTACAAATATCTTAAACTCACGTGCATTGCATCTCCTCCTTTGATTTTAGCTTGTTCAAATTATTGAGTTTAAATGAGGAATGTGATCTGAGGCAGTCTAGGTTTAAGCTGAAAATTTGTAACTTCAATTTGAATGTGGATATGGGTTTGTTGAATTGAGAGACACTTTTGTTAATATTACAAACAGAATCCAGTATAAATGACATGGCTGAGTACAATACTGATCTAACTGCTAGACACAGAAAAATTCCAACAAAAATACAGTACCACTTCTTAAAGCATTTTTCCAAGAAAATGAAGATTAATTATAAATAGAGCCCTCTACAAACAAGATGGTGAATTCTAAAATCCCTGTTTGCTTTTTATTCAGGGAATATGCTCAACTGTAGTAATGCTTATTAACAAGTATGGACAAGGAAAAATCCATCTAAAATTTCAAAATGGACTTAGGCATTGATTCTCATTTTGAAAAACAGTTAAAATATCAACTTTGCATATCTGCCATCATGCTGTGACCACACTGATGCTCTGAACAATCTATCAGCTCTCACACTACAATTAATGGTATTAAACCAAGTCCACACGTTTGTTTCAGAGAACTCCAAGTTTTACCACAGAGATTGGGAAGTTCAGAAAGTAGACAAGATGCAAATTACTCTCCATTAATATTTCTGCAAAAGTTCTGATAGTATCCCAGCTATAAACCGAAAAATGTCTATTCTGCTTTATGTCTGATTCAAGTTATTTTAATAGGTTAGCAATTTTGTATGGGAACCTTGAATGCCCTCTCCCTATTCTGTGAGCATGGGGATTACTCCTTTCATGCTGTACATATGCTGCCTTAGAGAAATGTTTCATTCACTTGAAAAAGTAGTTTTAGAAACAATGATGCCTTGTACTCTGTCCCTCGTTGTGCTGCTGAGAGGGAACACTAATACAGACAGGGATGCTTTCCCCCTACTCTAACTTTTGGCTAAATACAATTCTTTTCTATAAGGTAGGTGAAAAATTCTGCTTTATTAACTGTCTATGACACACTAATGAACTCTGGCAGAACACAGAAGGAAACAGGTTTTTACCAGGCTGTCTCAGAGGTGGGAGAATCAAAGAAAAACATAAGCAAGATGTTAACAGGAGAGCTCAGACAAAAAAAAAAAAAAAAACTCCCTACAGAGAAAAGTGAAAAGCTTATTCTAAGAGGGCATAAAATAGTATTCTGTTACTACTAATAATAGCAGTATTCAGTAGGGGCTTATCAAATACACTTTTTTGGGGCACTGTTTTGTCAAATACTGTTGTCTCTTACTTATGCACAGCACCCCTGGTAAGTTTTGCCCAAGTAGCTCCCACTCTCTTGTGGGAGCATTCCTTTTTAAAGGCTCGTTTCTTTGAGTTACTTTGCATGCAGTGCAAAACAGTACAAACCCTGCTAAAACATACAGAGCTGTACAAGAGGAGGCCA
The DNA here is from genome assembly GCF_059628265.1 of Tinamus guttatus. Taxonomy (NCBI): domain Eukaryota; kingdom Metazoa; phylum Chordata; class Aves; order Tinamiformes; family Tinamidae; genus Tinamus; species Tinamus guttatus. The sequence continues at coordinate 6,537,736 of NW_028288781.1, read as the reverse complement.
ACTGCATAATAAATCCTGAAGAGACTGACAATAGCTGGAATTACATTATACTTTCATTTTTCTTATGTATTTCAACTTGATTCGTCTTAATTGCATGTTTGCAGCATGTTAATTATCAAGGTCTGATGCTGTACAGTTGGTATCTAGTAGAAGACAGATCTGACTATGAAAGTGAAATCCTCTAAATTACTTGCACGCATAAGTGTTTGGTATCAAATAAGATGTGTAAATAGGCCAAGTTAGTTTAGTGCACTACCTACAGACTCAGGTTTCCTAAGAATAAACTAAAAGATTTATGATGGTTATCTAGTGGCCATACAAAAATGCTAAAGAAACCTTAATTTACATAAAAACTACTTCATCCATAAAAAACAAATGAATTGGTTCACACACAAAATCCACATAGAAGCCAGGCCTAAGCAGAGACCTGCTATCAACAAGGTAATAGAGCCCTAACATAGAGAGCACAAGCAACACAACGCATGCAGAGCTGCACCACAATGCCTCCCAAGTTGGTGAAGCTGCAGCAATTACAGCGACTCAAAATTTGGTCACAAGAATCCAGCAGGTGACAAGAGGAAATCGTAAGTGTTAAAAGCAATGTACTCATATACTCCTCAAGTAATAAGAAATTAGATAAAGATGTCACCAAAAAAAAAAAAGGGGGGGGGGGTGGAAGAACTTGCCGACACCAATTTATCTTTGAAATACCTTTAGACCAGCCTCAGCATCACCGAAGCTCTGGGGAAACACTTTGCACCTCCTTCCGGAATGACTTCTCTATGGGGTGGGTATGCTAGGCAGTTTGGCGGAAGTATTTTCTGTAATTAGGTAAATGCTTCAACAGAAGCAGTTGAACAGGTTTTCACTGAACTGCTGTATCTCAGCTCGATCTGGGCTTCTGCTAATAAAAACCCCTTCCAGTTTCAACCCTACAGATCTGAGATGCAAAAGAACATGAATAATTCAGCGAGCATTGGGTCCTGAACCCACATTTCTTTCATGCACAGAGAAGTAATGCTCCTCAGGTACAAAGTTTTAGTCTAACAGACCTAAATCTTGCCTTCCCTTTCAAAGCTGTATTACTAAGTGCTGTGTAGGTGTGAAAAGCCTTATTACTATGTAATTTTGTTGGGATCAGACTTCCTACTACCCGCTTTACTTCATATTCATATACACAGAAAGATCAAAATCTGTTTTCTTTCTTAACAATAGCCAATTTTGCTATAATTATTTTAAAACAGTGTATTTAAGGAATAATGCCCAGTTTAATTTACATATGGCACCTATCCACACATGAATAAAATATCTTATTATTTATTACCTTTTTCATAATGAACTTTGTGATAAACAAGTGAAAAACTAATTTGTTTTTTGACAATGCTGAACCTTTGAATAGAGAAAAATCACAGTTGAACACAGAGTGCAGTCCTGTGTGGTAAGTGGTCTCCATAGCAACCAATAGATTTTATGCTAAGTCTGGCCTTTAAAAACATTTCACGTTTACCACTGAGAAAAAGATGGCCTTGATTTAAAAATGATACAACAAGTATCTTGAATGTGCATGCTTTCTCCTCTCCGTTGCAAATAAAATTAACAGACGTGGCTTAACACTAAATCCTCTCAGCACTCTGTGTCATCATTGACGTATGCGTGCGCCTGCTTTAGGCTGAGTTTTTTTTTTTTTCTTTTGCATATCATTGCAAGACATGAAGCCCTTTCCCCCCCATTTTCCTCTCCTTGTTTTTCTCCATCCTGAACAAAAATAGAACATCAAGCTCTTATCTCAGTCAGTGATCATGGTGACAGTGAAAATATTATTGCATGCTTATCTATAGCAGTTTCAATCATAGGAGCTTATAATAACTTGCAATAATGGAAGAAGTAGCAACTATAGCTGCAATGTCTGCTATAGCTTAATTTACTTGCACTTCACATTTAATAACTGAAGTCTACAAAAGGAAATGTGTTTTTAATAAAGATTGCAACTTAAGGATATGTGTGTATAATAATTGACAATAAAACACACAGAGTTAAGTACTATGATTATCATCATTGGCACTTAATGAGAATTTTGATGGCAGTATAGGAATTAGAATAACATGGCATAAGGGTAGAGGAACAGAACTATAATGAGTTAATTATTATATTTTCAGTTCCTTATTACCAGAAAGTACAGGTCATATATCTTTAACATGGATTTCAAAGCAGACTTTGCATGCTCAGGTTCTTCCTCGCAGCATGGGCGTGGGCTGCCTGCTTTTGGTTGATTAGGAATGCAGCCCTGGGAGCTCTGGATGAGTAGGAGGGGAAGATACAGAGACCATCTGTTGCTATTCCTGTAAAGGTAATTTCAACATGTATTCAGTCATCATCATGACAATAATAGCTCTTCATACATAGCCTTTCACATCATCAAGCGTTTGTCTCTGTATTCCCTTCCATTCCAGCCAGAGAATAAGCATTATTCTCATGCCATGCTGGATGCTTCCTTTACCATTTCCTTTGCCCAGAACTTACTATTATCTCCTTGTAACTTAAGAAAGCTCCTATGTTGAGGCTCAGAGTAAGATGGGCATACAACAGTAAAATTCTGCTTGCCATGAAATTAGACAACATAACGGAATTTATTACCCTGTGTGTTGCTTTCTCCTGTCTGCTGGTGGACTTCATCTTCTCCAGAGGCAATCATCAGTGCAGGCACAAGAACTGGGAGCACCAGCTGTAAAGGAAAGAGGCCACAGAACATAAGCTAAGCACCACTGTGTAAGAAACACAGTCCCTGGTGCATTTCTTGGGGAGACAGAAGTCTTCTTCCCTGGAGGAATACATGTGCTAGGCACAAATCCATCACAGACCCAGAGGGCAAAGGCAAGGAGTCAGAGGGGCTCAGGCAAGGGGGTACACAGCTAGCAAAAGACAGGGCAAGTCTAGGCTGCTGATTAGAAAGCATCTCTCACTGCTTGCATGAGGCTACACGTAATTGCACCATGCCACGGCGCTACAATCTCATCACAGCACAACGTATGTCAGCGAAAGTTTGCTTATGGTAACTGCTGCGGCATTAGTGTTACCGTCACTACCACCCCCTTCCGACCTCTTCCTTCCATGCAGATGGAGAAACACCATGCCAGAGTTATGATAGTAAAATGTTGGAGTTATCAAAAGCAGCTGAGCAGCTCCTGACAGATCTCTCTCTCTTTTTTTTTTTTTCTTTTTCTCCTCTGGAAGGAAAATAAGAGAGATGCACACCATGGCTTCATTCAGGGGGAGGAAAGGCACACATGGAGTGCTCCGCAGGAGGGTCTTAGCCTTCCAGATGCTCCCCTTGAACCCTGACCTGCAGAAACTGTTAACATCCATGGCAAGCCCTAAGCCTCCCTTGCAACCGAAGCAGCACCACTACAGCCCCAGAGCTGGGCTCTCACAACATGGCTTTGAAGGCAAAGAGCAAAACTCAATAAGCATTAATACCAGGGGTTGCAGCACTATTTCCAGCAGTTCAACATTAGAGATCCTAATGCAAAAGACATTTTACAGATGAGAAACAAAGGACACAAATGACGGCACTGTAGAGCCCCCTCCCATGCATGGCATCTTCCATTTATATACTCCCGGAAACTCATGTGGCTGCCCTATCACCACATGTGCTTTTAGCAAATCTAATGCTTGGGATTTCACAGACCTTTCATTTTTTCCAGGTCTTCCAGAGGTAACATATCCCATGGCCAGTTTTAATCATTTAGAACTGCTGTATACTTGAGACTTAAATTGAGACTCTTTCCTTGTATTCTTTTCAGTAGAAAAAGACGTATGTATTAATCTGAAGACTTCTTCTAAAGTGTGAATACCAACTCGTAGCTAATCTGATGAGTAAGTCTGAAGGTATGAAAAAAAAGTCAACTAGTTAAATAGCTTTCTTATTACTATCCTAATGGAAATGGAGTGAGTTCTTTACTCAGGCATGATGATCCCATTTGAACGAGGCAAACTCATCATCCAAGACGTGTCGAATATCCCAGCTTCCACTGTTAGTTACAGTGTGAGATGGGGACCTTCAGGGAAAACATGTCCGCATATTTGGATGGAAGCAGGGGGAGCAAAACAACAGGCACAGTCACTAAACATCAAAACCTACCCACTGTTTAGCAAGACAAAAAGGTTTTTTTAGCTGTTGCCCAAAATATACTCACTCTCGGAAGTATTTGTGGATAAGCATTATAAAACCTACAAGAGACACAACCTTAAATTTCTGTTGCTTAACATCAGTGCCTTTTCTAAAGCAAGAAACTGTGGCTGCGCCAAGGAAAAGATTTCACACAATGAAATATTAATTCTTCTCTATAGATCCTCTTAACTTTTGCTTACAAACTGTTTTAACGTAGAATTGTCAGGAATCTCTGAAAATAATGCGTAATGACAGGTCCAGGATTAAGCTCTTCTCACAAGTCTAGAATGGCTAAATTTGCCTATAAATCGCTTTTAAAGAGCAAAGCATACACTGTAAGCCCTCTCCTGTCTCCTACAAACTGACACCAACAAGGCAGCTGGGAGAAGCATACACGAGTAATTCATCTTAATTATTTGTCAGCAAAGCTGCTCTAATAGGATGTGTCTTTCATTTTGATTAGAACGACTCTCTGAAATTTTGTCCTCGTAGAAAGCGGACAAACAGAGGTAAAAGTTGAACCTTCTGGCACTTCTAATTTTGTCATTCACTAAAACTGAAGAAGTGCTTCTAAACAGCCTCACAAAACTATTTTTTCTGCTTGTATTTTTCAGCTTACTCATCATGAAGAATCTGCTGATGCTTCTTCAGTAATCAGCAATGATACATACTACACTGTCATCCTTTCAACACTCATTTTACTTCTGATTTTGTGTCCTCCATAGCATGGTTTCTGCTACTGCTTAAATCTGTCAATAATTCAGTATCGTAGTTAACTAATTTGAGGGAGGTAGGTTTTCATCTTGCATGTTTTTTGTAAGGCCTGAACTGATAGGGTATACCATGTTGTCCCAAGACTTAGGTACACTGTGCTCTTGAATACAAGCTTTTAATCACACCGTACTGACATGAGATTTCTTTGGAGTTCTCATTTTTAAATCTCCTAAGGACTTATATTTTGATGGGATTAGAACACATACAAAACTGACAGGATATAACCTCACAGATCAGATCTGAAAATTGTTAGACAGCCTTTTAATCGAGATTTTCTTGGAAGACCTTAGTACACTTCACTTTATGATACTGGCAACACATGAAATGCAATTTCAGCATTGCAATTGCAGCTGGAGCTGTGTATGCATTCGGGAGATACTGACAGGACTTTCAGGGGTTTTAGGTTAGATATCAGATGCGCTGAAAGGTGCATCAAGAAAAGAGCCCTGGAGCAAAGAGACAGCTGGGGAAGGGGCCACTGCAAGGAGGGATACAATAGCTAAGTAAATATTAGCACTAGCTAGAAAATATGTAAAAACACATCTTGCTTTTCAGCTAGTTCTCCCAGATTGTTACAGAAGAAAAGCAGATCCTAACATTTCAGTTAGAGGAAAAAAGAAAGTCATAAATATTTTTGTGGTTATCCAAAGTTGCTCCTCTAACTTTTTTGGGGGGTGGGGATTTCACTTCTGCTACACTTAAAACAGTGGGAGAGTGGGGGATGCTATGATACATGCCCATGTCAGCATCAGCCTTAAAAACAGAAATGATGAGATAAAATATGATGCCTTACACAGAGGACAGCAATTAGTAAGGCTTTGAATACTAATTCACTCCAGGGCTCAGGGAGACAGGGATGCAAAACATCAAAAAAGGAGGCTCAGGTACCAGACCGCATACCACTAGGCTTCCAGTATAGGTTGGTCAAAGATAGCTTCCAATGTTTATTCCCGGCTGCCCATTTCTGTACTGAGAAGCTCTGCTGTTATCTCTAATACTCCAGACAGTTCCCTGACCAGTGTGTCAACTTCACCTCAGGGAGGTAGAAACGCTCTGTGTCTCTCAACTACCCAAAGGCGTGAGCCTCGGCATCGCCACGTTAGCAGATCATGTGCGATGCTCCCAGAGCATCCCCCTGCAGGCCCTAACCTTGTGCTTGCCATAGTGATGCCTTGCCACTCTTTCACATCAGTGCAGCTTTGCCTGAAAAAGGCCAGAGCTCTAAGGCTGCAGTTTTACATACCCTATGCAGCACAAACTGGGACTCCTGCCAGAAAGCAAAGGAAGAAATAAATCCTTCCCTCTCCTCCAGCTACTTGTTCCAGGCTCCATTCTGCCCCCTCCCTTGCAGCCAGCACAAGCCTCTTGTGATCTGAGCTGAAATACCACAAAAATAAAAACAAAGTTTTAAGTAGGAGAAATAGCATTCAACTTCTTTTGGTCAGAGATGCACCAATGAAGAGCAAAGGCTGGGAACAGACAGGCAAGGGGGTAGCAGAAGTGGTGGTATAGCCTTCAACAGAAACACTACACAGAACTGCGAGGCAGAGCACAAGAAGAATCAAGCAGAAAAGCATATGAAGCTTCCTCTTCTGAATTTTTAATAAAGTCAGTATCCTGTTATTATGCTAGATTTACACTTCTGTTTGCATTTTACGAGTCCTTAATGAGCACTAGGAACAGATTTTGGATGAATACGAAGAGCATGCAGTGAAATGCTCTAACCCTGCAGAACTTCCCCTTATTTTGTCTGGCATTAGATATCAAAAAACATCCCAAATCCTGTGCAATATGTTCATTGTCATAAATCACTCCCAAACACTCGAAGCGGTAAATCAACACTGTTCCCATCTCCTGCAGGAGGGACAGGAGGCTTACATAACCTGCAGAGCAAAGGGGGAAGCCGGCCAGCCTGCCCTGAATAGGTCTTTCCAACCTGAGGCAAACAGTCCCTGCAAAGCAAAAAAAAAAAAAAAAAAAGCTCCTGCTTCTGACACGTCCCACCTCCACAAACATTTATTGTTTGTGCTGTAGAGGCATCTCAGCACTGGCATCAACATCCTCATCTTTCAAAGAGAAAGACAGACAGTAGAAAGTAAACCACCAATAGGACTAAGCAGAAGCCAGCATGCCCTACTGCAAATGAAAGGAAAAAGCAGATTCCTTCCAGCTCAACTAAGATAAACTCAAAAATGATTTGGGAAGAGCACTTGCTCTTGGAATCACAGTTACTCTGCAAAAATATCACGACCTAGCAGGAGGGACCAGACAAAACAGGAGGATCAACATTCTCAGTACCCAGTCTTCCAAGTCAGCTTGCCAGTAAGCTAGGTTTGGTCAAACTTGCTTTTCACATCTAGCTTTCCAAAAACCAAACCAAACAAACAAACAAACACTCAATTGCAGGTGATATTTAGTAACACTATATCAGTTTTTGATTTCATGTCAACATGACATTACATGAACATGACATGGAAAGAAACCCCAAAACCATAAAGCACTTTTTTTGTCAATACTATCTGAATGCTTTTTCATCATTCCAACTGATTTTTAAATGTTTCTTCATTTTTATTATTAAAAAAAATCCAAATACTAAAAATTGGCCAAAGGATAAGCAAAACAATTCACTAAAGGTCTCGCTTTACCATTGCCCCTCCCCCAAATAGGCAAGATTGACTTCAAAATTGCCAAAGGGATTAAAAATTCATCACTGTCTCAGCTCCAGCACAGCTTGGCTGATATAGCTTTCTTCTCTGACTTGTGTTAGCAAGGAGGAGGCTGGTGCATAACACCAGAAATACCAGAACGGTGTCCTTAATATTTGAATACCCTGAATTTTAGCAGAAGTATTAGCTCCCAAGGCTTAGCATATAAGGGCCAGAGAGAATTCCTGTTTATTTCAGAACCAAAGATGATAAAGCACCAAGAGGACAGGGAGACCTTTTTGTCAAAGAGAATGAGCCACACTGCAGTTAGGAAATCAGCTCTCTGTTCTTGGCTCTACCACTCAAGCACCGTGGGAATTTGGGCAAGGTGTTTGAATTTCTGTTTGCTTCTGATTTCCCCAAATTAAGAGATGGATAGTCCCTGGACAAAATAGTTCAAGCTGAATAGATGAAAAACTCTATAAAAAGTATAAGAGTTTCTGCATTTTGCCTAAGATCCAGAGTCTTAAAACCTACAGTAATTCACAGCTCAGTGAATTACTCTGAAACATAAAAGTCTTTGGATGAAAATATTTGCATTTAGATACATTTAACCTTACCTTAAAACCAAAAGATGAATAATACTTTAATGCTCCTGTCGTATTTATTAGCTGTGCTCAAGGTGAGTGAAAGCTCTTGGGAAAAGATGTGCTAGACCTTCCCCCAGTCACTTTTTTCCCCCGTTCTTAAACTTCAGGAGTTCAATTCTAGCACCATGTTTTATACCTTCCCTCCTGCCCCCTGCCTCTCTCTCCCCCTCTTGGCACAAAAATCTGAATGTGGCAAAGACCTAAGGCATGATGAAAGAAAGAAATAAGACTGGCTATTAAATTAACCATATAAAGAGTAAAAAGAACACAAATCTGGTAGTTCAAAGATATATTGTGACCTATTCTGCCATGAACCTCTATGTCATTTCAATTTAAAGATTCACCCCTGGAGTTCAAGCTAACCATTGCTTATATTCCCACTTTGATAGTACACAAAAAATACCAGGTATTCTTCATGGACATAAATATAGAAGAAAATCAATTGTCTCTTTTGCCTTTAGAATTATATATTAAAGAAAGATATCAAGCAATATTTTTCAGAGCATGAATTACAATACTGCACATGAAATGGATAGTGCTGCTGAATCAGAATCCAACCAGAACACTGATGCAACACCGGTGACAAGGGATTCCACCAGCTCCAAGAATCTCAAAATGAAGGAGAATCTCAGACTTAGCCTAATGCGGCAATATTAGGCTAGTTCCTACTGCTAAGCTCTTTCTGCAGGAACTCTGTTGGGAATTGTGCACAGTTGCTGACACAGCAAATGAAAATATTTGAAACTAGAACCCACTTTCTCTCACTGCTGAATATCCCTGTACAGGGTGTTGGCAATCCATCTCTGTATTTGTGCCAGTGGAGGTACAAGTTGTATACACAATGTTAACGCTGAAAGGAAGCTTACATGTCCTTAAAAAGCTATATCACAAAAGGCGTTAAAAATAATCTACTGAGTAAGTAGACAGGTATATAGGTTGACTTTACTTTCCTTTGTAAGTCTCAAAATATTCTAAGAAAAACAGTCTTTTTATTCCTTGAGACCTCACTGAATCTTCATCCATTTTTTTTGCACATCTGAATCATTGATAAAAATCACATTGGAGAACCATTATCTATTCAATCATGGAAGTAGATCCGGCAGGGCAAAATCTTCCTATCTGTCAAATTCAGGTAGAACCTCAAGTTCAACTATGGCCCCATCAGCAGTAGTAACCTTCTGCATGAACTCACGCTCTTGTCCTCTGCAGCACAAGATGGAAAAAAAGGAAACTTTACTAGCAGGTGTTTTTGCATGATGGACAATAGGCATTTATTTCTGCAATCATAAACAAGATTTATTATTGTAACTGTGCCACACATCTATTGTTCAGTGCAACAGAATTCAGAGCTTACTGTTTAGAGGCAACATTTGTTTGGATAGCCTCCTGAACCGCACCTCTGTGGAAATACAATCCTGCAAAAATTTAAGGTTCATTTACTTTCTAGAAAAAAAAGAAAGTTTCAAAAACACCGAGATGATTAAAAACCACTCTGAAGCATGAAACCTTTATTCTCAGTTCAGAAGACTATTTATATTTAAAAGTCTCTGCTCAAGGGCATGTGCATTTAAAACAAAGCAGGTGAGTGCTGGCAGGTGACAGGCACTTTGGCTGTTATGTAATAACTAGCTACTCTGCTCTCAGTTATGCTGCTTGAAAACCAGCTCAACCCAAGAGGCCAACAGTGCTTCATGCCAGTCCAGGCACTCTGGCATGGACACTACAACAGCAGTAGGCAGCAGAAAGGGCAAAGAGAAAGATAGAGAGATGGTTGAATAGCATCAAACGACTCCAAGCCAAAGCTGTCCCTCCTCCACTGAACAAATTGCTAGCAGGAAACCAACTGCCCAGGTCATCTAAGGCAATTTCTGTAGCACACAGTTCATTACAGAGCTTCTTGATACACAAAATGGAAGACATTTAAGCCTTCCCCCCCACCCCGGAAGCAGTTCTCTCAGATATATTATGAGGAAAACCCTATCCACAGCATTCCAGAATGAGTTACTCCAAGCTTGCCTACCCCAATCTTACATATTATTTATTCCATCTGCATTTCCAGAAATGGAAGGGAAAAAAACCTACTAAACTAGAATGTTTGATGCTATCATCTCTTTTCATGCCCTTTCTAAGGGGATGAAACATTTCTGTCAGTTTTACTACTGTCTCCCTTAAATACAATTCAGTTCTACATTTTGAGTAGCATCAGCCTTGAAATCAAGGGTGATGTCAGGATTTCTTTTTATTTTTTAAAACCTACACATGGACATCTCTGAGGCTCCAACAAACACAAGGATGGATTTTTGAAGAAGAGAAATTAATCTTTTGCTTTTCAAACTCTTGCAGATTCACCGAATATTTTTGCGGCACAGTATTCTCATTTATATCTGAGCCAAAATATATAAGCAGAATACAGAGGAAAAAAAAAAAAAGACACACCCAAAACATCCAGGTCTCTTCCTCTTGAGCAAGGACCATTTTTTCATAGTATTTATCTATCCTTAAAGGTTGCCTTTTACAGATGCTAAAAGGTAGGGAAGAGGAATCGTTCTTTCTCTACCTCTCCCCACATCTCTGTTCCTTCCCTCTGCTCCCGAGGGACTGCGTATACGAGAGAAGTGGAACATATTGAAAGGACATAATGACGATTAAGAGACCACTAAGAGGGTCAAAGGCTACATGCACAGTAGCCTTTAAAAAGAATAGGTATTAAAATCTTCAGCTATTAATCCAACCTGTGATCCTTGTCACCAGTTAAAATATCAGAAGGAATCGCAACATTAACCTCCAGACATTTCATAGCAGTTCGAACAGCCTGGGTGAGTCTAATTAAATCTGCCCCCAAATTTGTCACCAGTACAGAAAAATAAGATGGGAAAATTCAGTGTGACTCAAAAGCAAAAGGTAGGGGAGATGAAACGCATTTATTACGGGCGAAGATGATTACAATCAGACCCAGCAAACTATCATCCCATGTTCTATATAGGGAAGAGCTCCTTAACAGAGTGCTAAAGTTCCAGTGCCACGAAAGCCCCTCAGCCCGAAGGGCATTTCATGGCCATTTTGCTAAAAGCAGAGCCCTCAGCAATGCTGTACTGTACCCTGGGGTTTGGCTCTAGCAGCTTTTGTTGTTCTCTTTGTCTCAACTAAAGGTCTTGGGCTGTTTGTGTAAAGCAGCAAACACCAACTGGGCGCTACTTATCTCCAACAGAAAAGATCCAGCACCTGTGCTTATTTACAATTACACAGGCAAAGCATACAGCCCTCACAAATCTATGCTGTTCTCATGAGTCATTCCAAGCAAGATTAGAAGAAGTGAGAACAATACTGGTGCAATTAGACATCCGTGGATTAAACAAGGCCAGCATCAGCAGGTTTTTGTTTGTTTGTTTGTTTTTAAGGAATGAAAGCATTAATCCCCACCAGGAGCAGGCTCTGCACTACTACTACACCTTGCACTCAGTTGTGAGCTGATTATCAGACAACATGATAAGCAAAATACTTGAACTACACTGAAAAAGGTACCACAATCCTACACAGTTCACACAGATGCTACAGAAAATATTGACTGCTGAAAGAAAAAGAAAGAGAAAATAAACTGCAAGATATACTGGCCTTCCTCCCAACATGCCTATTCTTCCTTTTCTTCCTAGTCTCCTCCTCTTACAAAACTACCTTCACACCAGCATTGTAGTACTGAATACTGATGACACTATGCAGCACAGCTGCAATGCTTGCCTTTTATTTGGGTGCTTAGTGTCAGACACATACCTTTCCAAGACTGTCTGCTTTCAGACATACTTTGGATACAGGTATTTCGGCCTTGGCTTTGCTCTTCTCTGATATTAAACAATGATGCGTGCAGCTCCATTTGGGAGTACAAAGATGTTAAAAGCTGTACTTCACTATTCAGAGTTCATGAGTGCAGAAAAATAATATAACAAACAACTACAATTGGAGTTCCCCTAAGAGGCTCCAAAAGTTACAATGAATGTGTTAGAAAACAAGTTTTACAACAAAACTGGTTTTCAAATTACAGCATTTTGTCTTGAAAATTGTATTTCTTCGATGGGAAAAAATGATTCCAAGCATTACTCTTCTGGAAGCATGATGCTAAAAAGAAAAGAGGCGAGGGGGTGAAGTGACACTTCAGTGTTTTTCCTTGTAAACCCTGGTCCTGTTAAATTCCCAGATAGATAGTATTTTTGTGTCATCGATTTCAATGACAGCAGTAGACCGCTACCATGCTAAAAGAAAATGCTTCTATTCCTCCTATTGACCTTCAGCACTTCTTCAGTCATGCTTATGAGCTTTTTTGGGCCAGAATATTTTCTTTTAAAGATTAACATTGCTTTAAGCCAGGAAATACTGTTAAATACTACCTCTTGACTTTCTCCCTTTGAGGAAGACAAAATTAAATCTCTTCAAATGGAAGTAACTGTCTTTCCTGTTACGTTTATTTGATTACTAGGAAACCTTAGATCCAAAGGATGTAAAAGAGATGAAAAGCAACAGTAGCTGATGTGCATCAAATCCTCTCCACTTATATCAAGCAGTTCTAAAAAAGTTATTAGTGCTATGCTGTGGAAAGCATACAGGCTGCTTCTACAACAGGCTTTCATTATTCACTGACAAAATCCATGCCTTAATATACTCCAAGCACAGACAAAGCAAATATTAGAAGGGGGAGATATTTTCTAAACAGAATGTATTTTAGTAGAGACACCAGCTTAGTACTGATTGCCTTCTGCTTGAATTTAGTCACTTCATTACTAAAAGAAAGGAGCTATACTTAAAATATATATATATATTTCATAAATGAAACACAAATAAAACTTACTGAGACTGGCTCTTCTAACAACATTTTTTAAAAATGACAGGGAAATCATTTAAATTAAGATATAATGATACTGAAGCTGCCACCGCTCCATAAAAGAGCCAGCTATCATAAGGAAGAGATCTTTTTGCTAACTAATGCCGTCTCAGAGCCTGGCACCAGGGACTTCATATACTACTTTTCATACTGCTAAATTTTGATACCTGCTGAGTTTGCCACAGTACCTCATTAGATAAACTCTGCTACTGTTTGACTGTCCATAATATCAAAAAGTATCTCCTAATTTCTAAGCTGAAGTTGATCTCTTAAATCCAACCAATGGTTCCTCACTGCATTTTTAATATCATCTTAACGTATCTCTATTGTTAATTACATTTTTACTTTCTAATGGTTTTATGCGGTTATTTAAGTCCCTCTTCTACAAAATTGAAGAGGCACTTGCAGCTTCCAAAGATGAGAAGTGCCATGTTCTCACCTCCAGCCTAAGAGCAGACAAAATGGGTAGGGACACAGAATGGCTGTAAGTGCCTATATAGCGCATGCCATCTTATTCATGCTTCCCCTCAATGCTCCATCAGTTAGGCCAGTAAGCAGTTCTGCTACACTTTGGCCTGCAAATACCCACACACACACACCCCCTTGATTCAGCTAGTCAGCTGAAGGAAATCAACTGAAATTAATGCAAGTTCTCCTTGCAGCACAGCCCCTTGCAAGTTTTCCCGCCATTTTGCTCCTTTCTGCACCACATAGCAAAGAAACTGACCAAGACTGTGAGAGGTGATGTAGGTCCTCGCTACCTGTTCAGATTTTCACCTTCACGGGTTTCTCTGCACATTATATCACAAATATTCTCAATGTCTTCTGCTAACTGCCAGATGCAGACATGCAGCCTATGAACTGAAAGTTAAAGCTTGTTAATTGGCAGTACCAAGGTACTTTAGATAGGGCTAGGCTGTCACCAGGAAACCTGACTGCTTTCCGTGGCAGCCCTGAGAGAGTAGCAAATACTCAGCTATCATGCATGACACAGAACCAAACCCAAGTCTCCCTTTTATCCCCCACCTCAAGCCAGGAGACAAGACTTCAAACAGTCCCCAGAAGAAGGACTATTGAAAAACCACACAAATTGTACAGTTAGTTTACTTCTAAATACTGCAGAGCACCAGTTACTGCATCACTCGGAGAAACCTGCGCTTGAAGAACTGACCCTGCTGCACAGCAGGCTCTCCACGCAGGCACCTGGTCATGTCCATCTCCAGCCAACTACACCAAACTGCAGCATTCCAGCTCCGGGACAACTCCCGCCTCCGACAAGAGGAGCTAACAACCCAGAGGGGCAATTCTCATTTCTCGGACTGCTAATAACTTTATTCAAGAGAAAACTGGAGTCTATTTCAAATGATAGGGAAATGTCTAAAAGGTCAAGTAAAACCATTTCCTCTCCATTTGCTTAGATGAAATCTAAAGAAAAAGGATTGTCAAATTTTAAAAATAGTAACTATCAAAATAGTCTTATTTCCTATAGACTTGAGACTCCATCTTTTTATGGTGGCAGATAAAACTCATACAAAATTGCTTTACTATGCTATCCAATAATATATGGAAACTGAATTCATCTGTTGTAATTGCTCTTTCTCTTTACTATATATTTAGCTGTCTTATTCATTTATAAGTTGATGAAATATTATCCAAACATAGAATGCTACTTTGGTAGATGTTTTGCCTAAATAGCTAAGGATATTGTGGCACAGAAACGTATCATATATCCTGTTTACTACAGCCGAAAGACAAAATTACTGGTCCTGGCATTTCAGTTAGCTGGAATTCCTGTGCCCAGGAATTTTCCCATGCTGTTTCTGACACAGAGGGAGATTTTAAAGACAGTCTTTAGCAAGTCAGCACATATGATTCTGCACTTCATTACTCTCACGCCTGAGACCTTGGCATAACAGGTTAAAGTAACTCTGCAGGACTATTGCAAAGATGAAACCTCAAGGAAAATGCAAGAATCAAATACAGAACACACTAATCTCATGAATTCTTCACTTTCTTGCCCAGTATTTAGCAGGCAGTTCCATGTCCTCAGCCATGTTCTTTAAGAACAGCTCTTGATGGCCTTCACACAGGGATACTGCAGAAAATCAGTAAGAATTAACCCAAGAAGTGAATGTGAAGTGGCAAAGTGATATTTATTTTTTTTTAATGGCATTAAACTAATTGGTGAACTTTTTCATTCAGAATTAAAGTGGCTTTACTCCACTTCCAAATTTCAGCTAAGTTCTGAGGAAAGTGCATGTGCATGGATTTATTATAAGTGTAATAACCCAGTGGCACCCACACACTGTTAGGCACTTTGCCTAAGAAGGTTAGTGTGGTCAAGACCAAAATCTTCCCTCACTTGCCCAATGTGGCCTTCCTTCAGTTCTCACACTCAGGTTTGCGATTCAAACATGCTAAGTGCTGTACTCAAAGTTATACGCTACAGACAGAAGCAAAAGGCTGTTCAGAGACACTCCAGACCAAGGAGTATCAATTCTTTGTAATTAGAATTCTCTGAAACCACAAATAAGAATTAGCTAGAGAAGGAGATAGCACTTTTTTAATGTATTTTTTCTCCCTTGCATGCCTTCATTATGGAGCAGCTGTGTGGTGTGTGATCCTTCAGAAGTATTTCATACATGCTGTATAGTTCACCTTTTTCAGGAACTATACAGCTATTAATGCTGAGGACAGCAACAGAGAAATACAGATCCTGATCCCCTGTGGGTCAAGCCAAATATCCAGAGCATGCAAAGACCACAAAACAATCGTTTTATTGATATTTATGAATTCAAGAATGTCCATCTAATTCTAAAGTAAAATGGTCATTCTTGGACTAAAATCACATTTTAGTTGCTTATCTTATATGCTGTACATTGATTTGGAAACCAAGTGTATTTTGGGTCAAACTCTTTAAAAATAGGGCTAAACATGGTATCAGAATTCTTCAAGAGATCCATAACTTGCAATCTGCATATTCAAATCAGATACCACAACACTGAAATGGGCAAGAAAATTGGAAAGAGTTAGGGATTTAAAGACACAGCATCAATTCTCCTACCCACACAGTAAGGGTGAATGAAACATCTGTTCAGCTCAAAATTTAGTAGCTTTGTAAGTCATATTATAAGTCACCTAGTTCTTTAGATCTTAGTTAGTTGCTTTCTTCAAGTGAACCAAGTCCCCTCCTAACTATCTAGCTATACAGTTTAGTACTTTCCACAGAATAAATCTGGGATTATGATCCATCAAAGGCTCTGAAGGCCATGCATTGGACATACAACGTGCAGCAAGGAATACTGTAGAAAATTGGACTATTTCCAGCCTATTGTATTCTTATACTATTAAGAAACCGTCCTCATGGACAAAGAGCCTAATTTGCTAGATATTGCACAAAGCAAGCCTTTTTTTTTTTTTTTTTTTTTTTTTTTTTTTTTTTTTAATAAGACAGTACAAGCTAAGAGAAGACAAGCAGATGATTGAGGAGATCAGAAAGACAACTAATTGCTTAGTTTAATGAGTAGCGCCCTCCGCTCACTGAGAAAATGGTACTTTTTTTGGTAGGCATCCTGACAGAGAACTTAAGATAGATTTAAAGTGTGATAATGAGGAAGCTTTGCAGAATTATAGGAAGTATCTTCCAAGCATAAGAGGCACCCTGGGAAAAAACATAAAGGTGCTTGTATAAAAATGAAAAAGTGAAAATAGAGACTAGCAGCACCAACCAACAGGATCATTCAGAACTGAATGAAATAGGGTAGATATGAACATAGATAGCCCCAAGAAGCTTTCAAAGTGACAACCAACTTGTATGTAATGAAATTCAGCTGTTGGAAGGAGTTAGGAAAAGATTCAGGAAGGCTGGTATTACCAAAAAAATAAAGGCCACATTTCGAGAAATTATTTCAGCTGTGCAAAATTCCACAAAAATACCATGTAATTTTTCCCTCCAAATGTGTCTCTTTAAAAAGTTTACAACAGAGAGAGAATCACGAGTTACTCGCTCTCTTTATCTGAGTGAACTCTGTGATGCAAGATAGAGATAAGTGGATGAAGGGAGAAGGCAAAGGATTCTCTTATTGCCACTAATGGTATTAGTTAGGCTCCTGCAGCAGCTCACAGCAAACTCCCAAACACACTTCCACGCTCTCCTAGTTGGCAGAATAAGTTTGAAAAAGAAAGAAAGAAAAAAGTGAGAGAGCTTAGTGAGACATTAACTGCTCTAAAATTCTGTAGCACCTCAAAGCCAAGACAGTGGTAATAGCCATAGTTTTCATTCCTGTAGCAGCTCTATTTGCAACAAGAACAATATATTGATATATTGCAGTAGAAAACATGTTGAGTTGCAATGTGGACTGCAAGAGTAAGGACACTGAGTTAAAGACACATGGTAAAAAGCTCTTTAAAAAAAGTGCTTCAAGATGAGATCTTAACAATTGATATTTTATCCAAATTCCAACTAAGCTCACCCTAATGCTATAGTGGGACAATATCTAGCTCTAAAAACCTTTGAAAACACTATATTGCCCTCAAGTAATCAATTAACTTATTTAGGGCTTGAGGGAAGGTTGTTGAAAGTGTGTGTGTATGTTTTATTTTTAAAGCATCATCCAAATTAATTGAAACAAGTATTTTAATTAGTTTGTATTACTGTTTGTATATTTTGCTCTCCCCAGGCTCTGTGGAACTGATGCAAGAAATACTCATGATCCCAAAAGCAGACATAAACCTGACACACACAAAGGGGCAGAGGGCATGGATTACATCTGCAATCATGTCTTGGGACAGGGCAGGCTTCTCCTACCTCCCAAGAAGTTCTTGCCTGAGAAAAAAATATATATATACAAAAAATATATCATTCTCTCTGGATCTTGCAGTTGCAAAGATATATTGCTCAGATCCTCTTCCAGCCAAGAAACTCTGGACACACACTACCTAAAAAAAACTTTCAGTGGATGGACAGTGATAAGATAGAGAAAAATAACACCAAGTTAAACTACATTAACAACCATATTTTACAAACAGCCTAGGAGCTATGTCTCTAGATGGGAGTAAACAGAAATGTCTTAATGTTATCAGTAAAACACTCTTCATTTAATGCCAAAAGATTTCAGGACATGATTTTTTTTTTCTGAGAAATGAATTACTCCTTAAGTATTCAAAGGAAATTAGGAGGCACCAAGAATAAGAATCCTGCCAGCATAGTGAAAACCAATGGCCACAGTATTGTTTCCAGCTTACATGCTCCTAAGAAAACATCCACAGGGTAAACCTTTTCCTCATACATTGATCCCAGTTTTTCAATATATCCAGTCTGAAAGTACCTATGTTGGAGTCTTGGCTGCTTTGACTCAAAGCTGACAAAAGATCTGCAAGTTTCCTGTTCCTAAAATTTTGCCAGAAATTCTTGGGCAGTGATGGCATGGATGAGAAGTGAATAACTGATCATTGTTATTGCTAAAAATAAGAGTGCTATTTTTATATTTAAACAAAGTCTTAACCTAATCTCTCTTAACCTAATCTCTGACTTTCAAATTAGAACAATTTCATTTTGATTTTTATATTCAGTTTATTTTTGCTATGTTTTATTTTACTCTTGACTTTCCAGAGGGGCTGAACACACAAACACCTTGAAACTTTGGAAAGCACACAAACATATGTGCAATTATTAACCCATGAAGTAAAATGTAAACAGAGATGTGTTGTGTTGAATGGGATCTATTTTAAAAAGACAACTAGGATACTTAAAAATAGAAAGTCCAAAACAGAAAAAGGGAACTTTAGAAAACTGTATTTACTCTCTGGGGTTTAAATATATACAAAATAATACCCAGCACTCAAGGTAGCACTAAACTGTCCTCTGGAACAGCCTCCTCCTCTCAGCACTTAGTACATATGATTACAGATAGGCTAAGTGAATAATCACAACTTTGCCATTTTTTTCATATGTAATTTGCTGAGCCAGAGGTGTTTTGAGTTGGACATTCACTATGTTGAAGATAGGCTTATGACTAAAATGACTTGGATCTAATGAGAGGGCGGTGAAAACCCCATGCAACTCAGCAAGGCCAAGTGCAAGGTTCTGCACCTGGGGAGGAATAACCCCAGACACCAGTACAGGCTGGGGACTGACCTTCTGGAGAGCAGCTCTGCAGAGAAAGACCTGGGTGTCATGGTGGACGACAAGTTGACCATGAGGCAGCAGTGTGCCCTCGTGGCCAAGAAGGCCAATGGGATCCTGGGCTGCATTAAGAAGAGCGTCTCCAGCAGGTCGAGGGAGGTGATCCTGCCCCTCTACTCAGCCCTGGTGAGGCTGCATCTGGAGTATTGTGTCCAGTTCTGGGCTCCACAGTACAAGAGGGATGTGGAGCTGCTGGAGAGAGTCCAGCACAGGGCTACAAGGATGATCAGGATGAACATCTGCCCTATGAGGAGAGGCTGAGGGAGCTGGGCCTGTTCAGCCTAGAGAAGAAAAGGCTGAGAGGGGATCTAATCAGCATATATAAGTACCTCAAGGGAGGCAGCGAGGAGGATGGTGCTGGCCTCTTTTCAGTGGTGGCCACCGACAGAACTAGAGGTAATGGCCACAAACTGAAGCACCAAGAGTTCCCCAGGAACTTAAGGAAAAAATTCTTAACAGTGAGGGTGACAGAGCACTGGAACAGGCTGCCCAGAGAGGTTGTGGAGTCTCCTTCTCTGGAGATCTTCCAAACCCGCTTGGACGCAGTCCTGTGCCACGTGCTCTAGGTGACCCTGCATGTGCAGGGGGGTTGGACTAGATGACCTCTAGAGGTCCCTTCCAACCTTAAGCATTCTATGATTCTATGAGAGAATCTAATTCCCCTCCTGTCTGTGTTGGAGCTGATTATCTTCAAGCACATTTAATAAGCCATAGCTAAACAGAGAGACTGTCTTCCATCTTTTTTTTAATCACTCGAGATCAAGATGAATGCACAGCCCATCTCTGAGTGTTTCTTTGCACTGTTTTCTGTTACTTCTGCATTGTTCCAATACGCACACTATGAGTTCCCAATACCCCTGTTATCTCCATTTCAGAATGTCAGCAGTTGGGAAAATGCAAGTTACCAAAAACACCAGAACCACTGACTACTTCCATTCCGATTCATGGGCACCTTCTAGCTGCTTTGCATGGCTACAGCTTGCAAATTGTAACTGGACCCCTGAAATTTCATCTTTTGCAGGGAGATTCCTTCAGTAGTAGAAAGTTACTGGTGCTACAAACTTCTGGGGTTGCATAAATAATGGGTTTTTCATTTCCCAGCCAGTATGTGAACATATATAAATAACCACATATTTCAGTCTTCTAGATTCCATCTGGGTTGTTCTCAATACATGCTTCTGTGAAGCACAACTTGGGAGCCTGCCCCTATGCCATACCTTATTCCTGTGGAAAAGGCTCTATTGCCAGGCAATACGAGATATAAACAGAAATTCCCTTGAGAGAGATGAATGAATTCAACTTGTTGCATATTTGATCTACTGGATACATAAAGGGCAGCACTGTCACTGGGCACTTTCTCTACAGACTGTCTGCTGAAGCTCCTCACGTTTGCCAACAAGTGTCCTACCCCAAACATGCAGCAGTACTAGTACAAAACAAACTAGAGCAACAGTCAAATCATTCTGATATCAAAGAGAAAGTAACACCTTTGCAGAAGGTCAGCACAGACCTGCAGCTAAATAACCTGAGAAATGGCACAAGAAATAAACACTATATAAGAACAGGAGATGGGAACTAGCTTAATGGAATAATTACCTGGGCAATCATATCATGAACACCCAAAAGAGGTAAAATCATTGTTTTGGAGGGAATGATGGCAGTGAAGGGAAAGAACTTGAAAGGGGAAAAAGTTAATGTAAAGGGTAGTAAATTCATACAGCCAGAATTGATTGGGGTACCTGCCAAGCAGGTGCGCGTTGACCACCATGGCTTGGACAGGTCAATAAACTTGCTGCTTCCACCTACCTTCCTCTCACTTTCTTCTCTGGTCACAAGTGACCTGGTAAGTTTCCCTCTCCATGAATGAGGGAATTCTTGAAGCACTCTAACATCCACATGACAACACCTGGACGGAAGCACCTAATAAAATAACCATCACCTCTCAACAGAAAAGATTTGCAAAATTTGACAAAGTCAGGGCAAATTCAGCATGTTGCAAAAACTCCAGTCTATTTTAAAATCGAATTTACTGTTCAACAGAACTAAAAGCTGAATTGCCCTACATAAAGCTCTTCTTGTATAATCCTCAGTGTATGGAGCCTTCTGCAGAAGATACATAAGCTTTTTTACATAGGAAGTTTCAGAAAGATTGCAAAGAGAATATTGCTCGCTACATTCCGTAAAAAGAGAAGGAGGGAGGAAGGAAGAAGGAGGAGGGAGAACCACCTGAGTGTCACTTGCACACTTAGCAGCAGTTCTGTCACAAACAACAGTGCTGTGCTCAAAATACTGACACCAAATGTATCTCAAACAGAAACATTTTCTACTAGGATAAGCACTCAGAAAAACCTAGAGACTTTCTAAAATGTCTGGGATCCACAAAAAGCAAGCTTTTAAATCTCAGCTTGCTCTCTGATATGACCTTTTCAGCTTTCTTGGTTGGAGAAAATCCTTAGTTAAAATTATTTGATCTTTACTGATTCTATATCCTTTGGATTATAGATAAGAATATATATATATATATATAAAATGCACGTGTATATACATAGAGAGAGAGCAGGAATGAACGAGAGAGAGAGAGTGTGTGTGTGAACGAGAGCACAACAGAGCGAGAACTTTCCAACAAGGTAGTTTTCAGCTAGATGTACCATTCAGGATCATGTAAGTTTTGAAGTGCCTAATTCAACACTGATAGTACAATTTCCCTCTACAACAGCTTCTCCTCTGCCAGCTCAAAGCATTCAGAGGACAGGATCCAGAAGCTATCCTGAGGTAGGCTAAGTGACTTCGGATATACATAGGGTTAGTTTTAAAATCCAGACCCATTCCTTAACTCTCACCTACAGCACAGCCACACAACCATGTTCCTTACGTACCATGGAGAAGGCAGCACAGGAGGTCCTTCTAGTGCAGTTCATATCTGTAGGGTATGTGAAGCTAAGAACCAAGAACTGCCCTAACTGCAAGACATTAAGAAAAATAACCACAACAGAAAACAATTTTCTCAGAAAAACTGTATATTTGAAACCTGCTTTTATAGATTTAAGTGGTTTGCACTGGTGATGCTTGGGCAAAAAAAATGACCTGCTTGTCACTGCTTAGTTCTGAACAGAAGCAAGCAAGGGCAAGTTTGCATAAATTCACTGCTGGTAACTTGGTAACTACTGACTGAATAGCTTAATCTACTCTGCTTCCAAGCTGAAATAAACTTAACTTAGGACAAATAGAAGCTTTCATTGCCTACATTAGAGTTTTGCATTAGTACAGATAGAGCAGTGGCCAAAGAAAAGGGATGTTCAAGACGTACACCTAAGCTCACACTGACATGTCTTCTCCATTTATCAAAGCTATTTCAGTTCCTCCCCCCTCGCCCCCCCATCTGTATACATCTAGGGATATTTTTGAGCTGATTTTTAAAGACTTGTCAGTTGCACTTTTGTAGAAAACAGTACTACTTTACAGAAAATGGTGAACAGTACCTCAGAGGAATGAATCAATCTCTGAAAATGCCTTTTTTTTTTCTAGATATCCAAGTTTCATGTCAACTGTATCATCCTCGCTTAGGAATAGCTTTTAATAGAAGCTCTTCTAAAATTAAAAATATAGAGCTTGGTTACATAATCGAACCAGAGGCTAAGCATTTCCTCACCAAAGACAACGCAATTTGAATACATGACCTGCTTCTTTATTTCAAATAACTTAACCATACAAAACAAAACACTTACTCTGACTCAAAAAAAAAAAAAAAAAAAAAAAAAAGTCAGCATCACAAACTAAAACTCCAAAAGAATTTTAAAGTGCTTTTATATCTTCTGCTGTATCATGAAGAATATTACATACACCGTGAATGGTAGATGTCAGTTTGTACAAACATGCTCAAGAAGCAAGATGAACAGAAGACCTCACCCCCGGAATTTGCATCAGGAAATACAAGAAGAATTTCTTCCTCTATTTCCTACAGAATCTCTATCTAGAAGATACGCTTTCTTATCTAATAAATATGGTCTAATAATAGGGCCAAGTTAATAAAGTGCAACACCATTGGCACAAACCAGTCTAGAAGTTTCACTCAACTTTTAGCCAAAAATGGTTATTAAATTCCTATTTTCAAATACAGTTGTGATAAGTTTTTAGAATTTGCTTGTAGGCACTAATGTAATGGAAGAAGTTTGTCTCCCACTCGAAGCAAATGCTGCAGCTTTTTGCTAGCACTAATAACAGTACTCCTACTCAGCAATGCCAAGCATGACTCAGACTTCCTTCCTCCAAACAAAAATTTTTAAGATTGGTATTTGGGAAGCCAAGCTTTTTTCTACAGTCATTAAGTTTGAAAATCAATTTTCCTTTCTTTCTTCCCTTGGTCTAAAGTTGAAAAATAATACTCTCACCTCATCTCTTCAGAAAGAACTGGGCCTTTAGGAAAAAGAGGATCCCTAGATCATACAGTAAGGAAAAAAAGGAAAAGAAAAAAAAAAAGAAAAAGAAACAGTAGCTGGCAGGAAACAAACCACAAGCCAGATAGCATTGTTTGTGGCTTATATTTAAACTCTGCTGCAGCTTTACAAAGCACAGTAACAACAAACCTGCAAGAATTACAGTATTAGTGACCTCCAAGCAGCCATTGCTCACTGTGGAAACCTTGCAGCACAGAAAAATATTGCTGAAGCTGAAAGGAATTTCCATATTTTAAGAGTGCCATGCATGGAAAGTAAGCTATATTTGTCTGCCCTTTAAAGGACAAACATGCACACAGAACAACAGGTTACATGAACACAGAAATAGCCCAAAGGTGTATTCCTAATTTTGGCATTCTTATCAGTCACACTCTTCCAAATGAAAACTAGAGAAAGATACCTAAGAATTGGCCTAGTAGGCCTCCACAGTTCAAGTAAAAATAAGATATCAGTCATTCTAACTACTTGTTTGGTTTAAATCAAAGCAGATATAAGAAAATCTACTGATTAGTCTGAATTAGAATTAAATCCTCTTGCAGATGCAAAAAATAAATCCAGCAGAGCTTTATTATTATTATTAAACAGTTTCAGAAGGTACCTGCCCCTTCAGGTGGGTTGGACTCAGCCCAGCTGACAGCATCGCTCAGTGTCATTAAAGAGATCATTTTCACTAGGGCTTGGAAATCTGGGACAGCACATGGAGCAGTGTCAACTCTCTTAATTAAGGCCTTTCCAGAGAGAAGCCTGACACTATATATTTTCATCAGGTCAAAGCTATCTTGTATGCATGCTAGGCAAAGTAAAGAGCAAGCTACACTTTCCCATCTTCTCTACAAGTTTGAAACAAAGCATTAAGAATCAACCTAAGAACCATTTATCTGGTTAGATAGTTCTCCTTAGTTAAGAATCTCCGGCATAAAAAGGTCAAGAAATGCACGTGGATAAATAAGACCTGATCATAAAGAAGTTGATCCTAGGGAACCAAAAAAGAAACAGCCCAACAAAAGCAACAACAAAAAAGAAAATTTGAGTTTCTACTGAACATTTTGATGATACCAGGAAAAAAGCTGGACTGTCTCCAGAGGCTGCATTTTGGGAGTCCTCTATTATAGTATGTGATACCTAAACAGATGACATTTCTAGACTGACTAAAGGTTATCCAACTGAACACTTCTCTGTCAGAAAAGTGAAATATGGCATAATTATCATTTTTTTTCTAGGGGAAAAAAGGAGATAAATTTTATTTCATACTAGAAGAGATTTATAAATGAAGCACTTTAGAATCAAAAATTTTGGTTAATCCTCAGAAGTATATTTAAGAACTGCATTCACAGAAGTTGTGTTTTTCCCCCCCTCTACCACCACCACTATTATTCTATTTCAGGATTAAAAAAAAAAAAAAAGCATTTTGGATTTTTTTTGGAAGGAAAAAGTTTCATTCCTTCCTATATCAATATATCTCTCAATAACTAATAGAGTATCCTCCTGTTTCTCATCATTTCAGAGATATTCTGGGCATCCCCAGATTCATGGCCTCTTAAAGAGATGTAGCTCCATGGAGTACTGGAGCTCCAGAGCCTGCTAAGCCTCCAATGAGGACTGCACTTCAGATCTGACATTTCAACAGACATTTAAAGTGAGGAAAATAAATTACAACCTGTCAGGATCCAGATAGAGGATCCATCAGGATCTACTATTGTTTAATACTTCATTTAACTACCTGTGTGAATAAAAAGCAGAGAGCAACTTCAGACCAGATTTGTTTCTTTATATAAAGCCAGGCATAAAATACAGGCGATCTTCACCTAACTACATCTGGAGAGTTCTTCATTCCAAAAGAGGAAAGCCCCTTAATTTGAAGGCACTGGAACTGTTGTTCAACAGATTACAACACACTCTACAACCAGTTCATACTAGAGCTGTGACTAACAGTGGTCCTCAGCACAGTGAAATGGTGCCCAGAACTGATGATACCAGGCATAGAGAGAAGAAAATTGAACTCCATTAATCAATTCCACTAAAGTTCATTGTGGTATCTGTTACTAAGATCACCAAAACATCCACCACTGCTTTCCACTAAAGATGTTTCCTTGCAAAGTTTTAGCACTTCTGGTAAAACTATCTTTCACAGAATACTGCATGTTTGTCAGAAGAAATTAAAGTTTATTCTTGGAAATAAATCATAGAAATCCTTACATATTGCAAGAAACACTGGTATTGGGACAACTTCTCTCCCTTCCTTTAGGCTCACTGAAGCCCACGTGAAGTTTTCTAAAAGCCATTGTTTAGACAGAATGTATTGAGAACTTTGGTGAGGCACCTTTGCATAGGAAGGTGCATATAAATAAAGGACAACTGTACCAAAGTCAAGCAGAAAATATTAGCAACACACAAATGAATACAAGAGAACACAAACTAAAGCAATACTATGCTTTACACACATTCACTGTCTATAGTTCCAACAGGCCTATAATGGGCACACTAGTCCCATTAATGATGTTCCAAATTTCCCTTACACATGCATTACGTACTAAATGACTCTGTATTTCTTTGAAATTTTTCCTTCTACCCTCTTTTATCTGTTCCACTCTTGGTCATTCTATCTTCATTCTAGAGCAGCGTTTAGAAGATGACTCACTGAACACATCTTGGAAACTACATTGAAAAAACTAGGCTCTGTAAAATCTACTAGAGAAGTGGACACTGCCTTTTGGCCAAAACCTTGGGAATCAAATTTTGCCATGAGTTATAGAATCCTCAAGTATGCTGCAGGGTACTTTAGGCACCGTAATTCAAATTACTGATACTCTAATGCTTTGTAAATTATTACAAAAATTGATTTACAGAGCAGACAAAGATCATGCAACTATAGAGAAAACAGAAGCACACGAGGAATGTTTCATTCATTCCCAAAGACAAGAAAATTGTTTGCACAATATGGCCTGTTCTTAAGACATTTTTAAGGTAAATATTTTCATTAAGCAGGTAAATACAGCAAAAAAAAAAAATCAAAATGATTTTCTTTTTGAATATCTTTTTAAATAAGATCTTATTTAGACCTTATAAGCTTTTATTTATCTGCCTGTAGTTGAACTAATCACATAGACCTCAGAAATGCTCACTCTTAGAAGTCTGGCACTCAGTGCCAGAATTATAAAGCTTCAAGCATCTAAAAATACAGCTGGGTACCTGGGTGTTGGTTTTCAACTCCTTTCTTAGAAAGGAAAACTGAGAGCCCTTCTCAACTGTGTGGAATAAAAGGAAGCCAGGTCACTGATTTAAGAAATATTCTTTTGTAAAAGAATATTATGGTTTGTGGATAACAAACAGGGAAGGACCTTACTTGGGGCTGCTAGAAGGCAGCGAGGCTCCCCAGGAGAGGGAAGATGAAGATAAAAGCCATCGTAGGGGTTTCTGTTCTTTGCTCTAGACGGCTCTGCACTCAGCATGTTGGCTGCTTAAGCACTGCCTTCCTCTCTGCTCCCTCGACACTTCTTAGGAGTTTTAACAACTTCCTCCTAAATTCTGGATTCCAGTACCCACTCAGATGGCTAAAAGTCAGACTATGAAGTACCTAAGCTCTTATCAAACAAACTTTATTTAACAAAAACATCCCTTTACATGGCAGCAGAGAACATATATTTAAAAAGATTGACAGGAAAGATCTGGTAACAAAACAGACGGCACCCATCAACATTTTGTATGCTAGAAGGGAAGCTACATTCTTCTTCATCTACAAAAGCAACAAAGTCAATTATTTAACTGTTCATCCACAGGTAAAGTGATTAAATCTCTGAAGTGGATGCTTCCTGGGTAACATGATGGAAGGGCTCATGTGGAGAACACATATTACCTGCCTTGATCAGGTTCCAGAAAAGGTATGTGGACACACACAACACATAACTACCTATGTCAGATAACAATTTCTGTAAGGCCTTTATAATTGTAGAAGAGAGAGAAGAAAAAAAAAAAAAAAAAAAAAAAGAAGATAACAAAAAATACGGAGACAGCTAACCTATGCTGAATAACAAGCGTTAAAGGCTCACAGTACACATGCAGGATGCCATTTTGATAAATGTAACAAATCTTAAGCTCCAAAGGTGCACTGAAATTTCAGAAACAGCATACACACCTGCAGCACCGCTGGATTTCAAGTGTTTCAGTGTGTTCTAGAGAACCCAAATGCTTATGCTGCAGTGTGCAAGTAAACCGAGCTTGAGGGGAAGAAAATCAAAACGGTTTTATAACACGTCTAGAAAACTCTCTAAGAGCCATTCTAATCACATTAACTCCTCCTAAAAACAAGGCAACACAACCACAGCAAAGCAGCAAGATCCATCTCCTAATCACGTAACGAAGCTGCTGCCACAGTGCCGCTGGGTGTTTGGAGGCAAGTGGTGCCATAGGAGCAGGAAGCCCAGCTCCTTCCCAGGGGTTCCGGCTGCAGGCCAACCTCCAGCGCAAGGACGTTGCCAGCTGCAGACAGGCACCCCGTCCGTGTGCGGGTGATGGCCACATGACAGCATTGCCCGAGCCTTCAAATTATCACATTTGAAATACTAATAAAAGAGGATGTTTCCCATTAGTTCAAATTTAATATACTGTTAGATAGCATTCTACTTCTGTAAAATTTAGAAGCATATAAATAACTATTATAGTGACAAGCAGAGAATCTCTATGTTTATAGAAAACTGGCAGTTCATAAATAATGAACTGTGCTGTTAGCTACAAATTAAAACATATAGATGCTGTTTTCCCCTAAAGACAGGAAAACACTAAGCATCACTGAAATAATTCATTATTTATAGACCTTTGAATCATGGAGCCACATGACTGCACTACATTTCCTAGTTAAAATTCAAAAAGTTATCCCTTTGATGACTGTGCTGAAGGCAGTGGATCCTGTAACTAGTGCTGACATATTTCCCAACGATATAGTAGTATTTTCCCCTTTATCATCAATACAATTTTAAAATAAGCCCTAATATTGCCAAATAACTATCATGTACCTTCATTACAGTTAAAACACAGGGACCTTGTCGCAACTGGAGATGGCAATTATGTATCTGCAATTTGCATCCAGCAAGTGTTACAGTGGCCAGAAACATACTCCAAGGCAAACTTCCCTTAGGCACATTATACAGAACATCTAATATTTCCACAGTTAAAAAGGAATCCAATCAAATTTGATATCAAGTCAATCTGTGCCTTGGAAGTATTCTGACAGCACCCAGGGTCCTTCAGCTGGTTTATATAACTTTCGTGGTCAGATTCTTTGCCCTTTCAATCTCACTGGTATCCACCACTTTTTTTTTTTTTTTTCCCCCCTCCTCTTCTCCAAGTAAAAAACACTCTTTTCCTTCTTGCGATGCCATCTGTCAGAAAGATGCTGATTGCAATGCAAGTGTATTAATGACAAATTACTGACAGTAATCAAAACACCAAGCCCCAAAATCAGGAATATTTTCTACAGTCAATCTCCCTGTGCTACAGTCAATCACTCTGTGCTACACTAAGTTTGAGGTTGCAACAATTGCAGTGTACCTGCCTAGGAGCCTATTTTCTATCCAAACTTCACATGATTCTGACATGAGGCTGGGAGGAGAAAGTTGTTCCATCAAAGTTTGCTCAAAAATGAATTTGTGATCTTATCTCAAAAATGACTTCCCCATCAAACTCCAAGTGAGGTTTTACTGAAAGATGTACTGGAGATCTATAAATCAAGGCTATCAGACTAGACATTGTGTTATAAGTTTTATTGACTGGTGTATTACACTCACCAGATGAGTGTATCTGGCTTAAGCCAACTTCAAAGATGCTGCTAAATGTCTAGCATGGAGCTAAACTGCTAAATAGAAGTTTTTCTCTTAGTGGGTTCCCACTGTGTCCCTCTTTTCTCCTGTGTACACAAGAACTTGTGAAGGTTTTAACAAGCTGCATCCACCCTGTCCTGCTACAGTGCCCAGGTGTATCTTTCAAAGCCTAAGTTTCCCACCTACCCCTTGCTATGCTGGCCTTGAGCCTCACTCAGGGCATCATAAAAGCAGTGTTGCTGAAACACTGCAGAGGAAAAAAGAGGAGGAGCCTCTGTCACACAGTCTCCATCAACCTGGCTTCCCAACACACCCTGTCACATCCTTGTGCCTCGCTGTCCTCCCTTGCATCACCCTTCTTCAAACAGGTGCGTGCGGCCAACGTGATGCTGGCACAGCTAGAAAACATGCCATATCCTGTAAAACTCCTGAAAAGGAGCACGAGCAGGCTATATGTGTGGGGTGAGAGCCTGCCTCATTTCTACAGTGACAGGAGAGAGGTGCTTGGGCAATCTGGCCAGCATTCAATTCCACATCCTGTTCCCACCATCTCTCATGTACAGCCCCCCACCACACTGCCACGCTCCATCCAGCACCTCAACAAGGGCAACGCTGCTGCCGTGACTGCCAAATGGCCCCGAGCCTGCCAACAGTCAAACTGCCAGCCCAGCCACAGCCATTTCCTATTTCTTCCTCAGCTCCAGAACTGATCACTTCTGAGCATGCAGTCTAGAGCAATAACAGGGCGGCATTATCTACATTATAGGAATGTTCCCTGTGGTGGTCAAAACGCATGTGCCACATCAGACCCAGGAGATGACAACAGCTCGCATGGGATCCAAAAAGTAGATGAGGGCTGGTGGAAACTGAGCAGCTACCTGTCAAGGGGGGAGCACTTTTGGGTACACAGAGAAGAAAAGAACTTCAGGTTGTCCTTGAAAGCTTTCAAGCAGAAAATAAGAAACTAGTGAGTTTAGGTACCACTAGCATTAAGCAGTTTCTAAGTAGAGTGTTTTAGTTGACAGATTTGGGTTTTCATATCTAACAACTTCTGATATTTTAGAGGGGAATCTGGCCCCACTACTCCACAGGGCTCTTAAATCCCAAGAAGGACATTCTTCCCAGGCCAAACATTTAAGAAAAAAAAAAAAAAAAACACCTATATATCTCTATATATAGTAACACAAAAGATTCTCACAGACAAAATTATAGAAAGTATAAGGGAAGGGGTAATAAGTTTCATGAGAATGATGAGTTGGCAAGGTATTACACATTATTCTTGTCCCTCACTGTGACCCCTCCTTCTCTTAACTAAGAGATGCAGTGTTGTGCCAGTTACTAACAACACTGCCATAAAATGCACAAATTCCCATCTCAACAGAAAGTATTTTGGAGACACACATTACCCAGGTGCTTAATTATGTCCTTAAACACTGAACTATCACACTTACACGTCAAAGTTTCAAAGCCTAACTCTTGTAATTACAGCATTATGAAGAAAAGGAAAGTTTCTATCATTAACACACAACATTCAGTACTAGACACAAGTACAAGCTGCGTAAAAACAATTACAAAGCCATGGTGCTCTAGTGAGCATTTCCAAGGCCTTAACACCTCACTGTTCAAAATAACTATCGCATTCAAAAGATACATAGCAAGGCAGTTCCTCAAAATGAGGCAAAGGCAGCAGCTGGGGAATGAAAACAACACTGCCACTGAACTCCTTAGGTTTCCCCCTCTGCTTCAAAAAAGATTTTTTTCATAATGGGCTTTCAACAATTTAAACATCCTTTTAAGATATACCAATCCAAAAATGGCACATTGACTGTAATAAATTATCCAACATACAAAAACAAAACTTGAACAATCACCAAATAGGAGGCTATACTGATACATTCCTGTGAATATCAGGTGTTTGAAGGAAGCCCATTTAATCTTAAATTTAAATTCCTTTGACTCAGAAAGGTGAACTTCATTTGTTTGGGAGACATTTAAGTGAAGTTTTTGTCTGAAATTGAAAATGAATATACTTTCGTCTTGCATGGAAAGCACAACCTTAGTGCGGAGAGAACTGCAAAGGCAGTGAGGGCTGCTGAGCGCCATATCCCGTGCAGACGCAGGGGACAACCCCTCGGCCACAGGCTGGGTAGTGTCACGTCACTTCCTCTCCATCTACTAGTGCTCCCCTTCCCTGCATGCACTACAGAAAGAGGGCAGAGAAAGGGAGCTCCTCAGGCCAAGCAACGGGGCATCTTTCTTCCCTTTACCATCAGGATGAAGACAAAAGGACAGCATCACCATGCTGGCACCAGCAATTACTCTCCTGTTTCTTCACCTAACATTTCTGTTAATTCAAAAGGGAGTCCAGATATGTTCTATTACAAAGGAAAAATCAGTTAACTCCTGGCAAACAGATATGCCTGCCACAGAGGTGAAGATGCTCATTACTCCCTCAGCACACAGCTGAAAGTTGGAAGATACTAGGGAAACTGCTCTGTGCCAATGCCTGGAGTAGAGGAAGCTTCAGAACTGTCCAGAATGCTCCTAACAAAGCACCAGGCTTTGCCAACATGTGCACGATTTCAGAATCTGTAGTAGCCTTGAATTAGAGCCCAGATTGTTTGTTAATGCAATTGTGTGAAAATCTGTGCTTTGTTCATACCTAGGCTAGGTTTTCCTTCATGTAAATTTAGAGTTGAAACTAAAGTTCAATGTTATTAAAAACAAATAAATAAATAAATCCACCTACAAATACTTTAAAATTACCAGAGAATGTGTTACAGGGATCTGCATGCAAAAATCAGGAAGTTGAGATGTGTTCAAAAAGTACTTTTGGTAAAATAAACTCTAGTAAAATCTCTAGAATTCTGTAATATTTGGACCTGTTTATAGAAATACCACAAGAACTAACACATTTTTAGTGGAGTTTTTTCACAAACAAAATAACAAAGGACCATGAAGCACTCGACAATAATTTGATCTTTTCTTCTTTCAGATTTTTCCAGAAACTACCAAGAGCAAGGAGAACTCATCTGAGGAAGCACTAACTTCCACTAGATTAACTGCTCTCTGTTAATTCCCCAAGATAATGTTGTCCTGCAGTACAGAGACTTGAGCTTTTCCACCAATTTAGCTTCAGTAGGATGTACTTCTCTCACTAGAGAGAAGGAAAGAGGAAAAGAGGCAGAACTAATGCAGACTAAGAGTGCTTCTTCCACATCACCCACTTTAAGCAAGTCAGATTTCCTCAGATTTGCATAGACCTCAAGAGATCTATATGTTCAGCAAACACATTTCTTAGCCTTTCCAAAGGAAGTGGCTGCATGGGAAAAAGCCTCTATAGCATGAGCATTTACATGCAATTCTGCTCATTACAGTTGGTGAAGTTCTCTTCCTTTTTACTTCTGCATAGGACATAAGGAGGCCCTTCAATAACACTGTGGAGAATCTGAATCTGGCCCAAACAGCAAGCAATAAACAGATTTTCTTGCATAATCATAGAATGCTTAAAGTTGGAAGGGACCTCTAGAGGTCATCTAGTCCAAAACCCCTGCACACGCAGGGTCACATAGAGCACGTGGCACAGGACTGCGTCCAAGGGGGTTTTGAAGATCTCCGGAGAAGGAGACTCCACAACCTCTCTGGGCAGCCTGTTCCAGTGCTCTGTCACCATCACTGTCAAGAAATTGTTCCTTAAGGTCCTGGGTAACTTTTGGTGCTTCAGTTTGAGGCCATTACCTCTAGTTCTGTCAGGGACCACCGCTGAAAAGAGGACAGCATCATCCTCCTCACTGCCTCCCTTGAGGTACTTATAGACACTGATTAGATCCCCTCTCAGCCTTTTCTTCTCCAGGCTGAACAGGCCCAGCTCCCTCAGCCTCTCCTCACAGGGCAGATGTTCCAGGCCCCTGATCATCCTTGTGGTCTTGTGCTGGACTCTCTCCAGCAGCTCCACATCCCTCTTGTACTGTGGGGCCCAGAACTGGACACAATACTCCAGATGCGGCCTCACCAGGAGTGAGTAGAGGGGCAGGATCACCTCCCTCGACCTGCTGGAGACGCTCTTCTTAATGCACCCCAGGATCCCATTGGCCTTCTTGGCCATGAGGGCACACTGCTGCCTCATGGTCAACTTGTCGTCCACCATGACACCCAGGTCCCTCTCTGCAGAGCTGCTCTCCAGAAGGTCAGTCCCCAGCCTGTACTGGTGTCTGGGGTTATTCCTCCCCAGGTGCAGGACCTTGCACTTGCCCTTGTTGAATTGCACGAGGTTTTTCACTGTCCAGTTGTCCAGTCTGTCCAGGTCCCTCTGGATGGCAGCGCAGCCCTCTGGGGTATCAGCTACTCCTCCCAGCAAACTTGCTGAGGGAGCACTCTGTGCCTTCATCCAGGTCATTGATGAATAAATTGAACAGGACTGGACCAAGGACTGACCCCTGGGGGACCCCACTAGCTACAGGCCTCCAACTAGACCCTGCGCCACTGATCACCACCCTCTGAGCTCTGCCATCCAGCCACTTCCTAATCCACCTCACTGTGCACTCATCTACCCCACACTTCCAGAGCTTGCCCAGGAGGATGTTGTGAGGGATGTTGTCAAAAATCTTGGTGAATTCAAGATCCACCGCTCTCCCCTCATCTATCCAGCTGGTCATTCCATCATAGAAGGCTATCAGGTTAGTCAAGCAAGATTTCTCCTTGGTGAATCCATGCTGACTACTCTTGAGCACCTTCTTGTTCTCCATGTGCCTGGAGACAACAGCCAGTATGAGCCGTTCCATCACTTTTCTGGGGACGGAAGTGAGGCTCACTGGCCTGTAGTTGCCTGGGTCCTCCTTCTTGCCTTTTTTGAAGACTGGTGTGACATTGGCTTTCTTCCAGTCCTCTGGCACCTCCTCGGTTCTCCAGCATCTTTCAAAGATGATGGAGAGCGTCTTAGCTATGACATCCGCCAGCTCACGCAGAACTCTGGGGTGTCCGTGGATTTGTGGGAATCAAGTTTCCCTAGGTGCTCTCTGACCCAATCTTCCTCTACCCAGGGCAAGTCTTCCTTCTCTCCAGGCTTTTTTTCTTGTCCCTAGGGCCTGGGGCTCTAAAGGGCTGCCCTTGGTAAACACTGAAGCAAAGAAGGCATTCAGCAACTCTGCTTTTTTCTGTGTAGGGGCATGTGCTATTGAAAAATCATATTATCAATGACATATTCTGAATAACAGTTCAGAGCATAGTATAATTTAAAACTTTCAAAGGAATTTTGAGACTCAAAAGCAAGAACAGTCTGTAGAGAATACCCAGGAATCTGCAGTCACTTAAGGAAACATAGAGGAACCTCCAAATTACAGTTCAGGATGAACCTGAGGGCTTCAGCATCTCTTGGAAGAAAAAGGCTGCAATATATATTCTAGAGAGAAATACTCAAGACATTGGGTTACATTCCTAGCATATAAAATGCATTACATCAGGAAAATATTTTAGCAAGAAGATCAAGCTATCTTCACATGAATTTATCCTTGCCAACTATTCAGATCTGCAGATGATTAGAGCATATGTTCATCTCCTCTAAATCAGATGCAAAGACAAAAAAAAAAAAAAAAAAAAAAAAAGGACTGTAGTACAGTCCTTAGCTCTGTGTCACCTCCTTTTTAGGTCTTGCAGTAGGACTCAGCACAAAATGCCTTAAGAATATACAAGCTCATGTAATACTGACACAAGCTGAAATAGCATGTTGTATTCGATTTTCCATTTTTCTCTTTATTTCTTGTGCATGTAAGCTTGAGAAAGCTTCAAGCACAAGCTTCCACATGTGCCTCCAATTGAACTTTCAGTTCGAGAGCATTCAGAACAAGGGTAGCAATCCTGAACTCACTGCTGCTTTATTTAATTTCCAGTTTATGCAGAACAAGTAATTGGTTCTCTCAGGCTCTCCAAGTTAGTGAAAAAAGAGATTGGTGAGTCTTGAAAAATCTTTAGCAACTCCCACAAAAAATTGTGACAACAGCAGACCTGCAAAACCTCGGATTCCAGAGACAATATCAGTACAGGAAAAAGCAGCAGGATGTCCTGCCATACTTTGGTTTAAATCACAGAAGGAGGATGACTCTCAAGACCTGCCCTGAGGTCTTAAGGTTAAGAAAGACGCTGAGGGACCTCTGCCTCCTTCGAGACCATCAAAACTTGACTGGACGAAGCTTTGAATAGTCTAATCCAACTTTGGAGATGGCCCTGCTTTGAACTGGAGGTTGAACCATTTGACCTCCACAGGCGCCTTCCAACCCAAATGTTTCCATGTCTCTGTGATACGTATGGCTGCATGACAAACCTCCCTTCCATGCATGTATGTATCTGAACAGCTGTTGACTGACATACTGTTCAAGAGCATCACAGGCAATAGTATATGTGAATGTAAGAGTCACATGAAGTATTCTGCAGTTGGCAGGTAGCAACAAACTACAACATACAACAAATATTTTAGAGATCTGTGAGATTTCAGAGAAGCTACAGGATAAACTACCACTTCATCTAATAGTGATTCCATGAGCCCTGTTAATACTTTAGCTCTGCAAAGGAAGAGCAATTCAGAATTGTGTAATGCAGAACTAGCATCATCAATCCCAGTTGAGAGGAGAACCTTCGATATAGGAAATTAAAAATATAATTATGATGCATCTAATCAGAATCTATGTCCAAAAGGGAAACTGGGTAATGTATTAGTTATTTTAGTAACTAGCTACCCTATCCTGATTCATCATGTTTCTGGAGCACAGCTTGCCTGACCGTAGGCTAAATCTGCAGAGGGCTGAATTCCAGGCTGGACAAGCTGCAGATCCTTTGCTTTTTTCAGAGCCAAGCTTGAACTTTGCAACAGAAGACCAAGACACCACACTAAATCTTAATACAAGCAGCAAGGCTTGCAAACCACCCCTAGGGAGCAAAGAAATGTATAGCTTCATGTGCAGATCGCCACAGAAATTTGTAAATTCATGCAAGTTAATGACTAAATCAGATATGGAGAATCTGGTTCCGAATCTTACTTTCAAACTGTAATGTATCATGCATTTATCAGAGCAGGACTCCATTTTGTTAATGCTTGTTTACTCTGCTACCCCTGCCTTCAGCAAACTGTTTTCACGTACAAGACATTTAACATTATTGCTTCCTAGGGTGTATGCGAAGTTCTAAGAGACCTTCGAGCTTGATTCATAAAACTTGTTATGAGTGTTCTGTAATTTTGTCAAGAATCTCTTATACAGCAGCCATGCTTGATTCAAAGCAAGGAAAAACTACATTACATGGCAATACTATATAATGCAGGTCAGGTGCTAGGAAGTTGCAGCTTCACAGAGAATTATGGTCCTAGAAGGATATCCCTATTTGGCCACTAAAAGATTTAACCACATGGTTTCTGATGATTTTTTCTTTTAGGATGCACTTGAGACAGCCTGGAAATTGATAAATCTAATAGGTTTCTCTGAAACTTGAGACTCCAAAGACCTCCTGTGAAAGGTCCAAAGGTGAGCGCTTACACCACAGCCTTCCCAAGGCCACTAAATCCTGAGAGGGGCTGAACAGAGGTCCGTTAGCACAGCAGCTCTGCGACTCCAAGGCACCTCAGGTTTCCACCTCCCTCCTCATATCACCCTCTTCATTCTGCCAGTGATTTTCTGAGTTTGCAGCTGCCTCTGAAAGAGGCTAAGGATTGTATTGGTTTTCCTAACCATTTTTCCTAGGCATTTAATGAATGGATCCTATAT
Organism: Tinamus guttatus; assembly: GCF_059628265.1. Taxonomy (NCBI): domain Eukaryota; kingdom Metazoa; phylum Chordata; class Aves; order Tinamiformes; family Tinamidae; genus Tinamus; species Tinamus guttatus. The sequence continues at coordinate 6,500,430 of NW_028288781.1, read as the reverse complement.
TCCCTACAACTGTGTCAGGTGCCCAAATAGATTCCCAGACTCTGACGACAGCTAGCTGCTGAATTATAAAGTGAGGGAGGAGCGCTGGGGAGATACTAGCTATTCATTGTGGGCATACATGCTGAACAGTCTGGTATTCATTGTTTATTACTCTTTTTCAAAAATGAAATCCTACTTATGCAACTGCAGCATGATTTTCCAGCTTCTTATATCAGCTATTCATGTCTTCTCCTTGTGCCCAATTCTTGCATTCCTACTAGTATTTTTTTCAAGTCTAGTGAGACGATTACACTGAAGAGGGGAGAATCATTTCCTAATTTAAGATACATAAGTTGCTGTGTTTTTGGAAATTGCACAGAACTCATTAGAGACATACACTTACCAGTAGCTTCTGATCTTTCTGGAATTACCTATATTTTAGAACACCATAATAAGAGTTTTAATAAAAACTCCTTCATATTTGCAGAGACATTAATTCTTGTGAAAGGGGAAATAATTTTATCTAAGAGAGGATGATTAGCATGTAGGATATCACAAATTACCTTTGGCCCAATCCAATATGGAAATGACAGATCTCCTTCAGGATGATGAGCATCCTTCAGCCTCCATTAAAACAAGCAGTAATTGAGGGGCTCCATCACATCTTAAAGCCCATTCACATTTATGCAGGATGAGTCCTGTGCATGTTATCAGCATCTCACTGCAAAAGATATTTGTGTAAAACACTAAAGTTAAAGAGATAAGTCTTGTTATAAGAAAACTGCATCGAACTTGGATACAAGTCCAAGTTGCGCAAATGGTCATATCCTTCCAATGAATATAAAAATCTGACTAAATTCATGATATTTCAAAATCATCAGCAATAGGGGTGGGGAAAGGCATGTGTGATGCACATATACTGCATTTTTTGTTTTCAGAGGACAAAACAATGGGGCTTTCTGGAAACGGGATCCTTTCAAAGCAAGTGAAATAGGACATGCCAAACTGATGCGTGCAAGAAGTAACAGTTATTATCGATAGTTTTATTTCCGGAGTTCAGGAAAAGTGTTTCAAAACCCAGAAACCAAGTTGTACAATTGTACATCATTAATCACCCATAAATAACTAAGCCAGATATGCGTGTGCAAAGCTAAACCCAAGATATATCCATAAAGAAAGCTCCACACTTCCCTCAGCCGCCAGAAATGAAGGTAGGTGACAGGCTGCTTTGTAGCACAATGCAGAAGAATTGAGGCTTAATCTAGTGAGCATGATGCCTCTGAAGTTTAAATTTGTGGGTGTTTAGAAGCATCATTTTCAAAGTCACATTGTTTTATGACTATTCATATGTCTAAAGACTAATTAACTGTGACAAGCTGACCATTAGGAAAAATCATTCCTACAGATGACAAGATGACAGATGCTTTAACACAAATATAATGTCATCTTATTAAAAAAAAAAAGTGCCATGTTAAATTTAATTAGAGAAGTTTTAGAATACAATAATCATTTTCAAACCAATGAACTCTGTTAAACTAGAAATACAATATTTCTTGTTTTAAACAGCCATTCTACTCTCAAAAGCAAATGATCTAAGAAGAAGATATTACTTTTATGCAGTACAATCTGTTCCCTTTCTACATTCAGTTTTTACTTACTGAACTAAACGTTTACTTCTAATACTATCATTAGCTCTGAGAAGTCAGAGACTATAAGAAAGAGAACACAATTTCTTTTAAAAATATTTTTACAATTGCAAAATAGAATAATCTCCAATGATATAATCCTTAATAATAATGATACATAAAATACAAATATGTCAATCTTCGAGATTCAAAATTGAATCAGCAAGTCTAACAAAGAACAGAGCTAGTTTCAATGTGAAAACCACAACTGATATATTTGAGGGACAAAAAAAAAAAAAAAAAAAACCCTAGCAAGCAATTTTTTAAATCTTTCTTACCTAAAGGCTTCACATTCAATAATATTCACCGGTACTATATTTCACAAAAATAAAATTGCCCCAGGTTGTGAGCTATGGCCTTCAGAGTTTCAGGACATCTCGGCAAGTGTAAGAGTAAGGTGCTTCTGACTTGATAATTAGAGTTTGGCACCCTACTAGCATAAATTCTTCCCATAAATTCCTGCGGTCTTCTAAAGACACATTATGGCACCCAATAACTATCATAAGAAAGCCCTAGCTACATAGCTGCATTTTTTTTTTTTTTTTTTTTTTTTTTTTAAATACAGAAGCTAAGCTAAAGTTCAGAAACCACTGGCATGACTGAAAAAAAGTCACAAGTAACTCAGGCAACTTTACACTTCTGTAAGGATGGCTGAGGAAAAAGAGCAAGGGCTAGTAAACAGCTAAGTACGTAACCCACAACTCCTAATGCTGAGCACATCCCATCTGGATTTTGTTACCAAAACAGATTGCCTGTTTTTGCAGGCAATGAGACTGCAGTTTTTACATTTTGCCCAGGCAAGAAATATAAAACACAACAACCAGGCTTCATTTGTCTGTTGCAGTACTTGAGAACACAGCCCAACACTCGCAACAAAGTTGTCAGTATTTACTCAGAGCTGCCCAAAGCCACAGGACCTTGGACACTCAGATGTTTGCAGGCCTGCAGAGCAGGACAGTTTAACCAGTTTTTCCATAACTAATCCACTAGAAATCTCCACGTTGTTTATTACAGTTGTTCCTAATTTTCTCCCCAATAAGGTTAGACTCTACCATTCGAAGTTCATATATAAATATATAAAACACTTCAAGTTTGGGCTATTTGTTGGGCTTGAGCCTATATCTAGCGGAAAAAAAAAAGAAAAAGATATTAAAACGAGACAAAGCTTTTGGATGTAGCTTAGCTAGTAAATGTTTGTCTGCTGGTACTGAGTGTTATTTTAATCCTTCTGAAAAGTGTTACACATTTCAAGGTCTGGAAAAGCAAACTGTAAAATCAATAAGTGATATTACTGCTAACTATGAGATTTTGTTAGTCCCTTAAATATATGTTTTCTTTGGGGAGTCTGGTATCCATGTAATAAGCACAAATTACTTAAGTACTATGCAGTAGACTATGTGAATATAATACACAATAATAATGACAATAACAGCTACTTACATAAGTAATAAAATCTTTTTTTAAAAAACGTTGTTTTGCATTGTAGTTTCAAACAGTGGAAAGCAAAAATAACCTAATAACTTCTGCATACTGCAGCAGTCCTGTGCTGAGGCTCCCCTAAGCTCTCTTCTGAGAAATAAGCAGAGGAGCAGAGTATAGATGAAAACAATCACAATATACAAGATGAGAGCCTGTGTAAGAGGAAAACTTCATAACACTTCATACTGTGTCACCATATAAGCTTAGCGATACAGAAAGTCTATAAGAAATGGTGCAAGCATAGAGTAGAACTTCCTCCGAATTATTTGTTATCCTTAGAAGCTATGGGACTTTCCCAAGAAAATATATCCTCCAGATCTTCATGTTTATTAATGCTCAACGGCCGTTCCTTCCTAGAAATCTCTAAACTCTTATAACACATTTACAGTTTTGGGGAATTTAAAACATCCTTTGGCATTTGATTCTGAAACTCTAAAATTTAATTGCGCACTGCATTAAAAAAAAAAAAAAAAAAACTTCAAGTATTCAGTTTAATAATTTTATAATTTTTGTGCTACAGAAAGAATTTAGCAAATCTTCCCTAGTTACCTTTCTAGGCCATTCACAATTTTACAGATCTATATCAAAATTCTTATTTTTTTTTTTAATTATTAACAGAGCAGCCTCAGTCTTTTCAGTCTCCACTCAGATAAAAGCTGCTCCATACATCCTTTCACCTACTCTAGTTCTTCTCTATGCTTTTCAGAGTTAAGTATAATAAAGAACAGGGTTATTTCACCTCCTTTCCTGCTCATTTATAAATATGTTAAGTAGTGAAAACAGAAGTATAAATGCATTACAAAATTCTGCTAGTTATCTCTATCCCCAGTGAAAGCTGACCATTTTTATCTCAACTTCCCTTTCTGTCTTTAAGTAAGAATCCACCAATTTAAGAACTGCCCACAACAGCTTTTGTGAAAGGATTGTGGAAGACTCTCAGCACACTCTACCCAGCACACCACTCAGACACAAGCAATCATAATCATTAACACATCTGGAAGAAAAAGTCTAGGAAAAAATCTGTTAGATTGGGAAGCTATGGGTTTTTGTCTTCAAATGGAGAAAAAAACAAAGTAGCTTTTATAACAAGTTTATCCATGCTCATTTTTTTCCCCTATTACTAAGCCTACCACAGAATCAAACCTTCTGGTTTGTCCTTCCCTAGAGATCTTTAAAAATGTACATCATTTCCATTTCTTAATTCTGAGACCACTGCAAGCAATATATTTCACATTTTTTCTCAGTTAATTTAGTAACTGAAAGCTGCTTTAAAACTCTTGAGTGGACAGACTTTGCCCTGGAGATTCGTAAGTATCAAACTTAAAAAAAAAAAAAAAAAAAAAGTTTTGTGCGTTACCATGAATCTAAATTTGGCTAGAATCACTGGAAGGAAAATAAGATCATGCTGCATCTTAGATTAATACAGACTATATCTGAGGATCACATTACTTATTTTCTGCTGGTGTTCGCACAGGACTAACTGCCAGCGTATACTACTAGATACTGAGGTCTTAGGTAGGATTTTGTGGGGGAAGAAACGGTACCTTCCTGTGTCTCTATAGTCAGGATTCTGCATTCCAGAGAGGTAAGAAAGTGCCAAGAATAAAGCAAGCAAGGTTTTTGTCGTCAGTTACACTATAATTTCAGTTTATTAACAACAAACTCCAGTGAAGTTTGTCTGAAATTTTATGGGTAAAATTACAACTAGTGGAGTAATATGGGAAAAAGTGAGAGAGTGTACAGAAGAAAAAAAAAAGAGAGATGGTTGTATTATAATTTCTAAATATTATGTATCTTAATTTACCTTAATATGAAGTTCATCAAATATTTGAAATCAAAAAGACAAGTAAACCCCATATGCTACCTGTCTCTATAATATACAATCTAGGCACTGCTTTAAAACCTAAATGCTTATGACTTTACAGGATTAAGCAGAATCAACTCTATAAATTACTCACTGTGTGGCACTGTTGGAGAGGTACTCAATTCTGAAGTTCTAGAAGAGAGTTTAAGACATTGTCTTTGACACTCACAAGATGGAACCCATAATGTCAAAAGAATTTCTAAAATTTGCATCACAGAACTACGGAATCAAGTGAAAATTAAGGAGCTTTTCACTGCCTAATAAATACTAAATTTCTACAGAAGAGAAAAAGAACACTCAATATGATCTAACCCTTGAAACAAATGACTAGCTCTTACACAACTTGGAACAAAAGATACAATAAGACACTTGGTTGAAAGGACAAGACTAAAATCTAGTCTGAAAAAGAAATCTGTGCGGAAAATCTCGCTGTCAAGAACTGAATGTCCAAAAGGAGACAGAGGAGTCCTAAAACTTTATTCGAATAAAGGGAGAGTCCACCGGGCATATCCCTGTGGGGTCTCTCAAATTGCTGGGGGACGCAGCCCCCCTTTTATCCTAATTTCCCGACCGAGGGACACCCTCTCCTTTTCCCCATTGGCCAAGATACTCAGAAGTTACAGCCTTCCCGGCCCGCCTACACCGAACTCCGGCCTCCCGCCATCTGTTCTCACCTGAGCTCACCAACTCCTTTGTCCCCCTTGCTGAAGAATGTGGGGGAATTGCCCTATTTCCCTCCTTTGTAAAGGCCCCATCTCCTTGCAGATGGCTCTTTTTGTCCTTCTCGGCTCATGGCTCCACTCAGTCTCCCCTCCCTTTGTCCTGCTCTTCAGCCAAACTGTGGAGAAACCCCCTTATTGATGAATACAGAAACTTGAGCATTCCGCTCATCCACAAAGCCAATAAAACAGAGAAGCCTCAGCACCTACTTCTTTTCTTACTATTCATATTGTACCTAGTCACTTGCCAACAGAGACAGAGCCCTACACAATCAGAGAGGTAAGAGTTATGTAGAACTACCATCAGATTTCTACACCATTGCTTCATTTGAGCCATCACACTGTGGAAGATTTCAGTTAAAATACATTTTATTTTGCACAGAACCAGGCAGAGGAAGGAAGGAAAGTGTCACATGGATGCTAATCCTTGAATGACCAATATAAAACTCATAAACCTAATAGTAGTCGCAGTCTTTCTCCCTCCTGAGACAAAATTTTAAGGACAGGAGACAGAGCTAGAACTTTGGCTGTGACAAGAAGATCACAGAGCTCCACATAAACACTCAGATGTCGCCTTTGCATAGTCTCTGCACAGATTCTTTGTTATTTGTACCTTAAAATAAGGTACATCTGAAATTAATTTCAGCATTCAAAACAGACTGTTCCAGAAATTTCTGAATCACCACATTGCAAGACTACACCCTTGCTCATGTTCCTGGTTTTTCTTCTTTCATTATTGTTTATATTTTCTAATTTGGCCAATTAGATGTACTAAAAAGGTCATAATTTAAAATCCAATTGTTTGAATTCAATTGCAAAGATGTCTCAAAAGAGAAAAAATCCAAAGATGTCTCAAAATTTTGGAGTCAGAGTTAACCAAGTTAAGATTTTTTCAGACATGTAGCAGTGAATTAATTAGGCATTCAACATTTTTATTTGCTTGTTTTGAACACAGATAATCTTCTGCTCTTTTCAGTTGACTTGCCCTCTACCACTCACAAATTGAAAAATACGATCAGTGTCATTAATATTCTTTGTATGTACCTCAAGTATATATTAGCACAGTTTTCTTACTGGGAATACAGGTTTTCTATGTAAATCTTAGGAAGAGTTATAAATATAGTAACACATAATATTGCAGAAGTTTTATCAGCACTACAAGAGAATAAGGTGAAGATATATGACTTTATATTTTATTGCTGTATGGGATCATTGGCATTTTTAAAAACTATTTTCCTCCTGCTACATTTTGTTAAGGAAATGGGTAATTAGAGTCAGATTCACGTCCCAATGCAGCATAAGCATTTCCTGCCCCTCCTCCACCCACCAATATCAATTGGAATAGAACTGAATCCTTCCAGAATAAGTCTGTATAACAGCAATCTTATTTAGTGTTCTTCTAAACATCCTTCTGAACCATTCCTTAGGTATTTAGGTTTAAATTCAGGTCTGAATCTAGAATCTCATTATCTTTTGTTAATTAGTATTTTATCTTCTGTGGCTTTCTGGAGGTGGATTATTTGCAACTTCATTTCAAGTTGGCACCTTTCACCATTTTTTCAAAACACTAAGCTTATCTTGCCCCAGTAGCTATAAATAGGGTACTCCGACCGCAGCACCAACTGCAAGAACTGGGCAGCAAGGAAGAGAGGCAGCATTGACGCTCTCCCTACTCCTCTCCGGTTAAGGAACGTATCTAACACTGTATTTCCAGAGTTGTTTTTGCTGCTGAGCCTCAAAGTGTGAAATCTCTCTCTCTCTTTTTTTTTTTTTTTTTTTTTTAACTGTCCTCAGAAACAAATTCTCAACACTAAGCACGGTTTGACCTTCACTGCTTCTCAGGAGCTGTTTTATGAATATATAAAACTGAGAGAAACTCTTTTTTCCCTTTTCCCCCTTTTCTCCAATGGGTCATATGTTGAAAGGCAATTTTGAGTAACTCTTCATATTGTATAGCTATACATTTTAGCAGAAAGAAAAGCATTAGCAGCATACAAAACAATATCTATAAAGCTGGTGTCTCCCTGATTTACCTTACCACTTAATAGTGAGAAAGGCACTCCCTGTAGAAGTTCTTGGACATTAAATTGACATCCAGTACTTACATATAAATATGGAGAGACCAGAAATTCATATAGAAAGAACAACGAGCTGGAATGTCAGGAAGAATATATAAACTACATATAACGTGTGTTCCGAGTACTCCATCACAAAATAAACACAGAGCTAGCAGAAATAAAGACTACAGTCCTCAAAAGTTTCCCTAGAGATCAATAATTTGTGAGCAGAAAGGATATTAGTGTTCATTGGCTGCTGAGTTTGACATTTATCATTCTTCAATAGACAGGACAAGGTTAATTCTTGGGATCTGGTCCAGCACACAGGAACTCTATGGCCCCCTCTGCAATACACTGCCTTAACCAGTAGTTCTTATGAGAGCATTTCTCCATAACATTTGAGGCAGTCTTTTAATCTTAGAGCTAAAGGATTTGCCTCTGCTGCAATGCTGAGGTAAGTCTATTTGAAGGCTCTAGATATTAAAATTTACTACTGAAACTACTCTGGTATTTGTCAAGACAAACCCTCCTTGAAAGTGATTGGCTCCACATAGAAAGCAAAGGATGGAGTTAGTAGAGACATCTGCAGAAGAATCTAACCTGAAGATCAAGCTTGTAACCTCCCCCTCCAGCAATAAGACTACTCTGCACAGCAGCTATATGGCTGTGACAGCTACTGTCCTTAAAATTCCCTTCTTCATACTAACACTTACTGTATCCGCTGTTTGGCCTCACAGGGCTGTACAACCTCTCACAGTTCATTAAAGTGGAAGTTACACCACAGACTAAAGGATGATAACTTTCAGCACCTCAAAACATACAAGATTCGTTTCTTTGCCATTTATGGGAATAGGTAACAAATTAGTATTTCAGCCCATTGCCCAGGGTATGTGATGTCAGAAAACTGAACAGCTCTCCTCCCTTTTCCCCTTCTTATCAAGGGAAAAAAAAAAAAAAACAGGGCAGACTAAAAGCCTGCAGAAGTCTGCTTCAGTCAGGAATTAAAACCACTCTCTTGAACCTCAGACTAACACTTCAGTTGAAGCATCATCCTTCCAAACTCAGCAAGTCCTGAGTCACAAGACAATCCTTTCCTGTGCAGTCTTCTCTCCCTTTATCAAGCAGAACAAAAGCAAAACTCATTTTGTTGCCAGTGCCACAAAGAGCAGCTCCTGTCAGTCATTAACAGGAAGCACAGATACCAAAGAATGGGAACGTGGCAAAGAAATAACACCAGGTCAAACACTGGAATGCCCTCTACAAAGCTTATTCAATTGATCAAGGGTGAAAAGGGTTAAAAGGAAAATGAATATTGTATAAAATCAGGACATTTTGTACTCCGAGTTCTTCCAGAATATTTGTAACCATAGACTGTTAAACTTAGAGTGCCTTTGTAAGTATTTTTCAATGCTGGTAGTGTCCTTTCCTAGGGCTATTCAAATCCTTTAAGTTTTCATGGTTTGGCTAATCCTATTTTTTTAAATCGCATTAAGACCATTAAGATCCTTCTTACGTATTATGGACGGTGAGAAGAATGAACACATACCTTGCAAAGATAGCCAAACAAGTCTCCCACAGGACAACAGACAAGCTGGCTGGGATCCATCAGAACCACATTTAACTTCAGTACACAGTGGTGAAAGACACGGTTAAAGGATTGGGTAGCCTCCAAAATACTTCCCGAGAGCCCTGCTGCTGCTTTTAGTTCTCCTAGGTTTCATAACCTGTCTGGACAACAGACAATGCCATTTTTTCCAGTCATTATAATAAATACTTTACCAGTAAGAACATAAAAACCTATCACACACGGTTTTGCTGATGACTCAACATATTAAAAAACACAGGACATTCGCTTTTATGGTGAGTGTACTAACAGGCCTCAACCACAGACATTTCTGCTTGCCTTAGTTTCCAAATGCCATGTAGAGGTGCAAGTTGAAAATTGCTTATTTTTATGCTTCTGTGACCAGAAAATGTCTGGAGTTTGAAAGTAGGTATGCTGCACTCCATATTACAATTTAAACTTTTAAATTGCATTCAGTGAACTTGAAGTTATGTTTAATGACTTGTATAAGGTAGCTCACTGATAGCCCTGAAATCCTTTGCTCAGCTACAGGTCAGTAAGGCTGTTTTTCACAGTTGTAAACCAAAATTTGTGCACCCTCATCTACATGCGTTTGAGACTTAGTTGGCACATTGCTCAGAGACCAACTTGTTCTTGACAATTCTGCTAGTGAAGGACTGGAATTAGCACCGTTTGGGATGATCAGCTGTTACAGTAAAGGCATCTCTTCACCAAGAAATGCTCTGGCACCACTGTTCTACCTCACAGGGGCCACTGAAGTTTGTTTTCCACCTGCTAACCCATTAATTTACAGCCACTAATAGAACTGATTTTAATTGAAAAATCTAACCACAAACATAGCCATGCTCCATTTCTTATCCTTAAACTGTCCAAACTACCCTTAGTATCCTTGCAGATAGTCTTTTAATTATGCAAGAGGTACATGTTTTTACCAAAATGCACAACTGAATGGTATTCTTCCATACACACAGCTCTCTTCAACGCCCTGGAGTTTGAAGCTTTACCTGCTGAAAAACACTAGCTGCGTGTATACACAATTTGTGTACATAGCCTAACATGCTATTAAATTTTCAAGTACTGTGGAAAACTAATTTTCCTAGAGATTGTTTTCCCTCTCAGACCATAAAATTCTTGGGTGTAAATGTGTCCTCAGCATTTTCTGAGACATGTAATGGTTAGGTTGCTCACAGCTCTATTCAAAGCAATGTAACTTTGGTAGTTCTCAAGGCTATAAACCTCTCTCTCTTGCACTGCAAATCATCACAGAAAAGTTTGGTGTGACAGGCTAGGACAGACCTATGCTATTATCTCTTAAATCAGTAGCTCTATTGCTTTCCCTGAATAGTGCTATGCCTGTTAAGTTTAAATAATGCTGACAAGATAAAGTAAGTCCTATCAACAGCAAGCTATGTATCCCCTAGAAAAAAGCACCATTAAACTAACACAAAAATATTGTGCTTTTCATATTAAAAAGAACACTTTTTGTGCATATGATTATGTTACTTACAATTACTGCACAGGAAGACTTGAAGTCACCCCAGGTCTGTTCCTTCAGTTTTAGAGATTGCCATTCTCCATATCACAGATAAGAATAATATATTAAGAAGTGTAACACGGATAGCAAAACCACATTGTATCATACTTCCCTATAAGTCCATCTTATCTCGAGTTAAATAAATAGGGTTAATACAAAGAAGAGCAAACCTTCAGAAAGCTTGAACTGGATCTTTTAGGCCAGTTCCTGAACACTTAATTAAACAGAGAGTTAAGGCATTCAGCACCATACAGAAGACATACTATTTTAAGCCCTAAAGGGTCAAACATTTTATTTCTAAGCCAAAGCTAAATATTTCTGGGGTTGAAAACCCCAGGGTTATGCATACATACTACAAACAAGCTTCTGAAGAAGACAGAGACAGTTACATGTGGAATAATCTAAATTCACTTTAAGCAAAATGAAGACTATCCAGAAAAGACTTCTCCCTACTAGTAAGATACCATAAGTGATTGCGATTTGGATAACAAATAGAACAATCTGTTCTCAACTTACACACGTGATCAATGCAACACAGATGAAATAGAAATTAGCCTAAGGAATGATTACTTTCACCATCCGTTGAACTCAGCATGGTTGAAAAAAAATGCTCACAATTTCAGACTTTCTTGGAGAAACTATTGGCAAGAACATCAAATACCACCCATAGAATACATTTTGCTGATGTGGACATTAATCGTTCAGGATTTACAGGACCTGACTTTTCTTCCAAGGAAACGGTGGTGTGACTATGTAGCAAACAAACCAATGACCTAATTAATGATCATGTGCAGTTAATTTATAGCCTGACACCCAGTGTTAGGTTCTCACTGTAGGTGCCAGAACACCTGCTTCCTTTCCAAATTGAGTTTGTATAATTGCCTCAGCTTTTTCCACTCTTTACTTTTTTCAATAGTTTCCAAAAAGGAGAGGAAGGCCTACCTTCTAAAACAAAGTGAAGAGACTGAGTTTTCTACTACTTCAAGTATACAACACAGTATGTATTTCAGTTTTTTACTTCTTTGTTACTGACTTGCTGGTCTAGAGTAAAGCGTGAAAAAAATAAATGAAATGGAAGTCATTCCTTTCAAGGAAAAATCTCCACAGGAAGAAGACAGCAAGAGCTAGGCCAGCAGTTGAGAAGATGATTTTCTTTAGAAGCAGGTAAAATTAGACTGCTGCCTTAAAGTCTAGACAATAAAAATAATCCTGAGGGGGAAGGAAAAAAAAAAAAAAAAAAAAAAAAAAAAAAAAAAAAAGGAAGGAGGAGGGAGCAACGAGAGAAGGGGTCTTTGACAGAGCGAGCACCGAAAGCCTCAGGAGCACAGCTGACTCATGCACGGATGAGGGTTACTGGGCTGAATAGATGGCCATAAGTAAATAAAAGCATGCTAATAGGAACCAGAAATTGGGTTTAAATAATAAAGGCTGCTATACCCTCAGTACACTTTCTTTGGGATGTTTCAGTTACTTTAATCAGCTACTCATTGCCAGCTCCCAAAGAAGAACGTACAATACCTCCTACCGCTTCCATTAGCGCAAAAGGCCAAACTGAAGGGTTATTCTCTAAGCCTACCTTAATCCAAGAGGAATCACATTGTTTCACCTACTGAGATGAGGTGACGGCTAAGCTGTCACCTGCATTGTGCAATTAAGAAGTAAAAAGGGAAGCGCACTGGCACTGTCAGCCTGTGTTAGCCTGGTAATCCAATTTAATCTGTACTGAACTAGAGGGCTACTTTATGAGAAAAATGAAGCTCAGTGTTGGAAAGAGTCCTCCAGTGAACAGAGAGGAAAGATAGGAGGGGTGGTCCGTAATCATACAGCCAAGATAACATGATCTTAACGCAGCTAAGCTTCAAAACTTCTTACTCCCTGCAGAATTATTTGTTTAGGACTTCCAGTCCTTCAAGGGTACTGTCTCACATATTACACAGATCAGATTGGCTCTATTATTACTAAATAATCCAATGAGTTTACTTACTTCTGCTGTTGGTTGTAGGTATAGCTAATCTCAGCCATCCTACCTGGACACAATAGAAAGTCTGATGGGATTCCTGAACCCCTAATATCTCACATGCATGTTGAAAAATGAACTGTGAAGTGTATGCTCAAATAGGGCCTTCCACCTACTCATCTCATCAATTATATGAGTGATTACACATATAATTGTCATATAATCATCATTAATTCCTTCTTACATATTCCCACTGGCACAAAAGTGCTTCTGTTACTAAAAATGAAGGAGGAATGAAAGTACAAATTGATCTGAACATTCCTGGGGCTGGGGCAACAGGAGCGCAAATATAATTTAACTTGGGTAAATCAAGGCATTTTCTTTGCTGCTACTCAGCAAAGAAAAAACACAGACACACAGAAAAATGAGAAGTTTTAATCAAGGAATTTCATGAAAGACGCTCCTGAAGAACAAGACACTAAGCAAAACAAATTTGTTACCATTTATTGTGTAATGGATAGCCAGGCATGGAGGGCAGTGGGACAGGGGGAAAACACACACACACACAAGTAAACAGAAAAATGAAAAAACATGCCTCACTTATTACAACTACAAGGTGTGATCTGAAAATAGAAATCAAAGAATAGAGGCGGTACAGGGCTCTTGCTCTCTGAGCAAGAGAAAGAAATGTGGTTATTCTTAAGTACCTTTTGAATTGTATTTATGTTGTCTTTCATGTTTTCTCTATTTTGCGTCACATCTGCTTGTATGAGTAAGAATTAAACTGCCTCAATACATGCTCAAACATTATCCTCTTTTTAATTAATATGAGAAATGCAGTGAAATGGCAATGATGTCCTTTGCACACATACATAAAAATAGTTATTTTTTCACTTTTTTTTCTTTTCAACTATGCACTTATAAGATTCAGCTGCTGCATTCATTAAAGGAAATATATTAAAGGAAGACTTCAGACAACAGAAGTTTGTCCATGGAAACACATTTCACTTTTTCAAAAAGTGAAATACAGTTCACCTTTAGGATTTCTCTGTCAGCATAATTTTATTTATCTCAGCAGTATCCCAAGTCATAGTAGTGAAAAATGAGTAAAACAAGTACTACCCAGTATCAACCTGAAATTCAGATATAGGAAAGAAAAAAAAAAAAAAAAGTGGGGGGAAGGAGGGAATTTGTTCTAGAGATTATGCATGTACCACAAATGTACATTTTTTCCCATCTAGAAGTTATGGTTTCTAATAATTTCAATATTATTTTGTCTGCAAATTGAAATAAAATAAAAATTAAATATTTCAAAGTACTTTGAATATGTTAAAGAAGCAACAATACTCCAACAGGAACATACAAGATTCAAAAAGGAGAGTTCATATTCCACATATTCCATCATCATATTATAATTGGGGTTTCTTTATTTTTTCCCTTTTTTGTTTGTTTTTAAACTTTCAGGTACCTGTGTTTGCTAAAGAGTGTATTAGGCATAAAACAATAAAGAACCATTGAGAGTCAAGTTTTGAAAGGCAGTAAGCTCCCTTCAGGTCTTTGAAAAGTTAAAGTTAAAAAGTAAGTTTTACAAACATTTTACAGCAATAGTAGTGACAGGCAGGCATAACTCCACAATGAACATGTGGTATACACATATCTAGGTATCACCTCTTAAAAAGGTAGCTCTTTTTCAATAGTGGCAACTCCACAAACTCCACCTTGCCTAACCTAACCACTTCTGACACCTTCACATACCTCTGAAAGTGCTTTTATCACTACAGATTGAGAGATATTTCAGCCACATGTGGCAAACGTTACTGGCAACACTACTTCCATTTAAAGCTGCAGATGGTGATACCATAGCTGAGAACATGCTTGGCAGGACAGAGAATCATCTGCCCAGCCACTGAGGCCACATTGCTTAGCAGCCTGCAAAAGTCAGAGTGATTATGTGCAGTGAAATCAAATCAACTTAGGCCAGGGAACATTCTGACTATCAGACTTAATGGATACGACAGCAATTCTGCCTGCCTGGAGTTCTCACCCACCCTGTCCTGGAATCTTCCTTTCATGCTAAGACACTGCTGCTCCTTTTGCCGATTGCTTTGTAAGAGATGGGCTCAGTTGTTCCTTCTGTCCTCTTATTTCCATTGCATCAGCTTATGAAGGCTTCCCTTTATAAGGCCGACTTCATTCCAGAGAAGCTCCCTCTATAACTTATACAGAGCTTCCCTGTGCAACTTCTTCTGTATCTGCCACCAGTATTGCCATCATGCCTATGGCACTAGGATACACGACTTCTCCTATAAGAGTTAGATTGAAAGCTCCAAGAAATCAACAGAAAAGTTTCCTTATAGGACAGCAAAGCACAATGAAGTAACAGGATCAACGGTCAGATTTCAGGAGTAATAGCAATAATTCCATGGCTCCCGAGTTCCGTCAGGCAGCATGTTAAATATTGCCTTTGACTAAGCTGTGGTTAATTTAATATAAAAATCATTACCTTTGTAAACAACAATTATCATTAAAAAGTAAAATTCAAACTTGTCCTATTTGCATACAAGTATTACATACAGTATAAAATACCCTCTCTACATTAAAGAAGAAATACAATTCTCACTGAGAATATTTGCAGTTGTGAACACAAACCTTGCAGAAGTTAAAAGCACCATAACCCTAACCCTACATAAAACTGAACAGAAGTTTCTGAAATCAGCAATAAGTTTTATTCCCCAAGACTCTCATCATCAACAGCAACCATGCCTCCAATTGCCTGCTGCCTCCCTCTCACCTGCCCATAGTTCCCTTACTCTTCACTAAGTAATCCCTGCTTCTCCTACAGTCTATATCTGCTTCCTATAGACTCTCTGCATTGCTTGAAGATGAAGGTGTGACAATACAGTACTAATAAGAATTGAAGAATTACCTTTACAGTACAGCTCTGGTTTGGTAAACAACAAATCTTTTGCATAGACATATACATATATATATATATATATATATATATATATATATATAAAGTCCAAGCCCATTGCTGAAATGCAAAGTATGGACAGAAAATTATCAATTCCCAGACATTAGCATATTTCTGAAACTATAAAAACTACATAAAGTCCCATCTAGAAAAGCCAAACACTGAAGAATTTGCTTTTTATAGGCTAGACTGCTGTCATTCCTTGTCAAAAGCTCCTTAACATATTTCATGAAGAAAGAATATAAGAATATCTTGCAATACTATTATGATTACAGCACATGCCTTAGTCTTCCTACTTTTTTGGTAGCATTTTTAAGACAAATAACTGAGTTAAAATTCTTATGCTAAGATTAACATGTGGACATTTTCATGTCTTGTCTGATGTGATTTGCAGTCAGTCTTTAGGAACAGAATGAAACTCTCCCACTCATAAAAGCATATCTTGGCATGGAATGAAACATTCCCCTCCTCCCACACAGGCACAACTGTATATTAACTTTTAAAATCAGGAACACTCCCTGCAGTAAGGATCAAAGGAATCATGTGAAGAAAAGTGCAGAAAATGGAATGGAAGAAATTCTTGATGGACTTCAGAAAGAAACAAGGGTGTTGCATCAGTCAGACTCTACTTGGGCACTTCGCATAAACAACTCTGACTTTCTGTGCTCCAGAACTGTAATTGCTGGTTCAGTTCTAGAAAAACTACTTTGCTTAGCTCATCACTAGCTTTCTGACCTGCCTTGAGAAGCAGTCTCCATTGACCCACTAGCAAAATCCACGCCCTCCAAAACAGAGACATGCGAGGCTGCTGACCTACAGACCCAGTCTCACAGCCAAAGGTGTCAGGGCAAGAGAGGCTTCCTAAGCTGTGCCAACACTAACTTCAAGAAATACCTAAAGAGGCTAAATGAATGGCACAATATCCTCAGCTGAAATCTGCCCCTCGCAGATAGTCACAAGACAACAAAAGCTAAACCAGTGGCCAAATCAAATGGAGCTAAACATTCAGGCCATGTATACTTAACTCAGCCCATCAGGCTTCCAAATCATACATATTTTTCTGCTTCATCTTACACTATGGAATCTTATAGCACCCAGTTAATGAAAATCAAAACAGAAAAAAAAAAAGGGGGGGGGGGGAGGGGGAAAAAACACACACATAAAACCTGAAGTAATAATCCATCTATATTTTTCAGTTTTTGGAAAGCATAAATAACTTAATTGCTGTGTCTACCAAACTTGATTTACTGGACGCATCATTATTTAATACAGATGCCTTTTCCATTTTGTTCATGGGGTGTATATAGGACACATAAGTCCTCAGTGAGGATATGCATTCCTTAGATAATATAATACTAATCAGCCTTATCATGAGCAGTTAGAAAGCTAGCTGGATTTCCAGGATGAACACCCAATACTGCTAAGTGAGAAATCAATACAGCTCGATAGAGTATTTTGCAAGACAAACATTGCTCCTACTCCTACACAACGTCAGGCACAGCACCCTAGTGGAGAATGTCTCGCCCAGAGTTGCAGCAGAGAACACGCTGTACGAGCAGGCTAACGTGTCAGCCCACCCAGGTATCTGGTGGCATGTACTTGATAGAAAGATAGCTCCATTTCCTGGGCAGCAAACAAGATATTCTCGAGAAAGTCAGATATGCATTGCATTTGGCACAGATATGATTGCTTATTAAAATGAAGCATAGTTTTACAATTTTAAAATAAGAATATTCATAATCTGAATGCCAAAAAAGGTACTGTATAATTCTAGAACAATGTTACTTGCAAATAGCATGCCTAGAAATAGAATTATATAATACTAATCAAAGATAGTTTCTACACAAAATAATTTGTATCACACGGATCAGGATCATAGTGCTATGAAGCTATTGGTTTTAGCTGATATTTTTCCCCCCTTAGAAACAAGGTGTTAAGCTTTTCCTGGGATTCAAAGTGTCATGTACTGGGGAACCCAAAAAACTGAGCTGTGCCACAACTCCAGTCCAGGTGGTGGAAAGGCTTTATCACCCATTTCACAAATCATGGCAGCTTTCTCCCACTAATCTGTACTGAATCCCAGCCTCCAGTGCTACACAGAAGTTAGGGAAAAAAAGCTCATCTCAGGATTGAACTGTGGGCTTTCCTGACCTAACACAGGCCTGTGGGAAGAGAACAGAGTGGCTCCCTTTTAAACTAGACTCTCTCCAAAAATGCAAAACCTTGTATAATAGGCTTTTAAAAATAGTTGCTATTTTTGGTTTGTCTAAAACTTTTTTTCAAATTCCTCCTGCTCATCCAGAGCATGTATAACAATGATAGTACTAAAACTAACAGCTATAAACTGAGCACTACAATTCTGGTCTCTCATTGCAGGCATCTTGATAAAAGTCTTGAGAGAAATGGAAGCAGACACATTTGTATTAAGTGTATACACCTACTAGTTTATACGGCATAGAAAATCCCCATAGCGACTTCTCTGTCCTAATCCAGTACACATGGGTCCCAGTTCCACAGCAGTGTACACACACATACTTTCTAGCTATATAAATTCCACATTTTTGTATCAAGTAGTTTTTGTCTCCAACATCACCTGCACTTCAGTCAGCAAACCAGCCTCACTGCTGCCACTTCCCCTGGCCTAGCCATTTCTTGGGAGGAAACATGCTTTTCTCCAGGCAATGTTCACCATTCAGTGCCTAATGCCTGGACACTTCCAACAATCTATAACAAGGCAAAAAAAGGGGATGACAGGCAGATAGCCATCTTCAGCCTCAAAACTGGTTTGTAAAAGTACGTCCTGTGCTTAAATAATTTTGTGTTTAAGCACTGAATCTGAGCTTAAGTAGTAACTCAGAATTTTGTCCAGCACCTAGAACAACTTCATTTCAACTTTCATAGATTCCCTGAGTGCAAAGGGATTTTTATATACTACCCAGTGATCCTAGGATGAAATTTGAATTAGAACATGTCTGTCTGCTGGGCGTTTGTTTGGAGGCTTTTTATTTGTTTTTTGTTTAGAGTTTTCTGCAAAACCCATATATAACACATGAAATAATTAGTTGTATTTGAATACTGTGGCACAGATTTATTTTCCATGTCTTTTTAAGGCTATTTCAATATGACCCTAGGGCAAATAACAATGAAAAGCTGGCCAACAGGAAAATGCTTTCCATGTCTTTCTTAGCATCACAGTTAGGAAATAGCTACACTGGCATCCTTGCCAACAAGGTTCACATGTCAGCTGCTGCTTGGATTATTGAGAAGTAACAGTCCAAAGCAGCCATCCTATAAAGGACCGTAAATTAGTGGATCTCTATTCTTCATTTCAAAAATATTTTGAAGCACAGCATGAAGGATCAGCTGCAACTGAACTTGGGAAATACCATTTTCTGCAGACTTGGAGCAATGCAGCACCCACTTGGGCTTAAGAAATAGCTCTTTAATGAGTTAATCTGAACACTAAACACAGAAAATCTTACTACTTGTTACACTGTAGCAGCATTTCTGTACATAGAAAGAGTGAGCACTACAAGATCTGTCGCACAGCCACAAATCCCCTTCCCAGTTACAGCATACATAGACAGTTATACAGTTATAGCAGAAAAAGCAGAAAAAGAAGGTGCAAGTTTCGCTTGTGAACACATTTACCAGAACAGTCAGGTCTATGTCAGCTCTTCCACTACGTCCTCAAAAGACTAGTCTCACATAAGCCCAAACCAGCTTCAGATGCGAATTCTTACTAACCAAAGATAAGTGCAGCCCTCACCTAATCCCTTCAGGTTCTTTCAGTTCCTGTCCTCCTCCATACTTCATTTCTACCTAGTGAAAGAAACGCTACTCAGTTCCTCAGCAGAAGACTTTTGCACTCCTGCAGTCCAGGAGCTAGGACACACACCTTATAAAGGTTAAGATACTTATTTGAACTGAGCTGATCTTACTACCACTAACACAGAGACAACATTCTGAATTAGGTTTACTGAAATTGTTGAGAATAAAAACAGCTCTGCTTCATGCTGGAAAGGGAGAGCAGATATGCTGGGACAAAATGCAGGAAGGGCATCTTCTACACGACTAGTATTATAACACAACGTTTTGTTATAACAGTGCATTGAGTTGCACAGAAAAGCAAACACTCTCACAATTAAAACACAAAATGTTGAGACTAAATTTGTCTCAGTATTTAAAGATAAAGGATAAAATTATTTCAGACAGGATGATTCTTTTCCAAACAACACGCTTATGACTGTAAAAAAATGTCCTTTTCAATTAAGATACTGACACTGGCTTTTGAGCATTGCAAGTTTGTTAATTTTATGTAAAGCAAAATAAAATTATATTCTCAATGGACTCCAGCAAATTAAATGAAAATATTTCCAGCAGCTAATTTGAAAAGAGATATCATTATAGCACTGTGTTGAATCTTATCTGTAGCTACCACTTAAACTTCTAGTCACGACACATTAATTCAAAACAAAATAGCAGATTGTAATGTGGGCTGATATCTGAAGGCATTTCATGAGCATGTTCATGTTGAAGTCTAAATTTTACATGATCATTAGCAAGATTACCTTTGAACCAGTTACAAAACCATTTTCTCATCTTTGTTCTAACACTGAATTAGCACATGGCATTTCAAAGTTTAGTATGATTTTTCTTCCCTTGACTTCATTGACCAGATTAGCTAAAATAAGACAGAACACAAAACTGGAGATCATTTTCTCCCAATAGGGGTGCAAACCTCTCAAACTGCCCATCTTTCAAATTCCCAAATTCCGAATTCCCAAAAGCCAGGTTATAATCGTGACAATTACTACCACACTCATCGTTGTTGTTGTTGCACTGGGACTAGGATTTTCTTTTGTTTGCTTGTATCCAGTAGAATGGATGCTTCAATATGTTGTTAGACGAAAAATTTGTTTTGACACTTGTCACTACATCTTAAGCTAGTAAACGAATGTGGTTCTTAATCAGTACAGACAAAAGTACTGTAGCTTTTGATGAAAATTATGATTTCTAACTGGCTTTGCATAAACCATTCTAACATAATGCCAAGCCCTCGACGATAAGCGCTGCTAGGAAACATCATTGGGCAGCTCCATGCATGCAGACGGTTAATTATGACTTTGGTAGAGAACAGTTCAAGAGATTATGTACAGTTACAATGCAATTAACTCTTGTTTATCTTTTCTTATATATCTACAATGTTAGTGTACGTGTAGAGCATACAGGCTTTGCAAATCATTTTTAACCTCTCTGTTCAGAGGGGCCAAAAACCTATGAGGATTTGTATGCCTTTTCTTTTTTGCAGGAGAAAGTAAATCACATTTGGTTTACAACCAAACCTCCCTCTGTCTCTGGTGCTTGTTTTCATGATTCCATATATAAAAACCAGCTAGATCTATACTATAGCCACCTGCTGAAATTTCAACACCAAAATAAGATCTATAATTGGATTTGCAAAAACAGAAGCTCTGAAATTACAGCACAACAGGCCCAAAATTTGCAGTAGGGATAGTGGAATTCTGCAGCAGTATTTATAAGTTGCTGTCAGCAGTTGTACACCCACAGAATCTACTATTAGCAGAGAGAGAAGAAGAGAGGAGAAAAAAAAAAAAGAAAAAGAAAAAGAAAAGAGCCCACATACACAGCCTCTTACTTTCAGCAGCTCCACTTTTATTGCCCTTGCATGAGCTTTTCCCTCCCTTCTCCCACAAAAAGGGTGTGTAGGCTCCATGTTAATTAAAACTCAGTTACATTTATTAATGTTCTGCATTCTCATATAATTCTATGACAATTAAAATCCACAGGCAAGGCACAGATAGAACATTCTAGTCCATTCTTCAGGCACAACCTTAGTTTGCAGCTTTGCTTACACCCAAACACATCCATATTTTGTTTCCTATCTCCTACTGCAGTAGTAACTGCAGCTCCTGGTGCAGACATAACGTCAGAGTGCTAGGATTTGAGCCATTGCACCGACTAGGATTGGCCAAATCAGGGTTCAACAATATCAGTGGCTACTCTGCTTTGGTGATCCTCAGGTGCCACAGAATGCAGGAGGATCATCTTCAGAGCATTACATTGACCACAAAGATCTTGATCCAACTCAGAACAAGGGTACAAAACTAATCTAAACTCTCTTGAATTTAAGCACCTAATAGAGAGCACTTCATATAGATGTCCTATAGGACAAGGAAATTACAAGGAAGATCAGTTAAGCAGAGAAAGAAAGTAAAAACTGGGAGAATAAAGGCAGAGAACAGAGGCAGGGAAAGTAAATTAGTTAAAACTTCAGGACCTGAATGAATCCACAAAACCAGATTCAGCAGAAAGACTGCAAGGCATCGTGCCATATGAGCCTCTCTCCTATTACTTCAGCTCTGTGGTGCAGAAAGGGTTCCTACAACAAGGGTCAGGATCACCTCCCAGCGTAAGTCTGACAAAGCAAAGCCAGCTAACACTCACGCAGTAACACTCATTGACAAAATGAAGGAACTGAGCATTCAAAATCAAATTTAGCTCCATTTTACACTGTAAGCACATAGAACAATTTAAGTATGGAGGCCATAACATTCTCCCTTTGAATTCAGGGACCAACAACACTATTACTACATCAACTTGTGACTCTTTCAGAGCACTATAGGACTGACGATCATTTTAACTCAGGATTTGTAGCATAGTGGGTACACACCAGCAAAGTGAGTGCTATTAGGAACTTCCATAGAAAAAGAATGTCTGCTTGAGATCCAGGCAAGAGAATATTTACTTCCTCTACCACACCACTCCTAAAAAGTGTGGTGCCCTGCTTCTGTGACCTGCTTTCTAAATGTCAAACACCTTCCCCAAATCTTAGGTTGGGCAAAACATAGAAAAGCCAGCTCTAGCAAGCTTATCAAGCTACCATTTTTTGTTCACTTAGCAGCACTTAGTATATTCCTCACATATCTTCAGCCATGGTTCTTCTATATTATTTATATGGAAGTTTGAGCCTGTATAGTTTCTTCACCTTTGCATCATTCAGAGAGCACACACTGTCAGTTACCACAGCTCTCAGAGTACTCTTTAAATTATTCAGACAGGTGCTGTAGCTTATGAACCCTAGTATCTTTACAGGAGTGATTAAATGTCTTTTTTCATTTCTATGCAAACCAAAGTGTTATCACCCCCATGTATCAAAAAAGCCATAAAGTAGCCTAGAAGTTTATGACACCATATCTCTATGCCTGCTCTTGTTTGGGCTCCCATTCTACCTATGTGGTGTGCCAGAGAGGTGATCCACCTTTTAACAGCCAATCTGCTACCAGCACAAATTCCACTCCACACAAGGCCACATTCAGCCCACCTGTTCTCCTACCCTTTCACCTCCAAACTTGTCACACAGTGCTGTCTATCTCCAGCCCTTTGCCCACCATGATATTTGTACTTTCCAGTGTCACCCGAGCACTCTTCCCTTCCAACCCAGCTGCTCAGTCTTCAACCTGTTCCAACCAGCTAACCTCCTTTCTGTCCTTCACAAGCACCCTGCTACCTCAGAGCAGTTAGCCCAGGATCCTGTCCTTTACAGTAACATTAGGAGAAGCTATTAAAAACAACAACAACACAACCTACCATTTTCTGCAATCCATCCCCAGCATCCACAAGTGTTGCATGAGGAATGTTAGAGCGTATACCCCCACCTACTTCTTTAGGATCCATTTACAGACCTGTCTCTGCATGAGCTAATCTAATGCCTTTTCAAACCTGCTGATACTCTCACAACCTCCTTAGAGCAGCAAACTTTCAGAAAACTCTCAGCTGACCATGAGATACTCTTCTTGTGTTATAACTGCTTGTCTGGAGTTTGGCACTGCCACAGGATGGTTTAGATTTTTTTTTTTTAAAATGAATACATTACCTCTCATTTACCTATCCTGAAGCTTGATCTACCACTTTCCCCCCTTCTGTCACTCTCATGCCTGAGCTCATAAGGTCCTTCCAGAGTTCCTCACCACCAGCACATCATTTGCCTTTCCAGGCAACATTAGCATTGCCTGCAATCTTGGCTGTTTCCCTGTTTGTCCCTTCTCTGAGTCTGACAGTGGTGTTATATAAAACTGCTTCCAGCATTGATCCCTGCAGATCCCTCTCCTGGCTCTTTTAAATCTTGCAAGTGATTATCATCACAGTCTCTCACTTGCCTCTTGGCCTTTAAGATTCCTTTCATTTCACAAAATAACCACCTTTCCTCCCACCCCGTGACAACTGATTTCCGTAATACTCTTTGTTGTTAAACCTCTCATGAGTCTTTGATATATCTTCCATCCTGGAAAATAGGATGGGAAACTACTATTTTTCCCTCCTCCTTTAGAATGGCCACAGTATCTGGATTTTCTCAGGTCACTCAGCTTCCTTGAACAGGGGAAGCATGGCAGAACCAAGTAACCAGCTTGTTGCTTCCAAGGGAATAATGATCTTGCTAAGGGCAAGAAATGCCCTGTGGCAAAACAATTCACAGAAACAGGGGAGGAAAGAGGCATTTGGGTCAGCATTCATTGCAAAGTAGTAAGTGGAGAACTTGTTTGTATTGAGAACTTTTTGAGTTGAAGGAGCAGCAAAGGAGGTGTTTTTTTTTTTTTTTTTTTTTTCTTCCCCCCCTCCCTATATCCTGTACCTACCAGGACAGATTATGCTCTTATCTGATCACTTTCAGAGAGCATTCCTCTGGCTTTGTGAAGAAAAAGTGTGTATGTCATTGAGAGAAATTTATTTCTTTATTAAATGAACTTGAGTACATAAGACCTACTCAATTTAAGCGCAGAGGAAATTATACTATGCCCAAGGCATAATTTTCCTTTAGTAGACCGAAAAGTAAACAAATATGCACACTATCCTGAATGCATCTGATTACTCTTGACAGTGTTATCATTGAGATGATAAAAAAGCAGAATTCTTTGCTAAACAAATGCTTGGAAAAAATGTAAAAAGTGAAAGCAGCATAGCATCTACTTCTTTAGAGAAATTATGGTAGAGCCTTGTGAAGAGTGATTCTTTTCTGCATTGCTCCTTTCTTATAAGTCACTTCACCTGTTTGTTGTGTTTGTCTCAGCCTCAGCTGCAATGAGTTCTCACTGCTTGACTGACTAGATGACCTCAGTTATAATAGCCAAGCCAGGGCAGGGGGTGGGGAAAAAGGTTAGGACTTTATAACACATAGCCCTTTTTCTGAAACACTGACTTGAGTTTGCCTGGAGCCAGTGGCTTGCATACATACAATGCACAATTACTCTCTAAAAAGTTAAAACGTTATCCTTGAGAAGCAAGGATATATCTAAAAGTGGAGGGAGCTACTTCTGCAAGACAATTGCTGCTCCCAATCACTGGGAAGTGATAGAAATTTCAGCATCACTTGGAGAGGCAGATGCTAAGCACCTTGTACACTAGGACCTGCTTGTTTAGTCTGCTATGCTGTGTTCTAGCCCAGTGTCCTCAGCCTCCCACTTTGTGCCCAGCCCCTATAGGACCTCAAACAGTCTGACTACCAGGCCAGTGTTGTACTACATCTCACTTTCTTCAAGCCATATTTTTTATATCTGTAATAATGCTCATTTGGGTGAATAGTGCAGCAGGTAAATATAAGATGTTAACAAAACTTGCTATGATGCATCAGACTGCTATTCATGTCAAACACTGCTCAACAGGAACATTATTATTTATGGAGAAAAACAGTTCTGAAAATAAATTCCTATGCATGGTTAGTGACTTCTTTCCTTAATTTTTACTCAAGGTAGTAGGAAGGAGTTAAAAAAAACAATGAAAAAATGAGTTGATCCGTTCTAATGTCTCACTCCTTGCAAAACTCTTTTTTCCGTTTAGGAGTTCTTCAATCTATGGTATATCAACAGATAAAACATGACAAAAAAGTTCATTCAGAAGGAATCTTAAATTAAATTCCAATCTAATAAAGGCCATTTGTCTTCTCTGACTCACATACCAGAATGAAGAAAATAAAATGTAGATTCTCTGTCACAACCCCTTTTTCATTTCTTATTTGCCAATGTATATCAGATTACTAAATTTTGGAAAATGATGAGAAGCCTCAGTAGGTGCCTCACCCTAGAAACTTTAACTTTTTTTATTATTATTATTGTTATTATGATATTTGAATATGCTTGAATTTCAAATAACATTAAAGTATTTAAGAGGTGAAACGATATAATTAAAGTTAACCTAAAGATGAGAAACACCTGCACAGCCCAGTTAAGGCTGTTTTTCCTCTCTGTACCTCCAACCATGATGCACCTACATGATACGACAGAAAACGCTTAAAACAAGGCTTATTCACAGGAGTTGAGAGTATTGTATTGGCTTTAAGGGAAGACGCACATCCCAATGATGAGCCTCCCTAGTCTACTATACAGAAACATCCCCCAATCTTTCAGGACACAGTGGAACTGTGGAGGGTGCACTCCTGGGATTTGGGGCTTGAAATACTTTCTTTGACTGTGAACACAGGAACCAGAACTCACTTCACATAAATATTGCTGACTATTAGGACCACAGAAGGGACAAGATGATGGAATTCAGAACTTTTCTACACTAACAGGAGCATAGGCACAGCCTAACTTATAAATTATACCTCGCCTGCTGCCAAGTAACATCGAATGCTTTCTGTTTACATGAGGAAAAACAAATAACCAAAAAATGGGTTTGTTGGGACATCCCACCTACAGTCTATAAAAACCCACAACCAGCCCTCAAAAACTAAGCATCTGGTAACAACCACTCACTTCTTTCTGTTGTTTAGCCCCCTAAGTACAACCTGCAACACATTGAGTAGTGATTTTAAACTGTGTATTTTCATGATAAATAAAAAAAGAAAACAAATGAACAACTACTATGACAGAAAAAAGTGCCAGGTATCACTTCAGATTTCTCAAACATGGTTAGAGGACGTTCAAAAGCTAAGAACTAGATTTAGGTCTGTGTGAAAACGGCTTCTGCCCTCTAAATCCATTACTGTTATTACTGCAGTGCATGGAGTGGATTTTGCTACAGGAATTCCCTCAGTCAGTTAAGTACTTCTTCAAATACAGGCACTACCAGTCAAGAGAGAAACCAGCATGAGTTATCCTAGCCAGACACATCAGCTCAATTTTGGTTCAGTCTCACCTGTAATTTACAGCTGCTCTCCTTTCTTAAAAGTCTTGAAAGGAGTAAGTAGGATAAATATGACTTCCCTTTCTCACAATGTAAATAGGCACATTAAAAAAAAAGACCTCCGTAAGGCTTTATTTCCACCCCCCCTCCCACCCACAGAAGCAGGAAGGTTAGACATTAATTGTGGAAATACCTCACCAAACACTGCATTGTCAGCAAAGCAGAACGAAGCACTTGTATTTATCACAGACGTTATCATAAAGTTTGACGATAAAGTTTAATGAAATATTTTGGGTTATTCTTGACTAGGTCTAATGTTGATTTCTGAAGTCCATGCCACCACAATCCCCCTTTAGCTAGATATACGTCAGATTTCACGCACACTAGTTTTAACTCGCATATACACATGTTTATACATACCAATGTGCTCATACAGGAACTCGCGTATGATGCATAAGAAAAAACGTGAGGAATTGGGAAGGGGAACCTTTCCATAACTTTGGTATGGAAACTACCATGTAAAGAGCTTTCAGTCAGTTGGGAGCATTCGTTGGTTTGTAAGCACAGTATTTACAAAAAACTAATAACATTTACAAAAGCAAATATCATTAGTATATTAGAAATATGTCACAATTTGTGAGATATCTTAATGTATTCAATGTGTCTTGATTTAAACTTGTGTCAGTTAGCACTGCACAGAATTTTCAAGATCAACTCAATGGGCTATGGATAGTTACACATTTATCAACATAGAAGTTAAACCATTCAACATTTACACCAGACAGATGACAAGTGCCTTTCATATTAATATGGTGGATCAGAAGGAAAATGCTAGTAAGAAGTTTTGTGGTCGTGTGGCAGATTTTGACTGGCAAATTACCTTCTAGACATGAGCGCTACTACCTGTAATACTGCTTTCTGCTGCATCCTGTGACATATCACATATCTTTTTGCCAGTGTCCCCAGAAGGTAAACACTCACCTCAAAGTATTGTGACAATTAATTTAAGCCTCATATACCTAGACAGTATCAAAGTGGAGCAAGACATTTAGCACTTAGCAACATGTGGTGATTCTTGCACAATCAAACCTAACTGTAAAGCTATCTGAAGATCAAATACTTGCTGACTAAATGTAGTCTACTTAAGGGCAAAATTTCCCTTTAAAAGCTTAAAAAGAAGCTATATCATACATTTTTTAGTCAAATCATTACCTACACCACTGACTTACAGACTAGGAAGCAAGATCTGATCTCCTGGTTTTCAAATCAAACTAAAACAAGAGTCAGAGCAAATAATGAAGAATACTACAACTAGATTCCAAAGGATTAATTAGCCCAGCAGATGGCAAATGCTGAAATGTTCAGGGCTGAAAAAATGTAAAATAATTGGTCTGGGAATATGTACTAAATGAAACAATCATATCACACAATGATTAAAAGAAAGGATTATATGTGAGGAAATAAAAAGTTAAACCATGCAGACTTGCATACAAAAAAAAAAAAAAAAAAAGGAAGAAAAGCTATGACAACATATCAGTAAATATAAAAAATATAAGATGACATAGCTCCTATGAGGCATAATATACATGAACTATTTTTATGATCAAGAGATTCAAGCAGGAAGTGATTTAATTAGCTAACAAGAACAACTATTGTGAAAATGAAAGCAGAAGCCATGAACACCATGTCGGGTGTGCTTGGCATCACACAGCATCAAATCTGAAGTCAGTACAGTCACGTGGAGATCAAGTACACTAGAACAAAACTAAGGCCTTCTGAAGTTAAGAACCAAAAATCAAAACAAGCCTGAATAAAGTGAGAAACACTAACTCCCTTGATTAATAGTCAATATCTCAATGCAGAACTGACTGGGGGAAGCTTTTTAATCTCCCTGTTGAGTTTTGCTGTATGAGACCAAAACGCAAGCTCCTGGTCTGAAATAGGCAGAATAAGGACTTGGGACTTTGGTCTCTCTAAACACAGCTCCAATAACTGAACTATCAGCTATTGTGGAGAAAGCCTAAAAGTTAAGGTGACTTTTCTAATAAAATTTCATCAAATCTAATATCTTAGAAAGCTTGAAAATGTCTTTTCAGTAGAGACTGCAGCAAAACGTCGATTCTTTGGAAAAACCAGAACCAGCTAAAGTAATTGGATACATCATAGGTGATCAAGGCACATTGTTTATGTAGATGTAAAATCCTGGCTCTAAGTACCATGTTGTCCAAATAAGATAAAACAAAACAAATGGTGACAACCACAAAGAGTAAGGGCTAATTGGATAAGGGATGGGGCTATTTAAGAAGTTTGTCATTTCTGGCACAAACTGTTATTTTTAAGAAATGATAGAATACAGATGTGAAGACTAAGCTAAAACCAAGCTCGGTGGAACACCAAGTAGTAGGCAGTGGTACGCTTAAAGGATGTTATCACACACAACCAGTGACATTCTAGGACAACGTGAGTTATGAGGAAAAATGTAGGCAGACAGGACTCATTTTCATTGAAGTAGTTGACAGATGTGACAAAAAATTGAGATTTTTTTGAACTACTGACTGTTGCTACAGAGGTGTCTGTTTCACATTGGCAAAAGGCAGAATTTTTAACAAAAAAGTCAATTCCATTTATGCCATTAGATTTATTTGGAGCTCTGTACAGTGGTAGCAGCATTCATATCCAAAACTTAAAGGTACTAAACAAGAGGCAAAACTTCAAAATTACAATACAACAAGAAATATGGAAAGCCCCTTCATATCCTATGAAATACTGATATTTGGGTATAAGATACTGTGAATCTACATAAGGTGTTTTTTTTTTTTTTAAAAAAAAAAAAAAAAAAAAAAAAAAAAGAGAGAGAAGAAAACAATAGAATGGCTGTAAAAAGCAGACAGGTGGGATTAAGATACCAATAAATATTAAAAAGCACATTCTTAATCCTAAATTCTTTTTTGTTCTTATAAAGAAACTGCAGCATTCTTCCCTTACACCATTAACTCCCATTTTTACCTTAACCTGGTAACTTTATTTTGTACTTGAGCTACCATATGAAAGTGCTTTGAGTACTTTTCTCTGATTGCACTAGCAGAGTTATATGAACCATTACCTATCATTACCTTTATTTCAAGCCTGTCACTTCTTCCTTTTTGTAGCCAACAAGCTATAAAAGGGGAAGAAAATGCAGTCTCTGTCAGAGAATAAAATTGCCCATATAAAAATGAGCTGAAAAGAACATGTGAACAAAGAAGTAGGGAGAGTGAAGAGAGGGGGAGAGAGTCTAGATAAATCTGCTCTCTCTGTGCAAAGGACATCCTGCTCTCCTGCTATAAAAAAAGGAAAATCCCTAAAAAACACAATGTACCCTGGAGCCAGCTTCTGACAGTTTCGCCTGCCACGCCTCATACCTAAAATACCTCAAGCATTCCAAAAACGTTATGCAAATAGAAGTATTGATACTGCTGCCTCACACATGGAAAAACCTACATAGCTGGAGCTCAAGTGCATGAGACAAGATGCATTGCCCGCAAAGCTGTGTGTGTCTCAAAAAAACACCCACAGTAAATCTTTGGTGAGCCCCACAATGGGCTAGGAGCCACCAATATTAATTAGACGGCCCCCTCCAATCCAGTGCTGCCAGTGACCTCAAAGTGCACTCGGATTTGGAACTCTTCCCCTGCCCTGGGTGCATGCCAGGCTGCCTTACCTCTGTAAAGCTGGGGCATACTCCAGCTGCTGCTGCGCATGTATGGAATGCCATTCCCATTTGCAGTAACATACTCCAGTGTTTGGCTAATGGGGTAAGTTAACCATTACACAGAGCAGCGCATATAAGCTCAGAGCAAAACGTGATGGTAACCCTCGAGCTGTCCACTTGAAATGCTCACAGGAGCTGCGTGTGCTTGCAAACCAACACAGCTACTGACAGACAGACCATTGTGAAAGCGCCCAACCTCACGCACAGGAGCTCTGCACACTTAATGCACCATGGGAACAAGTCTGCTCCTTCTCTCTCTCTCTCTCTCTCTCTCTCTCTCAAAAAAAAAAAAAAAAAAAAAAAATTATAGTCAAATTACCAGTGTAACACCCTAGAGCTAACACCGCAAACTCTGGTATTCTCTCACTAAGTCTTAGTCTCTCACTAAGCACTTCGTTAGGAGGCAAAGAAATACAAAAGATCAGTAATCCATGTACTCTCTAGCAGCGTAATGGAGGCTCCTAGAAATAACCAGAGGAAATAGTGTAATGAGTTGGCAAACAGAAAGCTGAATTCACTATTATTCTTCATTTCGCCATTAAACCTCTATAGAGCAAGCTGAAAACTTGCATACTTCTTCCACACTGGAGTATGCATCTAAGGGAAAGAACTCGCAGCAAAGGCACAGCATGACATGCAAGTAGCCTTTGAAAAGCAAAGGGTTCTTGAGAATACTACATTATTCAAATGAACTGATTAAAAACAAATGCCCAAATTTAGTAGAGAGTCTGGAACTTTTTATTGCCCAAGCTACTCAAGAAGATAAGATGGAAATAGCTGGGATATGTGTTAGGAATGAAGCCAGAGCATCTGTCCTGGTAGGCATGATATTTGGTTTGTTGCCTACAGGATCTCTTCTTGCCAGGCATTTCCTTTGAATGATCCAGCACAGTTAAAATACAAGGTTCAAATTATTTCAAATGTGCCCTTTTAGTGTGGTTTTAGTAAAAAAGTTCCCTCTTGTTTCCTCCCAAGATCTAGCTAATGGTAGTCAACCACTCTAGGATGTTGGGAGATTTCTGTGACAAGGATCAAGAGAAGCTCAAAGGTAAGGTTTTCAAAGAGCACAGATAGGGCAACAAAAATCCTAAAGGATAAAATAAGAGAAAGATGGAGAAAATAGCAGAGAAAATTATGATGATGGCAGTATATATTTCTAGGAGCTAATATGTAGCTACTCACACCCCTCAAAAATAAGTTAAAAAACCCACAGGTGTGACAAGTAGAATGAAATAATGACATTGTGCTTTCCACCCAAAACAGAATTTAATTTGAATTTTATTTCATTTCAATGCCTATATTCATTGAAAACTAAGCCTGCTCCTCCCCCCCCCCCTTTTTAAGCACCTATTTCAGTGCTTGGATCCAAAAGTAATCAGTGAGAGTCAGAAAAAAAAAGCACACCCACTCAAAGGCTTGAAGGAAAAGACCTTGAAGAAAAGAAAATGAAGAAACAAGAGAGGGAGAGAAAACAGACCTCAAAGCAGGAAGAAGCCTGCAAACCACACTACAATGACAACATTGTAATTTCCTCATATTGGCCTTATTACAGCATGTAAATTACTGTTCAGATATAGTTATAGCAACATCCTGCTACAAATATAGGAAATCTTTAATTTCCACAGGAAGAGGTCAAAATACAGGAAACACACCAAGCCATTGCCTCCTGGATTCCATACAGTCAGAATATATCAAGTATTATTATAACCATTACTTCATTTAAATTACAATAGCACCTATATCGCATTGGGCAAATTCCAAAGATTCCATCAGCGCTTTAGAGGATTCTGAATCAAAGACAGTGCACCCAAGAGGGATGGGAGAATATTCAAGTTCACCCTTTCAAAAAGCAACTATCTGCTTCCTCTGTAGCACTCTAACTAGCCAGAAAATCAGAAATATCTAGACCATGATTTACATTATCCCAAGCCTGGGGAGAAACCTATTATCTACTCATAAATGCCTCCCTTTGAAGAGCAGCTTATGGTAGAATGAGAATTGAGTCAAATTCAAATAAGGTTGCACTGAATAGATCTACACTCCCATCATGTGCAGTCCCATGTGTGATCACTGAACACATATTGGATACACATGTATCCAATGTGCTAGGAGAGAAGAGGAGCAAGAGACTAATCAGCAGGGGGGAATATGCTTTCTGCAAGTGCTTCATTTCACAGAGTACCATGAAGTGGACATCTGCAGCTGCAACAAACACTTTCACGTTCTCTTGTAGTCTGCAAAATGGAAAAGATAATGCTGGCTGACAGATAGCAATCACACTGACTAACTGCTTCTGACATTTGTGCTCATACAGAAGGTAAAATACTGCCCTTCAGATGAAATTGAAAGCCCAAAGTGTGCTTCGATGCGAGCAAGTTTTATGAGTATGTCCTTCAGTGTACAATATTTGAGGAGTATGTTACTGAGTCTTTTCAAGATTGACTTGAAAGTTGTCAGGACCTAAAATTCTGAAAAAATGTGTATAAAGAGCTCAAACTCTTTAGGGGAGTTCAATTATCATGGTATGCTCATCTTTCTCTCACTTCAAATGGCATATCATTTGAAGACTGTATTTTAGCAGGGAGCACAAATTGCACACGTGATGATTCTCTGCTACACCATGAGTTTACAGCTGGAGTGCTAGGTGAGAATAAACATCCCTCAGATGGAATTAGCTTCTCTGTGGTCTCTGTTCTCTAGGAGCTTTTCAGAGTATGCAGACAAGCAGCTTATGGATGGAAAAGAAAGCCATAGTCATAAATATTGTCCTTGCTATTGTTTGTGTTACCATGGTACCTGAGCAAAACAGGTCCTTCTGTTAAATACCATACAAACAAAGCAAAAAAAAAAAAAAAAAAAAAAAAAAAAAAAAAAATTCCAGAGCACCACAAACCACTACCATAACTTAAATACAAGACAACAGATGGCAAAAGAGAGGAAAATACAATAAAACAATGGGATAATATTGGTGAGAATGAAGAGTGGTGGCTGCAGCTAACAGCAGCTTATCTGTCAATAAACTTTTGTAAACATCACCATAGAAGAAAGTTTTTAGGATGGATTTGAAGGAAGATGATGGACAGCTCTGTGCCTGTTGATGAGAAAAAGCATAAAAGTGTCTAAAATTTTAAATGGATTATGGTATTTGGCAACTGGAGGCAGGAATAAACATTTTAATAATGCTAACAATGCAATAGGTGGGAGAGAATAAAGAGTCTTGAAAACAAATACCTTACATTTAATGAGTCAGATTAGATGGAGCTAGCTGATGCAGTCAAGGAAGTAAGGGACGATGGTCAGAAGGAGAGCTATGAAAAGCATATTTAGAGTAGCAAATATCATTGACATGAATAGGTCAAAATCACATCGCTGAGACTGGGAGAAAAGATGTTGGCATAATCAAGCGATATGAGAAAGAAGGATGAGAAGGGCTGGCAGGGAAAAATAAGAGTTTTATTTTAGCTATTTTGAGCTTTAGCAGCGTCAGATAGACAGACCCAAAGAGATAGCAGAGGGGCTAAGATCTTAGTTTCATCATAGAAACAGTAAAATATTTCTGAATCTTGTCAACATAAGGAAAGTCTATGCATTTATCTTTAAAAAATAGATCTGTGAAAGATGAAATTCTGAGGGGGAACAGAAAGCCAGAAAGACCAAAGCCTTTAGAGATTACAGATATGAAATGGAGTGATCAGACTGATCACAGATTGAAGCAGCTCTAAGATTTAGGAAGTGCAAGAAAGGAGTTCAGCATATTCTCTGTACTACGTAAAAGCCATAACAGCAAATGTAGCAAGCAAAATACCAATTGTTGATCCTGAGCCTTACAATTTCCTTTGCGTATGTATACACATGTGCAGAAATACATATATGTGTTGAAAAAAATAGAGAGAAACCAGATTGCTAACTCTTGAGTGGCAAGGGAATTTGGTAATCACAAGAGTAAAGCACACAAGTCTGATCAAACCAAAGAGTGGAGACAATGCACACATAGTCAATATTTAAATTGCATCTTCTAAATAGATTAGTAAAGAAAAACAAACACAAAGAAGTCTCCAGTGCCATATGCCAGCTTCCTGCATCCTAGATCTCTCAGCTGGGCTTTATGCCAAGACAGTTTTTGGTAGACTGATTCCTTCAGACAAAAGAAAAAAAAAAAATCATGATTATCCTATTGGACCTTACTAGGACATTTACTAGCATCAGTCATCACTACTCTCACATCTTCTAGAAAACTGCAGGGCTGGATGGAAATGCCTAAAGTACTTTGAAATCTTTCAATAGACATGAATCCAGATAGCAGCCACCACAAGCTGCTTCTCCTTCACTCTCACCTGAAGAGAATCAGAAAGTTCACTCCTTTCCCGCATCTTGTTAAGAACCTGTGTTAAACCCTAACAAACATTTTATGCTAAAGGCTAGCAGCACAGTATAACTCAAGACCTTACCAACCTGCAGACGTACTCTTTTTTTTTCTCCATATATTTTTTTCTGTCATATAAATTTGTCTGTCTTCAATTTTTTAAATGACTGATGAAAATCATCACATGGATGAAGATGATGCAGAGAGATGCAAGACACAGCAATAATGAGAAAAACATATACATATATATATATATATGTCTTCTTTGAAAGTTCCCAGAATATCAAACACCTCAGTTGTCAGACAATTTTAATCTTTCAGGCAATGTCATGGACTTTTTTGCATTGCAAACCCAAGATAACTAGATAATACAGAAAATGCTGAGGACTTGAGGTTTCCCCTGCGCCCCCACCCCTCCCTTGCACCTTAGTCTTCATAGACAGACTCTGCTCAGACCCCTGGGTTTTTTTTTTTTTTTTTTTTTTTTTTTTTTTTTTTTTGTATCAGAATAGTTTGGGAAGGCAAAGCATAGTCAGCAGTGAGGGAGCAACAGATTATGACTTCTCAGAGAAGGTGGATATTTTCAAGCCCACAGGATCAGGTGGAACAAACCAAAAGGGGCCAAAAGGCTCTGCTGATTGATAGGAATACCAATGTTACCATTAATGGAAATTCATGGTGATCAGGTCATGGATGACTCAGAAAAGGCAAACTTAACTGCAGAATGTTGTACTAGAGACTGGCCCAAGACACATAAGATCACTTCCAACCAACACTTCTAACTTTCTGTGAAATAGATGTCAAATACTCATGCCAATAAAGCACAAATCTGCTTGTGCTGCTCATTAGCTTTTTCTAGTTCAAGCAGGTTCTTCAGAGTTCTTGACAGCACTTGCAAATTAGTCTCTTCAAGCTGCTTAATTTATGCCAGAGGATCAACACATTCCCCAGGCAACCCTCCCTGCACCCAAAGTGCAGACAGTATAAGAATCACTGCTTCCTGTTTGTCAGTGGTGAACTTTGCCCTGCTAAATCTATCGACCAAGCAAAATAGCTCCAACTGTTTACAAAACAAACAAATCACCACCACACACACCACACAGTACAAACTCCATCAGCATGAAGCCTCCAAAATTTTTTGTTCATTTGCCCTGGAGACCTTTCTTGTGTGGGTGATGACAGGAAACAGGGTAGAGAGCAACACAGAGAGCATATGTCTGCCTTTTATATATTTAGTACCCTGTGAAGTTGCCATAAAAGGATTTTAACTCCTGAAGAGATATGCAAAGCATTTGAGAGCCAGGTTCTTCATTCTGTGCTTTCTTGCAGCCCAGATCTATAAGTTCATGACTCACAGAAAAGAGGAAAAAAAAAAAAAAAATCAAGACCCTCCACATGCAGCTGCTCTATATGTCTGTAATAAAACTGCTGACATCTCAACTCCCATGTAAACAGCTATATGTTTCAGTTCTTTCTCCCATCAGCATAATAAGTATCATTAAGACTGGAGTAGGCAATAGATTTTTAGAAGGCACTAGATGTATCAATAGTAAGTTAGAATAGATTTTTAGCCTGCTGCAGTACAGCACTAAAATATAATAGCCTCTTAACTGACACAATGTTATCAAGTCTTGTTATGACTTTCCTCATGCCTGTCAGTGGATTATGGTAATTTTTTTTTTTGCCATGGGCCTATTCAGTGCAGAAGACTGAGCTACTAACAGATCAGAGGAGAGGTAACTGCCCACACAGTATCGTGAAATTTTAACACAGGCAGGAACTTCAGCATCTTTCCTCCCTCTCGTTCCTCTTCAGCAACTTTTGGAACAACAGGTTGCCTTCCTACCTCAAACAAGTAAACAAAATCTAGTGCTTTTCCTCTAAAGCACTACAGTGTCCAGCATAGGTAGCTTTCTTCTACAAAGCTGGTACAGTAAAAACTTGCAGGTTTGCTTGATACTGCTTGCTGCCATTTAGAAGTGCTTGTGATCACCATTATAAACTAACCTAAAAGTCTACCAGTCCAAAACACTTGCTCTGCTTATTTCTGAGGATTTTTTTAGCCAAATCACATTATTACATAGCATGACAAAAAGCTCAAAGTAAGGTGGAAATACCACTTTCACGAAAGCAAGCTGCCTTTACCTTCTTCTCCAAAGTCCCAGTGGACAACTTTGTGCAGGTTTTATACAGAGTTTCAGAGTACTAGGCCCATAAACTCATGCTAGGTGTGTGCAGTGTGTGTTGAGGCATGTGCAATGGATACAATCACACTGCAGTTCTTGGGCTGCATCATACCTGGGGGAATTTTCTATTTTCTTCAAGCTTTGTAGGGTCCTATCAAAAGTAGAGTATGCTGCAGCTGTCCCTCAGAGCATGTAACTGCAGCATTTTAAAACAGGAGTTTTAGTGTAATTCCAACTGAATTTGCAAGGGGTCGGGGGCAAATTAAACACTGTAAAAGTTGAATTTATGCACTGAGCTTGACAGTAGACAAAACATTAAAGCACTTTACATCAACCCTCCTGTAAGACTGAGGAAGTAGAGGAGCTTTCACTTTCCATTCGCCTCAAGACCACCTTGTGTAACAGCTGCAATAGTGGTCAGTGTCCCAGTGCGTCTCCTATGAAGTGCACTGCACCAGTAATGTATCTCATATTGTGTACCAAAATGAGATCATATTCATCACAGCTGGTGTGAGCTTGAAACACTACCCCTAAAAGAAAAGAAGGATTGATTGAAGAACACAAGACTGAAATCCTACCTACAAGCCTACTTACACTAACCTGATGGATGACAAAGAAACCAAACAAATCCAGATAGTGGAATAGTAACCACGTATTATCTCACCAGCATTCACTGTCACCAACAGTACAAGAGAAAAAGTGAGGAAATCAAACAGCAATACAGGAAAATAACATACCTTACTGTCTAGGGTAACAACAGCAATTTCTTGATGAAGTTAGTAAGAATATTGTCACAGGAAGAACTTTGTGTATAACAATATATGTGTAATGTCCTGAAGCCTGATCTGATGGTGAGGGACATTTCTTCTATAGTTTATTTTGTTCTAATGAATATCAGAATGCTGAGAAGTAAACTAGCTAGCATTTTAAAAGAACATCAAATATAGCACATATGCACAAAACAAGGGCAGACTTTCCTGAGCACTGCAGTATCACAGTCTATAAAGCTGCCTTTTATATTTTACTGTTAGAAGACTTTTGCTTTTCCTTTCCCCACTTGCTTTTATTGTGCATCTGTTAGACTGCTGCAAAGGCTCTGTTCACAAACAAGCCTGGGCAAGTGAGCTAAGAATTTAATCTTGACATAATATAGACATGTACTGAAGTTTAAATGCTGCAAATATTTTATCAGGCATTATCCACAGTGCTGCAAATCATCCTTTAAAAAGAATTTCTTTGGGTAAGGAAAAAGCATTTTAAAATCCAAACTTGTTGTGTGTGCAAGATGAGAAAAGTTTCATTTTTTTCAAAATCTGTTTAAATTCTTGACTGCTTAAGTGACCACTGTATTATCAGTCAAGTGCAAAAGCAACAATAAGAATTCCACAGTACTTCACAGGTCACAATATTGGATCCAAAGCCTATTAATGTAAAGGTGAAATATTATCTTCTCATTGACTTCAAAGGATTTGGCTCAAATCCATAGCAAAAGACACCAAGTGAAGTATTACAAAAATGGTTGAAATAAACTAAAAAACACTTTGCAAGAAGAAAAAAGTTATTATATGACACTGGGTGATCAGCAATTGTGTGATTTAATGCTATTTTCCATAGCTCATATTCTACAATGAACTGGGGTTATCTGTAATAAAAATTCCAATAAGACATTTCAGCCTGCTTTTGAAAATCCTTAAATCATTCCTGTGTTTTTGTTGGTCTTACTAATTTTGGATTTCACTTAATCAAACTTGGACACAAAGAAGTCAAAAGGTAACCTGAGGGTATAAAACTGAATCAAGTGCAACCTCAACTATTTTCCAAGTAAGAGTGATACAGTGTTGACTTTTGCGCAGCTAACAGTAAAATGGAATTTGAATTACACAGATAAACAAGCACCTTCTATTAAAATGTATCCATTCATGAGTCTCAGAATTTTTGCTGTTATCTGGACCTGACTTATATACATATCCTGAAGCATATACTGAGTGCAAAAAGAGTTAACAAATTATAGAAGTTGGAATTCTTCAAACTTGAAAAATAATGTTCAAAAGAAATTTTCATGTGCATTATATGTATTTCACTTGTTATCATGTAGAAAATTGTTCAAATTCTTATCATGTAGAATTTTCACCTGATCTTTGCTCCTACTTCCCAAAAAAGACAAGAAAAATAGAAAGATGAATAGATGAATAGATGTAACAAAGAAGATAGATTCTCTAGATCTGGAATTCAGATGTGTGTTGTTCAATAATAACTGATCACTAAAGTATCTGCTACATTTAAGAACCAAATTCTAATTTACCAGCACTCCATAACATGAATTCTAAGTAGTGTTAATGGAAATCTCAATTTCCAATAAGTCAGTGATTAGTTATGGTGGCTGTTTATGTTCCTTGTAAATAGAAAAACCTATTCATACTAGAAGATACATCTTCAAAGCTCATATCACTACTCACCTTTTGTTAAGGCCATAAAATTCCATCTAATTAATGTATGACAGCGATAAATTTATGTTATTGATATTAGAGATTAGTAGATGCACAGCAGTGATGGGTGAGGTATCACTATGAGAAAGCATTGCCCTTCTAAACAAGAGCCATGCCACATGTCAAAATTATGAAGTACTCAGATGCAGGATTGCCAGGGATGCTGTAGTCTTATGTGCCACACTATACCACATATTGCTTGAATGTTCAGGTCACACTGTCCCCACATCTTTTCATTATCCTCTTCTGCTACATACAAGAGAAGGAGCCAAGTGGCGAAAGGCCTATGAGCAAAATCTAGATTGCTTAATGCCAGTTGTAGTTTGATGTCTCTAGAGAACTCAGGATTCACTCTTCAGGTGCCTTCCCCCCACCCCACCCCCCCTTATTATTATTTGTTTGGTTTTTGTTGTTGTTTTAAATTCAAACACACATTATTCAGCTTTGAAGGCCACAAGATTGGGACATTGCACTAGAGAGACTTTTTTCCCCCCTGTTGATTTCCCTGTACAATGCACCTAAAATAACAAGTGTAGCATGTTACTTATTGCAACTGAATCCATTATATCAGATTGCTATGTTGTGTTCAGAAACACAAAGCCCAAAAAGGAGCATTTGGTTTATTGTTCATCCTTTTCAGAAAACATAGCCTTGGGAGGAAAAAAAGATGATCAAAACAGAACACTATGTCACAGTGTGTGAAGGGCTTTTGCTCCAAATACAGCAAGTATAACTGTCTCATTGTGGGGAAATCCCTCCCCAAAATAGGGTACTGCTGATCAGTGAACAAGCACAGAATGAGTCACCTGTATGCCATGCAACAGAATCCTGGATGTTATCACCTTTAAAAACCTAGGTGTATCAGGCCACAGATAGTGCTAAAAAGAAAACAACAACAACACAAAACAAAAACAACACCCAGCTACACACACAGACCAAAGCACATCGCTAGGGCAGCTTATTGCATTTCACCTCAATTATGCAATAATATATGCAGATCACAGTCAGTGACAGCAATAGTTCTTTCTGGAGTATTGCAGTAAAAGTAAATATTAATTCATATTATAGTCTCATGGGTCTGCATCACCATCTGAGCTGAGGAGCAGCTGAACACTAAGAAGTCAAGATATCAAACATTTTAAGACCTACTTCGTAGGGACTAACAGCTCTTTGGAGGCCAAGGATGCTGATGGAAGTGCATACATCCCTAAGAAAGACTCTAAGTCTTGGAGGTTCCCAGGTTCCTGTGACAGCTGGCACAGCTTCAGCTTCTTAAGGTTCTTCAAACCTCCATACTTGAGAAGAGTAAGCCTTCAACCTCTACTTTCTGACGCTGACCCTTTGGACAAACTGTCTATGCTATGACCTGGCAGGAGATCACTTTCTTCTTGACTCCTTTTACAGGGTGTGCCAAGACAATTTCTCAATAATTTTGGACAGAGAAGTCCATAGAGCTATTTACCATATGCGGCTATTTATCATATTTAAGCGCCCCTGCCAGAAGGGCAGATCTTGCTTTGCTGCACCAAGTCCAACGCATTAGAGAACCTTTTTCCCTAGTCACTGCTATCTTTTTGTCATTGTTTTCAAATAGAAAGGAGACCTAGCCTCTTAAAGCAACTCTTCACAAACATGAATATTTTAATTTTCAAATGTATAGTTAGATTTGAATCCTACAAGG
Organism: Tinamus guttatus; assembly: GCF_059628265.1. Taxonomy (NCBI): domain Eukaryota; kingdom Metazoa; phylum Chordata; class Aves; order Tinamiformes; family Tinamidae; genus Tinamus; species Tinamus guttatus. The sequence goes on along the minus strand of NW_028288781.1, from coordinate 6,458,991 downwards.
GATCATTATGAAAATGAAATGTTGGACTAATGTGTGCACAACTGCCTAATATTACATTGAAAAACATTTAAAAATCCTATAGAAGATATATGAATGTTTGGGAAGAGAGTAGTCTAAAGAAATAAAATAACAACTTAGGAAGTGTGATCCACTATAAGACTTCTTTGGTGCTGGTAGGGGCTCGAGAAGCTTCTTACCAAAGCTGCACATAATTTTGATGCATTGCTTCTCAGCTGCAATAGTCAGGTTATCCTGTGTACCACACTTCATTTCTCACTTTCAAAAAATTATGTAAATTCTAGGAAGACATACATATCATCTGGCACCTCACACACACACATTCCCGCACATACTTATTGTGTTTAAGGAGATGAAATAAAGGTAATGAAGAAAACAGCAACATGAACTTCCTTCTCCCTGTTCACTTGTTGAATAATAATCGCATATACCACACACACACACACAAATCTCTTTTCTCAGAAAGATTTTTTTAAAAAAATCCATGCCTAAAATATGAATTAGCAATAACTGTATTATTTATTTGTGGGAGGAGGAAGTTGTAGATAAAAGGGAGTTAATGAAAAGGGGGTTATTAATGGGTAGCATAGCAGCATTCATAAGTATGCAGCAAATGGGGCAGATATACCCATTACTGAAGTAAGAATGATTCAAAGTCTTGCACACCAGTAACAAATCTCTGGGGTCACTCTCTTTACAAAAAATAGTTGCTGTAGCCCTGCACTGAATAAACTCATAGCTTCATTCTGTAACGAAGTAGAAACAGACAACCAAGAGAATGGCTACAGGCTCCATCAGGCATCAACATAATGAAATTTGATACAATTACTTGGGACAAAGTTAATCAATATTATATAGTTAGATTCCTACTTATGATTATTTTATTTAAAAACCTTGCAACATTTTATTTTAAGCTTTTCCCATCCTTTCTATATTGCAAGATATATGTGCCAGTTGAGTGAACAGTCCCAATTAATATGAAATATTATAGACCTATCTGTACAGCATGGAATTACCCAGGTCAGAAGAATCTGGAGGTTTAGCGTTGAAATACTCTTGGCTCAATCTGGGAGATTAATTCTACCATGAGATAACAATTCGCAATGAACTTCACTACCAGCATCTGCGACTTAATCTACTCTTGTTGGGAAGGAATCAAGTGTATCAATAAGGAACAGTAATTTACATCTCAATCTCACCTAATTCAGAGGATGAGTGTGCCATTTGTTTTGCCTGCCTGTAGCAACCCACAGTAAAAGCAACTATCTTATTCCACTGCTGGAGCAAACATAAAAGCATCACAAGTGAAACCCTACACAGGAGAGCAAAATCTTGACCATACCTCAGGTAGCCCTTTTCAGTTACAGCATATTAATAGGAACCTGCTCTCTATACTAAAATGTCAGAACATGAATACACATCTCATCCTCTTCTGCAGAGGACATAGTGTTACCTCTGGCTTATGCGGGGAGAAAACAGCAGGTATGGTGAAAGTTGTAAAGTTGTCTGCTCCAAAACATGGCAATACAGGTGACAAAACAGAATACATGCCCAAACCTCAGTTGCCATAGTTCAGACTTGTTTGGGCTGGATCAGACTACAGGAGGTCACTTACTTCCCTCTTGCATAAGCACGAAAAAACAGGTAAGGACCTCGTTTTCCTTTCACTAAGGAATTGCAAAATTCACAAAGTTGTGGTCGAATAAAATCACATCTCCTTCTTGCTTGCATTTGCCCTATATTATAATTCCAGCCCAGCTGAAAGGGTTGCAATCCACTATTAAGACTAGCACTGAACTGTCCAAATACATAATTTACCTCCTTCCTGACTTAAACTCTACAGATTTTTTTTTTCTGCTTTTAAATCAACACGGTATTTAACCAGTTTTTCCTGAAGCCATGTATTGCCAACACTCATGAAATGCTAGTAATACTTTAATTCTTCAGCCCATACTTGTTCCTTCAGCTTTCTCATACCAACTGTAGGACACTCTGCTTAAGCCTAAACTACCTGAATATTCTTTCCTATCTGGAAAATCCCCTGAAGTTTAATCTGCTTTTGAATACCCTCAGAATACTGCCTTGTACATCTCCAATGTTACTGTCATTGAGATGCAGACCAAGCAAGGCTTTGTTTTGCTTTTCTGAGAATGAAGTTTAGGGAACTTCCCTGCCTCAGCTATGGGTAATAACGCTAAAGCTGGAAGTTGATTATAAGTGAGGAACACAATGCCTTTCTTCCTGAGCAAACTGGCATGTTATCTGCACCAAACCAGATGCCAACTTAGAGGTGTATCCTGGCACACTGTGCTTACTGCAGATATTCTCTCACATACAGAAGCATAAGATAGTGCTATGATGCAAGAAGGAACAATATGAATTTATAATGATCTAAACCCAGACCTACTGTAACTGTGCCATGCTGAAAAAAAAAAAATCATGTAGAAACAATGCTGTAAAATTCAGGTGGAAGATTTATATTACCATTATCCTCTAGATGATTTCTGCAGTTGGATAAAAAGACCCCATATATAAAGTGATTTGCAGCTATTGCTTACTAAAATTAATTTCAGAGAAAAAGCAGAGGACAAACATTGAAGGTCTTTTTTTTTTTTTGGTTTAACAAGTTGGTAGATAAATAGCATTTGACAAGCCACATTCAGAAAGTCTAGGTCAACTCAAATAGCAGTGTGGGAGATGAATATAAGAAACTCAGCCTTAGTCAAGGCTGGGTTTCTTAACACCCTCAGCCACTTGGTAAGTTATAGCGGAGGGTCTTTAGCTTGCAGAACTTCTGGGCAAATCAAACTTGACAGAATTTGGGGAGAAAAGCACTACACATGCAGCAGCTTGGTGGTAAAGCTGCTGGGCTCGCCTGCCTATCCTAGGAATCAAAGTCTTATTCAAAACTTTTCAAGTGGAGCTAAACCAACATCTCTCTGAAGTTAAGAGAGGTAGACTTGCAAGAAGGAGGAGGGAAAAAAAAAAAAAAAAAAAAAACACCCCCCCTACACACACACTAACTAAAATCATAAAGTTTCTTGTCACATCTGCACTCAACATGTTTTTCCCCCCCTCCTCAGAACAATTTTGACCAGCAACCTAAAAGCTTTTGTGTCAGCAGCACACAATTATAAAAGTTCAGTTAGGCTCTGATCTGGTCCCGTTACCACAAGAGACATCTGTGCAAGAAAAAAAGAGAAAAAATGATAAAGAAGAAACTCAAACTCTCACTACTGTCATTTATCTTATTGAATTCACCACACTACCACTAGGGCAGATCATGTAAATTACTGCCCTGGGTCTAGTGAGTTTGACCCTTTGAGTTTTCATATTTGCTATAATTACTAACTCAATTATCTGGCAGTGCTTCATGCACTTTCAGTCTGAGAACAAAAACAGAATAGTCAGAATATTTTGCTCCTAGATGCCAAAGAGTGGACATGGGGTGTTTAGACTGTAAACACTAAGAATCACTTCAATTAATTCACTTCACATTGATGTGGATCAGTACTTAAGTGTGTAGCAGAAAAACCAAGACAGAACTTCTAAATGCATACAGCAAGTTTGTGAAGAGAAGCTATGAATGAATAGTTTAACTGAACATTAGCAAAATTAATTTGTCAGAAGCAATTACTCTATATGTGATAAACCTGGAAATATTTCATCTCAAACAATTTAAAATTGTATTTATGTTATTTCTTGGCATTTAAAGATATATTAAAAATTTACTATTTACTATGCTACTACTGTGCATTTTCAAATCTCTCAAGGACCCTTTGGTCCAAGGAGACAACAGATTCATTTGTGTTCAGTCCACAAGAGGTTTAGCAGATACACAGCCTACACTTTCCATTGAAATTTTTATCATTATTCTCTCCTATTTCTTCTCCTTAAGTCCAACTAATATCTTCCTGAATAAATGGCTTTATCTTCTACATAAAACAAATCTAGCTTTAAAAATAAATGGCTATTAAAACTGGAATACATTCAGTGATTGGGAAATATGAAGTATATGTGACCACAAACTGGGGACACAAGACTAACTGCAAATCATCAGAATCTTCACAGTAGCTACCACAGAACAGATGGTAAATACCCCCTTTTCATTGAGTAAACTATTTTCCATTACCTAATGCCATACACACATATACAGATACTTACAACAGAGTATATCCAAACATCTCAGAGCACATCTTGCACTGTTCCCATCCTTTGTCTTTTCCTGTTACTATAAAATTTCCAGTAGTAACATGTAGTTTCTGCCCATTTGTTTTGTGGAAGGTTTCCCCCCCAGCCCCAGTTAATGCTCAATTCCACATTTCAGAACTGTTTAAGAGGGCAGACATGATCAGGGAAGAGGGCTCCAAGTGGAGGTTAAACCTCTTCTTCTCAGAACCTAAATATCATAGTAAATTTCACGTGATTTTCAGAGTTATTAAAATGCTTCCTGACCTAGACCATTGCCATCTAATCCACGAGAGAGTGTAGACTGGGAAATCTCTTGATACACAGATATATTGTTTCATCCACGCATAAGAGTTGTGTATCTATTCAAAATAGCATCTCACTGAATGGCCATCTCAGTAACATGGGAAGTATTAATCCAAAATACGCCCTTGGTGACAAATACTCCTCAAAGCCTTCCAATACACTGTTTCTACAGCACTCCTGGACTAACACAAAGGTTCTTCTGTACATCCATTATCACAAAAACATATTAATTGCTAGGCACTGGTGGAGTACCACTTTTCCTCATAGTGATACTGCCCTGATGAAAAAATGCTGTCTAAACAATCACCTCACTTCTGCATGCTCAAATCTGTACAGCAGCAAAAAAGGTGTAAAAAAAAATTAAAAATAAATAAAAATAAAAGAGAGAGAGATTAAAAGAACTGCCAGAATAAAAGCCAACATATCCCTAATACTACTCAGGTTACTATGGTGAGTGAGCATCAAGAGGAGAAAGAGAAAATACCCCTGGAGGAGAAAGAAAAAGGTGCTACCATACTGTATGTGCAAGTAGTCAGAGAGGAGGGAGGAAAAGAAGGCCATATAGCAAAGTCAGAAAGGTTGGTCTCTAGAACCCCACACACAAAGACATTACCTCAATTATCTAACACACACTAACCCTTTGGATTTTGCTTTGGCAGCAGTTTTAGGATCAATCCCCACACATTTTATTCAGGCAAACACTTGCTGAGGTCCCAAAAGTTTTATTTGCACAAGGCCTGCAGAATCAGCCTTCTGACACAGTGCAATTATACTATGCTGCTGCTGCCTTGTATTGAATTCCTTGTACATATTACTACACTGGACAAAAGGAGAAAAATATAAACTTCAAGGATTATTCATTTTATTAGAACTTAATGAGCCATTACTACAATATGTGCAAAGCAAGCAACATCTCCTACATTCTGGCTTTAGACTCCAATTCACTAATTAGTTACTGAAGATGAAGCACCTCAGTTCCACAGTCATTACTGATTGATAGGTTAATAAAAGTTTCTAGAGAGCAACTCTCACTTCCGTAATTGGAAGTTTAGGGGCAAATCTGAGATGATGTCAGTATGTGTGTATACATATATATATATATATATATTTTTTTTTTTTTCTTCTCCTTCCCTTTAGGATACAAGAGGCATTCCACTGTTAATAAATTTTATATACTCTCCTACAGCTTTAACATGGCTTCTGTTCACAAAATGATAAATAAATAAAACTTTTGGTAAAGACTAAAAGTGGAAAACGGATACACTTATGCAGTATGTACAATACACCACCCCAACACCATTCAATGGAGCTAAATTATCACACAGAAAAAGTCTATGGAAAGACACATTTAAGTCATCAGTCCAAAACGAAATAAAAGAAGCTGTGGGCAGAATGTTTCTGTTATCGTTTTTTAACTAGTCATCAGCATGTGTAGATCCCCTACTAGCAGGCTGCAGTTCACATCAGTTAGCATGGATTGGTGGTGTCGTGCAAAGCCTGAGGACAAAATAAGCTACCCAAGATAAAACATCTGATTCAGTTTTGGTAGCAACCATTTCTACTAGGACACTACATACACAAGTAACAGAACAAGAAAGAAGTCTGTGCTGCTTTTGTGTATTCCGCCCTGTCTCTTATTCAAAAGCACTCATTCCTCCAGGTTGTCCCAATATGACTCTGTTCACACACACTAGATTCATGCAAGTAACTAAAATTCTTTACTACACTTACAAGGTCCATGAAGAAGACATGATCAGAATTCAAAAGCAAAGGGCAACGTTGAATCTGAAAAAACAGCGCTCTGCCACCTAATCTACTAAATAGTGCTATTGAAAATTTTCTGCATTTCATTTATCGCTTTGGCCTGAGAATATTCAGGTTTTACAAAGGAATAAGATTTATTCCTATACAAATATATTCAAGTTGTGAAATGAATGAATAATTTCAAGGGCATCCTCTTTTCATTCTCAGGAGGAAGGCAAGTGGACGTTTTTTGGTTTAAATATCAGAAAAGTTTCCAAACACATAGATATGGCATAAGAAAAATAGAGGGGGTATGGGAGGAAATGCAACATAAATCAGATATTGTTTCAGCTGCCTGAGGCACTATGAAGAGCTGAGGACAGAAGTATTATCATATAAGTAATAAGAGTAAAAACTTTAAAGGATGTCAAAGAGCAAGACATTTATATCGAGCAGGATAAGGACTTCAGCCTGAGTTGTCGGAGCCCACTTGGTACAATGCATAAGACAACATACAGCTATATACATTTGAGGACAAAGGAAATATGAAGAGAGAGGAGAGAAGAGAGCAAAGGGGGAGGGAAAAAAAAAAAAAAAAAAAAGAGTCCTTGGCAGTCACCTCTAAGCAAGGGAAACAAAGGCCCATATTGCTTCATGGAACAATGGCAAGATAGTGATGCCTCACCTCAGGATCTGGACTTTACTCAAGCTGAGCGTTTATCTTTAGTATTTTTCCTCTTTTTCCTTCATTTACATTATTACAGTTAAAACATAACAAAAATTAATTACTAAGTTTCATCCAGTCAACAGTTTTAACTCACATTCTTATTTCTTCATAAGATTAAAAGCAGTTCTTGGTGCTAAAAGCACGAAAGGCAGCCCAAAGCAACACTGTGACAAAGCAGTGAAGTATCATTTTCTTTTTAAAAGTAACCTGTTCAACTTGGCAGCTATCCATAAATAATCCCACTTTTTAAAGAAATCCCTCTTTGAAAAGCAGCACCCTGATGGGATTTAACACTTGATACTATTTTTTGAAGTGTTTTTGGTTTAGAAATTTATTTTAGTCTAAAATAATGTCATTACTATAAACAAGCTTAGCCTAAGTATTATGTTGCTTGACAACTCTTTCAAACAGTTCCTCGATTCATCTCATGACAGAGAAAGTCAATAATAATTGAAGGTTTTGTGGATTATTAATGCCATCTCTTAGTCATGGAAGACACCTCAATGTGCATTCATGATTTGAATTTTTGATTAAAATTTTTGCTCCTTTACAAACTTAGCATGGTCTTTGTGTCTATTTTTTCCTTGGGGTGGGGTAGTCAGCTGCAATCTTATAAGCGAGTACATGTAACTGAAGCCATAAACATTTTAAAAGGCTATTAGAATGAAAAATCTATATTTCAAGTACAGTTTAGAAGATATAGTTTGTCTCAAGCTAACTACTTTTGAGAAGCTGCAAGATTATGCCATGCTACCTTCATAAACAAAAGGAGATTAGGATTTAGTCTTGTGCCTTGTACAACAGTATTTAGCTCCTTCCCTTACATCCAGGGGTCAAGGGAGAAAGTTCTTAACTAGTACTGTATTATGTGAAACCATATGCTGCTGAAATCTTATATCTTTGACCTTTATATATAAAGTCACAGATAGTCTGAAACAAGAGTTGTAACAAGAGTTGTTGCACTTAATTTAGGAAGTAACAGGCCTCAGACATAACAGCCCTTTGGAACTTCAGCTGAAAATTGCTAAATGGAAGAAAAGGAATACACAGAAATGCAACACATACAAAACAAAAATAAGCCTTTCACCTCTGCATGTTTTTTCTCCTACTCCATGTAATAAAAAACAAGAAAAATAAGATGAAAACAGAGGCTGAGAAGACATTTTTAAAGGCTATCATTTTTATGCAGATGCCCCCACAATTAAAGAGGACATACCGAAAAGTTTTAAGATCAGCTGAAAGACTAACAATCATTCTCTTCTCTTAAGCCTAGAGTATCTGAATATCACTAAGGAAAAGAAGAGTTTAGTTGACTGGACACTTACCATAAAATAAAAACCACAATGCTGTATCCCTTGGGGGAAGGGGGGGGGTGGAAACTGCCTTTGACTTCAAAGCCCCCAGTCATGGCAAGCCCAGCAACCCCCTCTGCTCCCAGCTCACTGCTTATGAACTCAAGGTGCATGCACTCTTCCAAGCAAAGCACTAAAGTCCAAGATTAACAACACCTGATTTCAATCACAGGTGCAAAAAAACAGCTCTTTGCAGTACTGCAGAGCAATTACTTTGGATGAGAATACCTCTTCTGAAAAGGTAAGGCTCTCACTACTTCTACTTATGTGAAAATCAATATAGTACAGCCATAGTTCGAGTACTTCTAATGGCTGAACCCAAGACTCAGATCCTCTCCTACAACATGGCCTCCCAGGAATAGTAAACTCACTTTCTATAAAAAAAAAAATCTTTATTACTTATATATTCTCTTACTTTATAATATGATTACACATATATGTTTATTGCGGTGTTTCTTTTCCTAGTGGAGCCTGATTTTTTTTTTTTTTTTTTGTAAATCAAAAGTAATACTACTTTTATGGAATAAAATAAAACGTCATTACCTATCTGATAATAGAAAATGATGTCAATATTTTGTATGTTAACCTACCTCCATGCAAAAGTCTAGAAACCATGAGGCCTCTCCTATCAGCAATCTATGACAGAATGAAGGAATGCATAAACATGGCCAGCAGATAATACAAGGCAGCTATATAGAATCATAGAATCATAGAATGCTTAGGGTTGGAAGGGACCTCTAGAGATCATCTAGTCCAACCCCCCTGCATACGCAGGGACACCTAAAGCACATGGCACAGGACTGCATCCAAGCAGGTTTTGAAGATCTCCAGAGAAGGAGACTCCACAACCTCTCTGGGCAGCCTGTTCCAGTGCTCTGTCACCCTCACTGTTAAGAAATTTTTCCTTAAGTTCCTATGGAATTTTTGATGTTTCAGTTTCCGGCCATTTCCTCTAGTCCTATCAGTGGCCACCACTGAAAAGAGACCATCCCCGTCCTCTGCACTCCCTCCCTTGAGGTATTTATATACACTGATCAGGTCCCCTCTCAGCCTTCTCTTCTCCAGGCTGAACAGGCCCAGCTCCCTCAGCCTCTCCTCATAGGGCAGATGTTCCAGGCCCCTGATCATCCTTGTAGCCCTGCGCTGGACTCTCTCCAGCAGCTCCACATCCCTCTTGTACTGTGGAGCCCAGAACTGGACACAATACTCCAGATGCGGCCTCACCAGGGCTGAGTAGAGGGGCAGGATCACCTAAATCACCTATATCATCTCCCTAAATGCTTTCTCTTGTGTGCAAGAAATATATCATTTTCCTTTCTGCAAAATCATAGGCTTATATATTTATATATATATTTGCCATCTCCCATGGCTGGTAGCTAGATGAGTTGGACCAAAAGTCCAGGGAGACAGAAAATATCATTGCCCTTATTAGCCAAAAGCTACAGAAAGCGTACTTCTCACTTTACATCTGTGGAAGTAAAGAAAGGCTCTCACAATTCACAGGTGATGTGAGGGGCCTAGAAGTTTGAAAACATCCCTTACCACAGTTTGCATCTAAACTTCTTCACTACTCTTTCCTGGAAGGCAATTATAATAATAATTTGATAGACTACAGATTTAGTCTTCCAAAAGTCATGCCCTCCATTTCAAAATCTAATAGAGGTTCCTGCATGTCCCTTATTTCACTTGCTGAAACAAGACACTGCAGGCAGTCAGTGAGATATGTAACAAACACCCCAGTCTGAATACCCCTTCCCTACTACTAAAAGGAGTTCTCACAGTCCACAAAAGGACTAAGTATGCTTGCTAAACTTAGCTTGCAAGAAAGCAGAATTTAGAATTCAAGCCCTATAAATTGAAATTCAGAAATCTTCTTTCAAATAAGTGAGACATACTGCATGTTTATGGCTTAGATGATGTGCTGGTGGGCTTTTGTCCTCTAAAAAATTCCAATTTCCTCTTAGGCTTGCTTAAATTCCTATCTTGACAAGAAACCCTGACTCAGAGCAAACTGTAAACCCTGAGTTTACCCTAAGACAGAAGTCTCCATAGTTAGTACTGAACTACCATTGTGCAAGTCTTTATACAGTGCTGGAGACATTTTGCTCTTCCAAGCTACAGCATGATCTATAAACACACTGGAAAGTGGATACTGCTGCCCAGGGTACATAAGGAACAAATAAGTAGCCTTTTCTACCTCAAAGTAAGCTGCTGAGAAAGGCAATTATTCCCTGCTTGTCTGTGATTGATCAGCTTCCTATATATGGATGTGCAAGCTTTCCTTTATTACCTACTTGGTCACTAGCACACAGCTGCAAAGAAAAAAAGGCTTTATAATGGGATTTTTTTTTCTGGGAAGTGTATTAAAATAGTGCGGAGACAAATTAAATCACATGTAAAGTCATTTTTCAGCTGTCTTCTATAAGTCAGACAGCACCTATACAGGTGAAAGTTCCTGAGGAACAGCATGGGAAAAGCACCTTTCAATCCTTCCATGCCTTCTGCTCCTTTTTCAAATAATATGCCCAAGCAACCAAGGCAGAGTAAGACTTAAAGTAACATGATTTTAATATTCATAAGGTTTTAACTTCTTAGCAATTATTTATGAAATCTTCCATTACATCAGGATAACAGGCTTAGAAATAGTACGATAATTCAAAACTTACCATTTTTACACCAGTACAAACATTTCAGAGTCATATTCAGAAACCATTCTCACAGCTGGGCTGGAATAATCTGCCAATCCCTACAAAACATTAAACAATAATTAAATCTAGCATTCATGGTTGACAATTGGTAAACTAATTAAGCTGTTTCAGATATAGCAATAATATACTAAGGTTTCTGCTTGAATCTTCTTAGCAATACACTACATGGGCCTAAGTGTAAAAGACCCCAGCATTTTTCTCATATCAAAATTATCACAAAATCATACACCCACTCCATTGGGTTTAAAGATTTTCACTAGAGTGTCTGATTAGTCTGAGAGCTCCCTGAAGTGAGGAAAAAAATGGAGAGAGATGCTGATATTCTTTCATTTTCCCAAAAATGCCTCACATAGCCTATGGCCAGTTCTTTACCACCAAGAAATTTTGTCCTCATGATCCTCTTTGGTAGAAGAAGGGGCATTCTGCAAGGCAGGGAATACCATACACTGCTATCCTGAAATTACACTGTACAAATAATTGTAGATCACTATAGATCACTATCTGCTACAAGTCTTTCTCCACTGGTTCTTCTTATAGAGGAACCTCTAATTATTTCAACTCATTTAAAATATATATTAGAAAATCAAAACTATGAAACTATGTTGCAGAACATTTTCTTAATTGGGCAAACTACCTCCCACGTGATTCTGAACCCCTCAGCACCCCACACTTGAGCTTGGGAAGACAAGAGGGTCGAGAGGTTGCAAGGCAGCGCTTGTATGCACCACTGTCCTCTGCTGGAAGAAATCAGCCTTACTCATATGTTTGGGGCTGATTAGCTTCTATTAGTAGTAGCTGACATAAAGCAAAGATGACATAAGCAACAGCTAATGTACATTCCCATTTAAGCTCCACAGGCCTGTGGTTTAGGACAGAAGGTTGTTAATTCTATTGTCTGTGCAATGTAGCTGTGTAATCAGCATCTGAGATGTTTGCATATGCCCTGGACAGCGATCTTTATTACTATGTATTTGTACTGCAATAACACTTCCAGGCCCTGCAGAGATTAGACGTCGCTGCTCGATGCACACAGAGCAAAATTCAAGACTGCAACTCAACTCACTGTATTAGCAGAAGAAAACAAGACAGACAAAGACAGGTGATTTTAGATGCCCAAGACTGGGAAAACACCATCTACAAAATATCAGCAGATTTTGTATCCATGTGACACCACAGGATAAACACTCTTGGAGAACAGGGGCCTAAGGCACCTTAAACAACAGCTAACTGAGACAGTAACCAGGTCAATTTTTTTGTCTCCCGCATTTCTAGAATGACCATTAGCTTTTCCAGGAAAGACACAGAACCCATGGAAACAGGTATTACTGACTCCTCAAACCCTTTGGGATTCTTATGGTGCAGCAACTTTGCACACTATGCTGTGGTGTCCCCCCATACAGAGGGAGATGCCTCTCAGAGGGGTTAAACGAGGCTCCTGCCAGGAGCAGAGCATTGAGCAGAGGGAGTCCAAGAAGCTTCTCCACAGCGAGGGCAGGAGACAAAACCCAGGTCGCGTTCCCCACTGCCTGGGGAAGGCAAAGAGGTACCAGCCGGCAGCTCCCTCCATCTCCTACCCCCGGGAAGGCGCAGCAGCAGCCAAGCCGCTCGCTCACCCGCTCCGCGCCTCGCCAGCAGCCGCTGCGCAATCAGCGAGGCCGCCACCTGCGCCCGCCGCCACCAACGGCCGCGAGGAGCCTGGCCCCGCCCCCACCAACGGCCGCGAGGAGCCTGGCCCCGCCCCCACCAACGGCCGCGAGGAGCCTGGCCCCGCCCCCACCAACGGCTGCCGCGAGGGGCGGAGCCAAGGAGAGGCACCCCCCCCCCCGGCCGCCGCTTGGCCTATCGGGACTCGTAGTTGCGCTGCACTTGCTACCGCGCAGGCCTCCCGCTGCCGGACTACATTTCCCAAGGGGCTCTGCGGTAGCGGCGGCGCTCGGCTGAGAGGGAGGCGAAATGGCGACGGCGGCGACGCGGGGGTGCGAGCGGGTCTGGCGCCGGGCGTGGTGGCATGGTCTCTTGCCTGCCCCAGCTCGGGCCGCTGCTTGTCACGCAAGAGGCGGGACGGTGCCTGCAGGGCAGAGCGGGTAGGGCACCAGGGCGGCGCGGGGATGGGGTGATCTCCCACCTTCAGTGCCCTGCCGGGGCCTGCAGGGTCTGTTACTAGGTCGCCATCGCTAGGCAGGAGCGGTCGGGAATCGTTTGAAGTGCGCCTTTTTGAAAGAAATGAGTCTTAGGATGGCCGGAAGCACTATCTCACACCTGTCTTCCTTATCCTCTCCCCCCCCCAAAAAAAAAAAAAGAAAAAGTAAAAGATAAAGAAATACTACTATAATCATGTTGTGCCTCAGTGTCTGTTACCTATGTCTCTGGCAACATCTCCGTGCAGCACAAGTGTTTTAGAAAGCATTAGCATCCTCGTGTGAGGAATTATAAGCAGTGCTGGCACCAAGGACTCCAAAATGCTCCAAAATATTTTTTGAGGGGAATTCTGGTCTAAAGGAAACTTTCTTAGAGGAGGGTGCTTGAAGCTTTGACAAGGCTGTCTACAGCTGAGTGTCTTATTTTTGCTTGCAGATGGAAAAAAGAGTTATAGTAGTTATGGTCTGTGCCGCACTTTCATATTCTTTGTCAAGATTCAGGTTCCCCTGCACAGTTGATAGCCTAAGGAAAGTTATGTAGAGATTAGAAGTTTACTTCTTTAGATTGGTTCTTTGGCCACAGAATAAAAATAAACTTTGAGCAAGCACGATAAGAATCTCTACGTTTCTCATCAGGCTTGCAAGCAGAACTCAGGGACAGTTTGCGGTATGTACCCTTGTAGGTGAGTGTGAGTCAGCTCACTGATGAAGTGAAAGCTGATGCAATTTTCAATTTTTAAAGCCTTCAGGTGAGGGGGATGCATTTCTAAAGCATGTAAGAAAGGATAGGAGGAAGGGGCCTAAAAAACAGGGAAGGACTTGCCAAATTAATATTGCAGTAAGCAAAATGAAGTACAAATTGGTCTCATGTGCTTTATTGTCACTCTTAAATAAGACTAGAAATCAAAATGTTAAATAGGTGGTTTAAATATCCACTATCTTGCTCTAGCACTAAAAAAAGATACTGCAAGCAGAAGGTTGTGCAGGAACTTAAGGGCTGATCACTTTTCTACTTGTTGAGTGCTTTGGTCATCCATGAAGTGCTGTAACACTGACATTATACTTGTTTCAGATTTAGTTTACTATTTAGAGAAGTGTGAGCTTTTTTTTTTCTCATTGGTCAGATTTGTTTCAGGCCTAATGCAGGGAAAAAAACACTAGAGTTTACACTTACTTTTATACCTTTTAGTTTTTTTTTCCCCTGCCATAAAAATAGATGCTTACTTCTTTTTATAATGAAATCTGTTACTCCAAGTTGAAAGATTTCTTCTTTTTAAATCATGTCTAAGAAAGCATCAATATGCTTTATAGTGAATCGACTTATTGTCTTTGCAAAGTTAGTCACCGGTTCAGCAATTGATGTGAAGTATCCAAGTTATCAATACATATGATAATATATGGTTTGTTTAATTAAAAGCGCTGGAATTGGCATTGGAGCCTTAGGATTCATAGTCTGAAACATGGTTAAAGAACTTTTGGTTTTTATTTAAATAAAAAATGTAAAAACTCGTTTAAACATTTGAAATACACTCTTTTATGATAATATTTTTCTTCCTAAAGGAGCAACATGAGTCTGCATCGCTAGTTTGGTGTTTGTAGGGATGTCCTCAGCTGCTGGAGGGCAGACACAAAACTAAAATCTTGGCAGTCTATTTTGTTCACCTTTAGAAGGAGCACTATGCTTGATATATTTGTTTAATGCTTTTCCATAGCTCACTTATCTGCTATAGCTATCTGGGTACTTATATTGCTGAAGTATCCTGTCATAGAAATGTGATTCTATCACTGAAATATTATTTTGTGCCACTTCATTTGTACAAGGCCAGATAATTACTTGCAGAAACTGTCAAGCAATTCTTACTGTAAAGGTGACCCTTTTCTCTTGTCCATGTAAAGGTTATGGATGTGAGAACTGCAATTACTTTTCAGGTGATATGGAGAAGCTCTATTCTGCTCAATATGTTCAGAGAGCAGTAGCTCTCTAGCTGAAATGATGATTTCTCTATTATCAGATTACTAGTGTTTATGCTAATGTGCTACCAACATTGCTCTGGAGAGCCACCTTTCCCAGCATGCCAGTGACTAGCTGTCAAAGAATACATAATTTGTTATGCCACCTGTCTGTTGGAGATTTATAAACTACATGAGATGTAATTGGTATTTAGCATGATTTTGTGATTTTCATGGAGCATTAAATTAGGGTTCATCAAGCATGCAAGTTGCTTCATTGCTTCCTGCAAGATTTCTCATGTAAGAAAG
The DNA here is from genome assembly GCF_059628265.1 of Tinamus guttatus. Taxonomy (NCBI): domain Eukaryota; kingdom Metazoa; phylum Chordata; class Aves; order Tinamiformes; family Tinamidae; genus Tinamus; species Tinamus guttatus. Next base: position 6,443,552 of record NW_028288781.1, on the reverse strand, counting down.
AGTTAAAGGTTTCAGACCATTCTTACCGAATTATCTCCTATAGAACAAAGACACTTTGCCACATATTTTCTCTGTGCATTTATTGGGTTTGTCCCTGGTCTCCAGTATTGTAGCACAATTTCTGCCAGTGAACTGTAGATACATTTACAACTCCATTTGCAATTTTTCTTTATAATTGTGACTTTTTTGTTAGAAAGGAAAAGGTTTTTTTATTTCTTATATCTTTCAGGTGATTATGGATGTTAACATGTCATTTGTACTTTAACTGTATTTCTCTCTTACTTTTTCAGTCTTGCTTCCTGGCTGCCAGTTGTGGGACTGGAAATTCATGCGCAAATTAGCTCGAACTCAAAACTTTTCTCTGGTTCCCAAGTCCAGTTTGCAGCACCTCCTAACTCCTTGGTATCTTTCTTTGATGCTTCTTTACCAGGAACCTTACCAGTAAGTTGTGTTTCAGTTTAATTTATGTTAGATTTTATGTCAATCCTTTAGTTCAGTGGATGACTGAGTACAGTACTGATTCCTTATTCTTCCTAGGATTTGGCTATAGAAGTGCTTGTATGTATTTTTCTGTTCGTTGATTGTTTCATAGTATGAAGTGCCTATAATGTTATTTCTTTTCAGTTTACCCTTTACCCTCGCCTTAGTTGTCACTTCCGATACTTGATATCTTCTGCTAGGGATTAAAAAAAAAAAGGAGTGTCTCTTCTATATATTGAATGACTAGCAGTGTTTCTGTCAGATAAGAGTTGGGTGTATTCGGTTAATATACCACACAGAAAATTCCTTGAATATGAGAAGGTACTCAAAATCAAATGAAAGAAGAACATCTTAGATTTTTAAGTGGTGATTTTATGATACTTTGCCATGCTTTGCATGTTTATATAGCTGTCATTTGCCATTTGGAAGGTCTCACTACAGAGTTACTTGGTTTTCTAAGCAGAAACTTTCTGATTTTGGAAACAGTCAACCATTCCTATTTACACTGTAACATAATTAGAGAAGGAGGAAAAAAAAAGAAATGTGAAATTTTGCAGGCTAACAAGTTGGAATGGTATGCTGGCACTTAGCAAATGAGAATGTATTAGTGGCTGCATAATAAATTTCTAAAGTCACAGTTTAATTAATTAAAAATGTTTTGTTGTTTGTGATGGCAGGGACAGTGCTTCGTAGAATTCTCTGGGAACCTAACGTATTTAATACGAAAATAGTGGTTAGAAACTATAACAGGTACTCCCTACTTGGCCATGAAAATAAATATTGAGTGGATTTAATGTTGCCTTGTGGAACAACCATGCAGAGACTATAATGGGGTCAAATTATTTAATGCAAATATACTCTCCTGAATATAATGCAAATATACTCCTGAATGTATTTATTAGAGTGGAGGTTTGAATTTCAATTTCAAGTATATATTTTTAGTCTACTTGAAGCATTTATTTTCTTCACCATAATGTAGTCTTAAAGAGTATTCCGACATGGCAAATTAACTTATGGCTAGATTTTTAAGGGCTTGGTATATACTGTGTGATGTTTAAAACAAGAAATATTTTGATATATTCATTCTGCATTTGCAGAGGTATTGAAACTTGATGAAGTAGAGTTCAGATGCTGATAGAATTTGACTCTGATCTCAGTGTCAATCCCGGGCTGATTTTTGGATCTAATAATGCAGAAATGTTGACAACTCTGTAGAGAGAATGGGAATATCATGCAATCATTTGATTGTAGAAAAATCTAGTTAGACTTGAATATGGAAATATTAATCACAAATAATCACAAAATTTAAACTTACACATACAAGATCTCAGTTTTAGGTCTTCTGCTTAGAATTTTGTTAATGCACAGAAATCCTAATAAATTGTCTAATACTTTTCTTCAGTAAAGTTGAAAATCTGCTCAAGAAGGAATAAAAATGAGTATTTGTGGAGAGTTTATTTTTTTAGTCGTTACTGTTTGTCCAGCATTTGTTTTGGTTCTCTCTCCTCTGTTAAAGTGCTTTACCAATAAGGCTTGGGTATGGCCTTTGTGAGGATGTCCCAGTTCACATAGGCTTTGGCACAGATGGTAACTGCACCTGCGGAAGCAGATTGTTAAGATAATTTAAAAGTAGTAATCCCATTTTAGCTTCTACCAGCTGTTTTTATCTGCAGAAAGAGATGAAAGATTTTTTTGAATGGCAGTAGTTGTGAAGGTAAAGTAGAAAATGAATGCTACAAATGCATGTTCGTGCATGATAGAATGTGACATAGAATCTTGTCTTTAGTCATGGCTTTATTTTCTTGTAGCACTTCCTGCACTAGTAAATTAATGGAGAACTTTTTTTTTCTGATAGCAAGTAGGTGGGCTTATTAGCTTAGAATAACAATGTGTATTTTTTGTATGATAGTAATATCTTAAATGGTAGTGTATGCATTTTGGTGTTTTTTGAAAAATTTTAAATATTGTTTAAAAAAAGAAAGTAAAATCTTTACATATGACAATATCATTGCATGCTAAGACTATCTAGGGGGTAAAATAGTTGGCCTTTCCTTTAAAATCTGCTTTGATGAGATATGAAAAAAAAAAAAGGAACAAATTTTTAACAGTACTGAAGAATACATTAGTTGTGCTACTGGTAACAGAGAATATCTGGTGATCTAAGTGTCTTTCTGGGACCTATAGTGACATGTTAGGATGGCCACTTTCCTGTAATGCACTGCAGTGGGACCAGCAACAATGGTGCTAGCAGGAGCTTTTCAGATTGTCCCACATTTCTCTAGTGAGAGTGGGCATTATCCTTTGCTGTTGCTGTACTCTGCATGGGTAATAGAAGAATCTGTTTGCCCCTTCTCTGTCTTTCCTTTTCATATTTTCATCCGGTATTATAGTATAGCATATTTTATTCTGCTTCTTCAAGTAGGACCATCACAAACAGCATGTGTCATGGCCATTTCACTATGCCACTCTCCTAATGTGCCTCAGAGAGAGCTACATGCACGAATAATCCACGCAGACGCGCTCCTCTTTGAAATGAGGCAGAGAAAAAGATAGTTGCAGCAAAGCTTTGATGAAAAAATGAAAAAAGGCAGTTTCAGTAGTGAGACTGAAAGGCACATACCATCTTGCTATACAGGCTTTATTTTCATGCTTCGCGTTCAGTAGGTGTAATAGAACTTCTCACCAACAGAACATGTAGCATCTTACTCAGATTATTGCATGGATCTCTTTTTTTTGCTGTTTGATGAGAGTCCTTGGAATTTTATGACCTATGCAGAGGTGTATTTTTTTTTACTTGGTAGAGGGACTTGGCAATGAACCTAGCTTGGTGTCTTTAGAAAACCTGACATGAAGAAAGTATTAAGCTACATTTTGGCAGCATATAGTGGAACACAGGTACCTTTAGAATGGTGTAAAGTTCTTCTGAGGATCCACAAAGAACCCACTTACCATCTGATTTACCCTTCTTCAAGAATTATTGAAATCCTTATAAAGATTTCTAAAGGTGAGATTGGGCTCACAGAAAGCAAATCCAACTGTTCTCATGAATTGTGATCTGCGTTCACAGCCTTTGCTGCTAATCATACCAAAAGATGCATTATTTATCTTTGCCTCCTTCGCGACTAAAATGGAAGTATGATCCAGTTACTTTGTAGGCAAGTATGTTAAGAAGTAATCTAGGATTTGCATTACCAAGGTGGTTTTCATTAGTAAATATTTAAATGAATCTTAACCCTACAATCTTAAGGATTTTGAAATCGTTGACACTTTTGTTTGTACATTTGAAGCTCATTCCCTTCACAATATGAAGTCTCTAAAAAGAAAGAGTTTTCTGAACACTTGGTAATGATCAAGCTCTGTTTCCAGTGAAGAAAAGATAAATTTCTTCTTTCGTCAGAAATAAAAAGTTTGTGTTGAGCACTGCTGTAGAACCTCATGTGAGATGCTTGATCCTATCTGAATATGTTTTTTTTCTCTGTTACCTTAGACATCTTTGAGTACCTGAGAACTCGCCCATTGCTGCCGATGTACTGTGTTCTCGTTTCAAATTTCTTTAGTATTCCTTCTGTAAATACTGTTGAAAATAGGTATCTGACCCTTCTTTCAGCTGTATAATGACATTCCTGCAATGAAGTGCAGCTTTCTCATGGAACGAAGTAGTGCTAGAACAGCTGTTAACCCCTGATTCTGCACTGATTCTGACAACTTAAGCTTTGACGTCTCCAAAGCTGGGGATGTTGCTGCAGCAGCAGGCAGTAGCTGCGAGTGTGTGTATCATGCGGTTGCCTTCCCTGCCTGCAACACTGCACTGTGGAATGGCTGTCCAGTGACTTGATAGAGGTGATACCCAGCCTTGAATGTGGAGGGTGCTTTAGTGATTCCTACTACTGCAAGGCTGCATGTGTCCTTGGCAATGACATATACCTTGCGTATTCCCAGATGTCTGGAGTGATAAGTTAACTCCCTGGTTAACTTAACCCTGGTAACTCCCTAGTGAATATGGGGTATGTTTAATATCCGGGATTTATCTGAGAAGTTTGCTTTCAAAAGCACTGAGAGCTGTCTGTGTTATTTTGATGGATCTATCTTTCATCTATCCATGTTGGAATGGAAACAGTAATTGAGACTAAAATGTATGCTTTACATTTTAAACTAGATTTTTGATAGCTGGCACCTGTTAAATCTGGTGATTGCAACAGCTGTTTTGCCTACTTGTGACTTCAGTTTTATTTTGACATTCCTGCTGACATGCATATGAACTTACTTTTTTCTTTATACTTTGCTTTCAAAAACCTTGCTTCTTAGCTTGCCTTTTGGTAACTTATCTTTTAAATTACACGTACCTTTCTTGAGGACTTGGGCAGTCTTCTGATCTTTATATGCACGTTGGTTGAGCTGCTGTAATATAAATCTTTTGTTTTTGGAAACCATGAGATGCTTAGGTTGTTGTATCCTTCAGCACCTCTTCTCAAAAGATATTAGTGGCAGTGCTGAAGGAGAGAAGGTGAGAGCATCTTTGTTTTAAACCATTTGCTTAAGTCTAGGTTCAAGAAAGAAATTCTATAGAAATTCTATAGAATTTCTTTCTATAAAAATGGGATAATTGTACACAGAAAAACTAACCAAAACAAACAAACAAACAAAACCCAGATGTTTTCTTAGAATTTGATGATACTTATCAGATGGTATCTGTCTCAATCTTTTCTGTCCTGATAATATTATCTGCACGTAGATAAAAATTCAGGAAGTCTTTTTTTTTTTTCCAAAGAAATGTTATACTTCCCCAGTTACTGCAGCTGCTTGGTTCAACTTTATTTCATACTTCAAGTATAATGCCATATAATGGCATTTTTTGGAGGCACCTTTGCTCTTGTGTTTTGAAGTGTTTGATGACTCTTGTCAATACTCTTCTGTCAAGTTTTGGAGATGTCCCTTCCAATTGTTTTCTCTTTGTTGCTATATCTCATTTATTTGTGAGAAGTTGAAGATTCATTCTATGAAGATTCATTTCTGTCGAGGCTAAACAATTTCTGCAGGACTTTGTCTCCTTAGTACCTCTGCTCTACCTTCAGTACCTTCCTTCCCTTTTGTTGTTGCTATCTTTCCCTCATTCATCCTTAACAGGTCCCTCTGGCTAATGTAAACTTGCCAGTTAGAACTGCATCGAGTTGATAAAACATCTTACTATCACCTCTTTCAGTAGGTCCTTCAGTGCATCAGTGATGTTATCTATGTATTTTTATCTCCTTTAGTGTCTTTTTCTTAGTGCCTTTGCTTTATGCATTTTTTCTACTACTTTGTGGGCATTTGCAGTGTCTTGTTTCCTTTCCTTCAATAGTTCCGCTACTGCCGTTATTGTGTCACCTTTGCTAGTGCTGAACAGCAAGACCCGTTACCTGACAGCACAGATCAATGACCCATCTTCCTGGATTTCATCCAGAATTGCTACTGAAAAACACTCTAGCCTTTTGCAAATATTGTATCTTAGTGTGCTGGAGATTATCTTGTCATTAAGTTTGAACTATGAGTGGACATTTTTGGATAGGCAAATTGTTATTGCTTCTGTTACCAGTTATTTTGTATGCTTTGGTAACTTTGAATTTGATTTAAATTTTATGCCAGTATGCAGACAATCGGTTTGATTCCAGGTGTCTCACTTTGGGGAACTCCAAGGTAGTATATACATGTGTCTGTGTATGCAACTAGTGTTCTGCTAAGCAAGGATTTCTGTAGCAAGCACTGTTCTACTGTTTTTTTTGTTTGTTTTTGTGTTTGTTTTTTTTTGTTTGTTTTTTACCCTTTTGGCTGCAAAAGAGCATCTTGCTTCTTCCTTCTTCTTATTAACGATTTTTTTTCTTTGAAGATTTTTATCATTAAGAAGTTTTTAGGAACCAGTCTAACAGTAATGACAGAAGACTGCATTTTTGTTTTCATCTTGAGTAGTTGTCTGGTGTAATGTTGCATCACTATCGATTTTACATATCTTGTTTGAAGCTTATTTTGGTACAGTTAGGCTGTAATTGGTTCCTAGGGCAAAAATAAGTTCTTTCATTGTATTCTTCTCCCTGATTACGAGCCACCTTGCCCCCTGCAATATATTATACCTGTATTTTTGATTTTGACAGGGATTATGTAGCCTGCTGTGGGCATTTTATTAGTTACACATGCATTTTTTGCCATTGTAACTGTAGTTTTATGTGCAGAGACATGGCAATTGCACTACTGGCTAATACTTTCTGAGCCATTTGACCACATTCAGCTAAATTTGTCTCAAAAATATTAAATTTGTAGAGGTTTTTGTGACTGTACTATGATACTCTCCTTTTTTTGTAACTCTCCTCCTCATAGTTATTGTTGCAACATGCAGTATCTTTTCAGGCCAAATTAGCAATGAGGCTGGTGTTTTAAATACAAGACTGTTTCTTTTTTTAAAAAAAAAAACAGTATGCTTAGAGGGCTGGGTTTGATTCTAGACCTGTTGAAATAAGTGAGTCATTTGGGATGTGATTAGTTCTTAATGAGTGTCCTATCTACAAGATAGTTTTGGTCTTCTGTGTGGGAAGAACATTGAAGTATTCATCTGCAGCATCGGAGTCAAGGATTGCAATCACAGTTAGACCCAGTAGATGTTGGAACGTTTTATTTTGAGGCTTTACTTATGAATGAACTTCAAAGAACCATATATTAGAGCCAGCTAGAACTTTTAACAAATGGGAATGATAAGACTGAATATATCCATTAGTGGAAGCAAATAAAAATTAGAGGGATATGCAGTAGGAGTATCTAGAAATATGATTAGATGTATCTGTTGAGGTTTCTGAAGATTACTGTGTGGTCTACAGAGAGCTGGCTTAATACATTGCAGTAGTTCCTACTTCCAACTGTTACTCTGAATGAGAAGATGATAAAATTAAATATTTCCTAGATAAATAGTCCTATGCTTAATTATAAGATGATGATTTCTTCATGTTTATAGGTGGGAATGAAAGTCTTCTTGGGATAGCCAATTAATATGGAATTACTTTATTAAAATTTGTAAATGTATGGCCTGGAAGCAAAGGAACTTAAAATTTCTAGGGAGTGGAGAAGATGTAAAGAACAGGCAAGTATCAGAAAAGGAGATTTTTTTTTTTTTGAATTGTTCTTTCATTCCTTTGATTCTCAGTTACCATGGTGCTCCAGTGCTCTAGCAAGGTAATGTAGCTACATGGGAAATGATGCTACTGTTAAGGATGTTCATGTTTTTTTAGGGCAAACAATTAAGATTCATTTGTGGTATCTTTTTTGGAGTTTCTTGAAATAAATACCTATGAGAGAGGTCTACTTTTTAGAAGACCAGTTATATTTAAGAAGACTTTCTAGGCTTGTGTTTTGTCCGTAGCTATTCCAGGAACTATATAGCTTGCTTTCTATGTTAGCAAAGGCCAGCACTTTGCTAACATACCAGACTGGCAGCTTGTCAGTTCAAGCCTGTAATTTAAATCTTTGGTGCTAGTCAAAGCTGTCAACTTAATAACAGCTTACTACATAAACAAGCTGGGGGAACTTATTCTAGGTCATTAGTATGGGAAGTTTCGCATACCGAATTGATGTTTATTACTATAGATTATTTGAAAAGCTAGACTTGTTTCGGAGAAAAATGGTAGTTTGCCTAACCGTCTCTTCTTTATGTACACAGCTTTGATCATAAAATACTGGGACAGGTAGTAGTAAATTAGTCACTTTGGAAATGGAGAAAAATTAAGGAGATAAGTTTTGATTTTTAAGGAAGTAGATGGCCATCAGTTTTTTTTTTTTTTTTTGAGTCAAACGGGAAGGGAAGCAGATTGGTGTGGTAGACATCTCAATATGGCACTGTGGAGACGATTCATTTTGCAATGTCTTTTATCGACACAGAGGTCAAAAAGGAAATAACACGGAAAGTTTTGCTAGTGCATGAGTAATGATGTATATACAGTACTCAGACTGCTAAGATGCTATCCACTGGGGCACACATGCATCACATTAATCCAAATGCTTTGTAATACTTTGTTGAAAATAATGGATATTTCACTTTTTTGCCAGTTTTTCCCCACAGCTACCCAAATGGCTCACCAGGAGTAGTGCAGAAGCCTGCTAATGTAAAATATATGCGGAAATTATTTTCTTCAAACTGAAATAATACTGTCTGTTAGGCTAATGACTAAAATATGCTCTACCCTGTTAGAAATGAAAGCAGAAGAGCAAATGGTCAAAGGTGGTCATTGTGCCGTCGCTAGCAAAACTCCACCTGTGTTTGCTGAACCTGCTATGGACTGAGTGCAACTGGTGCCTTGGATTTTACCTTGCTTTCAGATTCAGAAACGTTCATAATCACTTCCCCATAAGGAAACATTATAGCAAGATATTGGGCATTTATTCACTGCTTTGGTGCAGGAGTGTTCTGAGTCTGCCCAGTCCTTATGGAGCCCTAATGGTATTTGGTGATCACCTGTTAAAAGGCCTTGACTGGCACAGACTTCCTTAACTCTTAAAGTTGAGTAGGCTTGTGCTATAAGGCTTTAGAAGAAAGAAGCATTGCTTATGCAGTTAGAAATGTTATGATATTTTACACATTCAACAATTGGACTAACATTATGATAAGCTCCTTAAACAGTGTAAAAAAAATCTGTGCTATCTGGAGGATAAATACTATTTTCATAATTTAACTGCTGAAAATAGAAGCATGTACTAGGTAATGAACTGCAGCTATGACAGTAATCTAAATTAGCATTTTGAACTTGCTTAATTTAGTTTACAGTCATGACTAATTGGCTTCATTTGGCTGCAGGTCAGCATTTCTAGGGGAAATAGTTTTTTTGCTTTCCTCTTTCAAAATTTGCTTTATTTGTCTTTAAAAAAAATAATGAGTATAATCTGCCTCATCGGTGTTCTAGTTAGAACAGGGCAGTGTTCTAGTTAGTCATAGATCTGAAGCAGTTTTTAAAATTCTGTAACGTGAAGAATTTTTGTTACTTTCAGTTAAATTTTGATTTCTCAAGTATTAGAGGACTAAAGCAGAGAGAGCTCTTTTGCAGTGAAGAAGGTGATGAGAAAAGTGCAGCTGCTCAATCTGTTCTCAGAAGTCAGGCTGCTGTGTATGAGAAGCGAATACTCAGAAATAGTGAGGAACATAGTTCTTTAGAGCTACTCTTTTATTTTCTGCTGAATATAGATGAAGTCTTCTAAATTCCTGTACCTGATATGCCTTTAGGGGTCCTTGTGGAAATTGACTTTTTGGCAGCTATACAGAGCAAAATAAGATAGATCAAGTTGTGCTCTTGTTTCAAAGCACAGTAAATGGGAGCATGCCAGAGTTATGTAGGGCAAATTCAGTCTTTTTTTTCCCCCAGTTTTATCAATTTAATGTTATCTGCAACAACTGTTAAAACACTGAGAGTACGTTTGAAAAAATCATTAACTTTGGGACCCTGCTTGTTAGTACTTTTTTGGAGTAGAATTATTTTTCTTCTCAGAATCCTTAGTGTGCTGGGTGGGTAAAATGGTGTCACACAGAATGCTCTAGATCCAGAAGAACTGCAGCCCTGGTTTAGCTCCTTCATTTCTTTGCCAGGTCTTGCTGGGTCTTCGATTCCTGTGGCATTATGCAAGAACTTAAAGCCCAAGGGTTCCTTGGGTCCTGGAGATACATGTGTGCCTGCAGGATTAATTGAGGTCTCTTTGATTTCTGCTTTAGCAAAGCATGTAAATATGCTTAATTTCATCCGTGTTCAGCAAAGCACAGAAGTCTATGTTTAAATTCTCAGTGTGGGTGCAGGTATTCTGCGGTATTCTACAGAAATGGCACCCCAGTCTCTAACTCAGAGACCCTGTGTTCCCAGTGAGGTGGCATCTGGATACAAGTCAATTATCATTTGCTGTGATTTCTCTTTTGTGTATTTTTGAGGAGGCAAAACTACTGGTTTATTCACAAAAATGGCAAGCTAGAACAGTGCACACCTCCTTTGTGGCATGACAAATTGTTTTTTCATCTTAAGACTTTACAGATTTGTAGCTACCACTGTTTAAAGATGAATAAGCACTACCCACACAAGGAAAGAGATCCAATGTCGGCTGAAGGCGAGCAAAGCTGTATATACACTCCATGTAAGGCAGCATGTGGGAGACACGTTTGTTACATACTGAGTATCTGAGCAAAATCATGTGTCATCTTTTCTTAGGTTCTCAACAGGAGATGTGTAGAAGCCGCAGTGATGACAGGCCTGGCTCTCAATTGCAGCATAAACAAGAAGTCCTTGTTTGACAGAAAACACTATTTCTATGCAGATCTGCCTGTAAGTATGCAGTATAGCTGATTCCTTCACAGCTGTAGGAAAGGTCAGGTCTGGAGTATGGATGGCAATAGGGTATGAGTGAAGAGATGCTTATTCTGTTTTCAGTCCAACAGGATGCTGCACTGTGCACTGATGAATAGACAGCTGTACCCTGGTGCTCACTGATTGAATATGATTGCTCTGATTGCTGACTCCTTGCTTAGCTGCACGATTCCAGTAGCTTAATGTAATTGAATTGGGAGTTGAAGCTGCTCTGCCCCTTAAGTTTTCCATTCCTGGCATTTAGTACTAATTGTCTGTTAGGGTAAAAGCAGTCTGGTCATGGTCCTTCATTTAAAATTAATGTATAACAAACACAGGTTTCAGAGGTATAGATGTAATAGTGTCTTTTTGCTGTGATTAAGGACTTAAAATATTTAATTTCTCTGTTAAGACTTGCTCGGTCAGGGTTCCAGTGAATTTAAAAGTGAGTCTTTGTATGGTTTGTTGGTAGCTTTCATATTTGGAATATTTGTAAAGTTGAATGCATTTGCTGTGGATGTAAGAATTAAGAACATGACTTCTGTAATTACAGCAGGATGCAGCAGAGTTTTTCTGTTTTAATGACGTTAAAGCTTTCTAATTATGAACAGTCAGTGTGTTTGTTCTCGTTGTCATTCAACTTAATGTTAACCTCTCAAAGAGAGGAGCACTAGCTTTAGTTCATCTGATTTGTGGAGGTAAAAGTCTGATGACTACTTTAAGAGAATAAATCTGCTTCAATTTGATCTGCGATAGATCAGGTATGCTAGGTTATCCTGTCTTTAGGTGAGGTGTCCCAGATATTCGGAGAAGCAAAATGGGCGATTTCTCAGATCTTAAGTCAATGTGTAGAGGTGCTATGTTATCAACCAGACTGCTTTCTCTCCTGCCGTTTGTTCAGGCATTGGAGATGCTTCAAAGTTGCACAGAATTCATACATTCAAATACATTTGCTTCCCACCTCGGATAGAGAATGGTATTACAGTTGTCCACTCGAGATCTCGATCTCAGAGGAGATCTGAGTACTGATTTATTCTTTGTCAGGAGCCTCTGTTTCTTAGTTTCCCTTCTGTGAAGTTGACCTAATTGCAAATTTTGTTTGCAGGGATAAATTTATTAATGTTTGTGAGCCATCAGGAGGTCTTACTGTTGGATAGTGAGCTATGAAGGATATGAAACACACCAATTTATTAGTACTTTAATTGCAAAACTGTCTCAAGGACCATTTATAGATCTGAAAGAGGAAAAAAAAGTAAAATAACAAGAAATAAGCACAACTTTCAGAATTCCGTTATACATCAGAAACATCACAGATCTGCTTGCCTGATCTGTGAACCACAGATTTGGTGGTTCTGTGGTTCTGCTGTTAAACTGAAAACAATGTCAGATTTTCTGAGGGTGTGTACACACCGTGCGCTGCCATTGCTTGCTGACATGAACTAGTCTGGTCATATAAGCATGCAAGTTTGGGTCAAGGAGTTGCTGACACATTTTATTAGCTTGAAATGTATAATTTTGGTTTTCTAGTGGCTGGTTTATGTTATTTAAAGCGCTGACAGTAAACTGCCTGACATGCATTTCATACAGAAATGGTCTAGTTGGGAATCCTGTAATAAGATGCAGAGTTTAGGCTAATGAGCTGTATAGAACAGATAAAATAAATCCTACTCTTAAGGTCTTTTGACAATGAGATTATTGTTAGTCCTGAAAATGAGGCATTGGATGGGAAATGGGATTCTTGTTATTTATTGTCACTCACTATTTGAAGCTCTTAAAAATCATTTTAATGAGAAGCTGTAGGAGGTAGGAAAAGCTGTATGCTTAGCACAGACTGCAAAGAGTCAGTTATTTTTTATTATAGTGATTATGGCTAGAAGGTCAGGCATTTCATCGTCTATATAAACTGAGCTGCTCGCTGTGCCAGGCCGTTGCACTCTACTGCAACACACTGTCACCATCTCCAAACTTTGGAGTAACATCCTGCCTCCTTGCAAAACAAACAAATGCTCCTCCCAGTTCATTGAAATCTGGCACACTCTTTTTTTTTTTTTTTTTTTTTTTTTTAGTTCTCACCACTGATCTTGCTAGCAAAGAGGCAGAGATGCGGACTCTACCTCAACAGAATAAGTTATTCACTCCTGTATTCTTGGATTAGTGCAGTGATTCAAATACATTGTCACTGCCAGCCTTTTGTCTGACTGCAGTTTATTCTTTCAGATGAGTCTGCTATGGCATTTTTCAGCCTTAGGTGAGGTTTCAGTGTTTGTTGCAGTTTAAATTGCTGCATTAATGAAACTGAGATTTCTCTTTTTTGATTTTTTTTTTCTTTCCTTCTGCCTTCTTTTCCCCCTGATAAAGAGGTGCTGAACAGGCAGAGACAAAACAAGCTGAACTGTCAGCTTGACAGGATGATGAGTGATAATCCAAGCTTGGGGTGGAGGTAGAGTTAGTGTCTTCAGATAGGATATAACATGATCACAGAATCACAGGCTGGAAGAATCTCTTCCAGTACATTTCCTGCCCCAAGACAGTATCAGCAAAACTTAGGTCATCTGTGACAAGTGGATGTGTAGTTGGTTATTGATCCTTTCTGCATTGGTCTAGTGTCTTTATACGTGTCCTTAGTGCTCTCCTTCCTCGCCCACCACCCGCTCCACAGATACACAACTTGTCACAGTTACTTTGAATCTCATCTTCAAGTTTGCTTCCTTTCCAGTGAAACAGTAAAGCTTGGGAATTTGCTTGTACATGCTTTCTAGCCCCTTGCTTTGGTCACTGTGGAAAATGTTGCATTTTTCATTTTTTTTTCTTAGTCTTTAATATTGCATTTGGTTGCTACTTCCTGTAAAGTGAATGTTTTATCTGACTATACAGCTAATGTTGTTGACAGGCTGGCTATCAAATCACTCAGAAAAGAGTTCCTATTGCAGTGAATGGGAGTCTTTCATACAGTCTCTGCATAGACAACAAAATGAGCCGGATGGTGACCAAAACCGTGAGGATTAAGCAAATCCAGTTGGAGCAAGACAGTGGAAAGAGTCTTCATGATGACACAAGGAGCCAGACTCTTGTTGACTTGAATAGGGCTGGTAGGCTTGGATTATTTTCCTATTTTTTCCTCCTTTCCGTTTAAAATTAATTTTTAAAGGCAAATAGGTGACAGGGAACATACAGAAAGTTAAAACAACCCCATGTCTCCCTCCCTGAAAAACAAAACACAACAAAATGACCGTTACATTTGCAGCAGGGGAATGCTAGCAGTTTAATCGTCAGTGGGCCTTTCTCATGGTTATTGGCTGATGGTATTTGGAAATAACAAGTTAAAAATCTGCCGGCTGCAATTTCCCAAAGCTGTCCATCACACAGAGCCACTAAGTCCAGAGAAGTATATAAGCTCCTGCTACTGCAAACATTGTTTAAAAAAAATCACAGACTCTTAATGAGGCAAGTTTGTGTATAGAAGGAGTAGCTGTTGGAATCATGACTGCATGAGTCAGATATTTCTTTTAACTGATAGCTTTGGAAAAAACGTAGCAAAATCTCTTTTTAAACTGTAAACTACATGAATCAAACTAGTGCCCAACACAGGCAGTAAGCTGGATGGCGAAGCCTGTCTGAGACTCCATGCCTCAGTGTCCGTTGCTCTTAAGCTCTGAAAATCGGATTCTGACACTAGAGTATATCTGTGCTAGAGTGCAACAATTCTGTCTGTTCCAAAATTAATTTAAGAAAAATCAAATTGAATCTGAGATCAGACTGGCTTTAAATAGGCGTTCTCTGAAAGAAGGGCAGAGGAGTTTTTCCTTCTGTTCTGCATGTCATCAAGGCTGGAGGAATGTCCACAGTTCGCCTTTAAAAAATAAAAGGAGGAAAAGGTTTTGTAGCAATCTGCAGCTAGGCCCATTGTGACAGTTACTAAATAATACATGGGGTTTTATTGTTTTCCAAAAGAAGCCCAAGTGCTTTCATGTGTTTAGCCAGTTGCACTCTAGTACGCCAAGATCAAAAGCTATTGTTGGAAATCTCTTGTCTCTTTTGCTGATAGGAGTTGGCCTCATGGAGGTTGTCATGGAGCCTGATATGTGCTGTGGGGAAGAAGCAGCTGCAGCAGTCAGAGAGCTTCAGCTTATTCTTCAAACACTTGGGAGCAGCAAGGCAATCATGGCAGGTATGGAACAGAAGAAAGGCACGTTCTTTCTAGGAGTTCTGTGGCTTCTGGCTATTTTGCTCTGCTGTTGCTTGACACGACCTTTTCTCCCTGCAGTTTTTAAAATCCTCAGAGCCTATCCCAATGTCTGCCATGCTTCAGGTCTCCTTATGGGTCTGCCTTCCTCTGTAGAGCTTTGCAGTGTTGGATTTTATATCACCTCAAATTAATTTTGAGAGTAAATTAATAAGCAGGATGCTTCTGGAGTCTCCTTCTCTGGAGACCTTCAAAACCCCCTTGGACACAATCCTGTGCCACGTTGCTCTAGGTGACCGTGCATGAGGAGGGGGGTTGGACTAGATGACCTCTAGAGGTCCCTTCCAACCTTAAGCATTCTATGATTCTATGATCATGTTGTAAGCTGTGTGACAGATCTCAGTTGGTCACAAGATGGGTGTAAGCAGTACAAAGTGTCAAAGTGAAACAGTGTAAATGACAAGCTGTGGCAGATTTGTTTAAGAACTGGTACGATTTGGCACTTTACTCTACTTGATTTCTCACACTCCTTCCCTGGCCCCTAGCATTATATTCACTAGATCTCAGCTTCCTTTCCCAAGAGGGAGAGCGCTGCTGATCTGGGGAGGTGAGGCAGAAAGTCACATAGGTTCATGCTGCGCAGCTGCTTGCAGATACCAGTCTTGGGCGTCACCAGCCAGGGTCCCTACACTCATCTGTGTCTGTGCAGCGCTCTGATCTGCAGGATCTTTCCCTGCTTCCAGGATCTCTCTTTCAGTCAAGATCTTCGCTTTCTTTCTGAGGTCACTTCTTTTTCAGAAACCCTTCCTTTGACAGCAGCTCTACTTTCTGGACCCCGAAGGGCCCAACTTTCCTTGTCTACAGAAGCACAGTGTTAAATCAGCTTCCCATCTGGTAGTTCCGTCCCCCTCTCCGTCCCCCTCTCCGTCCCCCTCTCCGTCCCCCTCTCCGTCCCCCTCTCCGTCCCCCTCTCCGTCCCCCTCTCCGTCCCCCTCTCCGTCCCCCTCTCCGTCCCCCTCTCCGTCCCCCTCTCCGTCCCCCTCTCCGTCCCCCTCTCCGTCCCCCTCTCCGTCCCCCTCTCCGTCCCCCTCTCCGTCCCCCTCTCCGTCCCCCTCTCCGTCCCCCTCTCCGTCCCCCTCTCCGTCCCCCTCTCCGTCCCCCTCTCCGTCCCCCTCTCCGTCCCCCTCTCCGTCCCCCTCTCCGTCCCCCTCTCCGTCCCCCTCTCCGTCCCCCTCTCCGTCCCCCTCTCCGTCCCCCTCTCCGTCCCCCTCTCCGTCCCCCTCTCCGTCCCCCTCTCCGTCCCCCTCTCCGTCCCCCTCTCCGTCCCCCTCTCCGTCCCCCTCTCCCTTTGTTAATTGGAGGATTCAGAATGTGCCACTTTTGCTTAGTGTTACCACAATTTACAACCAGCCTATGGTTGCAGCTGGCAAGTAGCAGGCTTCTGCTTGAGAATTCAAAAGCACAATTTCAGGCATTCATTCACAAACACATGTACAACCAAATATGTGCTGCCTGCTAGTGTTTACAATTTAAGATTTTTTTTTTTTGACTGATGGTTGGCCTTACTGATCTTGCAACAAATTCAGGCCATAGTATAAGTGGATGCATCTTTGGGGAGCTGAGTTAGAGCAGCCCATGTATCACCCAAGACTAATATGACCCAAGCAATGTTGGCTAGGGATTTTAATCTGATGTAATGATTCAAAGAGTGTGTGTAGAGGGTAATAATTGCTAGACATTATATATTGACATGGTGCCTTTCTCTGCCTGCTTCTTCTATCTGAATCTTTTCTAATGCTGGTTTTACACACATAAGATGGGGAGTGGTTGTTAAAATTAAGCACTCATTTTGCACACTTCTTCACAGACCTTGGTAGATGTACCCCTATATTGTCATTTATCAGTCCTGAATTTGGCCTTAAGAGTTGTGTTAGAAACACACTATGGTATCTTTTGCTGGAATGAGATTTCTGACTTTAAAAGAGAACTCCAGCACTGGAAATATTTTTCTTCCAGTATAGTTAGTTTTAAAAGTATTTGGATTTTTTTCCAAGTGATTATTTTTAAGGGTTTTCTACTGTGGTTCTCTCTTACCTTACTTGTTTTCAAATAAGAACTTTACTTGCTCTAATTTTACTTTCTTTGTACTTGTGTATTCAGTGAATACAAACACCCAGTTTTATCAACTCATTTCATTAACAAAAGGCAAATGACAACATGATTTCATTACAAAATGATCAAATGGGAGAGGAAGGGGGGCTCACAGGGAAAAAAAAAAGCCCTTTTAGGAGCACATTGTGCCTGGCTCTCCTTTCACTTATGGTTGATTATCTTTATTTTCTTGTCACATTGACACCTGCATCCAGGCTGTGTCTCAAAATGAAGCAAGGGCAAGACAAGAATATTCCTCTGTTGGAACAAGCACTCCAAAGAACAAGCCCATACAAAACACTTCTCTTGAAAGAGATGTTGGGCCGTTCCAGCACCTTTGTCCTTCATTTACGTGTCTGGCAAGATTCTGTGAAGACAGGGAAAAATAATGTGCTGACATCCAGCCTACTTTTACAGAGTGTACTAAGGCCTCTCTAGGCAATTTACACCCATTGACCTGAATGGGTTCTAAACTGTAGATTTCTTTTCAGATTTAACACTGGGCTGTTTTGCATTTTCTTAGTAGTGCTGCTGTATAGAAACATCATGTTTTTTGTTTCTTTTTATCTGTATTTGAAATTAAACAACAAAGAGGAAGTCTAGAGATGTTCTCTGTGCAATATGGAAAAAAATACGTGTCTTTTATAGTGTCACCTTTTATATTTCTTCTCTGCCTCCTCCGACTAGCCATGGTAAACTTGTCTCCTTTGAAGGCATATCTTTAGAGGCACAAAACTTGCAAGGACAGAACTCTGAGTTACTTGTGCTTGAGTCATTAGCCAATTTTGGACTGAGAATGTGGTATTTTTTTTACATGAAACTTTGTATTTGGTGTCACTTTTTGGCAGTCAGGGAAATTTCTTGGAGGAAAAGATTACAGTTACTTGAAGCAAGGAGAAAAAAATAATAATAAAAAAACATTGTTTCTGACATTTTGTCCTTGACCTGTAAATTCCCAAGGACACTTTAGTCAGTCCGTTCAACATAACTGTATGTTTTTTTCCTTCTATGCAAGAATAGTATGCATCCATCCAACTGTAATTGTAAAAGGTGCTTTTGTGGTGTTTTAGAGGAATTGAAGCTTTCAGTTTACCACTTTACATGACTTGTCTAATTCTGCCCTTTCTTTAAAGGCTGGGAATCCAAACCTCTTCTCGCTATATAGCTTAGAGAATCTGCCCTTTACTGTGCTACCCAGTTTTCTCTGGGAGGAGTGATGAGCAGTGCTATTAAAAAAAGGTTGCAATCCCAGAAAATCTGGAATGATTGGATCAGAGGTTTGAAATGGAATCACAAACAGAAAGCTATTATGAGATGGTTGTTACTCGTTTCAGAACATATGGCAGAGCGTTATTAATGCTGTGCACATAATGTGCAGTTTATGGTGCATGCCAAGGTTTTCGTTCTAGTATACTGGGCAGACTATCCTGTTGATGAGGTTTCCTTTCACAGAGGGTCAGCTGAGAGTGGATGCCAATGTTTCTGTGCATCACCCCGGAGAGCCTTACGGAGTGAGGACTGAAGTGAAGAATATCAATAGTGTACGATTCCTGGCAAAAGCAATAGGTAAGTGATGATAACTTCATTACTGGAGCACTGTAGATGTTTTATCTGGTCTCAGTAAGTGAAATATGTCAGGGTCCTGGGGGCACTAATGGGTCTTAATTGCCCTGACTGGCCTTACCTGGGACTTCCACCGCAGCACTCTGCCCATGGGTCCAGGAGTCATGTTTATGCTCAGTCCTGAAGTACATCATAGGTGTCCATGTCCTACATCATAGGTCTCCTGATGGACCTTGCACTTACACTGTACTGTTATCTCCAATCCTGTTGCTGGCCACATCTCCTGCTGCTTCTGACCGGATGTCCTGGCTAGACCCAGGTCCCGATGCATCCCTTCACCCTGGCTGAGACTGTTGATGAACCGTGTTACTAGCACACAGCTCAACCCATCCCTAGTCAGTGAGGGCACTCCTTGGGCTAGGGTCATCCTTGGCTCCTGGCTTGTTCCCGTTTGTGGAACAGCCCTGCTCTTGCTGCATCCTGACAAAATATATCTTGGTATGGGATAATCCGGGGGTAGCTGCCATGTTAGTCTGCAGTTTTCTTGCAGAGAGGACCTTATGCCTTCAAGAAAAAGAAAGCGGATGATTCAGTATTGAGCATGTTTAGCTCTGATCTATATTATCAGTAGCTCTGTGTCCTCAGATGAAATTGATTGCTGTTGGTTGAGTACAATAGTGTGTGCATTAAGTTCAGAGAGCATGCAGCTGCAGCTTGGGTAAGAGCAAGGAAGGATGATGATTACATCTCCAAAACAAAACTGGCATGAAGGAGATGAGAATTCTCATTGTAAATATTCAGCTGGTGATAGGAAGGTCACTAGGAATGTGTGGCTTGGCTGCAGTGCCTGGGATAAACATTTTCTGCTTAAAGAGAATGAAAGGGAGGAAAACATGCAAAGGAAGTAAACTGTGCTGAAGAGAGAGGCAGTGACTGATAATTTTGCCTGTAACTACTGGCGTTGATTTCATTAAGGTTAAATCAACAGACCTTTCTATTATTACACAGCAATGAAAAGGGAAAGTTAAGTGTATAAAAGCTAATAGTGCAGCTAGCTAACCAGCTTATTCTTTTTTGTTGTTGCTATCAGACTATGAAATACAGAGGCAAATTGAAGAACTTGAAAATGGAGGAACAATTCTGAATGAAACAAGAGCCTTTGATTCTAAGCTTGGGTGAGCTCTTATTTTAGAACAATATCGGGAATAGCAGTTCTAGACTGCCAGGGATGTCAAGTGATATGATCAGGAGAGATAACATAGTATCACTCAAGTTCAGTCTTTTAAAGTTAATGTTCACAAGCATAGTCCTATCATAGACAGTCATTTATTCTTAAAGTTGAGGCTTTCACGTAACACATTACATGCAGAGTCCTGGCTTTGCAATCTAAATGGACAAGATGGGCAAACAGTGGAAGGGGAAATGGACAGAGAGAAGTTAAGTGACTTCCCTATAGACTCATAGTGTCAAGAGATTGGCAGATTTGGGAGCAGACCAAAAATTAGGCCACCACAACTCTCCAGATTTCTGAAAAGGAAATTAAATTAATCTGTAGTCTGTGATTTCCTTATTTTTTCTTTCCCTTCATTAAGACATCCAGTGAGGATGAACTGGAAAGGCTGTAGAATAGTGCCCCAGATGCACTCACTTTGTAGCCTCGGAACTAGCAGACAGATTTTACTTGCTTTACCAAGCAAACATCCATGTAATACTGGGACTAATGATAAATGCTACATCAAGCAATGTTTGAGTGAAAATGACTCTTACATACACATATGCTTTGAAGTGGCTGGTGAAAGCTCTCCTTACCTTTTTGAGGTGATGTTTTTGTTTTGTGATTACGCCAGAAATCTCATTCTGTAGCATATCACATACTGTGTCTAACATGTGTTGTTTTATTTCAGGTGCACTATATCAATGAGGGATAAAGAAGGAAAACAGGATTATAGGTAATTTTTAAAAATAAATTTAATATTTCAAGGGCACAGATCTTATTTCCCAGGACTATGCTGCGTTCTGCTAAAGCTCATAGATCTTTCCCACACACTGGAGCTGGAGTACATTAGCGCAGAGTGGATAAGCTGAGGGCTTGCTTTGTGATCAAAGGAGTGCCCTCATGTAATAGAAACATAGGAATATTCGGTTAGGAGACTGTGCCTCTTTATGCTTAATTCTGCGATCATGGGCACTGTTTGAAAATCCTAGCTCCTGTTAAAGGGTGTCAGTCCTCATAGGCAGATGTCTTCCTTGAGATCTGCCTAGATGTACTTGAGATACTGTCCTGCTGAGAACTACCTGCCTTTTATTAGTGCAAGGGGGCAACCATCACCATTCGATGGCTTCAGGGTTTGCATGAGTGCTCTGTAATCTACTTTTAGCAGAGTCAGCTGGGCTCAGTCAAATGGTAAAGAGCCATGGAAGAAGGAGCTACCCAGAGAGCAAGGGGACCAGGCATGATGACTGTCAAGAGGTGGTGGTGCTGGGAATAGGAATTGGGACAGCACTGCAAAGCAGGAATTTAGGGAGCTGACAGCTGCCGAGTGCCCTGGAACAGGAGGTAGCCCCGGTGGTGCCTGGATGGGGAAGAGTCAGCTCGGTGACTGCTGAGGGCTCTGAGCTCCTCTTCTCCAGGGTCCCCTTCTCCTGCTTGGTGCATGGCTGCCTTCTCCCTTGCCCACAGACATCTTAGCAGTGATCCAGCCAGTCCTTCCCTGGTCTTGCATCGGAGACAGCCTTCCCAATACTCCCCACTCTCCACTGGAGTTCATTTTCCTGCTAGAGAACCATAGTTCTGCAGGGGGAACTTTTTGAGCCTCTTAGCTTTGCCATATCTGTGTTCTTTGTAAATCAATGTGTATTCTGCCACCTCTCTGATCAGAGCGGAGCAAGAATTTTGAAAAGAACTCACAGTTTTGAAATCTGGTTTTCAAAGCAGCATTTGTAGAAATGCAGCAGAAAAGGCAGTAGTCATCTTAAGAATTCCTTAATGTGATAATAGCAGGCCTAACGTTTATTTAACAAAGTTAATTTGAGCAAATGTTAAAAAAAAAAATCAGGAGAGCTTCGACAAGACTGGTGAGTCTAAGATATTTCAAGTGAAGACCTGAAGGATTATAATAAACAATATTTTTTCCGATTTTTTTGTAACTTACTAGTGCACAGTGTTCATTTAACTTAAAATTCCTATTTAGGACGATTTGAAATGGTAGTACAGTAAGTATAGAGTATGCCCAAATGTCCTTTATTCTGATATTTATGAAACCTTCATTTGATCATGTAAGAGCGAGCTTTTTGCTTCAGTCACAAAGGGTTTGGGGTGGTTTGAATGGGCCTTCTCTTTAAGGGAACCTCTGCTCTGCACTCTGCTGAGCACAGTAACTTTGCTTATAGCTCAGCATGAGGTTTTGTCCAGATCTGTGAAGTTAGGGTGGAAAGGTTGCAAAATGCGCCAACTACTCCTGGCAGTTGGTGGTGGTTGTGGTTTCTTCCTGCCAGTTTACTCCCCTTGCTGTCCAGATCCATAGTTTAAGTTTAAGTCAAGAGGAATAGGCTGTTTCCTTAATAAGGAAATAAAGGAAAGTAGGAGTTTTACAGCAGATTTTATTCCTTGTTGTTGAGCTTCTGACTAAAAATAATTATGAAGGAGTTTTTCTTCATTTTCACTAGGTTCATGCCAGAGCCAAACCTTCCTCCATTGATTCTGTATGATGCTAAATCTTTGCCAGCTAATAGGAACCATCAGCAAGTGGTAAATATCGATTGGATTCGAGAGAGGCTTCCTGACCTCCCCAGCGTGAAGAGAGCGAAGCTTGTTGAACTGTATGGGATTCTTCCTGAACACAGCTTCACCTTATTGGTAGGTCTATTGATCAACTGCTAAAGTAAAGCAAGAAACTTCAAAGTTTCACTGCTTTTGAAAACATTCACAAATGTCATAATAACCAGCTGTCAGCACTCATGGATTTTTTTAGTTGGAAATATGTCTAACACATTACCTGCTTTATACTGTGGAGTCATATACATAGCATGGTAGGAAAAAAGAAACGCTACTCTGTGTGCTTGGAAAAAAAATTGTTAGGCAAAATGCAGGCAAGTAACAGTTATTTAATATTGATCTTGTCTGTCTGCACATGGGCAAAGCAGTAACTGACTGCAGAAAATGTACAACTTCCTGGTGATAAATCCCTGTCTTCAAGCACAGGCTTTTCTTGTCCCTGGGTTGGTACAAGGCTGGGTGCATTGGCAGTATATAACAAATTAATAGATGTCTTTTCTGACTGCAGAAAAAAAAAAAATTTAGTTTAAATCTTTCAGCTTCATCTGTCCCCATCAATCTGGTTTCTACGTTATTCTGGAACACCGAGGTTTAGTCAAATGTGAAAAAAAATGGCTATAAAACATCAACTTTGACGTCAAAATGCAGTTTTACAGGGGATAGGTTCAGAAGAGGGCTTGGAAAAGAAAAGGTAACAAATGCATATGAGGTAAATCTCATAACTTCCAGAAATATTCGAGAGATTGTTCAACTCCTTGAATACAAACTGCAGCATCTCTGGCAGTGATAACTGTGCAGGCAAAGTCACACGCTGTTAAAAACTTCCCCTTTCCAGCTGACCTTGAGCAGTGTCGTCCTTTGGTTACCTCTGTGATCCGTGGAGACAGAGAAAGAAAGACTTCTTCAGTGCAGGATTCAGAGCAGAACCTTAAGTACTTTAAATTGTCCCCTGGAGGAGTTTCTTTCCTTTGACTGTAAATGCAGGGAGAGTAGTGCCTCTGACTTACTACCTAATATCCCTCTTTTGTATGTCTGTATTTTAATATGCTTCTGCAGAAGCTGGCTCTACAGAGAGAAAGAAAAAAAGAGTGATTCTTTTTCTGAAGAAAGCTGTTAGGAAAACTGCTTTTGTGGTAGTGTGCCATTTTAAAGGAATTGCAGGTCTTTCACAGTGTGGTGGGCAGATGTATCATAAGCCTCATCAAAGTCACGAGGCTGCAGTGATAGCACTGAGATGTGTCAAGCAGACAGCAGTATTTTATCTTTCTGTTTCATTATGAAAAGTACAGAAAGTGATTTAGCAGCCCTCTCCATGCATCCATTTTCTTCACATCAACAAATTTCTTATGTATAAAAACACGAAAGCTCAGAAGAGCGGATCGATTCATTGCCCTTTTGAACTTTTTTTCTTCTCTTGACATGAGTCTGCTGCTTGCCCTGTCTCAGTCTTGTATCAACGGCTTCCACTAGGCAGTTTCTGCCCTGTCAAGCAACTAGCCCCATATATTTGCCTCAGCAATGTCCCTCTCTCCTCTGCTTCCTTTCCTTTTCACTCCTTAATTTCTTCCTTTTTGTAATGTGTAAGATAATGAACAGGCTCCAAGCAGAAATTTGGCATAGCGCTTGTAATGAGATACTGCATTTACTGGAGTGCAGGAGATGAACTAGTTCTTCATTGTGGGTCTTCTGTTGTTGTGACATTAGGAAGTCAGCATGTATACTCTCCATAAAAGTTGCTTGCCTGTTCACTGGGAGACTAGTTAACCTTAATTCCTCTGAAATTGGTGTGTCTGTTGCTGCGTTAAGCTTACCTCAGAAGCTGCAGAAGATTGCTGATGGGGCCAGGCACACACATCTAATGAGCACCCTTTCAGGCTGGGGCGCCCAGGAGTGCTCATTAAATGAATGGCAGTGGTAGAGGAATCTCTCTAGAATGCAAAATCTCTATTCTGTGCCAGCTTGTTAAAAAACGGATTATGCACCAAAGTTACATTGAAACAATGCCATACTTCAAAATGCAAGTCAGTTTGCTAGCTTGCTTCATTCTGCCAAATGTATACAATAGCTGCTGGTATGTACTGCAGTATTGAGAATGACAGTCATGAGACTTCTGCTTTGCCTAATTACAAGATGAGCTGAAATGGGAGGAGAGCTTTAACTGTGAATATCTTTATAGCTCAGATTTCTTAAGTATAAACAGCTAGATTTTTGATAGTTTTACATAAGTTGCCATAATAAATGAAGATTATGACTTTCTTCTTGCAAAATCCTATCATAGAGATGCTGTACTTTGAGCCAGGTGGAATCCGTAGATTTGAGGGCCTTGATTTACACGTGCAATTTCTACTTCACTGTGTAAATTGGTAGGCTGTCAAATTCTGTTCTTTAGTATAGAAGGATCTCTGAGAACCTCACTAGGTATGGTGCTGTAGTAGTTTCTTACCTCCTAGTGAGACAAAATGGAGAATTTATTGACATAGACACTAATGTGACATTTTTTTTTCAAAAGGCATGTTCAAGTCCAAAGAGGCTCAGCCAAAAAAAAGAGATCAATTGTCAAAATAGAGCATTGGAAAAGACTTGACTCATCACTTGCTTTCTCGTCTGAATTTTAGGTCTTCTTCCTGTACATTTACTCTATGTGTGCTTACTTTTTGAACTAAATCATTTCAGGATAAGCTACATGAAGAAGTTTGAGCTGTCTTGCATTGACTGCTCTGCTTGCCTGCTTTAATAGGCTGGATATTCTATTTTTTTCCCCTGACAATCTGGCACATTTTTGCTGCAGTTGTTACCTCAGAGTCAGTTTTTGTAGGAACCGCGATCTTGAAAATGGGAAGAAGAAAAGCAGAAAATGAGATTTAGTTTGTGAACAATGGTGGAGCTTTCATCTTCAGTTTTTTGGGAAGCATGATTGGTCTTTTAAAGACAGGTTTGCATTACAGACCAAATGTCTGTAAAGATTACATTCATTTTATTTTCTAAAATAGTATTTTAAAATGGTTAAAAAAGCATCTGAAATCACTCAGCCACTACTTTTTTGACATCTTAGTACAATCAAATGATCATTTTACATCATGTTTAAGAAAAAAAATTGCATCTGGTTGACATATTGTATGCCAGATTTCCTGCCAGTGAGATTCTAATGAGTGAGTTGCAATGTTCTTGGCATGTAATGAGAGCACCAAGTGGCCCTCCATCCCAAACACAGGGCTGCAATTCCAGAATTCTGTTTTCCCTTCTATGAAGATTAAAATATGTTATTCAGAATTAAGTGAAGCAGTCAGTTAACATTCTTGTAAACCAGAATGTTGTGGCTTGCAGTGGTTTTCAGCTTAGATCTGTCACGAGGGACAGGTTTGTGTGTGTGTGTCTGTGTGTGTAGGTGTGTGTGTTAACTCTTCATAAGCTAAAATGTAGAAATACAGAAGCAGAAATAACTAGTGTGGACAGAATGCAGGAAACTGATGATGCTTAGATCTAAGGCTCTAAATTAAGATTTTGATTTTTGATGTTGTTCTTTTTTAAAAAAAAAAAAATGCTGGATGGTGGAGCTCACTGTGTCAGAGCTCTAACGCCCTGATTATTTTCCCCTAAACTTAACAAGGTCCTTTCTCTTTCCAGTGAGAGTATTTTGTTACTTTGAGTGAATTTGGCCTGAGAAAAGTCTGCCAAGATGCACAGCTTAAAGTCAATGTAATGCAGACAGAGAATCTAGAAATTGAAGATAAGCAAGTTATTCCTGCAATTTGCGTATGATAAGAAAATAAGGAAAGCATTTTTTTTTCCATCACTCATTCTGATTTTTTCACATTCTGTCTCACTGATTTCAGTCTAGCAGTGCTGGATTTTCTTGCTCTTTGGCTACAGAAAATGACAGTCACTTGAAAAAAAAAAACAAAAAGTTGGGAAGGAGGCATTTTGGGGAAATGTGTCCACTTTTATGCACAGAAGCAGCAAGTTCAGTAGGTTTACCCTCTGTTTGAGAGCTGCTGGCCTTAGTCCTCCTGCACTCTGGAAATCATCTGATTAAAATATGAGGACTGAGTATGTTTGTCCTTGTTTTTCAAAGGTCTGGCATAGGTGTCAGAGCTGTAATTCCAGCCAGGCTGCTGATATTCATCCATCTGAGCGTGCTTGCTGCTAGAGGTGAGGGAGAAGTTTGCTGGCATATTCCTTGCAAAAACATTGGATACGCTGCACGTGAGCCGCGTAGCCTGCATGCAGACACGTGGCCACTGCAGACGTTGGCTTTGTGTGGGTCTCCTTGTAGGTGGTTCTGTTCTGTGTAGCGTAAAAAGAGTTTGGAAAAACTCTCCGCAGCCCTCAAATAAATAAAAACAGCAGTAGCACTTCTTTCCCTAAGGGAACTGGACAGCCTTTTTATGAAAGTGAGACCGCTATTTAAATAGTCTGTGTTTGTTTATACTAATGAACCTGATGTAAATTAGAAAGAAAAAACAAAAAATTCAGTAATTCATCACTTGAATAAAAAAACACACAATTCTTAATCAAGTTCAGTGTACTTTGATAACCACATCATTCCTTTGCTATTTTAAATTCAAATTTGTTCTTCTAGTATATTTAGATTTGACATTAGTTGGTTATTAAGTAACTGCTAATTAATTTGAAGGAACACCAGGAAGGAAGGGAAGTACGTGTATGTGTAGTACGTACGTAAGTAGGAGGAGTGACTGCAGCTGCCTGGGTTCACCTCGGTGCTAATCTGGACTAAGAATTTAGGTTCTTTGCTTGTGGCCTCAAAGAAAAGGTGAAGGGTCTGGTTGCTGTCTCGCCACTTGTACAGCACATCAACCCGTTAATCTCAGTGTGCTTTGCTCTACTCTGCAGTTATAATTGGGAGCAGAAGTAGCCTGCAGTCTTCTCAAAGGCTGTACATTATTATTGGTCAAGGAGGAAAATGTGATATCTAGAGTTGGGAGTTTGTGTTCTGAAAGTTTTGAGGAAGAAAGTCTGAGATTCCATATTTTATGGTGACAAGTTGACTTTAAAGACGAGGGCAAATGAGACTGTTTTGATGGGTATATTTGAGTGGGAAAGGCAGGCTGTGGTTTGGTGCATAGCTGCAGTCTCTGCTCGGCTGTGGTCACGGTGAGCTGGCTGCAGTCAGGCTGTGCTCGGAGGTTTGTGCCATGATGACTGCGCTTGGGTAAGTCACTGCGTGGCCCTAAGTGTTAGCGCGCTCGGCTCCGGGGAGCTGGCCGGCTCTTTGCACACTTACACCATTGAGTGCGGAAGCCCAGGGGCACGCTGGCTTTGGAGGCCTCTCTGAAAAGGTGGGAAGTGTTTAATATCTCTTCCGCCTTCAGCAGACCTAATGAGTTGTGTGCTACAGTTAAAGATCCCTTATGGCCTTGATGACAAACAGCAGAGCGTTCACCAGACTGTGCAGTATCTGTTTGTCTTAAAGCAACCACAGATTTTACTCGGGCTGTAAATTGAATTCCCTGCTGTCGTACCTTCCGAGCATTCAGTGTGCTTGTGCAAAACCTCCCATGGTTTCTGTGGAAAAAAATAGAGAAATAAAAACCCACTTCTTAGAGCAGGAACTTGCCATATCATTCGAGTATGAACTCAAGCTACCATCCATCAAAAAAAAAAGAGAGATAGATGATTGCAAGATCTAAAATGAAATACCTGTAGGTAGTTTCAGGAAATTTTTTTTCTTGATAAAAGATAGCATGGCAACTTGTTAGATGGGACTGTTAGGCTTTCTAGCATTTTATGAATTTTCTAAAATACAAGAGAAGATGAAACAATTTCTTCCCAAATACTAATTTTAGGGAGCAGTGAAGAGGAAACAAAGGTTGCTTCCTTTCTGGAAGGTTTCATTCCCAGAAGTTGCATTGAAACAGAGACAGGCTGACAGACAGATGTATTCTAGGCGTAACAGTTTCTTAGTTACCTTACTAAAATTACCCCAAAGTCTTGTCACTTTGCAGTGAATTCCTTAAATCAAGTTTACTTTGGGACTGTGTATTTATAGTCCAAATATCATGTGTAGTGAAAGTTATCTTACTTTTCCTTCAATTTTTTGACGCATTTAACTTTTCTTAAACAGAATGAAGATGGATTAGCAGAATACTTTGAAAATGTGATAAAACACACACAGATGAAGCCCAAGAAAGTGATTGGCTGGGTTCTGAAAGAGCTGCTCAGTTATTTAAAAGAACATGCCCTTGCAGTGAAGGACAGGTGAGGCTTTCTGGTTGCTACAGTGGTAAAACAAAAACATTCCTTTTCTTACATACCATGAATAGTGTCTTTTTTTTTTTCTCACTTGTGCTTTAATTATTATCTGTAAAGTTTGTTACTCTAGTTACTCTAGGGAAAAAATATTTAGGCCTTGGCAGTGTTGTGATGAATTAAGTTAACCAAATGCCTTCCGGATGAGGGCCATTTACTTGCAAGTAATAACCAGTCACTCTTCTTTGAAATATGACAATGATGAGATATAATCAGGCAGTCAAAAACAGACTTTGGAAGTTTAATCTAACATATCATGAGGAAGGATGCTAGCTTGTGTGAGCTTTAGGCCAACAACAGTAGCCTGGATATATTTCCTAACCTTTATGTTATGAGGTAACTTTTGCCCCTTCTTCTGTAGCCCAGTGAGTTCTTTTCTCCTGGCTGACCTTCTGAACCTTCTAGAAAGAAAAGAAATTTCGTCATCAGCAGCCAAACAAGTAAGTACCTTTTCAGTTTTACTATAGCTTGGATGTGTGGCTGCTTACTCTGTTTACATAGCATTTTTAAATGGTATGTACTAGTACATTGTTTTTTTAAAAAATATTATTTAGAATGTTGATGAAGGATAAATTTATATCTATACTATATACAAATAATAAATTGTAATGTATGTGCATATAATCCTACAGATATATCTGTATATTCCACTTTAAAAGGGGTCGTAAACCACATATTAGGTTTAACCAATGGGATCTGAGGTCATTTAAACAAATCCTGCTTCCACACAGGCCGAACGCTACCTCTCAGGCTGGTGGTTAGAATCCTGACCGAAAGGTCAGTTGGAATTAAACCATAACTCGCAGTTAAGCTGAGAGTTTCAGCTATTAGATATTCTGGCATACTAGGTGTTACATTCCCAAATGCTAGCATTTGGAAAAGGATATTGTTGCCCTGGGCATACTTGTGGAGAGAGGCCTGCTTTGGTATGTTTCTTGAGGAAGAAGGGAGAGGTCTGGCCTTTCTTTTGTTTTCTTCTGGCTTCTGCCATCTTCGGCCTCTTGAGCAAGTATTGAGGGTAAAACTAATTTTCCGTCTACTGAAATACCATCTTGCTTAGGACAGTCTGAAGAATCATCATGAAACACATCTGTGTCTGAAATTGTGAACTGCTTACGATAGGGGTGGTGAGTTCTCTGTGTATAAAGCTACTACTTTGAGGGTTTTTTGTTTTATTTATTTATTTATTTTATGTGGAATAACCTGTCATTCATCGTAAATTCTTGCAGGCTCATTTTATGTAGAATGCCCTGTCCTTTCAGATTAATTAATATCATCTACATAAGTACATTAGATGACTCTTGCTTCTCTGGTGGTCATCAGTAAAATTTTTAATGAAGATACTCAACTTACCTTGTGGTACGTGGTTCAAGCCTTAGTGCTCTGAAATGCAGGAGGCAGGTCCGTCTTCTGGTGCATACCGATTTGGTCCAGTGCAGCTGTGGTATTGTGCTGGGGTCAATTCACTTTTTCAATGATTATAAACCAAGTGTGAGATTGTAAATGTTCTTGCAACACACTTGCACTTAACTTCCTGATTTTCTGTTTTTTTTTTGTTTTTTTTTTTTTTTTTGGAGGAGTGAGGGAAGGTTAGGGATGCTTGTGATTCTTTAATAAATTGGTCTTGTGATTGTTTTGCCTTTTTCAATAGCCAGCTGCTTATTGCAGGCACCATAAATATGAATTTAAAGGTCTAACTTCAGGCATATGTGTTTGGAGATTTTGGATTAGAAAAGCTTCAGAAAGGACATAAAATATTAATAGTGGCTGCATGGGGATGCACAGCAATTTTGCACCTGTAGGTTATAGAGCACCCATCAGTTTGGTGTCTGCATTTGAGAGAGTGACTTGATAGCTCCATCCTTAACTCTCATCCTCCCTGTGGAGGTAGAGGCAGGGTATTAATGCTCTTGTGAAGGAGCTTTTTGCCTGTAATATGTTTTTATGCCAGTGTTTCTGAGAGGTTATGGAACGTGAGGAATTCCAGAGGTGCGTCCCTTGTTTCGTTATTGCCTCCTTGTAAGATGTGCGTTGTCCTTTATGCTCTCAGAGTGGACACAGCACTCTGAGCGGCACTGCCTGCCATTGCCGAGTGATGCCGGCGCAGGAACCTTGCCACATTCAGACACGTGTTCTGGTTGCCTACGTGTCAGAGGAATGACAGATGCTCACACCGACTCTCAGCAGTAGGCGCAGGTACAGGGTGGCCTGTGGGCGCGAGGGGCGATTCATACACACAGCAGCACGCGGGGTGCTGGAGAGCGGCTGCTGTGGCAGAGACAGGCCCGACAGGAAGCGATGGCAGGGCTTGACGGGGCGAGCTCGCTGGCACGCGCACACACCAGGGCGCTGCAGGAACCTGTTAACGGTTGAGATTTTTTTTTTTTTAAGAAGTGTGTGTTAAGCCGTTGCTGAATAAGGCATTGAAACAGATAGGTAAAAGCTGCGAGTACTGATTTGAAGCATAGGACACTGTATAGGAGCATGCCTCTGCCAAGGAAAGGGCACTGCATGCTCATGTAATTACCATGTAGGTAATTACAGAGCTTCTGCCCAGCTTGCCATTACACGCAGCACCCAACTGCAGGGGCTTGCGAGGCGCCTCCAGAGCCACTCACTGTGCGGAGCACGGAGGAGGCAGGAGAGGCCAAACCACGAGTTTGTGAGGCAGCAAGCACTGCCTTGGGAGGGCCCCTGCGTGCCAGCAGGTACCAGGGAGAGCAGCCCAGTACACAGGCCTGAGCAGCACCATCTGCCTTGACACCCAGGGCTGCCCCAGCTGGAGGCTGGGCCCGGGCTGCTGCTTGCTTTCTGCACAGCTGAGGGAAACTGCTAGGGTCACTGTGAAGGAGAGGGGCTGCATTCCTGGCGCAGGTGCAGGGCTGGCTTCCAGGATCCTCCACCTTGGGCAGCAACGGTGGCAGCCAGAGCTTCCACTTGGAGCCCTTCTCGGGCACGACACTCACTGGCACATTCACCCATTGCAAAATGTTTGATAGGAGGCCTGTGGCAGCCAGACATTAAGCCCAGATTAATTCATCTTGACCAATGGTTTGCTGCTCTGCCTGTGCAGGTAGAGACAGCAGAACATCATTAAAATCTAATCACGCTCAGGCAAGAATCAATAGTAGAAACTATTGAGATTTCAGTAATGGAAATGAGGCTTGAGATTCTCATTTTGGCTCTGGAGACTCCATAATTTGATCCTACTGTTCTGGTGCTGGCAGTTTGTGTAAATGAGCTGAAATCATTTTTTAAACTGCTTTCTTTAGATTTGGACTCCCTGCCAAGTAGAGAAACACGTTTTTAAAAGCACATCTTTGACAGGACTTGGCCGCATCTTTTTCCACTTCCCTATGTACCTGCAAACGCCGTCCTCGGTCGCGCTCCTGCTCTGCCTGCTGCTGGCCATGGTAGTTACTGGGCTGGAAAGCACCACGGCGCCAATGTCACAGGGAATTCTGGTGCTGCCACGGTTCCTGACAGGCGAGCGTTCCTGCGTGCCGGGAGGCGTTTGGCACGGGAAGAGCGGGGCCGTGGCGCTGCAGTCCTGGCCTTGCTCCAAGCCAGCCTGGTGCATGGGGCGCCCCGGCAGCCCCGCCACGTGCTGCTGCTTTGCTCAGGCAAGGAGCGTTGGGGCCGCTCTGCGCTGAGGCCACAGAGCGGCCATGGGCTGCAGCAGCAGTGGCAGGTGGGCTCTCTTCTGGGTGTATTTTTTTCTGATGTCTTTCAGGCAGTACTGGTGTGGTGGTTTTTAAGCACCGCACTAGAAAGGAAGGGCTTGCTGAAGGTGCCTTATATTGCATTGATTTTTAGATATAAACAGCTTTGAGCTTCTCTTGCAGAGGTTGTAATTCTGGCTACTTATCAGCACCTCTAATAGTGTGATCTCTGTCTGCCCTCCCTGCCTCGCACCAGACGCGGCCTTGGCAGCACACTGTGTGCGCGTCATTCCCCACTCCTCAAGGCTCCAGCACCTCGGCACAGGCAGAGATCCATCCCCTTGCAGGACCACTCTCAATGCAGGGGTCTTAAGTACCTGCTCTAGCTGTAAAATTGTGTCACTGGAGGCTTTTTGTACCAGCAGATTCTTGTGTGATGAACAAAGTTCCTGGGACAGTTAAAAATCTGTCTCACGTGCTTCATTTTACTGAAGCTGTCTTGCTGCCCTGCTGGTTATTTAACATGCAGCCTGATTGGCCCTTCTCCTCTCCCCTTGGCAGCCTCTTCTCCATCCTACATACGTATTTAATGCGGAATTCCTGACGTGACATCCATTTCCAGACCAGTACACAGCCAGGGCCCAAACATACAATTATAGCTTCAGTGCAAGATCAAGCCTAAGCAGCTGTTTCAATAAGAATTTTCTCTCTCTCCTCCCACCTTTCTGAAATAAGAGCGAAGGGAATACAGCAAATGATTGCCCAAGGAAATTGTTTTTTTATAAATGTTCTCTTCACTGGGCGTTATTCTGGGGCGGTAGCCCAGGAAAACACTCTCACATTAGCCAATAATTATGGCAGAGGCTGAGGCGGCCCTCGTGTACGGGCAGGTGATCCATGGATGAGCCAGAGCTGCTGCATGGTTTCTGCTCGGCCCTGTTTGTCTTCTGCTGTGTCGTGTGTATCCTCGTTGCAGCTGGCTGATGAGCACTGCTAAGGGGACATGTTAAACTGGCTTTGGCTTTGGTCCAGCAGTCAGCGACTTGGTGCTGCCCGCTCAGAGCCATTTGTCAGGGAGCTGCATTAGCTCCGGGCCCTGCCCGAGAGCGGTGCTGCTGTGGGGCAGGAGCAGCAGCCCGGTACGTGCTGCTGTGCGGGCGGCCAGAGCAGCGCACGGCGTGGGGCTGGCCTTCCCCAGCAGCCACCCCTGCTAGCCCCTGCCTGGGGAGCTGAAGGGCCGCATGAGAATGACTTCATTGCTATGTTTAACACGCTGACCATGGCTGCTCGCTCTGATTTTTCAGGTGTTTGAGGAGCTGTGGAAGGGGGAAGGCAAGACCCCCCTTGAAATTGTTAAAGAAAAGCACCTTGAGCTGCTCCGGGACCAAGAAGAGCTTGAACAGATCTGCCAGGCGGTGATTGATAGACAAGAAGATGAGGTTGGTGCTGGGATGCTTGGGCACTCTTATATAAGTCTGTGGCACTAAGATGGGGGTAGAGGTAGCCTTTTCCCCCACCTTATCGTTAGTATAGGAACTCTAGAGCCAGGATAGGAGGTATGTCATGGTTTTATAGAGCTGCTGCTTGCTTCTCATCAGGGTCTTGTTTCTCTTTTTGGTAAGCTTTTTTTTTTTTTTTTTTTAATTGGAGCATACACAAAATGAACAGCAGAAGAAATTACCAGTCTGGCTATTGTGGCAAGTCCTTCTGAAAAACTGTAAGAAATAATTGTAAGAGAGAAGAACTGTGGAGGTCATCTCCTCTTCAGTCATGGAGCGTGCTGCCAGCAACCTGACCTGGCCATGTGGATAAACATAGCTCTCATTTTTGTGTCATCTTCTCTGATGCTAGGGCAGCAGTGTTAAATGGTTCTGAATATGGAGACTGAGGTTATCTGCCAGCAAAGTGTGTATTAGTTACGGAATCAGAGACAGTACGGACACTGGCGAGGCTGACTCGGCTGCTGAAGGGACAAGGCCCCTGACCCTGCACATGACAGGAGCCGGGGGGGAGGCACTGCATGGCAGCAGCTCTGGAGGGTCTTGAGCTCTGCTGCTCCTGCCCTGCGTGGAAAAGGGAGGAGGAGAGCCCATAGAGCCACAGGGCAGGAGCGGGCAGGGCTCCGGGCAGTGTCTAACAGCTGCTGGAGGAAAACAAAATGGAAACAACGCCTAGGCATTCTCTGGAGGAAAAAAAGAAAACTGTAAAAGCAGGAGTGAATAGCTTACTTCTAATATAAACATTGTCTAGATGCATTTGCCATTTGGAAGAAAAAGCATTAGCATCTTTTGAGAACAATACCACCCACCCCAGAGCTCATTGGGGGTGCTAACAGCTCTGTGAGAGCTTTTGATAAAGAAAATGAGCTTGCAGTAGGTCGGCGTGACCTCCATCAGACTGACTCATTTGCAGAGGCTGATAAAAGTGCTGCTGCAGTTTCAGACGGGCGCTGAAGCACAAGTGTGGCAGAAAGAACATTAGAGGTGATTGGGAAGCGCGGAAGCTGAAGCTCGCTAACTATGGCCATTTTGGCAGTAATGCCTTCTCTGCAAATTTAATTCCTCACTGTTTTCCAGTGTTTCAGTCAAGCTGAATGTAGTAAGCTGGTCTTACTTTACATCTTTTTCCAGGTGATCTTTCACTAAGGCAAAAGCTCTCTTGAAGGCCTGTAATTCAGAGCTTTTAATGGCTGAGAGAGCTTACCTTGCAAGCACCGAGGTAGCAGAGCACTTGCCAGGAGAGAAGAGCTATGCCTTGCTGGCTGACAGTAACTTTGTCTTTCAAATGAATTAACCCACAAACAGTTGTGCGAATCAACACAGAGCAATTTATGAGAATGCAGTATCGAGCCTGCACTGACCTCTTCCCCATGTAGGTAATTTTGAGCAGATAAGGAGTAATGAGTCCTTTCCATATTGAGACATTCCAGATAAGCTTGCAGCCTGCCACTAACTCAGATAGGGTAATGAGGGGTGGCATTTGCATTTGCGCATGTTGCTGCCGCGGGCTCCGCTGCTCCTTATCAGTCCCTCTACGCACACTGTCTGTCTGGGAATATGACATCCCACTCAGTGGGAGCTATCAAGTTTTGCCCAGTAATTCTGACAATGCAGAGCATGTCCCCCCTGCCACACAAGCAGTACGAGGCCCACAAGTTTGTGTTTCACCAGTGGCATCTCCTTCAGAGATGCTTGAAAGTGAGTTTGTGACTCAGCCGCCTGCTCCCCGCACAGGGTTTTTGCTTAGCTTTTAAATACAACCGCTGAGATTTTGGAGGTGATTGTAAACAAATCCTGCCTCTCTGGTAGGTTGTGGTTCTGTTGAGTAAGTTAATTGCTCTCTTACAGAGGATTCCTTGCTTAGAAGAACCACTTAAGTCTTCACCTGAAGGACAGCACAATAAATTGTCATTCAGTGCCAATTATTTGCTATAACTGACCAGTGCATTGAGTCAAAAGCAGGCTATATGCTGTTGGGAGAAATAAAAGTCCAGCATAGTTCTCTGGCTCTTTTCCAGGGAGTCACTGTTTGACTTTCAGAAGCTGTTGAAATCCAAAAGTGTTTTCTTGACTTTTTCAATAAAAGCAAATCTCTCTACTAGTTGTAAGCCCTGCTGCTGGAGAGAGTCACTGCTTGTCCCATGGGAGCAGAACAGGAATTGCACAAACCTGCAGCAGACTTCAAGGCAGTTTTTGTAAATAAGAACCCCAAACACGATATTCTACAACTCTTGTCCAAAAACACTCATACGAAGGCTGTGGCTGAGCACGGGTGTCTGTTCTTCCCCTAACGGTGGTATCTCTCTCTTGCTTTAAAGGTTATGGCAATAAAGGCAGGAAATCAGAAAGTTCTCAATAAGTTAATTGGACTGGTTCAAAGAGCAACCCGAGGCCGTTCCAATCCAGTTCTGGTGAAGCAAATCCTGGAAAAGAAGTTGCAGTCTGAATAACCTCACGGAATAACTGCCTAGAGACGGTGCCGTTCAGCTTCCCTCCTTCCGGTTCGGTTCTCTTCACTGCAAATGAATTTGGACTTGGCATGAAACGGGATTATTTTCTCCGCAGTGGATATACTTCAGAGAGGAAGTTCAAGTTTACATTAAGCTTTAGCCTTCCTTGGATGCATCAGCCAAAGGCAGGACAAAAAATTAGGAGGCGTTTGGAGCAAGAGGACGGCAGCTGCTATGGCCGGGCTTTTCCATCCCCTCTGTGGTGGGGTGCCCAGAACTGCCGCCTCTACCCGAACGGGGCAGCTTCCTTTGAGTCTGTGAGCAGGCCGAGAGCTTGCGGTGTAGGGGGCGCGTGGTCATGCAGCAAGGGCCTCTCAGCCTCTCCAGCTTCCTGGCGGGTGCCAGGGAAAGCCGCAGATCTTGACGTGAAACCTAGTGGTGATCACTAACACCTTGCTAATAAATTACTGTGGTGAGTAGAGTAGTAATGAGGATTAGAGTGCCCAACTGTAATCAAAAACGGTCACACATGCTCCAGGCCTAGCAGAAAGGAAAAAGTACAGAGTCTGTCCTATTTTCTGACAGGGATGGGGAAAAGACGAGGCCAGTGGCTGCTTAAATAAGTGCCTGAGATTAATGCCGTGAGGTACAAGTGGCCATCCAAGACTTAGATCGTCCAAGACTTAGATTGTGCACCACACAGTTTGGAGACTTAGGTTTAACTCGTGCCTCAGAGCTGCTGCGGCCCCGGGCTTGTAGTCATGTTGCAAAGCGGGAGGCTGCAGCACTAATTCAGACTAGGGTTCCGTGGAAGCCCCGTCTCAGAGGGGCAGGGACACCAGCTCTCTCGAGGACACTGCTGTACAAACAGGCTCAGGGTTCAAGTTTGGATTGATTTAGAAAACAGGCAAGAAACCCCTGCAGTTTTCAAATACATTTAATGAATAAAAGGTATACCCATAATAACATAAAAATAACTTACAATTAAAAATTTTTACAGCTGACAAAAAGCAGTAACATGGTGAAATTTCTCTCCTGTTTCAATCAAAAACTTTGACCATTTAAAAAAAAAGTTTCATTTGATCTGACATCCATACAAAGGCTTTTTCTATCAGTTGCCACATCATGAGCAAAAAGTAACATTGTCTTTTACCCAGTGCTACCCAGTTTGTTCCAATAGGTACATTTTCAGTCAATAGAAGCTTTAGAGTGCTCAGCAAATGTTAAATTTCTGACCTGAACTTCTGTTCAATACTTGCCATGGCAAAAAGAAACCAAAAGGCACAAGGACTTCTGCATGAAGTCTCAAATCCTGCTTTGACTGTGCTCCTGTAACATCATTCCCTAAAGGTGCTCCTCCAAGGTTAGTGCTTTTTGTTGCACAGCTTGTGCTGCTGTACTGGGTTTACCCTCCACTGTTGGGGTAAAAACCTCACAGCACTGAATTTGAAATAATAATAATTAGTTTGCATTTAAGAGCAAGAAAGATTTCCTGTACTGTAGCATGGCTGCTCATAAATGTATTTTTAATGTCTACTTCTTCTCACTTTGCTAATACAGTACAAAATTTGTTAAAAATCATAAGCCAAGTTCTGTGTGTAACCTTTGAATGAGTTTACTGTAAATCTCAATCCATTCTCACCTCCACCTGCCAGACAATGAAGAGCAAGATAAAGAGGGATAATGATCTTCCCCTATGAGAGAAAGAAAAGAGCACCTAGAGTCTCTACATTTTGAATTATGAGCTAGGCATTACTGAAATTATAAACAGGTTTTTTTTTTTTTTTTTTTTTTTTGCAGACACATATACAATAAGTAAATACCTTTTTCCTGATAATCAGAAAGTGTTTCAGTAGAAATGAGCCCAAGAGGATGAGTCATGTCAAGGCCGTGGAGCAGCCCAGCCTGGCAGCCGATGCTGCTCCCACTCCGGCAGCTGGGGCCCAAGGGCCTGGCCCGCACTGCGCGCTCACTCGACTGCAGCAGCGCGCCCAGGCACGCGGGCCTCCAGCAGCGACCGGCTAAAGCCGCCATCGTCTCCTTTTCCTTCCTGTCCTAAATGGTGCTAAGAGCAAATTCTAAGCGCTCCGCAGTTGAGCACCACACTGTGCCTAAGAGCTTTTGTTCTCCTTTGCGGAGCACGTAAAGGACAGCGGTGGCCACAAGGAATTTAATACCTGCTGAGGTAAAGACCAATACAAAAATAAATGCAGGATAAGTGGGGTCAGCAAGAGAAAATGCAGAAGGTGCATGGGAAGACCCAGCGAGAGGCTCTTTTTAAGAGTAGTTACACCAAGGTGCAACCTCAGGAGTTAACGCTGACGCTCTGCCCCTAACTTTCAAATCTTCCTCAGTGACAGCAGTGCTGCCTGCTTCCCAGTAGTGCCATGTGTGCAACGGCACGTGGCAGGGTGACTCAAGGACAGTTTCGTGTGGATTTTGAGCAGCAAGCATTCACGGCGGGCCGAGGAGAATGCTTACAAATTAGAAGTTGACACCAGACACTGCCATGACAATCTCATCTGCTCGTTGATGGAAGCCCTTTAATAGGTCACTCCTGAGGCAGCACGATGATACTTTCCAGCCTGTGTAGCTGAAGGATCCCAAAGAAGAGAAGAATGGCGACAAAAAAAGATGTGGGCAATGCTGAACTAGTGAAGAAAGAATCTCTAGCGCTCAGCCTTGGCAGCAGAGTTTAATTTTAACTGCATTAAAAATAGAAGCATATGATAGGAACCTTAACCAAAAATTTATGTTGAGCGCGTTCCCCTCACGCTGGGCTCCCCCGCAGTCGCTCTCGCCTGTGCTGTGCGCACAGGGCAACCTCGAGGGTGCCTGCCCCTCACTTCAGCAGCCCCTGTGCCC
Organism: Tinamus guttatus; assembly: GCF_059628265.1. Taxonomy (NCBI): domain Eukaryota; kingdom Metazoa; phylum Chordata; class Aves; order Tinamiformes; family Tinamidae; genus Tinamus; species Tinamus guttatus. Next base: position 6,404,323 of record NW_028288781.1, on the reverse strand, counting down.
AGGTGCATGGCCTTGCGCTGCGCTCATCGTGCACATGGTTGGGGCTTTTCTCTTAAGGAGAAACATGGTGGGTTTTCGCTCAACTATATTCTCACACTGCACAAGGGAGAAGATGGAATTGCTGTTCTGTTTGGCCCTTGTTGCCTGCACTTTCCTTGCAAATTGTGTTTACTCCCAAGATTCACTATATATTCTGCCTCACATAAGGGCAATAGATGACCAAGTTAGAGCAGCTAGAAGGTCAAGATTTACTAGTTCACATAGAGCAGAAGCTTACTTGGATTGTGGTGGCTGTTCAGTGTTTATCCCCCAACCAGGCCACAAACTTGAACATAATATAGAGAGGATTCTGGAAAAAAAAAAAAAAAAAAAAGAAAAGAAAAAGCACAACGTGCTGACTTGTGCCTTTATCTTCCCCTTGCAATGGTGAATTTAAGCTCTGCTGCCATCCAGAAGAGCTCCTGGGCCAAGTGAGCTGAGGAAGCAGGGATCAGGGCAGCAGGACACTTGCTTTCCCGGCCACACTCCAGCACTTCCCGCATCGGGCGGTCCAGGCTCAGCACTGCCACCCAGGCTGCCACACACTGCACCAAGCAGGGCCGAGCTCCACGCCCTGGGGGCCCGGAGGGGCAAGAAGCCCAGCTGTGCCTGAGGTTTGGCTGCAGGAAAGCAAGGCTGCCCCGGAAAGCTGGCACACTCCGTGTTGCCATGAGTCACAAAGGTGACACACATGATGCTGCGTGGGACGTGAGGGGGGGTTAATGGGCAGCATACTAGTGCATGAGTACTACGTCAGTAAGGAGTACTGCGGAGTCCTCCCTATAGGTACTGAGCTGCCCCCAGCCTGGACAGCCTCCAGCAGGGCACACAGGCAGCTCGCAGCCTTTTACAGCAGCTGGGTACCTGTGACCAAAGAAGGCCCTGCCCCTTGCTGCTCCACACCTGCTGCCTTCTCCCCCAAAAGCCAGATGACCTCCATACCAGACCCTGTGCAACCGCAGCAGCCCAGCACCACCAGTGACAGGAAGCACGCATTGCCGTGGCCCCTGGAGCCTGGAGAAGAGCTCAGTCTTGCCAGCTGCAGGGCCTGCACACTAATCCTAACAAAGGCGCCTCTGACCAAGTATCATGCTTGGGAATGACCCCTCTGTTGGCACATGCTTAGTGTAAAGAGTAAGCCGCATTCTCCTGAGGCACCAGCCACAGCCTTCACTGCCCCAAGCACCCAAGCCGCTAAGCACGTAACCATCAGCAAGTTTATGGTCTTATTTCTGAAGCTTCAGAGGTCACGTTTTCAGGTTGCTTTTAGAAGCTGGGATTTTCCCACCTCGGAGCTCCACATTGTTATCCTGGAGTTTTAACTGCAGGACAGCTGGTTTCAGCTCTGCTGCTGCTCAGAGCTGGCAGCTCCTTTGGCCGAGGACAGCCCGAGAGGCGCGAGCCCTCGGCCAAAGCAGGAGCTGTGAGCAGGGTGAGCAGGAGCTGCTGCCTCCTCAGAAGAAGGGCGGGCAGCGTGTCCAAGCACCAGCCACAGAGACAGGCCTTGCATTTAACTCGTCCACGTTATTCTTTTGGTCTAAATCCAAGGTAGTTATTTTTAAAATGGGCTGCAATAAAATACAGCTGCTTTGCAATTGGCTTCATCCAAAATAAAAGTTTGCAGGTAGGTCGTTCACAGCATCTGCGGGCTTGCTGCTACAGCCCCAGCCAAAGTTACTTGGTTGCAAAATGCAGCCTTTGCACAAAAGTCCCATCAGGGCTTCTAGCCCAGAGACTTCGGTCTTAATTTAATCCAGCTGCCACACACACAAAAAAACTATTATAATCAATGAACAAAAAGAAGATTTGCACAGTCAGCAACAACCCCTCTTTAAGTACCTACCTATTTGAGACTGCAAGTAATGCTCCTATTCATAAATAAGAGGCTTCCAGCTGAGCACATAACAACTGGAATAGATTGATGCTAGAGCACAAAATGCTTAGAAAAGGTGAGGCCCACTGGAAAAATAAAGCACAGCCAGTCAGAGTCGAGCTTTCACAGGTCCCAAAGTAAGTCACCAAAATGGTGCTGCCTTTGGCCCAGGGCTGGCCCTGCTGTCACACCAGCTGCATTTAGGCAAAGCCACGTTAGCAAGGGGCAGCTCCTGCCCTGCTCCACACCACTCTCATCCAAAGCAGTGCATGGCAGTCGCACCGTCACACGTGACTCTGAACTCTGCTGTCCCTACTACGTTACAGTAGCAGAAATGGAAATTCTTGGTGTGTTTCACATGGATGCAAATGCCCCTTGCTAATCCAGGGTGCTTTACCTTTGGTTTGCTCATTAATGTGAGCAGCCCGAGTGTCATGCAAGCTCTGTTTCTGCTGATAAAGCTCAAAAGGTGCAAGGAAGAACATACTGTAATTATCTAAATCAGATCTGGACACGGCAGCAACATTACTGCATTGTGTCAGAGCCTGCTGAGTTAAAAGAAAAGAAGAAGCCCTCAGTATTCCGCTCCTAACTGCACATGCAGTTTAACTGTTACAAATGTAATTGGAGCCTTCATAAAAACTGGAGGCATGACATAGCAATTTCAGTAAATACAGCACAGTAAATTGCTTATTAAATCACACTGCCCTCAAACAGGAGCTGTGGCTACAAATTCAAATGATAGATTATGACATTGTATTTACTGTAACTGCTCCAAATCAGGCAGCTCCTATCCTTTGCTTCCCAACCTCAAAGCTTCCTGAAGGAGCTAAACCCACCCTGCTGGGCATGAGGCCTTGGGAGGGACCGGCGCAGGGCACACAGGGGCGCGAAGGCTCCAGCTCAAGGAGCGCAGCTCGACCTCCGGAGGAGAAGCCCTCGCGCTCTGCCGCGCAAGGCGCTTGGCTGCAAGCGGGCGGCACGGGCACAGTCTCTCACGTGCCGCCTCTCCTGCCCTGCTCCTATTTGTACACACGGCTTCTCCAGTGCTCTGAGGTCCAGCCCCATCACGAGGCCTTTTCTGCCTTAAAAAAAATAAAAATAAATAAAATAAAATAAAGTCCCACTTTGGGAATAACATCTAGGCAGGAGGCATGATGAGCCATAGAGTGAAAGGGCTTCCTAACCAGACACTGGGCTGGAGAGTGTAACACACACAGGGAAGATTCAGCCTTAACAAGCCTGCTGAGCAGAACACTGCCCTGAGTTTGCATATTTTCTAGAAACACCACTTAAAATTAACAGTTCCCAAAGATTCACACCTACCCAGCAAATAAAGATTCTTATATCAGAATAAAAGCAAGGAAAGGGAATGTTCATAGAGTTTACTGCACTGGGCTCCGACCTGCAGACATTTTTCCCTTTCTTTTTAATATCATCTCTAAAAGGAAGTTCCTTTAAAAAGTGTCTGGACTTCAGCACTTGATTCCCAGTCATTAGAAGGTAGCTGACCACATTCACTGGGTAGTTTCTCCTTTGTTCACATAAAGCTCCTACTAAAAGTGGTGAGGCGCTCAGGAAGCACTGCCCCCACCTACATGAGGCTACCACCCTGTGCATGTTAGACACAATTGAAGCTCTGCAGGTAAGAGTGGGCAGCTTGGGTTGAAATAAGAATGGGAGATGAACCTGCCATTTCCTAGGACAAGGGAAGAAAAGTTAATCTGCTCAAACAAAGAAAACAAACAAACAAACAAACAACAACAACAACAACAACAAAAACAGAAGAGCTCCCTTAAATCCAGATAAGCAAGATTTAAGAAAATGCCTACAGCTTCATTTGAAGCTACAGTTTCCCGTGAAGCTTGTGAGGTGAAAAAGGGCCACTGGGAGATCAGATGATGATTTACAGGGTGGGGATGCAAAGGTGAACTGCTGCCTAGAAAAAAGACTAGCTAGAAGGGAAAGAGAAGCAGAGCTGGCTGGGAAGCAATGTGAGGGCCACGGCCAGCGCTCAGGGGTGGCAGATGTGAGGGCTGTGCAGCAGGCAGGCAAAGAGAGACCCAGAGAAACTCTTGAGGCGATTTGCTTAGTGCTGTGCTTGGCATTTCTCCTTGGCACAGCCTATAGCTGTCTGACACACTGAATACTTCTCGCAGTTTGGAGATAAAAGGTGCAACTTTTCAGAGGCATCTGAAGGATTTAGGAATCTAAATTGCACTGCAAGTTCCACAGAAACATGGCCTGAGATTGATTAGACACTTTGGGGAGGGGGTTAATCAGGTGGCATTACCTGTTCTCTCTTGCAATCTCTGAAAAAGTGCATTTGAAACTAGGGACGTGATTAATTTGAGCACCCAGCATTATGGATTTACAACTAGCAGGAGCACTAGTTTATGGAAACATTATTTCTAGCTTCCATTTCTTTAAATTTCCTGGGGTTGCTGCTGCTTCTTTTCCTGGACAAGGGGGTTTATGGCTTTCTTGTACCAAACCCCTCTGTATGTAACAACAAGTAGAGCACACTGGAAGCACAATTATGCTGCTGAGATAAGATGAAATGTGGTGGTGATGCACCAATTCATCATGTTTGGGTTCTTCTAATGAAGCCCATTACTCACAGAGGAGAATTTTCTCAAGCAGTTAGTCACCAGCAGACAGCTTTCTCTGGTACTGCTTCGCTTTCCACAGCTGGTGAAGAGTCCAGTCCTCCCCTCACCATCCCAAAAGTGCAATATTAGGAAAAGCCAACACCTAATTTGAAAGTAAACAAACAGTATTGAACTTTCCCCTTAACCACAAAAAAAGCCCCAAACAACCAAAAAAATAAGCCGAGAGCTTTCCAGAGCATGCCAACCTTTTTCATTAAAAAGCTGACAAAAACAGCCTGTTTTCCTTTTAATACTACTGAGAGATACCGAGTACCTTTCTTTAGCTTATTAAAATAAGCATAAAATAGACTACACATTAATTACAGCTTGCATAGAAACATTTTGTTTTGTACTTTGTGCAAATCTGACTAAATAAGGCTTGCTTGAGGGTTTAGGTAGCAGTGTAGTAGTTATCAAAGAATGCTGAGAAACTGCAAGGAAAATTCCAGGCAGTCTGCAATCCACATCCACTTACACAGTTCATTTGACTTCAAAGACCAACAGCTGAGCGCTGCAGATCTGTCTGCAACATAAGGCAATGTGGTATGTGTTGGGTCCAGCACCTGCTTGCAGCTAGTCAGGATTTAACACACATTAAGACCACTTGAATTCAAAAACAAGAGCCACTAATTAGAAAGGGCTGCAGAGGTGGATGGGTAAGAAACCCCATTTCAGGGAAAAGGGATGGGAGGGAGAAGGACCAGGAGGTGGAGAAGCACAACCCTTCCCACACAGGGGCTTCGTGCAGGTTTTGTGTGTATCTCTCTGCCTGAAGCTTTCCCCTTGGGGCAATGCTTTTTCCACAGCAAACCGCCGCGTATCTGGACAGGAAAAGCCAAAACGTTTGCTCCTCTCAGCCAGTCTACAAGTGTCTGCTGCAGAAATCCATGACCCTAAGGAAGGGTGGCTGTACAAGAAGGAGGAAGTGAACTAGGAAGCTGCAACAACAACAGTATCAAAAATACCTCGAATAAGCACAGAAGAAAATTATAAGGCCTAATGAGATATCACAGAGAAACATTCTGCCTCTTTCTTCCCCTCCAAATCAAGTATTTTCAGGAAATATCCAAGTACAACCTTCTTTTGTAAGCAGCTTTACATTAAAACCCTGTTTAAAAGCTTTTTAAAAACATGTTTGAAAAAAGATACTAGTAATAATCCTCCAAGTCCCCCAGTATTTTGTAACATAAAATGGAATGTTCCTGCGCCAGCGCCGCCAGCTCCTTCAGGAACTCCGGGAAAAGGGCAGCTGCGAGGACGGCATTCCTCACATGCGTGGGAAGGCTGGGAAGAGCCAGGCCTTTCTTTCCCTTCTGTCCCAGGAAAGGCTGGAGTACGGCCGGAGAAGCGTCGGAGAGGCTCCTGCCCTTGCTCGTGCTGCTCTCGTGCTGGACGTTACCTAGGGCCAGGAGGAGAGGGGAGAGAGGCTCAACACAGGCGGCGCGCGCGGGGCTGTGCCGCAAGCAGACCCGCCTGGCACGCTGGGGGTGCTCAGGGCTGCAGGCTGCAATGTCCGGGCAGTGCAGGAAGATGCTCCACTAATCCAGAGTTTCAAAGTTCCATATGGCCCAATTCTGTTGCATTTTTCATTAGCCATCTATTCCTAGATTATGTATTATTCACTTCCAGCTCTGATGAAAGAAATACGTAGCCAGTCGGGGAGTCACGGGAAATAATACTATGGATTAACCTTAGGAAATAGGAGTCAGGTAATATCTACCATCTAAACCCAGCATGGTTTTCTCAATTCAAAACGATACTGTATTCTAGCCCTCCCTGGGTCAAAGTGGCCTTCACTTTTTCTATCTCCTCCCTCCTCTCCTCCATTAATCACTGTGAAAATACATTTAAAGCCTGAGCTGGCAAACTATCATGAGAATTTAAGACAGTAACTAAGGGAAAAACTGCTTGAAAATTTTTACTTTTCTACAGCTCTAGTCCCTGCCAACTTTTACTACTTGTCATCAAGAAATAAACACTAAAAAAAAAAAAAAAGTAAAAGTCATCACGTGTTCTCCACAGTACAGACGGCTACATGATCTCTCCTGCCAGAGTTCAGAGGCTCAGGCAGGGCTCAAGCAGCAAAATGTATGGAATGGCAGTGACAGCAGCACTTAAATTTCCATCAATCGCCCCTCATTTCAACCTGCAGCAGAACTGCATTTCAACTAAATGAGGTTCTGGGTAGCTAAGAAGGTGACAAAATTTAACATCCATAGAAAGAAATATTTCTTAACTTCTTTTACCAAGAAAAACTATTTTTATTGATTTATTGGACAGATCCAAAAAACTAACTTGCCGAACTCCCTGCCACAAGAGGCCATGGCGACCAAGAGCTTAGTCTGATAAAATTCTGGGCAACCGAGCACGGGTGCTCTCTTCAGCTGTGCACCAGTTCTTATGAGAGCCGTGTGAGCTGCGCTCGCAGGGGCAGTAAAGCCAGCGCCGCGCTGTTTGTGCTCCCCTGGTGGCCGGCGCTCACCCCGGCCCTGCACGGGCCGCCTGCCGCAGCACCGAGCGGCCGAGCAGAGGCCGCCTGCGCCCAAGGGCACCTTTTACAAAGTCCTCCTGTGGCACTCAGGAACCCCTGTGCACTTTCCAGCACTGAAAGAATTTTTAATCTCAATCACCTAGCAGAGGTGTTCTTTGCTCAAGTTGCAAAAAACAGCTCCGGCTCCAGACTTATCAATCATTCATACTGCTATTCTACAGATTTCTATCTACTAGGCAGGAGAATTTCAGTTCTATGGAAAATTTTGGCTGTGAGAAGAAAAACAACTTAAATTATGAATTACAATGAATAGATGAAGTTTGGTCTTCCCGTGAAGGGTTGTTTTTCCCCCCAACACTGTCAAAATGCTTCATAATTATTTTAAATAGTTTAGGCAATAAAACAAGAATGTTAGTATGCTGTCAAAGTTAGTTTAGTTTTTGTTTTTAAACTCATCCTTCCAAAAGGCAAAATTGACATGTTTCCACAAAAACATTCGATTCAGACTAAATTGCTTTCAAAATACCCAAGCAAGCAAGGGAGGGGAGGGGGGAGGAAGCCTAAAACAACAACAACAAAAAAACCCATCAAACTCCCACAGAGAAAACTAGTCTAGGGACCAGAGATTGGATTTTTTCTTTGCCCGAGCTTGTCCACTTCTTTCTGGGGTCAGGATGCCAACTGAATCATGCAAGTGAGAAACTGAGCAAACTGCTGCTTGAGGAAGCAGGGTTGCCAGGGTGCTGACAGAAGGGGAGCATCTCCCCTGGGATCTGGATCCCGCCAGCTTTACGTGCTTACGCCTAAGCCAAACTAGTCTTTACGCGCGCCATGCACTACTGCAAGCAGAACATTAATTGCTCAGTTCTGCTAGAAGATTTGTGGAGACCATCAGTGTCAGGAGAAAGGAAATGCTTTGGGATATTTCTGTTTTACATTTGTGCTATACAATAAGCCTGCCTTCCATTTTTCAAGCCCAAATTCTGTAGGAAGCCAGTTATGCTCAGACCTGCAGGGAAATCTGATTGGGGTTATTTATCACTTCCACTGGAGAAAGAACCCCAGAGCACCTTGATATTAGCTCTAATGCAACAACCTTTGGGCATCCTGCAAGAAACTGAGAGAATCTCCCCATTCTGCTTCATTTACCATTAGTGCAGTTGTTCCTACCTTGCACTTCTTAATTGACCTTGTGTGTGTTGATGGACTAGTGAGGCAATCTGCCCTAAGAAAGAGAATTTGATTGCTGCCTTCGCTAGCCTGGCTCGCAGCCAAAGCTGTAGTTATCCACACATATTTACTCCCTACTCACTTGTCAAGACGTGCATTTTTTACAGTGGCTTCCACAAAACAGAAGAAAATGTACCAGCAGGGTGACTAAGCAGCCTCTGTTTCCTGTTCCTAAATAATAACCAGTATGAGGAGACCTGGCAAATTCTGAAGCCCACAAAAACTGATGTAAAATAGGAAGCACACATAAATGCCAAAATCACAGACTGTTTTATTTAACTGTAGTATGACTAACCAGCACTAAAACCTCTGAAGTATAACACTTGAAGTGTACTCAGGTGGATGAATTTCCACTGGGAACACATTATATAAAGTACTGACAGTACCTGAAAAAAAAAGACATTAGGTGTTGCCTCCTAATCTTGTCTCCCACATCCTAGCTACAATACCTTCTAATTTTAAGGATCTCTAATCTACGGCACCAGAACGCGGTGCCTGAACCCCTGCCGGTATTTGCAATAAACTGCTCATTTACAGCATGCACCTTCACAGACTAATTCTTCCAGAAGCAGCCTTGGTGAGATGGTAATTTTGCAGACTAGATGTACTGCAAGTCTTAGAAACACGCACCATGCTGACTAGAGACTAAGACAATTATTATACAGTGCCTTGAAAAATGAAAATACAATTAAGAGAGGCTTATAGAGAGCCCTGTTTTCCACACCTCTGGAAACCCCCAAGCATCATCATCTTCACAGAGATCTAGGCAGAGTGGGATGATCACTAGCTATCCCAAACGATCAATGAGAAGCCCTCTCTGCAGACTCTCAGACCCTACGGAGGAGTATGTAATGACCATGCTCACTGTGCTCATCACATCCAAAACATTCCCACCGGCAGGAAGTCACCAGAACCACGTTGCCAAGGCCGACCGCTCAGCAGCAACCCCAGAAAAGGGCGAGTTTCCAGGCCAGGCCCCCAGCACTGCCCGTGGCCCAGCCACACCTGAAAATTCCTCCATTAGTGAGGAAGATTCTCCGGTTGGTGTATTTACACCAACCTCACGCTGTGGCCTGAGGACAGCGCGGGGAGCCCTGCGCTGGGGACGCCCAGCGTTACAAGGTTGGCTCACTGCAGCAGAGCCTCGCTCGCTCCTCGGACTCTTGGCTGGTACCCTTTCTGTGTCACCATGTTTTCTGCTTTCACTCAGCGGAGCACGTTCCATGTTTCCTGGCTCCTACCCACCTCCCTTAGCAGCAGCCTAATCCATGATCCGAGGCTTTATTCAATTGTTGCAGAAACAAATCCATTCTGGACTTCTATCCTCCCTAGCACTTGCAAATAAAGAACCAATGACTAGCTGAAGGTCAGGCTAAAAATAAAGCAAAATCATGCACATATGCCACCTTACCTCACGCCTTGAAAGCAAGTTTGTTTACTGCCAAACTGACAGGGAGCCAAGCAAGAATTGAGTTTGTTACTCTTTGGACAGGGATTTTCTGTAGCAAAGACATGATAAAAGCTTCTGAAGAGCAGACAGCACGCACCTACATCCATACACTGTGGTCTCCCGAGGATCACCAGTTTAAAGCCAGAAATGTGCAGCTGGCTAATGATATTCATAAAGCACCCACTACCTATTTATACATATAGTGCAGAAAACAAGAGGAAACTGGTGAGTCCTTCCCCGCAGCACTCCTCTGCACTGGGAGCATGGTTAATATTTACCTTTGGTTTGCAATTCTTCAGCTGCATCAGAAGTGTCCACACGAAAAAGTAAGTACTGTTGGGCCTGCAGGAGAAGACCTGGGAAGTCTTTTTCGATAGAAGCAAAATGCTCAATTTTATTTTTCACAGATGCCAGCACCTGCCAATACAACAGTAACAATTACTTTTTCTTCCCTCGAGCCCAATGCAGCCATAGTCTGAATACTCAGGCTTCCTCCAGCTGCATTAAAAAAAGTGTTATGATAAAAGTTATGGTCAGACAGAATTTCCAGTTCTTTGCACAAATATAATTAAAACATCAAAATGAGATGAGAGAGGCTCCCAGACAGGTGGGAGAACAACAGGTGGAACTGAAAACAGCTACAGGAAAATTAAAAAAAGAAAGAAAGAAAAAAAGACACCAAAAATACTGTTCCAATTTAGAATAGGCATGACTAATGCTCATGATCAGGTACCTGATAAAGCGACCGTACGCTAGGCTGAAATACCATGTTGGTGTTGAGCAGGAAGGAGCAAAGAAGAGGCTGTGGGTAACTTGCCAGCTGAGTAATAATCCCAATAAGCAGCAAATTTACATGCAAGGAATTCTCCAGCATGTTCTCCAGCTTCGACAGCACCACGCTGATAAACGGCCCTGCAAGAAAGGAGGAGGAGCCAATAGTTTCGTTTTTCATGGAAGAAAAATTCTAAAATCCAAGAAATAAGCATTTAAAAGGAATTGTGATCATCATAACCAGCCAAATCTGACCTCCTACATGCTAATTAAAGCCAGTGGGAGGAAAAAATAAAATTTATCTGAACAGACAAAATACACATAACAAAAGGTGTTAAAAGCCATCACGAGGAAAAGCCCTTGAACTGGCTTGCCAATGAGTTTTTGTTAGCAGCATACTAACAGTGCACAAGGACTCTACTTCACTTGAGCAAATAAGGATTTAGCCTAATGGGTTATAGCCTATTCCCCTGCAAGCTAACTGGAAGAATGCAAATGGACACAGGCCTTTCTGCCGTTGCTGTGCCTCAGTTCCACAGAGGGCCCAGGCAAAGCAAATGGTAGCTGTGCTTCTTGTCTTACCAAAATTGTGCTGAAGAGAACACGAAAACTCTCCTTGCAACACAAACACAAAACTGTTAACAGTTGCCACCTCAACGAAAGCCTGCAGACAAGTCATGCAAAGCATGGAAGCACCTAAGAACAGATGTACCACAAAATCAGTGGAAGATGGAGGCTTTATCATACAAATATCACTGAATAATAGCTTTAGTTTGTGTATTCCTTTTGCAGCATAATCACTGAAATACGGAACTATTTACTATGAAAGTACATCAACCCCTCCAGGCTCAAGATTAAGAAACCTTTGCCAAGGTAAGCATGACTTGAACCAAGGAACAGTGGATGTCACTACATACTGCTAGACTGCAGAGCAGGGGCGTTGCTTGAAACAAGCTGTAAAAGTGAATTCATGACAAATAAAGCACTACCATCAGCCCTTGCCCAAAGCCAGTCCGACTACACCGTTCGGGCTGTTTAAAAGCTCTGGAAATCCTGCCGGGGACTCCTGCAACGCCATGTTACCAACTTTGAATACCTCAGTGCCAGTCCCTGGCAGAAGACGGATCCTAGGGGCATTTTTTGGGTGGAGAAGGTGGCCAAGCCCCGACCCCATTTGCGCTGCTGCAGCTAGTGGCTGGCCTTGCCGGGCCAGGGCGCCTGCTGCGCTGTACACTAGGCTTATGCCGCTGCCACAGAGGCCCAGGCAAGGCTGGGCCAGCGTGACTGCGAGGACCAAAGCCCAAGGGCCTGTGCTGCTGTTTCATCCCAGAGAGTGTCCCTTGGAGCTGAAGTCTGTTACATTTTACAACCGGTGTGGGCACAAAGCGAGTGCTCCCGCGAGCCCTGCCCGTCACCGTGACAGCAGTAGTGCTCAGCTCCCATGGGGAGGCACGAGGGCCAGCACAGACAAGGGCTTACACGGCCCTGCCCTCACACGCCACTGCAGTGGTCAGGGCAATCCGTATCGTACCCTGGAGGAATCCTCCCTGCCTGGGCACCCAACCCAGCAGCCTAGAAACGCGTGCTGAGGAATACAGATTGTTCTAGCCCTGTGCAACCTCCTGTTTCCCCTCCCATGTTCCTGGAGGTGCTTGCACAGCACTCCTGAAGACCACTGTGCATGGGGGCTTTAGAAAGAAGGCTTCCCAGAGAAGGAGTTGAGGTAAAACAGTTTCTCCCTTTCAGGTCACCTGCTGGATCTGAGAAGGTAAAGCTGAAGGTCCATGTGTGGAACACGCATAGTGTCCCACTCCAGGACAGGTGACCAAAATGCATACATAGAACTGTCCCCAAGGTAGCATCAAAATAAAAATCCAAGCAACTGTGCACAGTTATAAGGAAACGGACAAACAGATTGGGAGCCAAAAAATGGTTCCTTCCTGTCTATGCAACTCCATTTGTCTATATAGCACTGATTTATACAAATAAATAAATTGACAAAAAAGGGAGTTTGATGCATGGTATTTTTGCTGCTGAACATCACATTCTTTCTTGTTCAGGAGCAAATAGGAACAGTTGCATTTAATGGCTTTAAATCAGACAGAGACCAACTGCACTAGGATCACAGCCACATATTAACATTTTCTGCATAAATCCATGGAGCTGAACATCAGTATCTTTGTGCTGCTAAGACCTCCTGGGTGCAGACACCTCTACCTGGTTCCTTGAGTCTGTATGAAGAAACTCCACCCCACGCTAATATCCCAAAACAGCAAAAACAACAACAGAAAATCCTAATTCCATATGTCTATACACATATCATAGCACTTCAAATCACATCCTTATATTTGAATGAAAGTGCAGCCTCACATTTCCAAGGCATTTTCAGAAGCATCTCCTTACTGGAGATCACTAAGAGAGCCTTTAGAGAAAGGTAAGGAGCCAAAGAGTCAAGCCTGTTGTGGGGAACAGACAGCAAGGCCATAAGTCTTTGTTTGGTTGGGTTTTTTTAGTTTTGTTTTTAGGAACAAATGGGAGGAAAGTACTGGATGAAGAATGAGAGAGTCGGGAACAATATATTTGAGCTACATTTGGCAGCAGGTAATGGGAAACAGAAAGGTTTGAATGTGATTAGCTTCTCTTACAAAGAAATTCCATCTCCATATGAGGAATAACTACTTTACTGTGAGGGTGATAGAGCACTGGAACAGGCTGCCCAGAGAGGTTGTCGAGTCTCCTTCTCTGGAGATCTTCAAAACCTGCCTGGATGCCACCCTGTGCCCCGTGCTCTGGGTGTCCCTGCTGGAGCAGGGGGATTGGACTAGATGATCCCTTCCAACCTCAACCAGTCTATGATTCTGCCAAACTACCATCACAGCAAAAGTAGGAAATGGACTGGAAAAAACAACAGGTTGAGTTTTTCAAATACCAAAGAGACAGTGCCAGGCGTGCTGGGCCAGAAAGAACTGCCTTCTAGTGGATAAAAGTGACCATTTCCCCCTTGCCTCCTAGTCGAACTAGAAGTGAGGTAATGCAGGTTTTGCTTGGTGTGAGAAAATCTAGATGCATTTTTTCTTTGCATTACTGTGCTCTCACTAAAGACCTAGAACTTGCACTGCAAGGAGGTGTACAAATGCAGATCAAAAGTACATCTCTGCTCCCAGTAGCACTCTACTTCTTGAATGCTTTGGGCAGTCCAGAGATCAGGCTTTAACTGGCATAAGGGAGCAGTGTGTGCCGCTGATGAGCGTGGCCCTGACACACGCACACGATGCCAGGGCAGAGCTTGCAGGACAGGTGGGCACAACGTGGCACCAGTGCTGCCACCTCCTGCTAGAACGTGAAAGAGCAGAGAAAAAGCAGTGGCTACGTGACACTGCAACCTCAGCACCTGTGGTAAAAGCACAATTATTCCTGAGGAAGCCTGGGTAGAACAGGTACTCCCTTCTGCTTTCAATAGGGACCTTTCCTCCTAGGATGATGGAGGTCAGACATAGGAGCAACATAATCCCATTTCAAGATTTTAAATAATTATAAAAAAGAAGAGGCCAAGAAAACTGTGCAACCATCATTTGCTACAACTCCACTAATTGCTCTGCTTTTATGTTTCATCTCTTTCATTCTCCTTGGGCCAACCTCAGCTACATGAGCTGCACCCTGTTTAGGGCTAGGATTGTTCCTTGCTCTATGTATTTGTGACTTGTGTTGCACAAGGGGATTTTCTTTGCCACCTTTCATCACCAGACCTTGATATTTGTTATGTATGTAACAGGTATGTATGTAAAAGGACATTCCACCTGTAAATGGTGTACTCTGGCTCCTGGCAGCATGCTTGGGAAATAAATCCTCCTTTGGTCCAGAGGGAGATGACACGCTTTCTGCAGAAGGAGTGTCTGCTGAGAAATTCTCAAAGTCCTCCTCCTCTTCTGCTGGGGACACGGGGCCAGGAGAGCCCAACTTCTGTTCCTCCAAGCTCGCACTGCTTGGATCCAGTTCCTTAATCATTTTGTCATACTGTGCAATGAAATCCTCACCATCTGTGCTCAGCAGTCTCATGTTTAAGCTATGATCTGCCTCCTGAGGAGCATGCTTCAGCTCCAAGTCTGGCTGTGGATCAACCTCAGTCATTTTCTGGTTTGTTTGTTCTTTTGTTATACCTAGAGTCAGGCTCAAATTTCTCTTACTGTCTTCATCCAAGACCATCTCCAATTGGCTCTTTGCAAGAGGCCCATTGTTAAGAGTCTGGCTATTGACTTGATGATTTCTGGCTACATTTAAAGTCTTCTTCTCAAAATTGTCATCTTCTTGAGCATCCTTCTGGGCACATAATCTGTAAACCATAACATCATCTTGAAAGTCTGATTCCTCTATGTAAGATCCTTTGATGAGCATGATTGCATTTTTCTTCATCTCTTGAATGTGTTTGGGTGGCTCTACAGGTATCTGCATTTCTGTGCTTTCCTGATCTTCATACACATGCGGTGAGCTCACATCAGAGCCAGCAGAAATCCCTGTGTCATAGCTATCATCCCACTCCAGTTCCAATTGCATCTTCTCACCAACGGGAGTTAGTTGAGAGGAGCTACACATGCTGGGTGCCCTCTGCTGGAGATGAAACATGGGATGTTCCACATCTTTATTGTTCTCCTCTGCAAGAGTTTGGATAAAAGTGTCTGGATCAGGATTTTCTCCATCATAAAAGGCAGACCAAACCTTGCAGTCCTTCAGACACTGAAGGATGGATTCTTGAGCTTCCCACAGGTACTGCAGATAGCTGATGTCCACTGATCTTCCATATTCCACAATGCAGGTGGATTCAGAAGCATCTCTGCAAGAATCTGAAAGTAAGTAAAATAATTATTCATAACATGAAACTATAAAACAACTGAAAAGTTCCCTAGCAAAGCAGTCACTGAGACATGGCGAGTGAAGCCTTTAGCCTCAAACATCTAGTAATGCAGGAAGATCAAAAGCACAGAGATTCGGAGATGTACTCATGAATCACACATGACTTGTTCATACTGTGAGATCAGCACTGTAACATATGATTTCTGAGACCAGTCCATACTCAATTCTTCAGACAACAGTGACCTCTGAAGCAGGAAGAGTAACAGTCATGTTCCTCTATACTGTTCCCCTGAATGCATATTCAATGTGGAAAGCTGCAAAATAGAGTTTCAATAGACCTGGACATCTGGAAGGAGTTAAATAAGCTTACTTGCTCAGTACTTTGTTGCTCACTATCTTCCCGTCCCCTTTGGCTCCCCAAACAAGCTGCTGACAAACCAAACTCAGTTCATGATCTGGTGTTTACCTAAGCATCAAATACCTTTAGTTTGTGCTGTCTTTGTCCAGAGAATATAGGCTCTTTCTTGGCTTTCAAGAGTCAAGGTGATCCCAGTGGAGCAGCAGATGGGTGTGAGAGCAAGCAGTTTAGCAGCAGATACTGAGTAACAGTCTCTCTCCTTCAGAGCCCGTCGCTGGCTGAACATCATGTGGTTACAGGGGATCAGATACCTGAAACAGCAGAGCCTAGTGTTACTCTATTGGCCTTTTATATTTGAGAAAGCAACAAAATGCCAAAATTATTTTCTTCCCACCTTCCTTCTCTCTCTTAAAAAAAAAAGATAAAATATCTTTACAGTGATCCAAGTTCTAAACCTCTCAAGAACATGAAGCCTTGACTCCTTACAGTGTGAGACTAAGGCATGATGAGGAAATGTCAATTAAAATAGATAGATTTGATGCACCACAATGGGGAAATAAATAATGTTTGGCAGGTAAGAGCAAACCTGCTGTAACAAGAGGTGAGGAAAGAGTAAGATGTGCATGTATCTGAGGCTAGCAGAGCTGGGTGGTCCAGATCCAAATGAGTTACATCCCGATATCGTTACTTTAATTGTTTATCTGCATAAACTGGAAAGAGTCAGCTTATGTGCACCAGGCAACAACTGGTAAAAGGGAGGGAAGAGCCATGTTTTACTGCACAGATCTAGACTAAGTTTCAGGGCACAGGAAGGAAAGGCTATGGGGACAATGTGGAACAGAGGAAGCACATTCTTACGTTTAACTTTCTTAGAACAATATTGGTTAGCAATTTTAAAGCATTTTTATTAAGGTCCTGAGTGTTAACTAGGCTGATATTTGGCTATTTGAAATGAAAACAAATTATAAATGTTTCCCTATATAAGCAAGCAAAAGACTAAGCACAGCATTCAATGCTGTGTATGGTAGGAAAGTCCCATCATACTTGAGCTCTCAGAGGACCTAGCAATGTTCTCAGGCACAGCAGCCAAAGCTAGAGTGAAGCTCACCTTAATGCTTACGGGTAGAGGCCAGACAGCTACCACAAGATCTCTAGTGTGAAAGTCTACTTTAGTTCTGCTAGTACATGTAAATCTAAAAAAAAAAAAAAAAAAAAAAAAATCTAACCTAATAATACATCCATCAAAAATAGCACTGAGTATTCTTATGCATCCCGGGGAACCGGGGAACTATCAGTTAAAACCTAAATCAAACAATCTATTTATAATCCTTGTTAATAATAATCCTTGTTAAAGAGTTTAAGAACTTGAAGTATTCTTGTGTAAAAGAGGAATCAAAGAAGTCAGGGAAAAAAAAAAAAAAAGGAAGAAGCTGTGAATGAGTATATTGCTCTGTATCACAGTGTACAATACTCAGGAGAAAACACGCAGGAGAGGAGAATTATACGTTTGGAATCACAGAATAAGCAGTTTGGAGGTGGTAAATACATTCTTGGCTTATCTTCTCTCACTTTTATACAAATAAATCACACACAAAAAATCTGTTGTGCCTGAAGATTGCAGGATGTAAATCATACTTCTTCAGGTCTGCTGTATTTCTGTCAGAATCTTAAATGTTCTTGTCTCTCCAGCTGCTTGGATTTGTCCTCTTGGAGGATTTGCAATGAGTCCTACACCATTCTGAGACTACATCTCAGAATTAGGATGGGAAAAGGCAGAAGGTTGGGCTTTACCTCAAAACTAGCTGCAGCATCACGTCTTCACAGTGTAAGCCAATGAGTGTTCTGAACAAAGCCAAAGAGACCACGCAGAGCTGGGAAATGATAAACACAGTTAGTTTTTGATCTGGAAATTGTACCTTTCCAATCTTCCTTGCATTCTGCATTACCAAATGCCTCAGGCAGAACAGAACGCTTTGTAAGACACTGCAAGAATGCTATTTGTCAGCACCCCTATGGGATTTTATTAAGTTGTCTAGAGTAGGACATATACTGAGATATGTTTGAACAAAATCCATGCATCCAGAAACTTCCTTGAAAAAATGCCATTTGAAAATATATTCCTTGCAAATGTATTAGCATAACTTGTATAGACCCGAAAGCAGCAATTTACCAGTGTTTAATATTTTTCTTTTTTTTTTTTTTCTAATTTAATAATTTAGTTTAATTCAGCGTGACATGAACTCTGACTTGGAAGACAGAGTATTCTATTCTACCTCTGATATATAATTTGAATAAGCTAAAGGTCTTTTCTGAAAAAGAGCCTACAAGCCACATCCAACTTCTGTTGTTTTGCATGTTAATGGTTAGTGCTCTGCACATGAAGTTGAGTGCCTCTAAACCCCAGAATTTCCATATCAGTATCTGTGTGCGCTCGGGAGGTCAGGACCAAACAATTCACATTTATCAGAATTACTGCCTATGGAACAGTCCCACTTTACCCAGCCAATCCAATGATACAAATCACTTCAGTGGTTGGGAACCATGACAAGGCTTCTTTCCTTTTCTTTATCCTTATCTGAGAGAAAATTAAGAGTCCTCTTTGGAAGCATATACTTGTCTTTTTGGCAAAAGTATGATCAAAATATACCCACAGTCAAGTATTTCAGCAGTTGTTCACCCAACAGAGGCAAAAATCACCTGCCATTCTATGACAGGCATCTAAATGCAGGCAGACTCAACATTTTTAATTCTACAGGCCTTTTTGGTTACTAACTAGACATACAACTCTTTTCAAAGCTATCATACGGTATGCTTCTAGTTGCTGGCACTTGCTGAACCAAAGAGATGTACCCAACATAGCCGTAATGTGCCAGCATAAGCCCTCATTTCCAGTTGGTTTTCATGGACTCAAGTGCCACCACTTCCCCTGCCCCTTAGTGCACACTTCCTTGCGTACTATCTCCTGTTTGCTGCTTTTTCCTGGAAACGGTATCTCACAGCTAGCTTAGACTCCAGGACCTTCTGGGCTGACTCTTCTGAGAACTATTTATTGTAAAATGACCCTTTCAAAGTTTCAGCTTGGTGTTTAAATCACTTTCTTTATTCCTGTTACAACAGGACTCTACAGCAACACACTGCTATGAACCTGTCCCTAATCCATGTTTTCTCTAAACTGTCCTCATAAAGACTCTCTATTTCAACATTTCCTATTCCCTCGGACAAACTTAAGCAATTCTCCGACAGGATGATCAGCTAGTCATGCTGACAATGACCAGGCAAGTGCTCCGAT
Source organism: Tinamus guttatus (assembly GCF_059628265.1). Lineage (NCBI taxonomy): Eukaryota > Metazoa > Chordata > Aves > Tinamiformes > Tinamidae > Tinamus > Tinamus guttatus. The sequence goes on along the minus strand of NW_028288781.1, from coordinate 6,385,323 downwards.
TTCATGAGAATACATATACATGTATATGCATTCTCCCTTACTTGGTAAGCATCTCCTGGGAACAGTTAAATAGCAAAGTTGCTATGGAGGTCACTTGATCGCCTCAGAGAAGGAAAGCTTTCCTCCATTCTCAGTGTTAGCTTGCTCACCAAGCTGGACAAATGCAAGAGAACGTGAAAAAGCCCACAGCCAGAAAGCCAGCTGGGGTCTGGCGGCAGGCACAGGCAGCAGAGCGGAGCCGTGCGAGTCGGCATGGAGCTAGAAGACCCACATGGGGAGCAGGTGGTGGCCCGTCTGCTCCAAGGCAACACGGAGTGGAGCTCACGCTTGCTGCCCTGCCTGCAAGGGGCAGGCAGGAGGCCACTAGTTAGTCCAAGACCTCGTGTCTACAGAAAGAGAGGAGTAAGGAAATGGGGGAGAGGGGAAGGTATAACCAGAAATGGAGTTCTTCACAGAAGCGTAAGAGCAGAGCTGAAGACCTGTAGACAAGCTGTTGGAAGAAATCATATCTTTCAGGGAAAGGTATGTTTTAGCTGAAGGACGTGGGAGGAAGCACGAATTCTCATTTCCTCTGTGAAATGTACTGAGTATCTAACTATTCTTCATGCTGTGAGAGTTCAAAAGGCTGCTAGAAATAATCTAAATTACCTTTTTAAATGTTCTTCTATTTAGGGAATTGCAATTGAGTTTGCAATATGGTTGGAAAGAAAAACAAGAACACAGGATTCATCTGAAGAAATAAAGCCAGTCTATTCTTGTGTTTCATAAAAAGAAAAATGTTGTATCATGAGATAAAGACAATGGTGCTTTTATAAATGCTTTTGGCCACCTGTCTGTACATAAATATAATCCTCTGAATTATTAATAAACCCTTTCAGCAATAATAATGTATGCAGCTTTTGTGCTATGGAAATACACAGAAAGTTGCAGTTCTGGATTCTGCATTTGGCCAAGCTGTGCTGCAGAAAACTCATTTAGTATCACAGAACCATTCTGGCTGAGATCCCAAGTTGAAGTTGCTCAGGGCTGGAGAATTCTTTACAATTCCCATTTCCTTTGCCTATGGAACAGTAATTATGATTAGCAAAGACAACAGCATTTGCATTTTTTGTCGACAGAAGCCATTTCAAGTTTTCAGAGATATTCCATCTTAGAGATGCAGTAACAGCGGCATGTATCCATACCTGCATGCACTTGCATTACTAAACAAACTTCAAACAAGGCTACTGACCCTAATGCACAATTTTAATGCACATGCTCATGTTCTGGCTTCTCCTGTACCTGCACTAAAACAATAGTCTGTATTTCACCAAGGAAGCTGTGTATCACACAAGATTCAGCCAAGAGTGCCAAAAAAAAAAAAAAAAAAAAGGCTCAGAAGGATAGTCCACTGCAGCGCGTATTCGCTGTTTCTGCCAGAAGATCATTCTGTTAGCAAAGGTATCTCTAGTATCTCCATCAGCTAGCTCTCCAGTTTGGCATACACAAAGGGTGGTCTCACTGTATATTTAAGATAAACCTCAACTATGCAGGCAAAGAAAAGGATGTAGGAATCTGATCACTTGAGCAAGGAAATGCCTTCTCTTAAGCAAGCAAGGAAGCAGATACCACCATAGTTAAGTAAACATGCTGTACCAATACATACTTGATTCCTGAGGAATATGTTGGCAGTAATGCAGTTCAGAACTCGAACAATTTGGAGAAATTCCTATATGCTCCCATCATATCCCAGAAAGATTATTTAAAACATTGTTGCTTGGGAAGGTTCCAAAGTCCAAAAATGCTCCTAACACCCCAACTATATTTATATAACCTACAGTGACTTATCTATTTTGGCATTAACATAGCAATACTCAGAAGAAAAAGGCTTCCAAATTTACTTTTAGCTTTCTAGCAAAATCCAGACTCCCATAAGCCCCTATCTCCTTCTATCCCATCTGCCTGTATGCATAAAGCCACCCCACACATTCATCAACCTCTCAGTACAAAGGTAGCTAGACACAGCAAACAAGCAAAGCAAGTTAACAGAAAGGTCTCTAGATTCTTCGTTAAAAGATCCCCGTGAATATGGAGAGTTCCCCATTTAAGTAGTTCACCTCCTCCCACGGTGGGACATGAAGCACCGCCTGCCTTACCCGGAATGGCGTGTTGATACGGCTTGTGAGCGTATCGAGGATGTGCACGTTCTCATGCCGATGCAGCAAAATAAAACGGAGGAAAGTCTTGAGGAGAGCTGGCTCTGAAACACTGCGCAAGAAGAGATCCAAGTATGCAGTAGTAGTCATCACTTCTTCAACAGTCGCCTACAGGCCAAAACAAGATAAATGAAAAAAATACTGCACACAAAATATATCCCCATCATCTCTAACGATACAATACTCAACACCCACCCACCCACAGCTCTCCATAGCACTGCCGTAAAGATATTTGGAGATCTTCATTTTTCAATCTACAAAGTAGCATGTCTTTGACTTACAAGGTCAGCAATTTTCAGCATTTTCAACCTGTTTCTCTCTGCCCTGATCCCTACCAAAAAGAAAACAAGCCAGCACCCCAAATCTCACATGTACTAAAAATCAAACAGCCAAACTATGCTAGAAACTGCCCACCACCTTTCTGCCACATGTCAGCTCTTTTCCAACATACATCTGCCATTCTTTAAAGCATTTTCAGACACCAAGAATACTTGCATTTACCACCTTATTAGAAATAAATGACAGAGCCAAATCAAAGCACAGGGCAGACTCATGATTTTAGATCTTTAAAAATAGTCCCATGTCTATGCAGAATTTTGCATCTAACTTCCTCCTTTTTATTCCCCACAGGACCACAATTCCTTATCTCGCCCAAATTTCTTAAAAATTGGTCTACACATGCATACACAGGCAGAAAGACAGTCTCCACCATTCACTGCTTGTATGTCTAAATTCAATTCAAATCTCCAGGTGACATTTGCATATCGCTCGGATAACCCACTCTACTTTGCCTAATGCAATCCTCCGGAGCTTATCTATTGACAGTGCGCACTGGAAGGCACAGCAAATTCCAAAGGCCACCTCTGCACCACACACTGCTCTTGCAAAGTCAGCTTTTTAAAAATAGTTACGCAGAAACCTAATAAGCTTAAGTGTACCAAGATAAAACCTTAAATACAAGAATCTGCCTATATGAAAGGAAGTATTAAAAATCTTTTGTTTACCAAACTTAGCTGGATAAATGAAAGACCCGTTTTATTAAAAAAAAGAATCAAAGCTGTCACTTCAGAGCTAAGAGGATTTAGGAAATACTCAGAAGGGCAGCATTTACGTAACATGCTGTAAATATTAAAATCCCCGTTCCATTATGCTTCATGTTAGCTACGTACACAGTAATGTCACGCTGCAAACGTTCCCTTTAAAGCATTTAAGCTCACAAGCTGCTTCTGGCTAGTTACACAGAACATAGGAATGCTGTATACAGCCTGCAAACCTCATGGAGATGGGGCACTGATGGGGAGAACACAGAGCACTCGAAAGCTGAGGTCATTTATTCATTCTCCAAGGCGTAATTCTCATACTCAGCAATAAAAACCTTAGTATGAACCATGGACTGCTTGCACATTTTGTCTTTAGAAGCAAACCATTGGCAAAGCTGTTACAATCAAACCTTTCACCAGTATGGGAAATATTTGAGTGCACCTTCTTGGCCTATTGGCATTAAGTTTGATCAAAATCAAACATTAAAACATAATAATGAAAGGAAAGGGTGTGAGAAAAAAACACACATGCTTTCACAACTTGGTAAAACTAACAGCTAGAAACATTTTTGAGATCTGCAATTATATGCAAATATAGTCCATCTCTTAACAGACACTCTAACTCAGAATACAGTTTATTAATTAATTCCTCCTTTTCCCCCCACAAATGTAAAACAGCATCAAGTTGCCAGGCAAAAGACAAGCCTTAGCTCAGATCTTTTACAACAGGCATTACGATAAAACACTTGTAAATGTGCATGCACACACTCCATAGGACTTCTGCCACACATCAACCACCACAAAAACCTGCTTGGGAAATGAGTAGGTGGGGTGCAATTAAGCCAATAATTTCTGGTTGGAGACAAGATTTGTACTCCACAAAAGCCAAAAGTTGGGGCAATTCTGGAGCAGCAGCGAACAGGCTCCTTGCAAGAGCTGCTGCTTGCTGCCTGGAGAACTAGTCCTCTTGGAGGGGGCTGTTTCTGACAGGAGCAAACTAAAAAGCAAAAAGCCAGGGATCCACCATGTGACATGCTAATGAGAGCACACAGTTCACAGGAGAGTTCAAAACCTCCTCTAAGAAAAGGTCAGACAGAAGTAATACATTTTATGCATCTGTGTCACTTCTCCTTCATCCTTGGCAGGGAAAATGAAGCATGCACTTGGCCTGTGGGTTTCTCAAATGTTCACTGCCAGCAGAGGAATTGGTCTATGCGTATGCATAAAATCCTGAAGCTGTAAATGAAAGAAAAGGCAGCACATTCACAAGGGCAGCGACCTTTTTATGAAATCAATGCTCTTCAGGCAACTCATTCTACATTTATATCACTGAGGGAAACCCATATGCTTTTCAAGAGAGTATCATGGAGCGAAACACCAGCGCAGAGCACTCTGGAGGAAAGCAGCTAGAGACTACTTCAGAAAAGAAATGTTCAATACTGAGATCCTCTTCAGTGCTCCTAACAGCTTGGGGACTAGATAAAAAGAAAAATCACATTTACCGTAGCCAACGCTTCCCCAGAGCCAGTAGCACCAACTAAAGACTGGAAGCCCAAATATTTCACAAAGTTACAACCTGATTAGATCTTAACTGCACAGACTAAGGTTTTCTGTGCAGGACATCACATTACACCTAAATTTTAGGGCTTCTTGGGAAAGATGCAGCTAAATCTGCTTAGCCATTTTCCGAGAAAGAGGCTAAGAAGCTGTAAGGTCTCTCAGGATTCAAAATGGGTTCCTAGAGACTTTTTTTTGTGTGTGTGTTCATTTTTCAAGCATTGCCTTACTCACAAAACCCCTACAAACTTCTGCAATAAAAGGACCTAGGACCTATAAAGCAAGCAATACCAAGCCAAGCAGCTTTAATGCTGCTTGTAAAAGTTGCTGAGTCTGTTCAGTCAGTCACTGCACAAAACTTGCACCTAAGAACCAGCACAGGGGAGACTCCTCCACTTTCTAACAGGAATAAACCAAACAAGGATATTGCTCTTCTGCATCTGAAACAAAAACTGCATGCATAGTTTAAGAAAAGATCCGCTAACCCGGCAAACAGACATTTGTGGGTTTCACCATGGTACCATATTTTCCTATCTTGCATCTTTGCTTTGTCTCTCCTTTTGTATTACTTCGGACAGCAAACTTCTGAAGACTTGTGAGACCAAGATAAGCATTAGGAAAAGCTAATTCCCACTCTATGAGAATAATTTTCACTTTCCTCAATGAGGTGCATGCACCTGCTCCAGAAAAATCCACTATTTTCCATTAACTAGAAAAGGACCTTAGAGAAATCAGCCTCACTAACCAAAAGCCCGCTTTGGCAAAAACCTGTGTAAACCTGTTCTACAGATTAGTTTGTATAAAATACAGTAAGTAGTGAAAGCTAGACTTATTCAATTTGTGCATCTTTTACTGAGAACTTATGTTTTCTGCCATTTCTACCATGTACCAAAACAAGGCATTAGCTTCATTCAGGCTACCTGCTGGTCATCTCTCTAAGCTGGTGAGACAGATTTGGAGAAAGAATGGAAATCCTCTGTAATACATCCAAATCAGTGCTTAGGTGAAAAACAAAAGAATAAATGTTCCCAGAGAACAAAACATTTAATACCCAGGTACACAATGTCTGCTACAGTCAAATAGTGAGGCAGCATGGAAGGGAGAGGCAGAGGCAAGTCTCAAATGCCACAATTTTATTTCACTGAAACACTGGTTTCAGTATAATCTATCCAAGTAAGCTTTCAGCTAGCCCTCGGATTGAATCTCTTGCTGAAAGAATAATAAGAATCAACTCAAAACTTTCACATGTCCACAAATACCATACTTTATTTGAAAATTCTTCACCTCTGATAATTCAAGTATCAAGAAAACATCATAACATAGGGACATGAATAAAATTAGAACGTAGGAGTTTCCTAAAAGAAGCTTCACTGAACAGTAAATTTGAAGATACATTTTTGATAAAGGCATTTCAGCAATATTGAAATCCATCACTGCCACAAGAGCAAATATAAAAACCATCAGCAGCATCCTTTGATTTAGTTCCTTTCTATTAAAACTCCTCAGGAATGGATAAGACCAGAGTCTCTCTTATCTTATGACAAAGTTGTAGAGTTAAAAATGAAAGAAAAATCTATATCCGTTACATTTACCAGACAAGCATTCTCCCACTTCTATTTTTATTATCCATAGTTGTAGCCATTCAAGTTGCTGGAATTGTTGAAAACGTGTATAAAAATATATATATAAAGATACCTCTAAAAAATTAAAGCATATATCTGAAGACTTTCATTTTAAAACATCAGCCGCATGTTTCTTTACAACCAGTTGTTACAGATATTTTTAAAGATGCAGTTCTCTATAAAAGGGACTAAGAGCTTCCATAGCCAGACAGATATATGATTAGAGATAACTGAAAACAGCAAGCCACATTTAGCATTCTAATACTCTTTTCTAATTATGGAATAATTTTTAGCAAATCTTTTTCTGCCTCCTCTGATGACTGATTAGGTGGTGAGGCTGAACACTGTGAAGAGATCCAGTTTTCACAAGTCATTGTGCCAAGTAATAGCAAAGACCCAGAAATTACTGTCACTGCGAGCGTCAGCTTAATGTATTACACTCATTCTGTTCGACCAATTGCACTGATTCTTTATTACGGGCTATTTTCCCTCAGGATCCACACAATATACTTTCTAATTTACAGCTTCTTGCCCTCTTATTGAAATAGGCCTGATTTCCCTCTTCTTCCTATTTCCCTTCCTAGAAGGATTTCCTATTACCTAGAAAGAGCCCCATGAATGTTCTGGCTAGAATTATCCTGCAGACCCAGGAGCAGTTTAAACCCGAATAAGCCCACCCCAATGAGAAAAGATTTATCCATCCTCTTCTCCTCTCTATTGATTTCAACTCCTTGCTCCCTGCTTGTCCTGGCAGAAGTGCTCATGCTTCACTTCACTGCACACTGAATTGGCTCAGGGAATTGATCCAGGTTAAAGCTATCCAGGAAATAAAGGTGAGTTTTAACCTCAATCAGTCCCTTTCATGAACATTTGTGCTGGCAAAAGAGGTGCATGGGGAAAATGGCATCAGGGATAGAGGAGGAGGTTTGCACAGGGGTGTGCAGAAACCAGAAGCGCTTCAGTCTCCATCAGCCTCAGTTTAGGAACTGCTGCAATTTATACCAGTCTATCCACAGAACTACAGCAGCTTATGTGAACGGTGAGGGGTGCTTTTAACATGTCCACTCTGTAGCAAAATAAGGTTTTGCAAATATTGACAGGCTTCTCCAAAGCACAAATCTGTTCCAAGTTTTCCAGCAACATTTGGATTATGCCTTTTAACATCAGCTGTCCAAACGCTCTCCAGGAAGACAAAAGCTGGTATTATTTCTAAATGGAAACTGACATTCCTTGAGGCTGTTTATAAGGATGCTTTTAAGGTACTTCAGTGTTGCAGCGGACTATTTTCTAATCTGTATGGTATAATTCACCGGTCATTTCCCTCTTGCTGAGCTGTGCAATCATCAAATTAGTATTAACAAATTACCACAGTAGTATATCATGTTGGTGGTTTATCATTTGGATGGGTTAGTGGGAAACATAACTGAGGCCCACCTAACAGAGCCTATTTCACAGATCTTGCTTCCATAAAGCAGTTCTGTTCACTTGGCCGTCAGCAGTAAAGTACATCAAAAAGCAATTTTCCATTACTTGGATTAAAACAAACTTTCCAAGTAGAATTACAGAACAGCTGAGGTTGGAAGGGACCTCTGGGGATTGTCTAACCCAACCCCACTGCTCAAGCAAGGCATGTTGTGCAGGACACTTTCTGCACGGCTTGTGAATTATCTCTGAAGAAGGAGACTCGGTAACTTCTGGGCAATTGGCCCAGGGCTGAGTCAAAGGGAAGCGTCACCTGCCTTGACCTGCTGGCAATGCACCTCATGTACCCCAGGATACCACTGGCTTTCTTAGCATATGGGAGCACCGCTGGCACATGGTCACCTTCTTGTCCACTGGGACCTCCAAGCCCTTCTCCACCGAGTTGCTTTCCAGCATGTCGGCCCTCAGCCTGTACTGATACCTGGTGTTATTTCTTCCTAGGTGTAGGACCCTGCACTGCCCTCAGCTGAACTTCATGAGGTTCCTCTCTGCCCTTAGAAGTTCCTTAACTAGAAGAAACTTAAACTAGTTATTTTTTTTTTCAACCACATACAGTCTTCCTGAGCTAAATAAAAGCCATATAATGACGTCAAGCAAAATATTTTGGTCTCCTGCTCCCCAGCTTATTCACAGCAATAACTTCTATCCTCAACACCCTTGTGCTTGTTTCGTCCACACAGTGAACCATATACACACTACGCATATGGATACAACTTACGAAAATTTAAAAAACAGTGCTTACCAGCTAAATCCATAAATGTTACCGACATCTCAAGATCATGCCTATCGATCACTCAAGGCTTAGGACTGCACACCGAAATTGTGAAAAGCCACGCTATTTTCATCAAAAGTTGTTTGACAGTCCAATGTTGTACATTGCTTATGTTTATTTTTCCCTGACATTAAATGTTATCACATTGAGACTGCAAAAGATTGAAGATTTCTTTCCTAGATGTAGCTGCATTCTTGACTACAATTTCCAAAATTTTCATCTCACTGTAAAGCACTCAAACATTAATTTCTTGAACTCACCTATTTCTTGAACTAACCTAGAAGGCGCAGCATGCTGCTCTGAAGCAGTGTGCCAACCCAGTGTTCATCCAGCCAACAGCACAGCTCTGAATTCTGCATCAAACTAAAACCAGGGGCACCAGCTTGGACGGGTACCTCAGGCTTGAACCCCACAGGAAGTTTGAACTTCTGTCCTTCCTTTCAGATTCCTGCTAGATTATGATTTAGTAGTTATGGATAAATATTTACCAAGAGTTATCAGAGGTAGCTATCTATACCTTTAAAAAAATCCAGGAATTATACTTTACAAATAAGATGTAGCTGAGCAGGCTATGTAAAACATTCCCATAACAATCATTTTCTCTCACTGCTTTTTAAATTTTCCACAAATCTACCTTAAATGATAAATGACTGGGTAAAAACTAAAATTTTCAACCACAAGTAGATGTTAGGATACAAACCCCATCTCATCAAGAATTAAAATTAAAACTACCAAAATGCATTTAGTATTGTGTTCAATGAAAGAAAATAGCAACTTTTGTGATAAAGAACACTATGCTGCATGTCTAGGAATTTTCTCATTTTGGTCTTTCTTAGAGTTTTCTTTGTTTTACTATGGGGAAAGACAAAAGATGAGGACAGCAGTTAAGACCTTGACTGTGTGATAAGTTTTTCAAAGCTTACTCATCAACTCATCATCAACTGGAAATGTTTTTCATGCATGAAAGTTCTGTTACAGCATAATTATCTGCCTTAGCCCAGAAACATCCCTCCCAAAAGCAAGAATCCAAAATATTTATTTTCTGTTAAAGCAATGTGGGGCACAGCACAGAAAGACTGAAAAAACTCAAATGTGCCCCTACTTGTTTTCTTTTGCTATGGAGTTTTGGTCTCACATACATGAGAGCCTTTTATCAGATCCACTAGATGGTGCAATCTAACTTTTCCATTAAAAGTACTTGGGAGTTATACTATATGAAGTACTTAATTTCTGAAGAAAAAAAAAAGTAGAAGTTATGCTATTAAGCAAGGTAAGATTCATTACTGGAAGAACAATGGACCAACTTAATATAAAAGTTCAAAAGAGATCTGGCCTTGAAGCTCACCTATAGTAGCAGCCAAACTCTCCATTTTCAAAAGAAAAATGATTTCATCCCATTTCAGAGCTTAATAATGAGGTTTAACAAAATTTCCATCATATGAAAAAAAAACTGATTAGAACAATGTATTTCAAATGATTTAAGTAACACCAACAGGAACATAGCCAAGCCAAGCTAAGGTGGTTAGCAGAATTAATGATGAAAGGGAACATCACACAGCTGAATGTTAGCATTTGAAAAACATTTTGTTTTCTTGAGTACTTCAGAAGAAAAAACAGCACTCCTAAGAACAGACTCCCACGACTACATTCTGACATCTCCCTTATCGGTCATAATCTTGACCTAAAGCTGGTCACTTTTCACTTCAGATTCCAGTTCCCAGTACTGTTAAGGATTTAAATCAGATAAGTAAATAGAAAAGGTAAGGAGAGGAGTAAATTTGCAGCACATCATCAGCCCTTCTTCATACTCTTGTCCATTGAAGTAAATAAATAAGATTAAATAGTAATTATATTGTCCCATAGCCAATGGAGAATGTAAAGGAGTTCAGGTTCACACTATAATTAAATCTATATTAATTGCTCATCTTCCCATACCTTAGAGCACTGTCTCAATGACAGATTACAGCCCTGATTTGGATCACGATCAAATTTTATTTCAGATCTTACCAAGATCTCAAATGCTCAAGGTCTGCCCCATCAATGAAAGAGATTCTATACTGCCTGATGCTCTCCCAGTAAGACTTACCACTGGGAACTGTGTGCACTGCCTAGGTAAGGCTTAATTAGAAAGCAGGGTATGATGCTCCACTAGGGGCCTCAGAAGTGAAACAGGTACCTTGCCTTAAAAAATTCAGCAGGCCTTTGAAGCAATTTATTAATCTTTATCCTGGATGGTTTTGCTGGAGATCCCTAAATGCCTATTTTTATTCCCACTAATTCCTATTTTTTCCTCCTCAAAAAGATTTTCTTTTGAGCCTCACATAGGCTGTTAATTGACATGTTCTGCAACAGCTGGCAATGTAGCTCCTTGCAGCCTACCAAACTAAAATAAAAATAATTCACCAAAATCATTGAATTTTGGAATGATAATCCCTAAATCTCAAAAAAGATTTTTCTCCCCCCAAGCAACATGAACTGCACCTTAATATATTAGCAAATTAATACTAAACTTCATTTCCTTTCTCCTTTCAAAAGTAATTCCACTAACTACAGTATTAAAACACAAGATACAAGCAATTTATCTAGAATTAGTGAAATATTTCCTGACTAAACATTTGAAAAACGTCACTTGAAAAAAGTCTTCATAGAAACACATCTACTATGATGCATTTTGTTTAAAAGATCATTGCTTTTTGCTGTTATTTGAGCTTGGGACAAAAGAATGTTCTAGTTCTTCATTTCATTCTAGAATTTTAAATATTTTAAACCAAACCACCAAATCCTGTTTGACAAGCTGTAGAGTGTAAATGGAGACTATGGAATGAAAAAGAGATATATCGATGTGAAAGGCAGGCTAGAAACTTAGTAATATTGAACTCACCACCAGCAATGCATCTAACAGGATCTTTACATAGAAATCATCCATATTCCTTTTGCCTGTTTTCAATTTGGATAGTGCTTACATACACTACTGACCTTATGGAGCGCAGGAGCCATAACTGGCACCAAAAATCCATTGTAAATGTAATTCACAAGCTGGTTACGTATCAAAGGATGTGCTACCTAAAAACATTAAAGAAACAGTACAGTTCCAATGAGATTTTAAAAAAGAAAAGATACCAGCTGTCAATATCCACCCCTAAAATCCTTGCTAACTCTGCTAAAGGATGTGCTGACTTAGCCCCTCTCACCAGAATTTGGTCTGATTCAGGTTCTTAAAAGATTTTTCCTTTTTCAAACAGATACACAAATTATGTTTAATTACAGGAACACTGCGAGCGTTCAAGAACAAGGCTTTTCAATCTTCCCGCATGCTGACAAAGATGAATGGATGGGCAGCGTCGCATGTGTGTCCATGCATCAAGAGAGAGCTACGGATTCTAATTTTAGCTCCTGCAACCTTGTCAGGGTCATCTGAAGGTGGATTTGCCATCCTTAACTCATGGTCTTGCAACAAGGAAAAAAAAAAAAAAAAAAAAGCAGAATAGTGGTTCTTATAGAGATGAAGAGCAGCCCTGTCTAGCTATGGGGTAAGAGCATACTCTTTATACGCCTGTCCCTGCAAATCAGTAAAAAACAAAACCTAACATACTCATTTGGTGGGCTGGTTAGAAACTTGAAAAATTACTTATTACTGGAAACCAAAAACCTATTTTTACACGTTCATTTTGCTTTCACAAGAGAAAGCATATCACTGAGTTATGCGTTAAAAGGATTCTGGTATGAAAAAATAGAAAACAATTTGGTAACGTTCTCATTCAGTATATTCTATTTGACATTTATATAGAGACTGGAATGTCTCAGCCTACGTGGGGCCACAAACATGTTCTTATTCTGTGATCCACAGAAAAAGGAAAAAAAAAGTAGTAAATGGCAAGAATTCCTGGCTGTCCTATCCCTTTTCAACCTCTGGCCAAAGCTTTTGGGTTAGCACATCATGAGAACTATGCACAGAGCATAGTTTTGAATCATTGAATCACTGTTTATGTCCTGCTCTAACTGAGCTTTCTTCTACCATTTGCAGAGTGAAGTCTATAAAAACAGAATCAAACAGCACTTAAAAAAAAATTACTCATTTTGCATATATATAGATGCTTACCCATTTTGAATTTATTTGAAAAAAGGTTTAAAAATTATATGCCTTCCTCTGTCTGCAGCACCTTTTAGATTAGTTAAAAATATCACAATCATCAAATGGTATCAAGTATGACCTCCTGCAAGTATAGGTCTCTCTGAAATATTCTACATAAGATACAAAAACGAATATTGTCTCCACTTCATGTTTCACATGTAAAAATCCTGTGTATGGCATTTAAAGGATGAATGTTAATATTAGTTTTGCTTGTTCAATGCTTTAAAGTAATACAGCCAATCTGCTGCTCTCTATTTTGCATAGAGGTCTCACTAAAATATACCTTTCATTTAGCAGTAAATGTAACTACCTTTAAAAATCCTTTTCAGCACATTTATTCAAGTAACAAACAAACCCACAGTTTCTGCAGAAACTGTATTATATTTTAATAAAAAACATGCTGGATAAAGGTTCTGTAGAGTTCTCTGGTCTTAAAAACTATGCAAAAATACAAAGTTTCATTTTAGTTTTAGACTAGAGACAAAAATTAGAAAAGGATCAAATCCAAAAAAACAAAACAAGACATAATAATCAAGAACATGGAATGGGTTCTAGACAGACCAAGCTAGAAGAAATTTATACTCTTAAGAAGATACTTAAATTCAGCTTGGAATACTTTCTTCATAAAGTACTTATTAATAGGCAAAACAGATTATTTTCCCTTGTAAACTACTACGAGAATCCTTGAGATAAAGGCAAGATGTTTTTCAGTGCTCAAACAGATTATACTTATTTCTGCATGTAAGGACATTCAATGTACTTTTAATATCAACAGCGGTATTAAAATGCAGTATTTTTTTTTTTAATGCTCCAGTTAGGTAATGAAACATCAAGAAGTTGTACTGCATTCATTAGAAGCATTTGTCATCCAAAAACCAAGATTGTATTAATTAATCCTTAAAACCAGGACAAACAGGACAAAACATATATAAACAACATATATTAGTGCAGCTTAAAGTCCATACTGTTCATCAGTGTAAATAAATTCTACATTTCAAAGGCTTTGCAGAACATATACAAGTACTATTTCAAACGGGCAGGCCAATTGTGCTCCACTACCTGTATCACAGCATTGCAGAACTCGAGGGAGTTCATGAATTGGACAAGTGCTGGAGACAAGAGCCAGTCATCTTTCAGCAGACAGTGCCACTCGTCTCCTTTTTCTTCCAGCTTTGCAGGTAAAGATGAATAGAGGCCACTCAGTCCTGTTGCTAGCACCTGCATTCAAAAACACAAGGGAAATCAGTCAACTTTCAGCTGCTCTGCTTGATGGGCAATGCTGCACAACAAATCATTTCTGCTAGTTGTAGTAGAATAAGACAGCGTCATCATTAATTTTGCTTCTGTGTAACAGAAAGTTTTTTTTTTTTTTTTTTTTTTTTTTTTTTTAAGTACATCCTCCTCCTCCTAGCAGCTGCTATTGAGGAAAAAGTGAGGAGAAAAAGCAGATAACGAATATATTCTTTACCCGAAGTTAAATTTTCTTTTTAAATGCTCGTAAAATTCCTGTACACTTTCCTTCAGTCCTTTGCAGAAGGACTGCTGTATTTCTGAAGATTGTCTCATGGGTGGTTTGAATGTCACTGCTTACATATGCCTACATAAAGAGATTCCATTAGGAAATACCAGAAAATGAAGGGGAAGCATCCCATCAACAAATTCCAAGCACAGCCTCACTTAAACAACAGACCTGTATTACTAGGCACTAGAAATCAGTTGAATCCATTCTAAAAAGAAAACTCTAACTGTTTATAATTCACATTCGCCTTCCTATTTCTGAAAGGGAAGAAATTAAAAAGTCTGAAATAAATTACGGTATAGACATTATTTCCAGTGATAGTAAGACTTAGAAATGATTTATGTTGAATGTGTCATGCAAATGCAAAACTGCAGTTATATTTGTAAAGCATATTTTAAAAAATAATATAACTATATATTTCTAAGGTACTGGTAGTTTCAGAATAATTTTTTAAAGTTATCTGAAGCAAAAAAACTTTATATGTATTGCTTACAATTCTTATTCTTCTGAGATGATATTATAGGACTTCAGGATGCTAAGTGACATTTATTTTAATTTGGTCATTAAGACCCAATCTGCTGGAAATCTTTTGGTTTTCATTCAAGAGATCCTTGCAAGAATTTGCCTTCTTTCTGAAAATAGCTATTTGACATCTACAGGGCTAGGCAGATGCTGCCCAGATGAAACGTAACTGTTTTATCTATTAGAAAAAATGCTTGACAATGTGCAGGTCAAAGATCTAAAGTTCATGGAAGGGGCTTCTGGTCTTGATGATATGCAAGTGCAACCAGTTACAATTGCTAAGCCACCCAGGGGGACAAAGGCTGCTTTTCTGAATTCTTTCAACTCCTAAATCATTCAACTTTGAAGACAGATTTCTTCTGGTATTCACAATTAAGCCAAATATCATGGAAAAAAATAACTGTGGGAAAGTTACTGTTTTGGCATGCAAAACAACCTTTTTTTTTTTAAAAAAAAAAAAAAAAAAAACACCCCCCCAAAAAAGATATTCACCTAGTGTGTTGAAAAACTAAGAAGCTAAAGCCATTGCTTAAGGCATTATTTGCAAAATATTTTTCTTTGCTTTTCTTTAAGATAGAATGGCTCAAAGAAATAAGTTAGAAAAGTCTGAAGAGACGTATAATACTGCTTACCTCAAACACTCCTAACTTATACTCTTAAATCCTGGCTTAAGACCTTTTTAGGAAGGCACAAATTCTGGACAATGTTGCAATCTGTTAATATATTTTTGACTTTCCATTGTCTGCTTAAAATTCATAAACTCATATGTAACTTCTCAGTAAACAAAGCAATCCAATTTCAGAGCTGTGTGCTACCCACATTTATTCTTGAGATGCAAGTTTAGTTCTTAAACACATGAATTAAACCTTGGGCAAAACATAGTACACCTCACTAAAAGGAGCAATGAACTTACGAGCAGTCAGCGTCTGGAAATGAGTAATTGTTTAGTTTTACTGAAGAAAGAAGTGATAACAGTGTAGCTGTTAAAATGTGCAAAGGTGTTTTTTTTTTTTTTTTTTTTTTTTAAAGCAACTTATTTCTGCTATGAAATGCAAACTTTTTACTGGTTTTACAAATGGCTCTACCTGAAGTTATGGTTCTAAGGCACAAAGAAACAGAGTGTTCATTGGAAGCAATTTCCTCTATTTATTTGGACAACATGATTTTTTTTTAAGAAGTTATGGTATAAACAGGACTACCTCTTGAAATTACTGACAGAATATTTGATATGCATTCTTCATGTTCTATAACCAAGCATACAAAATAATGCATGTATACAGATTGTTTTATGGAGTTGTCTTCAGTAAAACAAAACCAACCATCCATGATAAAAATCTTAAGGAAGGAAGGAATAAATGAGGGCAAGTCTGCAGGGAGGAATGGGGCAAAGTATCATTGCTTCTATGTTTTGTTTTCCTCTAAACAGTGTTCTTTTAAACTCGTTCCAACATTTTTCATGTCAAGCCTATTTGCTTATCTGCTTTTACAAACATCTGCATCTAGCAAATACCATGCAGGGCAGCAGAGCACATTGCCAGGTGCTTTGAGATATAGACATAACCTCAGCACCTCTCATCTGAGTGATACACAACAAAGGCACCAACACCGAGTCCTCCACTGGAACAAAACATGGTCCCCGAGCTTGTCATGATCAAATTCCAAAAAAAGATTTTGCACTAGTGAGCTATTTCTAGACTAATTCTAAAACATTGCATTAAAATTTTATTATAGACTTTGGACAGTCTCATTACGGTTCAGAAAAGTCTGATTTTTAGCACATTTTGACAGGAAGCTTTCCTAATTAGGATGATTGTCAGTCGTGGCTCCCTGCTGTTCGAAGGTTAATATAGCTGCCTTCATCTTCAGTGTAAAAAGGCTTTAAAAAAAAAAAAAAAGATAATTGGAAGATGTAATCATGGAAGTTATAGTGTGGATCTAATAATGATGTATGTCTCAGGGACAATTTAAGAACCAAGTTCAGTAGTCTTTAACAGGATCTATTAAACAAGGTCAACCGGAGGCTCTCAGCAGAAGAAATTTGCCACGTGAGATGCAATATTTACAACTAGCAAAAGCAACAGTTCAGAAAGGTGGTTTTAGGGCTTGCAGGCCACCTACAAGCTCCAACTTGGCTCTGACCTACCACTCCAAGGACAGCAAGTGGAAGATAAAGTCAGACCCCTACAGCTGGAGTAGCTGCCCTGCACTAACACTTAAGGAGGAGGAATTCTAGCATTCTCTGCTCTGAAGCTCTTGGCTTTAACAGTGATACAACTCTTCACTATGCTTCCTCTCACTACCCTCACCCCGTGGTCATACAGGGGTTTCAGGGTGTGTTGCATCAGGCGCCTTCCTACTTTCATTTTCACTTCCATCGGTTATTCAATGTGACAGGAAATCCACTTACACTGGCAGAAAGGAGGGATGGGCACTGGTATGTAATCAGGTAGCCAAAGACTAGCTAGAGGAAAAGACTAGAGTAGAGCTGGCTTGAACAACATTAAAACTTGTGAAACAGGGTATTAGCAACAATAATTAAGTGATAATACATTTTTCCCCAAAAAACGCCAGAAAGAAGAAAAATACAGGGGACAGCTTAAAATTTAAGACCAAACAAAACAAAAACCTTACCGGGCAAAAGTAGGTGTTTTCTGCTATGTGTTTTGCAACAACATTGTTTTCTGCAGAGAGAGACATTATGAAGAGCAATGCATCACGGGCCTGCTGGCCTACTGTTCCTTCTCGATGGATAAAGGGAATCAGGAGGGAAAAAATGAGGAAATTGGCAGCTCCCTGGTCCTCGCTGGTGTGGAAAAATAGTTCTAAAATGGAGGGATCTTTGGCTATTATAGAGCAGAGCTGGTTCAGGAGGACAACCAACTCTACTTCCACTGCTGGTGTGGTAGTCCCTGAGCAGGAGCTCAGCAACATCATCAAAGGCTTCAAGATGGGCTTGTGGTGCAGCAAAGGCTGATAAGACTGGGTAACCAGCATTTCATACATCTTAAGTTGCTCAATTTTTGTCTCATCAGTGAACTCTCGCCGGAGGCTCCAAAGAAAGAGCTTTTCCATGATGTTTTCTGAAACCACAAACTCCAGGATGGGTCCCATTGAGGCATCATTTGCTTGCTCCTCAATTAACAGGAAAAGCATGTGCTCTACATAATTCTGCACAGTGCTGGCTTCATCAGGTGGAATCGCCCCATACTTTGCCTGAGCATTTTTCAGAGGATCATGCTTCTCTAAGATTTTTAGAACCTGAAGAGAAACAAATGCATATTTATCATGAGCATATGTTTAAAAATATGAATCTACCTATACAAGGAAAAAGAAAACCAACAAAAAAAGGAATTATTAACATGAAAAGGCCCAAAATCTTTTTCATACTTCTATTTTTAGCCTAAGTGAAGCAGTCTAAATTTAAAGTTTCACATTTGGCAAGTATTTGAGGTCAATATGCAATGCTTTCATTCATTTTTTATAAAC
This sequence comes from Tinamus guttatus, assembly GCF_059628265.1. Taxonomy (NCBI): domain Eukaryota; kingdom Metazoa; phylum Chordata; class Aves; order Tinamiformes; family Tinamidae; genus Tinamus; species Tinamus guttatus. The sequence continues at coordinate 6,366,996 of NW_028288781.1, read as the reverse complement.
ATCTAAATTTGCCAATTGTCCCTGCTGAAAAATTTGAATTCTCAGGAAAATGGACAAATTAGATTCCCTTTGCTTTCCAAAACTTTGTTTCAGGAATGTTTGAAATATATTTCTCTGTCAGAGCACCCTGAAATCAAGACACCTCACCACATCTTATGTGAAATTAAAAGGCCACTGACACCTGTGTACTCTTTGAACCTACAAAATATTACACAGACCTGAGTGTAATTGTCATCCTGGCGCACATACATCTAGATTGAATTCTATTCTGCAATCACTGAAGTTCACTATTCATATAAAACAACCCCTGCATTTAGCTCTTGTCAGGGCTGGTCACCAAACACACACATAGGAACAGTGGCTCCCTAATACACCACTGCAGCCAAGTCAGAAAGATGGCTCAACACAGGAAACATCTCAAGAATAGCTCCACTTGTCTGCTTACTTCTCAAAGTAGCAGAAACAGCAAATTAAAAGTTTCATGCAAACCATTAGTTATTCATATTATTGCAGTAAATAAAACCTTATATTACAATGATCAGAGCAAAACATCTTTGCCTGAAAAAATACAACCCTTATGACATGTCAACATTTTTTAGAATATGCCGAAGTGCATATCTTGAAATCTGTACCTATCCACAAAATAACAACACTGCATGCAGCTTTGCATCCATACCTCTAGAAGTCTTTACAAAAGACAGGCAAGCCTTTCGTAGCACAAAGAAAGGTAGAGCAGAGGTTAGCCATATGGCCCAAGCCGCAATGAACCGCTAAGAATTCCAGTAAGATCTCTGCTTTCCGTACAAAATATTAACATATGCTTCCTTTTCAGTTGCAAATCTGAAGTTTAAAGTGTAAATAAGTAAAGCCTAAGCATAATTTCCAAGGTCAACTACTTTTTTTTTTTAAAATTTGTTTCAATGCCATTCCATGCATTCAGCACGATAAACACCTGTTTCTGAGCAGTACAGCGTTATCCCAAATGAATGAAGTAAATTCTGATTAATGCAACCTACTTGAAAACAACAAAACCAATTAACATTACCTGTGTCCAGTGTGTTCTAAACACTATCATACATGTTTCTGGGTCAACACCCTGCAGGCTCACAGCCTGCCGATTTTTGCTGAGACTGGCTCCAGAGGACATCCTAAGTTCTCCAAAGGTCAAGCTCACTAGGCCATGCTTGAATTCTCTTGAAAATCCTGCTGTCAGTTACAAATGTTCAAGCATCACAATGAGATGATTTGAGCTGTTTTTGAGCTTCTGTATCCACAGAAACCTGTTAAAAATACATATATATGCATGCACGTCTATTATAGCATTAACAAAAAAGAACACAGTTAAAAAAAAGACAACAAAACCTTTTCTTCTTTTAATTCAGATTTAAAATGGATTTTTAAAGCATGTTATATGGAACCATCTTCTCAAACTTTTAATCATAATGATAGTTTTTTTTTTTTTTTTTTGTCCTCAGAGAGGTATTTTGGGATCAGTAGTGGAATGAAGGTACTACAGGATAAATACAGGCAATAGAAGCTTCAGCAGTAAACATTTTATGCATATTTCACTATATCTTTATATTATGTTGTTTTAGCCTTCTGACCTTTCCTCTTTTCAGAGTTGCTTAGTAACTAATTTTGCATAAACTATTCAGGTAAACAAAGTACAGGTTATTTTCTAGACTATCTAAAAACAGTCTTTTCATCAACAGACATAATTACAGATACTTAGTGTTTTCTGTCAGGAAAGCATACTATAAACCATTTAAAGGTCTGCAGAGGACAATAAACATATAAAAGGATGCATCTGTATCAATACCAGACTAACCAAAAGCAGAGCACATGAAAGAAATATTTCACAAATCCAAAGTCAAATAAATTGAGATGTCATAATAAAGGAACATGAAAATAAGACAGAGAACAAACACTGAATCTTTCTTTTCATTCCTTATTTAATATCCTAGATATCTGAGTAACAAAGTAGACGAACACCTGCAGGGGAAAGTTAAAATGAAACAAAGAAAAGTATCTTCCACATACTTACGAGAGGCTTAAGAGAACATATTTTCCCCTCAAGCACCAATATCTAAAACAGGCACACAATACTTCTTTTTCTGTCTCTCCAAAAGCTTTAGATTTTTATTTTCCTTTTTTGCAAACTGACTCGGCATTTAATTCAATTTTTTGCCAGAGCAAAAAAAATCCCGAAGAGTTTAGAGACAATAAACACGTTACAAATCTGAACAGCTCATACGCATCACAGCAAGTTTCCATTTGCTAGTGGCTGCATTTTGAAATAGTCTTTTATTCTCCAGTCTTCATTAGAACTGTCTTATGAATCATGGACATTCATAAGCTCTTTGGGAAATTTTTGTGCTCTGAGTTGCCAAAGCCTATGCAACAATATATTAGGTATATCTCTGCCAGTATTTTTTCTGCATATACTTTAAAGGATAAAAAAAATCTTTCCTGGCAGTGGTTATCTCCAGGGAAGCTGCTCCCCAGATCACAAGTCACCAGGAACCTGACACACAGGGGTGCAGTGGGCAACAACTGCCCAGGTGAGCTCAGTGAGAGGCAGCAAGTCTGGAAACAGGAATAATTCCTTATAACATGATATCCAAGGTATCTTTTGTTATCATGGTATGTCTTCCATATTTACACTGATCTACACTTTCAAGTTCTCCATCTGAACAAAGCAGCTCATCTCCCTCATTCACTTGAAAACACTTATCAGTAAACTCTTATTTCACAACTGTTTACTTCATACTTTCTGTTCCAGCATAGGAATAATAATAACAAAAAGTATATATGTGTATATGCTTTTATATACATTAAAGAGTGATCAAAGTTATAAATGGATTTGATAACTCAACTGCAAAGGCCTATGATCTAAATGTTATTGTTAATAACTTACTTAAATAGCAAGTACTAGATGTTCAATGGTCAGTTTCTGGAGACTTGCATTTATTGAAAGCTCAGTAGTCCCCTCCCCCAAAATCATGCAGAAAATAAAACACAGGCTTAGATACCACTTGTAAAAAGCCAGCTTTAGGCAATTCATCTAATATCATATGTAATAATGCCAAGGAACGTTTATTGACCTATTCTTTAGATCACCTGTCCATTTCCAGACAGCTCCCCCTCTGTTACCCCTCCTCACCAGATGCAAATCTTCCCATTTCCATAGCAATTCAGAAGACTCCTTCAGGCAAGGATGTCCTCCGCTCCATAACCCTGACTCATGCAATGAAATGAAGCAAGCAGTTTTGGAAAACCTAATGTGATCATGTAATTAAAGATGGTATCGTAACATGCAGCAAAAAGTCTTAATTAACCTTGCAGAAGCAAGCTGGAGTCTGGAAGTTACTAGTTTTGAACTGCTTCACTATGCCAATGAGAGGTTGCTTCAACATAGAGTTATTACAGAATATCAGCAAAACAAAATGATACTACATGTATCTAGATACTGCATGATGAATTTTGTCTTTGGAATGATCTCAACAGTAGAATCAGAAATTTCAGATCAACTTCCATGAATGATATCAAGATTATGATTTTCTTAGAAGATATTGATAAAAACATGAGGAGAAATGGTGACATAAGACTTGAAGAGTGTGCAAAGCTCCAGGAGGTACCATACACTGGCAGCCTAAAGCATTCAATCTGCTACCCCTCTCTCCTCCAATCTGTCCTGCCTATTCAGACTCAACTCTACAACCTTTGTAACTGTATCCATCTCTCTCTCCTCATTTTATTCTCTCTCCACTGACACCTCACTAAATAAGAGATAAACATTTTTACTCTTTTCATCTCTATCTAAACAGTCAAACACACTTCTGAAGGGGAAGGTGTGAGATCAGTATCTCAGCCATTACAGACCCCTTAGTGTTTCTTTACTTCTCAACAGCCATGAAAAGACTTCAGTAGCAATGCATTGGTACAGATGCATTTCAGCACACATATATAGGAAAAAAAGGCACCCAATCACTCACTTGCAGTGAGGTTCTGCTTCACAATACCTCTCACCACCCCTTCAGAGCAGAGCAGCATACACAGCGACTCACTGGTACGAGCCACCCTTACATTTGTGCATCCAGGACAGCTCATTTCCCACAAATCCACAGCTTGATTATCACTGCTTGTTATAAGTTCTTATAACAACCATGTTATCAAGCACTCAAGCTTGCCTTCACTAATGGCTTACTGTCTAGGCAGATGACTTCAGTAATCTGTGTTTATTGTATGGGCATCTTGTCCTACACACAAATATTCTAAGTTTAACCCTGCCATGCAAGGTAAGCAGAGACAGTCCCTGTGAATGAAGCCTCTTAGACAAATAAATGTATCCTTATCTCCTGCATGAAGTCCTCTAAGGTGGTGCATTTACTATCTTATTGCTTGATAAACCTTTAAGAGGATGCAATGTTTGACAAATGCTGTTAAAAAAGTAAATTCATCTTTCTAGCATGTATGCATTATAATTACAAATTGCACCTGTTGGCCTATTGCACACACAGCACTAGATTAAAGCCATTTACATCTTTAATAACAAAGAATCATGAAAAATATCTGTCATTCTTTGGTGACAAACAATATCTCAGAGAATAAAATGCTATCAGGAATAGCTCATTCTTAATGCTCGCTCCTAGCGTACTAAGTTATCATAAATTAACTATAAAGTACCAAGAACAAAAATACAAAAATAATTTTTTTTACCCCAAAACACCTTGCCTGCAGCAAGCATTAGGTTAACCAGATCTAAATTCACTTGCATTTATTCAGCTATTAGATTACAAATAACTTAACAGTAGCAAGGAAACACAGACATCCTCCTTATGGGGCAAATACTATGGCTTACTAAACATTTCTAACTTAAAAGTAACTAGACAGTAACAAGCAAGACAGCAACTTTCAAAGATAGTAAGACCAAGTCAATTCTCCCAATGGAGTAAAATTTCCACTTTAGAGTGCATGTTGGGATACTAGGATTAACTTGCAATAATAATAGCAAAATTATATCATACAATTATAATATAAAATACTAACATTGTGTACGCTTGAAATGCTATTACTTAGTAGCAGCAGCCCCCACAATCACAGTTTTGTGCTCCAACAAATCCTCACATGAAACAAGACATCGCATCACACGAATGAGGCCCTGGAGCCTGAAGAGACACAGGGATCTGAGCAACATCATGCTAGATGGCTGTGGCAGAGCAAAGAACTGAGCAGCCTGCCCACACTCCCAATTGCTATTCCAGTCCTGACGGTCACAGCCCTCCCTGAGATCTTCCTATACCCTTTGCACAGCTGTACAGCAGTTTCTAAAAACAGGCAATTAATTTGCACCTCATACAAACTGTGTCAGCTTTATAGTAAATATTTTTCAATGTGAAGTTGTGGGAGCAAAGTGAGAATTGGTTTCTGACCATCCACCAAAACCTGGTTAACTGTTGCATATGCTGTATATGCCAACAGGATGCTCACAAACACCTGATTTCTCTCTAAGCAGCAGCAGAGGAAGTTCCATGAAGCAGAGTTCCATAACTGTTTATATGCAGTCACTGGTAAGCCCATGAACACTAGGAGGGAAAGACAGCAGAAACCTTTAGCATGAGTTCAAGTATTAAAAAGCTGTCTCCAATTGCATGGAGGAGCATTAGCTGTAATGCTGTTGTTGAGACACAGTCACCGGACTCTTGGAGGGTCTCTGCTTTCAGCTCCCCCTCACGGGTTTGTAAGTCAACCCTTTTTCCACCACCAATTACAGTGCTGAACTCCCCACAAACTTAAGTGCTTATTTTACTGCAGAGTATGTTAAAAGCAGCCCAGCAGGTAAGCCCTAGTGAAGTGTATTCTCTCTGGAGCATCCTCTCTCAGAAATTTTGCTTTTGAATTAAAGAAAGCATCACAAAAAATGCAATATTGGGCTTTCCCCAGGCAGTAGGCAATGTACAAAGAGATAGGGACTATACACAATATATAATATAGTACAGGAAACTAAAAGTATGATGTAAGGCCCTGCAATTTATTTATCTTCCCCTGAATCTCTAAAAGATGTGTTCTCCAGCACCTCCCTAACAACTGCGCTACTGTCACAACACGGGGTAGGCTTGCGTTTTGCTCACCACAGCCTTCTACCCTCTCGGGCCAAATATACAAGAGACAGAGATGGAAGAGAAACCTTCATGGTAGTAAAAGAAACAGCATATAGCAAAAGATTTTCATGGATCAGTACAGCATGAAAGGGTTTGAAATTAGACAACTTCAAAGAAGCTGACGGAAATTACATGGTCTTATGCATAGTTACACAATCACATCTCTGCAGGCTCTGGTGAGTGGATAGGGGAGGGCAGGAGAAGAGTGGATAGGGGAGGGTAGGAGAAGAGTGAATGGCAAATTTTAACATGCCTCCATTTAGCTCTGACTTCAAGAGAGACCTTGTTCAGGGCTCGCTTGTTTCGGATTTTAAAGAAAGCTTTTTGCATAAATTTATGTCCTTTCCTTTAGAAGTAGGAAGACAGTATTGGTACTACAGGATTCTTCTTGTTTGTAGCAAGTTTGAGGGCAAGCACAGGCCTCTGAAAAACAGTCACATCCCTTGCTAGCAGAACACAGGATTATAGTGTTCACATTGTGTGTTTCTTCTCACTGACAACAGTGCTTTTGTGAAATGTAACTAGGAAAATAACAGTAGTCCCAACTTTATGAAAAATCTGGAATTCTGCAAGTCTAGAATGGCTATAAATCCCATCTCAGAGAATCTCCCTACTCTTCCTGAGCTACATCCACTGGAGTGGAGCTACAGAAAGACAGTTAGGAGAACAAGGGAGCAAAAGGGGGTTAAAAATGAAAGTGGGGATAATAAAATGGAAATTTTCCTGCAAATAGGTCAGAATATATTTTTCTGTAGGTTGAGTTTTTGTTTTTTTTATTGCAATACTAGATATGAGGAAGAATTGCATACTTCCTCAGTATCAATATCTCAAGGAAGTCTCTCCTGCACAAATACACACACAGTTTTGAAAGACCCTTATTTGATCCAGAGTTTTATACATTAACTACAGCAAGCAATATATAAAGCAGAGACAAATTTAATTGTACGATGGGCACTACAGAACCTGGCTGTGCATTAGCTACTGTGAGGCTCACCACGGAGGGGAGACACGAGAACATCCCAGCGAGCGCACGCGAACCAGCTGCCCAGCACTGTCTGTAGCCACGGCCTGTTGCCCTGTGGCTGAAATTGCTCCACCAAGCGCGACACCCTCCCATCTCATGCCCACAGACAGATGTGCTACTCCCATTCATTGACAAGAATGGTATTTTCTCTGAAACAGCTCACACAATCTCTGAAGTTTGCGACAGGCTTACTGTTACTCTGAAGAGAATTAATCTATGTGAAGTACTGCGATAAGTTTGATCAGTTTTCCATTAGAAATGTCGTCTTCCTCTTCTGCTCAAGCAGTACTCACCTACAGCAGCTCGGCTAGCAAGAGCTGCAGCACATTGCCAGAGAAACAGCTCAGCCCAAATTAACAGTCACCTTTTCCATTTGCACCTTCATATTTCAATGCTGCAGTCCAGTCTCTCCTCTGCACATCTCAAGCAAACATTGCACATTTAGTCAGCTTCCTTGAGCCTGTCACTTCTATCTATTATCGGCAAAAACACTAGGTCCTCAGTGTGGGAGAAAAAATAAATAAGTATTTGACACTGATAAAGCTATCTGCCTAAGAGTCCAACACAGCACAAGTCACCACAGTTTATTAAGCACCACAGTTAATCAATGTGGTTAATCAAAGCATCAATCTAGTCTCATCAGAGCACAACTGACTCCATCCTGCTAACAGGAAAGGAAGAAAATCTTGTGACTTGTCCCTACAGAGATTATATAGCAAGAATATTCTCTCAAGAGAAATTACACAAGAGTTTTATAACAACATAAAAATCTTTCTGTCCAACCCACAGTCAGCCTGCTGCAGTTAAAACCACAACTCATCTTCTCTCAAATCAGCTCTGCAGAGCTTCACTACTTACAGGCTGACTGCAGATTAATACCCATTCAAACAACTAATTGGTTCTATCAGCCTCTACATGCAATCTATTTAATCCTATGGGGTTACACATTGGGGGATCAGGTTAAGGCATTAAATAGATATTTGGTTTAGAGACACGAACAGGCAATCTGCCTGCTCAGTGGCAGCAGATGCCCCACCGCAGCAGTGGGGTGAGTGTTGGGCATGGCTTAGAGAGCAGGCAGTGAGACTGGCTGGCGCCACAGCCCGGCCGCAGGGACATGGGCTCAGCTGCACTTCGAGCCCTCGAGGCTTCTACCGCCTGCGACAGCAAGAAGGAAAGAACAAGAACTAGGAAGCACGGTTCCAAACGGTTTGGGCCAAGATTGCACTACAGTGACTCTAGGAAGGTGCACACTAACCAGCAAAGATGGCTCATTACAGTGTGCATTACCAAGGCCAGAGAAAGTGCAGTGCTTATTCACAGAAACAATAATTAAGCAAAGCAGAATATTTGACAGAGGTTTTCACCCCCTCAAGGACAGCTCTATTTACCTGAAGCACCACAGGGGATGTTAATTTACCACAAACATTCATTTGGGCGCAGGCAATTTTCCTGAAATGCCAGAGCATGCAATCACAGAGCACCTCCTGCAAAGTCCCAAGAGGAATCTACTACACATTCATAGCCCCAGGTTGTAAGTCTGAGTCTAGGAGAGAATAACAACCACCAAAGAAAACCCCGCTGGAACGGAGGCTGCAATTGGAGATGTATTGCTTGTTCCCTTTGGAGAACAATAAGGAGAATAAACCTGCTCCTCTGTGTATTTGATCTTCCCACATTTGGCCCACTACAATTCAGTAACAATTAGGGGTTCAAACACAGATTATTTTGTTTATATGTTTATGAATTTACTTCTACCTATGTCCTCCACACAAGAGTTTGCTTGCACCTGTGTACTGAACAAAACATATATCAGATCAAAATCCATTCAAAAACTAACTTTGCTGGATCTTTCCTAGATCACCAAGCTTGCTGACCTGGGAAAAGCATGTTCCAAACAAAACCAAGTTATTAACATGTCTGAAGCTAACGGACTGAAGTATTAGCTGTTGCAGTAGGAGAGCAAGACAGGTACTGCAAGCAAAAAACAAATCTTTTTAAACCTTTTTTTGAAAAAAAAAAAAAGAGAGAGAGAGGAATAAAACGCAACACTTTGTACCGTGAGTTTACTTTCATATCAAGTCTCAAAGCAAACTAATAACCCCAAAGGGCACAGAACATGTCACTGAATGCAAAAGCTACTTTCCAATTCCTTGATTCATAGAGGAATTGCAGGCATCAGCCACTGTGTCTACGGTAGGTTTTTTTTTTTGTTGTAATTGAAGTGAATTATTGGGAGGGGGGCAGTGAGTTGTCATCAGCCTCCCCGCAGCTCTACTGAGAATTAGTGCTCGGTTTATTTCAAAATTTATCACCATCCAGGAGTGGGAGGGAACAACACACCACAAAGCAAACCTTTAACAGGGACTACTTCATCTTCTGGTTACGTCAGTAGAACAGAGAAAACGAAAGATTCCACTCACTCTGCAGCATCGATTTTCCCATCCAAGATATTTCTGACATCTGTGCAAGATGTTAAGTCACACAAACGTGTCCCCAACTCACTCATAATTTAGGCAAATACAAGTTTACTGATAATATAATGCTGAAGTAAGCAAAACTTTTAAGAAAAATAAAATAGAGTCTATCATTAAAATCATAAAATAAATTCTTCAGAAATAATTAAGCTACATATCTAGAAAACCTTCCTGACAAAGAGCTATGAGACCAGCAAAGCAGCGGAAGACTCTATACCCTAAAGATTTAAAGCTATTTCAAGAATACTAGCAAGCACAGGAAACAACACCTTCCTGTCTGAAAGATGGTCTAGAAAACACATATCAATATACTCGTAATTATCATACACAGAGTATAGAAAATGAGATTAAGCTATATACTTCACATTTACAACAATACGAGAATTTATTTTTCAAGTGCTTTGTCTAACATGTCAAGCAATACTCATAAATCACAGCAAGCAAGTCCAAGAATAATGCTGTTGAGTCTACAAAATGACACTAAAGAAGATGCATGTGCTTTCAGCACTAGTCCACAACGAAATGCAGATACACGTATATCCTGAACAGTTCTATGACAGAGAAGCCACAAGCACATTTATTTTTTTCTTCTCAAAATCTTAAGCGATTCTGCAAGTTCTAAATACAGTTTGAGTGCAAGAATCAGTAATAAAGTGCCATTAAACAGTTGTGCTGGCTACTTAATCAATAAATCAAATAACCAGCTCCAAATTTTCATTGGAGAAAAACATAAGTAAAGTCCCAAACCTTCCTCTCTGCAAACAGAAGTCCCCTCTTACACCCCTGCGCACAAATTATGTTGCTTTATCTGTCTTTCAAATTAAAAACTCAGGAAAGAGACAGAATATCCCCAGAAAATAAAATTGTTAGGGTTACAATTTAAGTAATCAATAGGTAAAAATATTATAGCAGGAAAAGAACACACTGAAACACCATTGTTTGCATCTGCTATTTGCTTGGAGAAAGTTGCTGAAGTTAGTGAACCACTTTGCTGTAAATTCTATTTCAGGTTTGGCAAAGAGAAGAGCACTTGCAAAATCCCTTTTCACTTCAGTTTTACGACTGCACCAATTGCCAAGCTTGGGAAAACAACTAACCAAACATTACAATTTAAGATCACACCTACAAATCACTACAGTGCACTGCTCACTGAAGAACAAGAACAAGGAAGAGGAGAAAGAGAAAGGGAGAGAAAAGAAGAAAATAAAGGAGAGGAAAGTGCTGTTCAAATCCTACTGCCTCCCTCCACTGCCCATTCCCCAATACACAGAACTGCAGGTATGGCTCTCACAGGAAACCATGCAGAACTGCCGTGCTGCTCTCCTGCTTCCTTTCTATCTCAGCTCACAGGACAATCAGAAATGGAAGATTCTTATTGTATTAACTCCTATTGAAAACAAAGTAGCTAAGTAAAATAATGCTTCTTTCACCTCTCAGCTTCACAAAAATCCTGCCTCTCCCCCTGCAATGATACAACCATCTAATAATTCTAGCCAACATCCGCAAGTTGAGCGAAGTTTGATGGATTGTGGCTTTCTACATGTGCCTCTACATTTTTTGCTTTTAACACATGTGCTACTAGCAAAATCCAAAAGGCATTGTTTGGCATTTTTACCAAGTGCATAAAAAGATACATCAAAGAAAAAAATACATTTTTTTTTTTAAATTCATGCATTTCCTTTACCCTTCACTTTTATTTTTACTGCATTTTACACAGCTGGTACATGTTCCTCCCGCTAAGCTTCCCCAGCTCCTCAGTTTATTCCTCAGGAATAAACTTATTATGTTAGGTAAGCAGAGTTAAATTCCCCAATATCTTTAGTGGAAATTAATTCTTCTGATTCTGATCCCATAATGCTTATCTACAGTATTATAAGAATGTTGCATTCCTACCCCTCCCAGTCTAACGGCATGGGAAACTGAAAGGCATTACAGCGTCTTCCACTCCTGTGACTATCACTGCCTGGATAACAAAGTACATAAATATATTTACAAAAAAGAACCATCTATTAATAGTTCATACAACACTTCTCAGGCATGTTACCAGCTCCAACACAGAAAAGATACAGTTTAAAAAAGATGCAGGAACTCTGGCACTTTCTTCACAATTCTGTACATTTTTTTTAGTCTTGCCTTTGAATCTGTGGGAGAATGTGAATAGAAGGTGTCTTTCTAGTCCAGTGAGGAACAAAGATAAACTAGCAACTTCCACACCCTAAAGGGTAAGAGAAGAAAGCAATTACCTTTTCTGAATTGCAAATGAGGTATACGCATCTCAAAAAGAGAATATTCTGGAGAAAAACAATAAAAAACACTACAAAATTGGGGGAGAAAAATATCTACCAAAATGTAGAATGAATATCAGAAAGTAATAAGTTGTAATTACTATTTAAACTTTCTAACACTTACAATGATCAATATTGCAGGCCTAATAAACACGACTGCACAAATCAGCCCTAGCAGGAATGCCAGGTTTCTCAGTAGAGGTAGTGAAGAAACAAACCACAACCTCTCCTATTCAAATTTGTAACACCTAAGAAACTTCCACAGGCGTGGGAAAGGCCAGGTTTCGCCCTATGATAGGTAGTTTTATTTCTGCTTACACACCTCCAAAGGTGGGAGTGTCTGTGGGAACCCAACTGTTTCTCACCTGTGCTACAGTTCTTCCTTCTGGGGCTGTCAGAAACCGAAGAACTGCAAAAACATTTATTACAATTACATTTATAAATGTAGTCTGGGTGAAGTCATTTTCCTAGCCTGAAATCCAACCCATCTCCTTTTCCATGTCCTTTTAGCCATGATTTGTCAATCCACCTTTAAGATTTTCTTGAACACAGGCAATAAGTGTGAGATCCAAAATGGTAAGCTGAGCTATGCAGTTATGTAAGGGGCACCGTCTTCAAAGAACCCCAAAGGAGAAGCACAGCTTGAAGGGAGGAACAGTTGGAAGAGACATGAGAAAGTCAGTCTGTATATACATGTGCTGAGTGTTAGTCAGCTGTAGCTGCGGCACCTGTGAGAGAAAGATCTCCATTCCTGAGCACAGGATTCTCAAAACTGACTTACGGATTTTGTTCTAGTTTTTATTTAAAAGGAGAAAAAGTAACTTAAGAGAATTACAAAGTCTATATTAGTCTTTTTTTAGTTTTGATGCCTGTTATGAAAAATACTTTATCGCATGCAAATCATTAGTTTACCACTTGCCCTGCTGCTGAAACTAAACATGAAGTTTCTACTGTCACCATATACGCATCTCTATTCTTTCCATTTTATATTCTTCCACATTTTATTCTGTTTTATCTTTTCTTCAAGGCTATCTCTCCCCACAGGCACTATTCTACTTGCATCACAATTCATGCCACAGGCACTCCCATAATAAGCACTTCAAAACTGTTTCTGAATATATCTCCCCACTAGTCAGCACTCAGGTATCCCTGTTGTTCTCAAGCATTGCCGGTACTTGGAAGGACATTATCTCCTGTGCTAAGAGTCACCAGAAATCACAGCATGTCTCAGGAGGCACTCTACTCCATCATGGGAGAATTTGCATAAAATCAGAGGTAGGCTCTGAAAAGGTAACCAAAAATAAATGGTGTTATTAGCAAGTCCTTACATACATGTAGCCAGCAATAAGTTTATGTAGGATGCTGAAAACCTCTCTTCGGAAATGTAGAACAGTTTGCAAATATGCATGTTGCATGAAACAATCAAATCCAAAAGAACTTGTCCCTGAAGCAATCTACACTTGAAAACTCCAAACTGAGACATTTGACTCACAGGGTTGCCCAAATGCCTCTACATCCTGGAGATCAGCAGGATTTGGAGAGAAGATCCATGGATAACTACTAGTATAGCAAACCTACCACCAGAAGCTATAAATTCGCTCTGTGAACCCATGAGGGCTGTAGTCACTGCTACTAAAATACAGTGTTGCAGCAGTTGTCCCATCTCACACCCCTAAGAGGACTATGAAGAGTTTTAAGTATCAATTTAACACAGAATGGCAAGAAAAACAAATAAATATAAATCATCTTGCACCTCTAGCAACCATTTAAACCACAAATTCACTAAAGATTGAACATGTTAAAGATAGTTGAAGTATTATTTAAAAGCTGTTCTAGAAAGAGCTTGTAACCATTAAGGAAACCAACCTTAGAAATCTAGCATGAAATCTCCAAAATAAAGACTATATGGAGGCAAACCTGAGTCAAATCAGCTTGCAGGCAGAAGCAATGGAGTTCTGTTGCTGCGTCAGACACAAGAGATAACAGTGTACACTTACCACCACTAAGCCTCAAACATTTAGCAGAAAATCTTCAAAGCTTGAAAGTTTCTAGATAGATTGAACAAAATTCTTTGGACCTGGACAAGATTTGCATGAGCATTTACGGGCAGGAAGTATGTCATTAACTCAACTTGCTAGAACACATCATTTGACTCAAATCAGTGAAACTCCCTCTTGCTTTCTCTGAAGGGCATGCTGAAGACTCAGTCATCCTCACACGCCACAGCAGTAAAGAGCTCCATGCAAAAGTTCAAGCCAAGAAACTTACGCTCTACTCCAATTCACTTTATGGGAGGCTAAGGCAAGTTGCTCAGCTTGGTTCCTCCCATAAGATGGAAGCAACAGACTTCAGAAAACTCTGAATGTTATTATGCAGCAAGTCATCATTACTCAGTTGACAATGGGGTTGCTTTAACTGAAAAAAAACATTCCCTACACACTATCTGCATAAAACACACTTAAAATCCTATCAGAAACTCCTCCCAGACAAAATCCTCTTAAGTAATGAATCCTCATCTTACCTACCTTTTTATATTCGGCATTGTGCAGAAAAGAGGAGGCACAATTAAGTCCCTTTAAATGAAGGAAAAAAAATTAAAAAGTTCCTCAACACTAGAGGGAGGATTTCATGCAATGTATAGCTATTATTAGAGTGCTATTTTGCTTAGCAGATCAGAGGATATAATCAGCAGATGATGCGGCCATGATTTGCAAAGCATGGCCTTATTAAAGGCTAATGAGATAAACAAGTTAAAATTTACATTTTGCTCCACTGATAAGGTTCATTGGCACACTTATCCCCAACACCATGATTTGAATATCAAACCCACTTATTAATGTCTAGTAAAGCTAATTATAATGCTGAGTGGCATTAGACTATAACAACCAAGCAGCATATCCTTTAGTGTTACTGTAGCTTAGAAGTTTGGTGTTCTGCTTGGGAAGCAAAAAGCTGTTGAACCAACATTGTGAGAAAGAACTAGCTTTACGTGTTTCTTCCTGACCCTTTGGAAAGCACAAAGCTGTGTCCTAACAATGCATGAGGCAGTAAACACCACTTGTTACTATCACTTCACCAGTGTGTCTTTTTATTGCAATAGCACTAGGGATTGGAATGACAAGTATCTTTATATCTATAAGGTATCATATTACCCTTGACATATACTCTCTAATCCCTAACTAGCAGGGAAAAAAAAAAAAAAAAAAAGTAGGAAGCTACTGGCAGGATCAGCACCACCACAGGCTTGGCTTACGTATTTGTTTGCTTTTCTTCACCTCTTTACCAGCTTTGGTAAAGCTACACACACTATTTTAAAAACACTGATTTAGTGAATAGGATAGGAAAATTCCTTTAGGCCTTCTGCTGTCCTATATATTTTTATGCCACACCTATGTAACTTGAGCATTTAAATGGACAACCATCATATTTAAGGACAACATTAGAGGACATAGGTCATAACATTCTTTCCACTTAAACCTCCACAATGTATTTGTACTGTGACAGCAATGGAAAGAAGACAAGACAGGGAATAATTAAGTGCCAGCTATGTGGGGATCAACAGTGACTACTGTCAGCACTCAGAGATGTGCAGTCTGAAAGGAATTTCTGGAAAGCACGAGTGCAAGAGGCACAGTCCCCTGGGAACCAGCCACCCTAGCACAAGGGCAGCACCAAAGCTCTTCAGGAGTACCTCACAACCCAAAAGAAAGGACGCCAGAACCAATACTGAGGAAGATCCTAACTTGATTGTCTTGCAGTGATGGGAGGTGGGAGGCTGGAGCACTTCCTGCATTCAGGGAGATGCAGCAATTAAGATTAATGAGCAACAGAAGGCCAACTCCCATCTCTATGCACCATTTATGCAAACCCTGACCTTGCTTCATCTACCTAGAAATCATGGAAGCATAGCAAGCAGCCAACATTAATGTAAAACATGTAAAAAGAACAACAACAAGCATAAAAACACTACAGATAAAAACTTATTTGTAAGGTAATGCTCAAAAGCAAATATTCATTAAGCACATAAAGACAGGCTATCAGAATTTTTTCTTCTGTGGGGAAAAGTGAAAAGGCACTTAAGTGCATGACAATAAAAGAAACTAGCTGAGCAAATCATGTGTGAAGCATTAAATAAAACCGCTTTTTGAAATGCGCTTTTGTTCCTTTCGATTTATCACCTGCTTTAAACATTCAGCTTGTAATACCATCCACTCCATTTCCTTCAGCTCAGCTTTAAAATACAAGTGTGCCATATTTCAAGTACAAGCAAAGAAAAGTAGTGGAGCTCAGAGACAGAACAAAACGTACGTGGTTTGATGGAAAGCATCCTGCTGCATTGCTGTTTTCAGAAATCCACAGGTAGATTTTGGTATCTGCAAGTCTTTGGACCAAGTCTTTTGGACCTATCTTTAAGTCCCTGTCCCAGGTCAAGTCCAAAGCAGAAAGCGAGTTGGTCACCTCGGTGGTGGGCCCCTTATCCTGTCCATAGGGACCTCTCCCTTGCAATGATTCTGTGCAGCTCTCACACCACAAAAGAACCAACCCAGACGAGCTCCACCAGACTGTCCCCTACTGACAGCACAAGTTACAGCAAAAGATTCCTCTGCCTCTCATGCGGTTCCAACAGCAAGGAGTGGATCCTGAAACCAAGCACCACTAACAACCTGCAGAAATATAAAGGCATCAGAAAGGAGTGTTTGTCAGGCACTCACCGGATCCCTTTGAACAATCTGTCTTGAAAATGGATATTTGAGAGTTTAGAAATGCAGAACCTTCGACCTCTTTCGCTTGGGGGAGATCCTAACATTCTCATCCCCCAGGAGCTCCGCTCTCTACACATGTTATTTCTGCAGAGAAGAAAATGGGCTCTGCAGTCTTTGTACTCAACATATCACACGGGATGAAGCTTTTCCCAAGCCATTTTATGAGTATGGATTGTTTACTAAAAGAATAATGAGAAAAAGATGATCCAGTTATTCTTTCAAGTATGCTAATATTTGGTAGGCATTCTAAATCTAAATGCTTCAATACCCTCCTGTATCTATAAACAACAAATGCATCTAAAGCGTATTGTATTTTAAAAACAGAGCGACTCAGCACAGTATTCCCACCGGCATCTGTGTCAGAAAGAGATATAAGTGGTAAATAATTAATTTGCCTAGGTTAACTTGAATTCCAGAATAGTGTTTGTGAGCAACAGTGCTATGGAAAGGTGACTAACAACCCTAGTTTGCATTCATGTCCAGTAAAAAGATTTACATTACATACAAGCTAAAGTTCCATCATCTCAGAAAAGGGAAAAATAAAATAAAGAACAATGATGCAAATCCGGCAAAGAGCCTTTTATGAAATAAGAGAGTTCAGAAATCTATGCTTGGTTACTGCTGTTTTTGGGGTTGTTTTTCTTTTTTCCATTTTCGACAGTTAATGGGCCAAACAAATGGGTGCCAAGCACTGATCTCTCATATTTCCATATGAATTTCAGGGCTTCTGACATTATTAGCTGTTTTGTGGAGGTAGGAATCTGCATATGTGAAAAATGTAAAAACAGCATAAAGATTTTCTTTTTTTTTTTATTATAATTCCATTTCCTTTCCAAGCTACATAATCTGTTGATTATAAAGAACAGAGCAGAACATTTCTGCCTTTTCCCTGTAACAGACTGAACTATGTGCTGAGAGCTGACCGCTTGCACTTTAGCACACAGCACCCTCCAGTATCATCTGCCCTTCTGTTCTTACCATACATTTGCAGAGCTACATAAAATTAAAACTGCAGTTCACCTCTTACTATGGTTTTTATCCCCTTCATTACTGATGGTTGCCATTCATGTTTGGCAATCCTGACCAAAGGAGTAGGGGGAATGACTAAACCCATTCCAGCCAACTCTTCCCTTCAAGACACAGAATCAGCTTAGCAGTTTAACATATAAGGGCTTAAAAACGGTACATAAAATATCATGAATAGTATTGGCTTACTTTCAATATTATGCAGTAATTGTATGAAGAGTCACTATGTATTTCTGTAGAGTATTGACTGTTGAATGGTGATGCCACACTGCACTTAGAAAAGGTAAAAACAAATAGATACATTAACAGAATGTTCTAATTACTTTTACCACTTCTATCAGTTGTCTCCGAAGCACTGGCAGTTCATTACAGGGAAAGAGTGGTACAATCATGAAGAAATAGGCCTTCAAGATAAGACTTTTAGAAGTGAAACAATTTCTGTGAAAGAATGGACTAGAAAAGTATCTATGTAAAAATGTAGGAATAAGTTAGCATTACTAACCTATTGTATACACTGGATTCTTAACAAATGACCTGGATGAGGTTTTTCTTTTTCTTTTTTTCCTTCTTGATAATTTCTGTATCTGGTGGTACTCATAAATGTGAAGGAAGAATCTTTCAAGCTTAGCCCCATTTTCAACCTAAGGAACAAGATCACTCAGAACTTTTTGTTTGGTTGGTTTGATTTGTTTGTTTTTAAGGAATAAGTGCATTGCTCAAGAACTACCTGAGGCTTCTAGCACGCCCATAAATCAGTCCTGGAAGAAAAATTCAAGTTCATGCACTTGTGAAACTGCCTCAACTCTGACTGAGAGCAAAGTCGATGGTCCACAAAATTCTACTGCCTTTCATTTTACTCTGCTCAATTTTCAGAGTATCTGCCTCAGGTAGCGAGTTCAGAATACACTTTATATATATATATATATATATATATATATGTATATATCATGGTCATAATTCAGTTTATTACAGAGAAAAGATATAAATGTTCTGTTCTGTTCATTACAATCAATAGATTATGTAGCTCTGTCAGAAGGGAAATGGAATTATGAAAAAAAGAAAGTAATCTTTAAACTATTCATATTTCCAGTACAACTTTTCCTTCACATACACAGATCCCTACCTCCCAAATAGAGCTAATAATGTCAGAAGCCCTGAGATTCATATGGTCAGAATGACTAATATTTGCATTAAGCAAATGTATTACCATAGCAACACAGACACCACAGAGCTATCTACCTGCCACAGCCCACTAAATTATTTAGCATGCCAATACTACAGTGACACTGTGTAAATGATCACATTCATTAAGAGTAGAGTATGTGCGGAAAAACTCAGTGTTAGACAGCTGTATTTATTGCCATGAAAAACACAGCATCACCAGTACCTTGAATAAAGAGCAAAGAGGAAGGTAACAGCCTGTACCAAAACAGCACATCCTGAAATATTTCATTTAAAAAGAATGCACTATATCCCTTCCAACTGAAAGGAAGCACAAAATATAATCTCATTTATGAACATAATGCTGACCCGCAGTGGCCAGAACAAACTGAAACGTTATAACTTATTTCCTGCATTAAGTTTTTTGGGATAATCATTAAATTTGTTTAAGATATACCTTTCATTCCCAAAACAGCAATCTATATTGTGGGATTATGAGAGCTAGTACTCATGCAATATTCAGTAGAAGTAACTATAACTTACTCTCCGAAATCTGCAGTTCCACAATTGTAAACATATTTACAGTTAGGAGAAAACATACAATAGCCTGAGTGCTGTCTGCTGTGTACCCAAAATCACAGATGAAGGTAGGAATCCAAGCAGTTTGTGTAATCACTATCCTCAACCCAAATCAAAGCCACTTCGATCCCAGAAGCACTTCCTGTATTTCAGTATTTTCCTACCACCATGTGCAATGGCAGGTCGGCTCTTCTGACCAGTATAGGACAAGATCTATTTCTTGCTAATTTTTGGCAGCTGTAGTCAGTCACTCCTTTTGTTGGACATAGATCATGTTTTCACATTTCTCTTGGCACTCAAAATGACCAAAAGACAACCAAGATGTAGCCAGGGACCCATACAACAAAGATCAGGACATAAAACTAATCCAGTTCAACTCTTATGAACCCCTATTCTCTCCAACCTTTTAAATACTTCATAGGCATGCTTTCCAAAATTTAAAATGCAAGAAAAAGGTTTAAATAACATCTTAACTAAAGTTTTCTATGGAGAAGTCTGACATATACCCTTTACTACTCACCTGCATTATTACCCACCTGCAAAGAAATGCCAGTGAACAAGTCTTACCAAAAGACATTTTTATAGTACCAGCAAGTAGAAGTAGTCAAACCCAACCTCAAACACAAAAGACTACCATAAGAGACTCATATAGAAACTGATCCTGACAGACTAGATTTTCAAAATACTGCAGTTTTTGGGCCATGCTACTCCAACAAGCCTACTGCTTAAATAATAAAAGTTTGCCTCTTTTTTTTCTTTTCTTTTTTTTTTTTTTTTAGCGAGGAAATTTAAATAACAATTATTCAAGAAACTGACTTGATTCTTTGCTTTAGGAACTCATACATGAAATAGAATTTCAGAAAAGTAGGTAGAACAGCAGCATGGCTTTAAAGCAGTTTTAGGAAGCGGCCTCATGGGAGCTGCCAACAAATAAAAAAAACTGCCTTGTACTCTCCACTAAGTAGTTTAGATCTTTGAAATATATTCTATACCGTAAAACAATACTACTCACAGTTTGCTGTTTTTAACCAATTCAAACAATGTTGCATACCTAACTTTCACATGCAAGAAGTCCTCCCTGGATGCTTCATCTGGATAGCCTTGATCTTTTTCTCCATTCACTGGCTGAGTCTTATTTCTGAGAAAAGAACAGTCAAAGATACCACACTGAAGTAATAGAGAAACTTTCACTTTGCCAGAGGAGGAACAGAAGATTTTTTCACTTTATTATTTTCAGAATATGATTTAAATAAAATCATTGTCTTGAAACTTACAATCAGCAATCAGCTTCACTCCATTTGTCATCTGAAAGACCCTCTCCTACTGAAGACCACTTCTAAAAGAGCCGAATTTATTTCCCCACTTCCTGACAATTCTATACTCTCCCCAAAACAATGAATGGGGTATTAACAAGACCATTAACAAGCATGGGGTATTAACTACAATCCCTTCCAATAATAATGAAAATGTTAGCATCGTTATTTAATTTGAGTCAAACTTCTTGCAGGAACCTGATTTGCAAGGTTGCCACAAGCAGAATATCAAGGGGAGAGAAGATTTGAAATAAGAGGAATTAAAAAAGAAAAAAAAAAAAAGAAAAAAAAAAGGCTGACAGTTCTCAACTGCTGGAACAATGCATGAATTAGATATCTTTACCTCCCTTTTCTGCCCACTCCTCTAGAACAGTAGTATAGAAATGTAACAGAATTATCGAAGTTACACATAGTATAACTACAGACACAAAAACACCTCTAAAAAGCCTCATGTAGCCGTGACTATACAAACAGTGCACATCTTAATATTCAGGGAAGTGTAGCTCGACTACCTCAAATACCGATATTGTAGAACACAGGTGTGGTGAAAAAAGTCCAAAAAGGTGACTGCTTAGGGAAGCAGCCCATCTTTTCAGAGGATTTAGGCAATGAGCCTAGCACATGTGTCTCTAAGATACTCGTAACCCAAATAAAAATCATGAATTTAACAGAATGTCTACTACCTGAAAAATGTTTAATGTATGAAAAACTACTACAGTTATTAGGGCTGTAGAAAATTAAATTTATCAGTTCAGACGGGGGGAGGCAATCAACTAGTAGACTTATTAGAAACAAAGCATAAAATTACTCAGGGCCTCCAAATGCCCGTCAGAGGTATTAGTCCCACTTACACGCTACACAATCTTGTGGATACAGTGCAAACTGGAGACAAGAAGTTAGCATAACATACAAAAGGACGTTCACAACATAGGCAATAGGGATATCTGCATAACTCCAAAGGAAATGAAGCCACTAGATCCAAAATCATTTAAAATGTGCAGTAACACTTGAAATGTTTCCATGACTGTTGAGCTACAGTGGCCAGGATAAACTTTTGACAATTCTAGGTAAGAAACCCTAAGCAACTAGGACAGGTAAGCATATATTAACATTAAATTTTACCTAGGTTGAATTTTCTTTTGCTACTTCTCTCTACAAGCTTATAACGAAAAGCACTACAAAAATAAGTCTTGCTACATAACTTCAACTAATGCTAAACGCAAAAGTTTTCTTTTACTTTCAGGTTGACAGCAAGTAGATCAATCCCAGCAAAGTAGGAGCAGCCCACAGGAATGCTAGGTTAGCTTTGGGAGATTTGGCTCAGCAGCACAGGCATTGGATCCGAGCCGTCTTCCACAGAACCATGGAAATACCACAGCAGCACAAAGTGCTTTGCTCCAGCAGGAGGGCTTACAGACCAGCTGCAGCACTAGTCCAAAACCAAGCCCATGCTTTTGCACAGAACTATACCCTGCCATAAAGAACCTTCCCAAAACCAAGTATGAAGCAAGTATGACAGAGCAGCTTTACAGGAGATCAGCTCAAGTTCAACACAACAAGATCTAATGATCACAGATGAAGCTGAGTTGACTTCACACAGAAGGGCCATCTCTGTACTGAGCCTCATGCTGCTTCATATTTCAGGAACACACATCCAAAGCGGCTCTGTGCAGAGCCAGAAAAAATTAATTTTGGTTGTATGCCATGCAAAAGTGCTTGTACCATTTCTACAAGCAGCATTTGGAAACAGAGTCGCATTTTCTGTAGTACCATGCCATCACTGTGCCAACTCCAACATACCTAAATCAATTTTGCTTCTACAACACAAATAGCCCAGATAATCTGGTCACTGGTAATCGAGAATTAGCTTTACATATTTGCATTTATTATGGATTACAAAGATCTTGCAGAGTTGACAATTAAGAATATATACATCCAACAACAAAGAGCATTACGCAATAAACAACATTTCCTTCAGGCTTTCTTAGTGATCAAAGATGCAACTGTTTGAATTCTGTTAGCTAGTACATAAAATAGCAGACTGGGAAGAAAAACAGGGTATGAAAATTAGGTGCCATTTACCTTTAAGAGATGACTTTGCAACAATACATTTCTGTTCGATAAAAGATGACGTATCAAAATCTGGGATCACAACAAAATCCAATCCACAGTAAGGGATTCTGCATCTAGACTGCAAATACACCTATCATACACAGTAAATTAAGCTAGATCCCAGTTTCTGGATGACTGAAACCTGTTTCACATCAGGAAGGCAAACTTCAGACTACATTGCAGAACCGCTTGATCCTCTACACCCCAGCTGTGTTTGCATACATGCATACATTCCAGCAGCTAAAAGTGCCCTGAGAACAAGAAGTTAAAATGTGTCATTTTGCTACTTAAGTTGGATTTGAAAGTCAGGCTAAACAGAGGAACTGAACAGCAACGAAGTACAGCAGGAAGTCTAGTTGTCAAGAACATAACTGACATTAAAAGCAATAGCTGCAAATCTAATTTCCAGCACTACAGGCACTATCTTAAGGGTTCTTTGTTAACACTGAAGTATCAATGACTGTAAAAACAGAATATCTTACATCACTTATTTTATTGTTAGCATATTCAAGAATCTTGTGGCACATTATGTTCCTTGCTCATACATTATTCCAATATGATGCTTAGTCTCACCAAGTGAGATGTGTTCTGTTTAGGTTAATGCCAACTTATTTCCCCTTTGTTAAAGTGGGAAAGGACAATTTTAAGTGTACCTTGCAAAAGGTAACACAGTCTAACCTTAACAGCTTCCAAGCCCTGAATCCTGGCAAGCCAACAAAGCAAAGGACATCAACGCTTAACACAAAGTGATGTGGAGCATTCCTACTTTCAAAGGTGAACATGCTTAAGTGCTTTACTGGACACGGGCCAACTCAGCACTTCATAGGACTGAGCCCCAGAAGAGCAAAAAGTCTAGAAAGAAGTAAATCCATGGCTTGCACATGGTATAACAAAACATTAATTGATACAGACTTAAAGTTGACAAAGTTGTAGCCTCTCTGTTTTTTTTTTGTTGTTGTTGTTGTTTTGTTTTTTTAATCAAAGGAGGTTTAAAGAGGTCCTAGAATAAGAGGAGCACCAAAAGCTTTATATTTAGTGGTTCAGAGTTCAAAAGGCAAGACAGTCAAGAGGCAAGTAAAAGCCCCAAACTCATACATTTCTTTTTTACATTTCCACACCTGTGTCCTCCGGCTGCTTTAATCGGAGTACCACTATCCTAGTTCTTCAGAGCACTTGGACAAAGAACGAGGTAAAAAACAGCTGAGAGTTCATATAGAGGTTTTGGAAAGTCTTAACAGACTGAAGCCTATCTCCTCCCCTTCCAACTCCACAGGGAGCAGACGGGAGCATCTTTCCCGCAAAAGAGCATTGGGGTTTTTCAGACAAAAGTAACTGGGAGATGGATGGAAATAGAACAATGGCAAGAAAAAAAAAAACAAGACTTTTTTTTTTCCAGAGGAAAAAAAGGGAAAAAGCTATAGATTGAAAACATAACTATATTGATCCAATACTGATCCAATATGCACTGGCCAAACCGCTACTATGGCTGTACCGTGCAACAGTGTTAAATGCACCACCACCCCTGCAAGCTCCTACCAATAAGTACGGAAGTCAGCGCAACATGTTGCGGTTAGGATGTCCTAACTGTCCTCCTTGTTAGGAGCCAAGCTTTTGCTTGCATAGTTTGACAGAAGCAGGGTGCCTGGATAGGCAATTTCAAATTCATGCTCAAATCTTACAAGACAAAGTCTGTGAAGCTCTCAAATATCTGTATGTCACACAAAAAATGACAGTTTCAGATGCAGCCATCCTAACATAAAAAAACTAAACAATGACATACATATTCAACCAAAAAGGAAAAAAGCCAAATCCAGAAATGGGCCCATTATTGAAATGCCAAGCACAGTAACTTGTTAATTTTTCACTTGAAGAAACTGCAGAACATATTTGGAAAATGATTCAGCAGAAAGTATGTTCCACAAACTCTTTAGCCATTTAAATTCCCCTTTCATTTTCTATCACACACAAGCTAGACTTGTATGCAGTTTAACAAATATTAGAGATGTACAAGTCCTTGAAGCCCGTATATAGATGGGATGTACTGCCAACAACCTGTCTTATCGTAACTGATACACAAAATTTACACAGGAAGTTCAGACAAGGCAGCTTCAATCCATTTCTATGCACAAATGAAACACAAAGAAATGATAGTAGAAATACAGCAGGTCAGAAGATATTTTTATTGCTTCAGAAATGACCTCTCTTCTCTGAGGGGGCTAAAAATATTGTTCAAATCTTTTTATCATGTCTCCATGCCACATATCATTGACATAGATGGTGATAGATGAGTGGCAACAGAATGGTGATAGCTTAAAAATGGTGACAAATTCAGGAGCACAAAAAGCTTTGAAGAGTATCTGGAGTACACATGTAACTGTACAAATGCAGTACTAATTAGTTATATGGCAACTGACAAATGCAGCACATTGCCAGTGTCAGATTGTTTTTTCCACTCCTTTTTCAGCCAACACTCTCCTCCTATTAACTCTGCAGGAATCAGGATGAGGGAATGATGCTCAGTTAGACTTGAGGTAAATCAAAAGTTTAACTACAACAGATGTGCACTTACCAAACTGCTTTTCTCATGACTCACACAAAATATCTCTGCCAAAGTATAGGCCTATAATTGATACTTGCTTAATAATACAAATAGTCTAGGAGATGGGAAATGTGTATCCCATTAAAAAGAAATGACTAAAAGATCATAAATCTGGCTATTCTTTGTAAAAGACAGCAAAAATTCACTTGCAGTCAGGAGACAGTGAAGTTACAACCTGATCCCTGGCACAAGATACTACCTTGCCAGGCTGTGCTCAAACTGTCAGCCGGCTGAGTGGAAGGTAACACTGCAGGATCCTCTCACTCCTTACTTAAGTCAGGGGGATCTCACTCAGGGGGCATCTTGGAGACAATTATTCTAGCTCATGAGATATTTACAGCTTTTGTGTATTACTAGAGCACTCTAAGATCCTCAAGAATGAGGGTAGGGTGTATAGGATTAAAATAATACATAAAATTTTCACAATGAATTCTTCACTAGTCATATGAACAGGTTAAACAATTAAAAGCAACTCTCCAATTGGCACAACTCAAACACAGTGGAAGATTTCTCTCATTCTGCAGTGAGTGACTTTGTCCAGTTTTCACACAAAAGTTTCACGAACTGTCCCACACCAGTTCAGGAGATTTTCTGGAGTAAAAATTTGCGAGATACCCATACATAACCAATCAAAACATCGATGGACACAGGACAGAGGCATTTCCATTAGATGAGGAAAAAAATGTTCATAAAAGAACACACGTAAATTTCTTCAGGGTTGGGGGTGCGTGCGTGCGTGTGTGTGTGTTTTCTAGGTTTCAAAAAAGTAAAAAGTTCTGAGCAGGGTTATTCACCATGCCACCTCACCTTGCAGAACTCCTAGACCAGTTTTTCTTGCTTAAAAGAAGTAAGCAACACAATGGATAAGGGCTTCACCTCCCCAGCGAGCTATTGCTAGGCTTTCAACTCAGGGCAACTGGTTTACCCTGTGCAAGCCCTTTATTACTACCCTCCCACTTGTTTATATTTCTCAAAATGTCACATATTTGTCTCTTTGACTGCAGTTCCTTCCCACATGCTTATTCGTCTTAGTTGATGTGTCATTAGATTTCTTCAACTGTGCCTCAGCCTTTTATTTCTCCAAGTCTTATTGACATCTTCACACTAGACTGATTTTTCAGTGAATTAAGGTAAATTTGCACCAGTAAAAGAAAAACAGAATCTGGCCTACAAACATAAGATTTAAGAGACAATAAAGTTTTTAAAACCCAAATAGTCATTTGTCTTAAATCTCAGATCTTTCTAGAACAAACAAACAAAGAGTTTCTTTTTTTTTTTTTTTTTTTTTAAATTAAAACATAGTTCCAAAAGATGGAATGAGCCAGTATAACAGTCCACAGTTCTCCAAAGAACAAGGTCCTGCCCCTTGTCCCACATGCCTGGCACATTTATTTTGCGCACAGAAGTGCACCAGATCCCGCCTGAGCTGCTTCAGTTCACTAAATTAATAGAAACAAACCAGCAGAGAAAGAAAAGGGAGACTTTCCTGCTCAGTTCACAAAGTGTGCCAGCTCAACCACAGCTCAAACAAGAATAAGCCCAGAGGGGAGCAAGATGGCATCACTTCAAGCCCAGGATTGAGGAGGGCAAGCCAAGCTTCGCCTTGTGGCTAGGAACTGCTCAAGTACAAAAGCAGTATTTCCTGGACTGTACTTTATATTCCATTGATGAGACAGATAGATGGGAACACGGCATAAAACACTATCAGAAATGGCCAAAACTCATTAGATAAACTGAAGATGATTGCTAGTCAAAACATTTCCAGAGTGGTCTCTCTTTTGACAAATAAAGCAAGAATTCCTTATCTTCTAAAAAGGAAGTAAGTTGTTCCTCCTGGGCATAACACATTTCCAACCATTCCTAGGATGACTGTTACCATTACTGCCTATCTTAACCACAGCAAAATAACATTTGTTCTTTCCACTCAGAAATAGCAAAAAAAAAGTCATGTTGAAGTTTCTAAACTGTTTTCAGAATGCGAGTAGGCATTTCAGCTACTCACATTCAGCTATATTTCAGCTTTTGAACATTTTTTTCTTCATGTCCTGACCCTTTAAGCCCTACACAGGTCTTAAAATTAAAAGCTCTCCTTCATTATTAAGTCCAGTCATCTGCTATAACGACTTTAACCTCCCACAATTTGCTCAAACACTGGTTTTCTAATATCCTCTTGCATTCACTGAAAATATTATGGCATTTCCCCCAGCAGTAAAATATCAGCCTTCATATTATTTTCTAATGTCAAATTGTAGCCTATTTACTCACTAATATTACCCACAGAAACACCAGATAAACAAAAGTCATAAAACTGTCAGAGTTAAATGAGGAAATAAGTAATTAGATCTTTAAAGACTGCACTCTAAGACAAATTTTAAAGCTACCAAATTCACAAGTAAAAGCTTCATTACTAGGCCTTTCCATCAGATTCATTTATTCAGTTGCAGCTGGCTGCCCAAAGGTATAACTCAACAATTAGTTCTTTAGGCTAACATGAACACTTCTCTCCAGCACATTCCACAACAATAATATTCTGCTGCTAGACTGCTGATGTACAGAAAGTTTATTTTACATAAGCCACTTGAGAAACCACAGCATTTTACAAATCAGCAATGTAATTTCAGCACACACAGAGAACTCTCAACTCGAGCAAAACTCCTCAGGATTTAAACAGGAAAAAAAACAAATGAACAAATAAACAAAAAATCCCAGCAAAACTAGGAACACCTAAATATCAACATTTTGTGTTTTAGTTTTTTTCTCTTTAAGGTGTTATATGTGGTCCTTCTCAGTATAACTAGGTAGCTATTAAGTATGAAGAATAGCTTTGAAGTGAAAGATGTCCTGTTGAAGAGCATCAATATTAAGTGCTGCTTACCAAGTTATTTTCTAGTATCCCTTTTCATATCTGAGGGATCCCTAGAGGCTTTAGAAAGCAATCAAATTCTAGCTGTGCAGTGATTAAACTGATACACGCCAACCGTCCTGCATGAATTATTTATACATTTTTTGCACTTTAGGTTCAAATGCCATTAAAGTAAATCCCAGAGTAGCACCAATTAAGTCAATGAGTTTCAGTCATATTACCTGTGAGAACCCAGTCTTCAGGTCAAAGTTTCAAAATTATTTCAGGTTAGCCTCATTTGGCAGTATGGCAATCAAGTACTTCCCCATTAGGACAAGTTTCAGCAACAAATATATTCATATACTGTCCCTCACAGCCTTCGTACCACATTTTATTTTTTTACCAAAGATTTTCTCTTCCTCTTTAATGTAATGCTCCTGGTAGGAGAGAGGTAATAAATAAATAAATTTTAAAAGCTTTAAAACAATTTCCATTAAAACTTTAAAATCATCAAAATCTAGTGCTGAAGTAGTACGCGGAGACCGGGCTACCAGCAAACACAGCTCTAG
Source organism: Tinamus guttatus (assembly GCF_059628265.1). NCBI lineage: Eukaryota > Metazoa > Chordata > Aves > Tinamiformes > Tinamidae > Tinamus > Tinamus guttatus. Next base: position 6,338,085 of record NW_028288781.1, on the reverse strand, counting down.
CATTGTGCAGCAGAGCCTTCAGCAAACCCCAGCCACTCCTCACCAGTGCCACGAACCTGCCACATCCAGTGGCAAGTATGGTCCCCCTGGAAACCTCCACTGGTCCACACTGCTGTATACAGAGCAAACAAACCATCAAACATCATTATCTCCAAATCAAATTGCTTGTTTGATTAACAGGAAGCTAGTCTGGAAACAGCTACAGAAAGGTTTCTCTTGTTTTTTCTGCTTAGCCCAACAGATCCTCAGACTACAGAAACAAACGCAAAATCTAATAAGCTTACATTTGCCCTTTCAACTCAATCTACACGTGTAGGTCTATATATTAACAATTCTTACTCCTCTTCAATTTATCCCAAGATATATGAATGTATATAATACATATTTTAAGCACTCATCCACAATGGAAAACAAAATACTTCCGTCAGTTCTACCTGAAAGCTTTCCTTGATGTAAAAAACAAACAAACAAAAAAATAGAACAACAAACAATAACCCTTGGAAGGACATGTTGTTAACAGAGAATCTGACCCTTAAAGATTTTGTTCTGTGGTTGTATTTTATTATAGCATATATTTTTACTTGTAAGCTCCAGAGGCCCATTATGTCAAACCAAATTTGAGTCTGGCCAGTAACAGCAGCTTCCATTGCAATGGCTGTTCTTCCTCCAAAATAAACATAATATCACTGTGTCATTAACTTTCCCTTACGAAAACCATGTTTCATTTTTTTCTTCTATTTAAGTATATCAAAAGATTCTCTTGATTCCTAACTTTGAACTCGTAAGATCTCCTTTATTCAGGATGTCACAAATTCCCTCAGGTTTAATAAAGCTGCTGCCAAGCATAATGTATGCTTTTTATTAAAGTGAAACCACTTCGGGAAGGATACCCTCTCACTACCCTTATTTCAAGGGGATTCCTTGAAAACCAGGAAAACCATTGCTACTATTATTAGAAAACTGATCCTACTTTTCCATTCCACCTTTCAAACTAGACTGTCCATTCTTATCTATCATTATACTAAATTCCCTACGCTGTGCATAAGCAGGCAAAATTCTTCAGGGCGAAACTTGCACCTATCTAATTAAACTCAAGACACAGGCAATGACAAGCAAGATGGTTGCACAAAACATTCTTTTTGACACACCCTGAAACATTTTAATGAATAACTCAGATTACGAGATATAAGCACAAGCTTTTTCCTTGTTTTTCTTGACCTGAAGAACACGTGCCTTACACACTACTTACCCAAGGCATGCGCCATTATGGCCAGGCAGCTGGGGGAGAGAGAGATGCGTGTCCTTTATGGACCTATCTTCCAGCACCGTAGTGACAGCGAACCCCTACACTATAATATTGTGATAGAAGATTAGAAATAAGAAGTTATTTATAGCATAATACTGACTCCCAAAGAAGGCCGTGCTAAGTAGCCTGAAACTAGTCCAAGGAATCCAATGAGAGAATAAAATCTAAATCATGTAATAGCTCAAGGCAGTTTCAAAATTACTCAACATGAGTAGAACAGGACCTTCCCATGTAATATTAATTTCAGATAACTAATAGGAACCAAGCTTTCTCTGCATTGCTCCCAAGATCAAACTCCATGATGAATGAGAAAGACTTCTTCCTCCCTGAAAGCCTTTCAGCCTTCACAGATTTTTTTTTTTTTTTTTAAATCAGAACAAAACTCAAGGTTTTTCAAGTCTGAAAATAGAAAATGAGCACAGGAAGAACCAGAGACACAATCCTAACATCCTGCAAACAAATTAAACACCTCAGCAAAAGGTCTTTTAGCTGTTATGTGTCTTCTTCCTGAAATTGCAAATTGAATTGAAAAAAAAAAAAACAAAAACAAAAACGCAACTTTCTTTAGAAAAGTAGAACTGAAAGCAAACATATACAAGCATCTGGGAACATACTCGTTTCAAATCCATTAATATTTTGTGATGAAAACCCCGCACTTTATTCCCAACTGATATCCATCTATTCATGAAGGCTTTATCATGAATAAGTTTAATATTATCACACTAGATATTCAAGTTCAGAGTGCCTTATAAGCAATTTAGTATCATCTACTTAAAAAAAAAAAAAGGCAATTCCCCCAGAAAAAAAAAAACACCACTATCTTTGGTTAAGAGCTAAAGAAGTAATTCACATCATTGTGTCAGTTCACTTTCTGCTATCTGGGACTCTACTGCCTTCTCATTAGCATATCTAGATTAACCCAGGGAATGCAGAAGTCATAAGCAGAAGGAGGTGTATTATTATAAACAAAGTTACAGAATGAGATCAGAATCTGATAGAATCTGAAACTAGCTGAGTTATGTTGAGATTTTTTTTTCTAGTAAGAAAAAAAAAAAGCCCTGAAGAGAGTACATAGTTATAAAGCTAGGATTAGGAGGAAAAAAAAAAAAAAAAAAAGGAGAAAAGAAAGAAAGAAAAAAAAGAATGCACAGATAGCTTTATTGCCAGAAGATATTCATGTAATTAAATTTTAATACTGCCTCCTCTCTGAAGAACAGCTCTTACCTAAAGCAACTGATTGAAAAATAGTCACTTTGGAAATGAAAACTGCTTCAAAAGAGCCACAGAACTACGAATTACCTGCATTTCAGTCTATGTCGAAGTTCATACTCACCCAACCTTGGATAAACTACCATCTGTCCTGAAAACACAGCATGCTGGACAATCCCTCTGCTAGCTAAGCTTCTAGCTCAAGGCTTGAAATTGACATATGTTTTAATGATTTGCACTTAATCAAACAGGCTTACAAGAAGTTAGAGCTGCCAGTTAACTATTTTAGGCAATGAGAGCAGTAACAAAGAAAATACTTAATCTGTCAAGCATCATTTTATCTATAGCCCTCTCAGCTTCCTCAAACACTTTAAAAACTTAACTATACACTGAAGAGAAGCCATATGCTGCCCCTACCATTAGAGAGCAGCACAAGCTAATATGAGAAGAAAAATACCCTTCCTTCCTACTTGACAAAACATGTACATTTCAACCCAAACTACATCAAGAAAGAAATGTAAAAATGATACTGTGGGACTACAAGGGAAGGACAAGACTAGACACATGCGCTACGTGGAAGTAACAGGAGACAGCACATTTTCATAAAGCAGGATGTTTATAGTTTTAAGGAAAACAGGGCAAGAATTTAGAAAGAGAGATTGCTGTTAGATGTATTATCGATTTCAAAGAAAGCCCGGGTAATATAAAAACAGAAACTAACAAGTATTTTAAAATACCATTTCATATTTGTTCTCCTATCTAATGTTACTTGCATGGTGCAAATGAGCTACCTAATCTAACACATTTTTGGAAGCCAAACAGACTGACAAATTTCAAACTTGTCTGTACTAATCCTGGTTTCATTTCACACTCCCACATATCATGCTCCTTCCTACCTGCTTACTTGAACTTCTCTCATCCACACAACTTCCTTATATTAATTCAATTAACACTGGCATCTCCTCCCCAGATGGTGGCAACTTTTTCATAAAAGTCACAAAGATCAACACCCCACTTGCTGTTTCCTCATTCTCTCTTGCAAACTGTGAACAAGAACATGACTCATATCAGTTCATTCCTTTCACCTTTAAAACAGCTTATCTACTAAAAAGGTAACATATGTATGATGCTGCATCAGGAACCAAATGATACTTGTGCCTATATATCGGGTCAGGGGAGAGATTTATCTGAATTTTCATGTCAGCTGACTAGTTTCACAGCAGGGCTACAGTAAGTTAAAATGATAAAATAACTACCAAAATCTAGCAGGCACAACTTTCCTGTGGTAGTAAAAAGATTTCTAAGGTTCATGTGCTCATTTTTTAAGGGCAGATAGAGAAGACATGTCTTTCCTCCTTCAACTTTTAGGGTATCCTACAATGTTTCTTCAGCTTGCTGATTCTTCAGCTGATTCAGTTTTCTACTAAGGACAAGGAAAGTAGGGAAAAGTTGAAAAGTAAAACATTATCTTTTTCTATGAAAACAAAGGAACTGCCTAAAACTTCAATGAAAATTGGCAGTTTAACAACTGGAAACAAACTTTAAAAGAAAAAACCTGATGACGATAAAAATCTGGAGACAATTCACTGAGGCAGTATCAATGAGCTATGTTCCATGCTACAAAACAGGTCTGCACAGACAAGATCAGCGGTTTCAGGCTTTCTACCATCACCTTTGTGAGAAACCCTTTAGAACATCAACTGAGGTCATGATCAGCTATGGGACAGCAACACCCCCACATACAGGACACCAGTCCAGATCACCCCACAGCCACACTGTGCCCTGCAATGCAGAAGCAGAAACAATGTGCAACAATGCTAAAGCTGGCTGTGCTGTTAAAAAGTTGATCACAAAACACAATTTTGCATCAGGAAGTGCATCAAAACTACACCTTGTTAAACTAAACACATGCAACGGAGAAGAAATCCACACATTTATGATTTAAATTAAATTCATATCTGATATATAACAAGGCCGCAAATATACAAAAGAATGTGGCTATGAAAAGCGAGCCTATTCATTTGCACAATGATATGCATCCAAAAGGTATTTTGCAGAAGTCTTGCTAACTTGTCTGGCAGAAATTCCCCCAGACAAAACAAACTAATTCTGAATAGGGAAGCTGTTGGTTTTTAATCTCTTAGAAGCAAGTAGCCAGAATTCTGAAACAGTTTTCAGAATACCTTTTTAAGGATTCATGCACATATTAAATAGCTAACCAGTGAGAGAGAAAAGAGGTATTTAACACAAGTACAATTTTCAGTCAAGAGCTCATAGTCCGACTTGGCTGTGATAAAAGTAGACTGAAACTTTCTCAGCAGGATCTGAAACAGAATCCTCTCAAAGTAGCATGAACAAAAACTCTCAAAAGTTTTAATTCCTTATGAGAAGACACTACAATTTCACTGAAGATAAACATAACAGGATATCCGTATAGAATAGATTGGATGATCCAAGAGATCCCTTATTGTTTTCTGCTCCTAAATTTTAGGGATGATTATACCAGATTAATCCACAGAAGCAACTAGAGACCTTGTAACAATCCTTTAACATCATCTTCTCCACGCTATTAAACAAAGAGGTAGTCCTCAAAACTAGTCCATTTCCTCAAGAGAAATAATATCAGATTGAGCTCTCTGCCCTCCAGATCACCACACTTTTTTTTCCAGTGCCTTCAACATCATCCTGCTTCAGCCTATACTTCTAAGTAACACAAAATGAAATATATACATAACAAACAAGTGAGCATGCTTTTTTTTTTAATTCAACATGAAGAAAAGGATGTGTGCAGCATCACTGAAACAGTAAAACACTGTTCACAAAATGCTAGCTAATAAACCACCAGACTTTTAATTTTTCTGATTTCTGAGAATGATTCTGACAGAAAATCTAGAAAAGGAGACTATCTCTAATTTGTGACTGATAGTAATTCCTCCTGTCTCATATATCAGTTATATCCATTTTAACTTGTCATAAAGATAGGATTATAAGCTTGATTTGTGAAATAGTATTTTTCTATTTTTATTTCTCTGTATAAATTTATGTTATTTATAATTATTATAAATATAATAAATTATGATCACTAATTATAACTTTATAACAATAACATTTATGCTGCAATTATTATTGCATTTATAGGTGGAGATTATAACTGTGTTCTTGGCCAAGCTGTCCCTTAGCTTAAATAATTTTTTTCTCCCTTAGATTTATCTTTTCAATTTGCAGCATATCTTAAATACTACTGGCATATACATAATTTAAAAAGGTACACCCTAAATGAACTACTTCATGCCTGAGGTTTACAAGTTATTCAACTTGTCATTTTCATGTGTAGCTTAAAGTGGAGAAATCGTTTACTGAAGAGAAAAGAGAAATAAAAAGGCGGAAAAAACAGATACTGCATGCAATGGTAGAACTAAAACTTGGCACAGAAGGCAACCTCAAGCCTCTTCAGTATGCTTCCAGCACATGTGGGAGGAGAGTAAGTAAAAAGCACACACAGAAAGGCCTCGAGTGATCAGAATTGAGGAGGAGGAAGAAAAAGAGTATGCACATATGCAAAAGAGAAACTTTCTGGTGTATTTTTCATGATTCCAGCCTACTTCCATCTGAGATACATATCCTAAGCAGAATCACAAATCCAAAACTGTAAACCGGAACAAGAGTCATAGAATGAGGCACAATCCCACTTCTGAAAAGGCTAGTGCATGTTTTCAATTATATGCTTATTACTTAATACCGCTTTACTATCCTAACATACTCTGTGTTTCAGCCTCAAAGAATCATGGGTTTCAATGAATATTTGTTGCTAATACTGAGGGTAACGAGAGGAAAAAAAAAAAAAAAGCAAACTATTCTCAAGTAGTCACAAGTATTTGAATAACCTAGAGATCTCAATTTCCAATCATCGCTAGTCCTTTTTGTCCAACAAAAAGGCATTACATAAAAAGCAACTAAGTTCAAAAAGCCCAGTTATAATTAAACAGAGAACTTCCTTCACTCAAGGCCCAGGAGACTCATAGCAACCACATGATATTGCTAGTGTTTGTTTGTTACCACTTCTCATAAACCCGCAGACAAAAATCTATACTGTCACAAGGGAAAAAAAAAGAAACACCATATCTTTATCTCTAGAGAACACTGGACACTTCAGATCTATTTCATTTCCTAGAAACTGATAAACCAATCCTGCCAAGGATTGTCTTTGATGACGCAATGTGTTTTTGGAAGGACAAGAAATCATCCTTTTGGAATGCATCAAATCCAAAGCCTTTTAAAAGCAAGAAAATAAAACCATATGCCATGAAAAAAAGAAACAAAAACCCCCACCCTACATTTTTGTGGCCTACATTTGAATTAAAAGAGAGCAAGATCATCTAGAGTTTCTACTTTCACATTTCTGAAAGCCAAAAGAACTGAGGAAAATATTACACAATTGTGGCAATACTGCTGAAAAACTGGAACCAGATACAAAAATATTAAATAAATTGAAATTCATGTAAATATAGGAAAATTTAAACAAGTAAACAAAAATCTTACTTTGCTTAGATAGCCTGAAATTCTGTCCTCACTGTAATTAATGGCTTAGGGATGTAACAAGGCTTTAGAATACGAAAATAGCTAGCTCATAGTAATTATCTTCACCAATTAATATTAAGATGGTGATTTCTATCAATAACTTGGCATCACCTATATCATCATGACAGAAAGTAATTTTCAGCGCTTCTTCAAATAATGTTAGGAGAGAGCAGTCCATCAAAGCTTTTAATAGAAAAGATACAGAACATCCTCATAACGGCAAAAACCATTTTAAGGAGTTTGAGCACGAGGGTAGCCACAAACTATCTGTTCCCTTTTAGACAATTTTGAGCTCAGTATAATCACAGTATTATACGACATTTTATTTGAAATGAAATGTTTTCCTCAGAGACCAAATTACATCTCACTTACCATAACCTACACTACATCCCAGGATAGGTAGAATGAAAAATGCTTAGAGTTGTAGTTTGATAAATACAAGCTGCTTTGCTTATCTTTTCCCCTCAGGTGAACACCCCAAAACCAAAATAGTATTCCAAAAACCACAGTCTCCAGATTTATGAACTAGTAAAAACACTCTAGATAGCAAAACTTGCCATTAGAAGTCTGACAAAACCAACAAATGAACTGTAACATTTTAAAGCAGAAGAAAGTTAAAATGTAGCTCTATTTCATACATAAATAATAGCTACTGGAAATAGAACATTTCTAGAAATGATTAATTCCAAGGAACTTTCTTAATGCCTTTGAACTAAGGTACATGGCAGTGGGGTTCATGCTTTTGCTATGCAAACTCCTGTCCCCGTCTGTGAACCAGCCTTACTAAAGATGACCTTGCTGAGGGCAGGATTCAGCCATTCTGCGACAATGCCATGGTATGATATTCTCTAACTTACAATGACATCACACTGTTGAGTCACATCCATTTTAAGTTTCACATCCTTAAGAGTGGAAAAACAGCAGATAAACAGAGAAACAAGAAAAAACACAACATGATCTGCTGAGTCCCTCCCCAGAAGAAATAATTCAAACAAGCTTTGCACTTACCCACAGTCGGTTCCTCTAGGCATTCTTCAATGAAAGAGTGAAGTTTCTACCATAATAATTCAGGATATCAGGGCTCAACTGTTCCTCCTCTATTTGCAAGGCCTGTTAGCAATTTTGAGAAGTAAATCACAGTATCAGTTTGCCTCAGTTTAATTTTTTAAAGATTAATATGGTCTAACGTTCATTTCTTTATTATTTTCTAGTGCTTTAGAAGAGTTTAACTTCCAGGAAAAAATCTGGAACAAATACTCCAAGTAAAGGAACTGGGTCTAGAAGTACTCATTTCCACTTCACCCCCACCAACACTCTAAAAAACAGCCACTATAATTGCTCTTCTCAGTCTCACAGTATTGCACACATTCTCCAAGAGTTAACTGCAGCAAATCAAAGATTACATCAGCTCTTCTTACGCCTTGAATAATGCTTTCCAATTTTTTCAAACTTGAACTTAGGTAAGTGCCCTATAACCTGCTCATTCCTTATTCCAAGCTACAATTTTATCATTTGCCTTGAATATCAACTGATTTAGCCTCCTAGTCCCAGTCTCTCTTATTAAGGATGTGTTGAAAAAATGCTTTACTCTGCTTTGCATTACCTGCCAACAGCTTCAATCTTCAAAGAGCAGCAAACCTTCCTTGTCTTTCTTTTTAATCAATATTATATTTTTGTAATGATTTCTTGTTACTTCTTTTGTAAAGGAGACTTTCTGCATGCACTACACGCTGTATTTTTATACGAGTCCTTAGTAATCTGACCTGGATTCATTCTGTTCATTGTATTTGAGGTTAAAGAGATTACCAGTAGCCAAGCCAATCTCTCACTGATTTTCCTATTTTTCTCTGGAAAGGAAGAATTTGCATTTCTGCCATAATTTCCTCAAGTGACAAGCTCTCCCAAATTTATTTTGCCCTTAACACACAGAACTGGTGGATAAGGTTCATGCAAGCGCCTTACCCAAAGCCTGCCTTTCTAAAACATACTGTTTTATTTTACTGTAATTAAGTACTTCTTTCACATCTTGCAAACCAAACTCTCACATTCAGTTGCTCTTACACAAGTTAACTGCCTTCTCTTGATTAGGATAAAGCTTGGAAGAGCTCACCCTCTGTTTTTTTGGTCCATATTTAGTATCAGGAAGGCATCACTTAGGTTGTCCAAGAATGCAACCTGCATCCTGCCACATTCTCTTCCCAGCACTCCTGAGTAATTAAATTCCTGTGCTCCAGATGATTCCTGCTATGTGTTCACAAACATCCCCATCCAACAAATCTTCCTGGCTTGGCAGCCTTCAGCAATCTCCACCAAAATAGTCTCTGTGCTTTTTTTTTTTGTATTATTATTATTATTATTATTCACAGCTTATTAGCTGAACTGTTTAGAACAGAAGTTTCTTTATTCTGCCATCAATTGCTTTTTTCAACTCTCTTATTTTATAGACCCAAATATACCTATTTTTAAAGAAGTTTCAAAAAAACATGTTTATATCTGAATATTTAAGAAGATTTTTGCATAACAACTATTTAAATCATATCTTCTGTCATTGAGCCTTCTGTCATTGAGCCCAATGCTGAGTGCTCCTGAAATGCTTCAGTGGAGTTAATATATAGATTAAACCTAAGCTTTTGCTACTTCAAGTGTCAAAATTCAGTAAAACGTTACTGCTAGTAATGAAATTTCTTCTCCTGCCAGTACAACAAAGTTTTATCCCCCTCACTTGCTGCCATTTCCAAAAAGAGTAGCAACTCCCCACCTACTGATTCACTGCATGTGCACCTCTTACAGTAAAACTACAATCCATTGCAAATACTAGATTTAAGCCGAGTACAGCTTAGCACTTCCTAAACTAATACAACAGCCATAAAATCTGAAGCAATACTATCACATTTGAATTTTAAATAGTCAAGGAGAGGAATCAGGTAACACTTTATTCATCTTTAATTCATTTAACTTTTAAAAATGCATCTGCACATAAAGTAATTCAAATGCTATTGAATTTTCCTGAAGGCTAGGGGGAAATGTTCATGCAAATACAAGCCACAAATTCCGTTAATAATTTTCTTACTTATAGGCAAAGAACAGAAGAAACATGAATGCTTAGAAAAGAGTTCAGACAGCCTCTTTATGCACTAAAAGTCAAACAGTTCAGTCGTTTTACTGAGCTGACTTCAGTGTCATCAGAAACAAAGGACTATATGCTCAAAAGCTTCTCTACTTCTAGAAGTATAGCAGTTAATCTAATAAAGGATTACTCCATCTTTGACCTTTGCCCCTATGTCCTTAATACAGATTGGCAAATACAATGATTTATCACTTAAATATCACAGAAAATGTGATATTAAAATATTTTCAAAAGGACTTACAGACATTTCTAATTAATACAAATCAAATCACTAAAAACAACACTAACATAATGCATAACTTGGATTTAATATGCATCATAAATGCAATTTTGCTGAACTTAAGTCATTTCTCTTTGTATATTTTAAATATTCTTAACAACAACAAAAAAATCTTTATTGAAGCTTTTGAAGTCCAAGGCCACCACTAGAACTTAAGGAAGGCAAACCTAGACTAAGGAGACTGCAAAACCATCTCAGTACTACTCTGTATTCTGCTGTAGAGGAACCCCTTAAGCATAGGGCTGTTGCTGGCAACAATCACTGCTATAAAAATCATGCCAGCTAAATATTGCCAAGGGCAGATTAATCACTAACATCCATAAAACTCTGTGGTATCTGACACTGGTTCACACTAGTATCTGCCAGCGTGGTTCCCATTTCTGGGACCAAAGCATTAAGTACAAAAATTAATTGGAGAAAAACAAACAAAAAGTTTGTGCCCTCCACATTTATTTTCTCCATTTTTTTGACTTTTGGGAGAACTTAGTATTTTCACTTTGTATGTTCCTCAGTGTATGAAAATGTTTGAAGGAGCCAATGAAGAACTTCAATAGTTTACATGAAACCATTCTAAGCAGGCAAGCATTAATCAGGAATTCCAAAAAAGAAATTATTCTGTTACAACTGGAAATGTCAGAAGTAACTGCAAACTGCATGTCCTGTGCACCCCTCTATTCAAGGTCAAATGTTAATTTAAAAAAACAAAAATATACAAACAAAACACACACAAGAAGAATTCACAGTAAAAAAACAGCTAAACCTCTCACTCCTTTCCAACATGAGAATCAGAAGTCCCAGTGGGACTAAGCCCTCCATCCATACTGCAGTCATTCCAAGGATATTTGGGCGCTTAAATAACAATGCAGAAGAAAAACAATGTGCAGCACACCTTTTTCTGAAGAAACTGATGCTTCACAGAAAAATAGTTGGCTGCTTGATCTGTGTTCCAGCCGTACGTCACTCAGGCAAGCATGAGAAAACCCAGCCCGTATTCCGAGTCACATGCCCAGAGGAACACAGCCATCACCTCCGCCATGAACCTGCACCTCCTGTAACTGGGAGCTTGCATTCACCACTTCCTGCAAGGCCCGGTACTAAAATTATCGGTAGTTTCTCATAGGTAAACTTGTCATCTGTGGGTTTTCTTACAGGAATACAATTTGAATCTATCATCACAGCATGTAGTAAAGCATGTATTTATGGCACAGGAAAAGTAATGAAAATATCACAAATGTGCAAAGAGGAAACAACACAGCAATGTTTACTACAACACCTGGTCCAGTACTGGGCCTGTGTAACAAGATACTGACACACAGATGTTTTAACTTAAACACGTGATTATAAAAGCAATCGCTCCCTGCTCAGAGACCCTTCTTCTCTTGTATGTTAAAGATACATATACTCACGGAAACAGACTTCCACTGTTCTTAACGTGATGCGAGTATGGCAGTGCAACAGCAAGCCAAATTTTCTCTGCGTTTCAAGTTTGTTGTATTATACCCTAGGGCAACCGCCTGCCTGTTAATGTGGCTTTTCAGCCACATCAAACAGAGTTAATACAACTCAGTTAAAAAGCCCGCACTACTTTTGGGGTCTGGTTGCATTACACGTTTTGTTTGCTCGCTCTTGAAGGACACAATTTAGGTATTCAACAAATATCTTAAAAATGCTTAGCTATTACAAATATATTAACTGTTAATTGTTAACAAAATTAATTCAAAAGTACAATATTCTGAGACACATGTTTCCCCTCCTGCTTGTTCTCAGTAGTACCTGAGGTTTTACTATAGGTCTTTAGGAAAACTTTCTAGCTCTAAGCTCTTTTGCTGGGTCATTTTTCAGTTCTCCTGACAAATTAAACTATAACTAGAATAGCTACTACATTAGGCCAACTTCTAACAATTTTTTTCACAAAAATAAATCCTATCCTCAATTGACACAGTATACTACCAACTTGTTAAATATGAACTACAGTTCAGAGATTAAAGGGAGTGATTGCCTTTTACCAACAATTAGTTCAGCAAAGACCATATGTTTTTAAGCATATGTTTGCAACATAGCTTTAAAAAAAATAAACCAGTTATACTAAGGGATGCAACTATAACTATATATAATTGTGAGTACCCCACTGTGGAGGAATTTGATTAGAGATACAAGGAGAAATGACAACATTTGGCTAGGCAACTACAGTTAAGTGGCAAAAGTTACATAAGAACTTGCTTGACATTTTTAGTAGTAATCTAGTTACACATTTCCCTCACACAGAAGCAGATAATATGCCCTCTACAAAGCTAATTATTATTAGCTCAGAATTAACTGTCACGGTCTAGGAGGTATCATCACTTGGCTGATAGCTATTTCCATATTACTTTTTACTTTGACAGGAGGGAAGAAGGTTATTGATTTCCCAATAATTTACCCACTCTGGGGAGCTACCGTTGTGTGTAGGAGAATAAATTCCAGGACAAATTCTGCAAGTGCCAGGAAAATGTGCTGTGTTCAGAGGCAAAAGACAGCAACTCAAAGCCTTACATATACTTGACACAACCTAGAAGGAATCTCATTCCTTCTTTTTGGATGACAGTTGATTCTAGAGGGAAAAAAAAAAAGTGTTATTTGTAGGTATGGAACAATTGCTTCAAATCTTCTGCATACAGACGCCATTTGCGTCATGTTCCTGAACTTTTCTCTGTAAATGATCCCACCTCTTACCAAAGCTAATATGTTCTTAGTTCCTTCTGTGTGTGCCTTGGTCCCTGCTACTGCATGTCACAAGCCCTTCCCTTCCCTGCTATCATTCCACATAGAATTGCATCACCTGGACAAGTCCTTCTACAAATGATTGAAACCTTTGATTTTTTTTTAGCCATAGGCGAAACTGTTCTTACTGTACCATCAATGAGACTCACTTGCTAAAAGATATGTATATATAGAAACAGGAAGTCTTGTATGATCAATGCTGTAAGGCAGAAAGCAATGTAAGGTACATAACCACAAGATCTCGAGGCTTTGTAACACCAACTTTAGCTGTGAATCTCAACACCTCCAAACCTCTGTAAGTCTACAGTTCAAAATGCACCAGTTACACTCATTATTCTAGCAACAGTTACTCCTGTCTGGATTTATTCACATCTTCAAAATAACTGTTCTTTTTGTTCAGCTTAGTTTTCAAATCTGATAAAGTCTAACTGACTGTCCATATCTGTAACCCGATTTCAAAAAGGATGAGTCAAAACAGTAAAAGGCACTCTTTCCTTGGAACTGGATGGTTTGCTTCATTTTTTAATGAAACAGCAATTGTTAAACAATAGACATATCAGGTGCTACTTAAAAGCATTTATTTTGCCTCTTGCTATCCTGTAGGGACTGAAGGAAATTCAGAGTTTCCAGATTGAGAGTGTCCCAGTTTTGACCAGGGCTGGCCTTTGAGGTATCTTTTGGAAGCACTCCAGAGTTGTCTATTTCAACTCCTCTAATATTATTAGAAAGCACCAGAAGCTTTTATATATATGTGTGTGTATGTTTATATAGGTGTTACATACTTGAAATACAGGTGTCCACTGTCATATGATACCTTTCCTGAAATACTTTGGAAAGCAAAGATGCTACACTGAGCAGAATGCAGGACACGGAAGCAGCATTTGTCAGCAGCCTTCCTGGATGCCCTTCTTACTGGGGGGGCTCTTCGGAGGTGGATAAGGAATAGGATTTATTCATGCTGTTGTAGGTCAGACAGTCTTACGCTAAACGATTATCTGGTAAGACTGAGCTCACAACTAAGCTAATGATGCCAAGTCAGCATGTTTGAGTAGAAGGAATGGTTGTTGTTGGGATAAGAGAAAAAAGGGAAAAAAAAAAAAGGAGAGAGAGTCTTAGAGATAAAGTGTCTATAAAAGCAAAATATAGTTGTAAGTGTGACAAAAAGGATGGCTGGAACAAAAGGTCAGAAGACCCCTGTCCTCCACAACAGATAACAAGCAACACTGGAACAAATATCAACTGCTCTAGACATGTCAGAGAAGCAAACATGCACCTCTCAAATGCCTGAGAGGAAAGTACAAGTCACAGTACAATTATTCTAGGATGTAGAGACCTGAATTTTAAAAACTTGAGTATGCAACTCAGGCATTTAAGAAACAAACTGTATTTCCACAAAGCTAATTAAAATCTTAAAAATTCCTGCAATGAAACCTTCTGTAAACACCATGAAGGAATATTTGTATATTAATAAAGATACACAAGCTTGGAAAGGAGAAATTGTGAATAAACACACACCTTAGAATTTGATGTACATCTAAGTAAACTCAATAACCCTTCAAGGAAAGCAGTTCAGCAGAGAAACTGAAGCTTCAGATGGTACCAAAAGTCTATAAATATGAAGACTTAGGTTTAAAAGGCTTCAAAGTACAAAACTCAATTTCACATCAGGATCAAATAAAACGATGTCAGCAGCAGTTTCTCCAATTTTACTTCTCGCAGTTTTGGGTCCTATAAAGTTTTTGAAATAAAAATCACAGGGCATAATTTGTCTTTTTCACTCGTATCAGCAAATAGCTTGGATGCAATATAGTTCTTAAAAAAAGAAAAAATTAAGAATGCAAATGAAGTTATGCTTCTTCTGCAGCTCTGCACATTACAGTTTTCATCATTCAAACAGAACTGACTTATTTTTCTGAGAACATGTCGTCAATCTTTACCACTCAATGAATAGATAAAAATAGCTGTTAGTAGAAATTGATTGAAAACATTTATCTTGATTCAGAAAGATGACAGAAAAAGGTGTCTAGATGTTTCATCAGCTCCAAAACTGCAAGCACCATCCTCATAGCAATATATCAGTGGTACATATACCAGTGGTACAGTCTTGCCCTTTGAAACTGTAATTTAAAGAATGGATTGTAAGGTTTTCTGTCTTCTGTTTCTCTCATGATCTTTCACCTTTATAAAGCACAGGCAGTGTGGAACAAAAAATAGCAGTGCTACATCCTAATTCTTAAACTAATTTCAAGTCAGCCAGCTCTCTACATGGCCCAGCAGAAGGCAACATGAATGATATGAAAACCCTAATTGATTTCAGTCGTTAAGGTACTGCACCACCAACCCAATTGCCCTTATTCTTAAAGGTTTCCTTCTACAAATTACAATGTAAAAAGAGGTTGGGCCAGAAATAGAGGTCTGTACTGCATCACCTAACAGTACTGCTATGTAGGAGATCACAGAATGGACAGTTTATCATCACGCCCTTTTCTCCCTGAAAAGAAAAAGGAGATAAAAGCATAATGCTTATCCACTAAGGAGATGAGGCCCCAAATCTTTCTTAGGCCTACAAAGAAGAATGAAAACAGTTATAGGAATGAAAAACGCAACTATAAACACTTCTGCAGGATCAGTGTCACACTGATCAACAGAAAACATCTTGATAGAGAGGCCATTGGCAGATTCTGAGGTCTGTATCACCTCAGCCAGAACAGGTAAGGTGCGTTGTTAAAGTAACATTTCTTTTGGGGCATTTATATTCTTCCTCTCAGCGACTGAAGTATACGAATGCAAACTTCAAAACCAACCACAGAAAAAGGATGGGAGTGGGAAAGAAATCTGAACCAAATCCCCAAATGCTACCAAACATATATTGGCCTTTCTAACTTGGAGAAATCACATGCCCTGATCTGTCAAACTTTCCTATGCTGGCAAGTTGGTGCTTTGCACAACATCCTCAGAGGCACTGTGCCTCAGTCTGCACCTACAGGTCTGTCCACATGGAGCAACTCAAAATCGCACCTGTCGATAACCTGAGATGACAGAGGCCGCTTACACAAGCGAACATAACCTCGCCAGTACGTCCGCGCTGCCTCCAAGATAAGAGCAGCATGGAAATCACGTCATCCTGAAGTGTCCCTCAGCTTACCTGGGGCCCTGAAGCCACTGAAGCCTCTACCTCAGGCAATGCAAAGATGAAAATTGCCTCTGGAAGCCTTTTCAGTGGTGTCATAGATTTTGCTTAGGAGAAGGAAGATAGAAATGAAGTTAGTATTACCAGACTGCTGGGACAAAAGTCAGAGCTCAAACGTTAACACCACACAACTGACAGCAGGCATAGAAACATGTGCAAATATTGAGTGAAATGTCATGTCTGCAAAGGGAAACCCTCCTGGCACATGGCACAGCATTCCCCACGCTCTCAGCTCAATCCTGAGCGCACAGTCCACGAGCAAGGCCAGGGGTTCTTCCACAGGAGCTCTCAGGGAGCCAGCCAGCCCTCCCTACCCACTCTCCAAAAACGGCCAAGCGAGGGGATTACGAGGGAATTATTTCCCTGACCTACATCCTCGCCGCCATTACCGGCCAGCCACGACCCAGCGCCGGGGCACGGGTCTCCCAGACCAGTCCGGGCCCGGTAGCCCCCACGGCCGCCGTGGGCAAACGGCAGCGCTGCCGCTATAACCGCCCCAAACGGCCGCCACCCGCCCGCCGCGCGCCGCTTCCACCCCCCCCCCCCCACGAAGCGCCACCAGCGGCCGCCCCTCAACTGTCACCCCCCAACCGTCACTCCCCAACCGCCGCTACCCCCCTCCCCGCCTACCTGAGCCGCCCGGCCTCGGCGGTGGCGGCTAGTTCCCGTGGGCTCCGGCGGGAGGGAAGGAAGGAAGGAGGCGGCCGCCCAGGTGAGCTTAGGTCGGCGCTAATCCCGCGGCCGGGGATGGAAAGAGAGCGAGGCGGCCTCCCCGAGGCTCCCTCCTCTCAGGAGCGGACGCCGGCGGCGCGGGGGGGAGCCGGCAGCAACTTGGCAGCTAAGTTGGCGCAAAGCCGGGCGCGGGGCGCCGGGCCGGGCCGGTGACTCAGAGCCGCGGGCGCGGGGCGGAGCCGTGACCTGCCGAGGTGAGGGAGGGAAGGCGGCCCGCCCGCTCCCTGCCGGCCGCCCCGCTCCCCGCCGCCCCCTGCCGGCCGCCGCCTCCTGCCTCGCCGCCGGGCCTTGAGGGAACGGCCGTTCCTGCCCAGCAATGGAGAGCGAGAAAGTTGAGGCAGACCTCCGGCCGCCGGATCCCCGTCGCCGCTGTTGGATATGATGATCCAGGTTATCAGGTAATGAAGTTTCAACCACGGAGCAAAACACATTCCCAGAGAAAAAATATATAAGTAACAAAATCAAAGTATCGTAGCTAGGCCCGCATTTCTTTGTAAGCGATGCCTGGGCCTTAAAAGAGAAAAGTGTCAGGTTGTAAGGAGAGCTACCACATGGCCTCCCTTTGGCCTCTCTTCTATCCCTGCCACCTTTTTATTTTAACAGTTTTTGCAGCATATGAATGTTTTTCTGTCTCCAGAGTAGTGCTTGTCGCCAGCCTGCCCTTTGCTGGGAGCCTTCTTGCGGGTTACTGGTGTACCCAGTGCACATGACTCGTTAGGAGCACACCCAGGCTTCGTGCCATTACTTACGCCTGCACTGGGAACCGATCTGCCACCCAGGCCAGCAGCAGTACCCGCACCTCTTGTTAGTTGGGCTCATGACAAAATTTAGGCCAGAATTAGACATAATCACCTTATGATATAAGCTATACAGACTATACTCTTCTGGGGAGGAATAACCCCAGACACCAGTACAGGCTGGGGACTGACCTTCTGGAGAGCAGCTCTGCAGAGAAAGGCCTGGGTGTCATGGTGGACGACAAGCTGACCATGAGGCAGCAGTGTGCCCTCGTGGCCAAGAAGGCCAATGGGATCCTGGGGTGCATTAAGAAGAGCGTCTCCAGCAGGTTGAGGGAGGTGATCCTGCCCCTCTACTCAGCCCTGGTGAGGCCGCATCTGGAGTATTGTGTCCAGTTCTGGGCTCCACAGTACAAGAGGGATGTGGAGCTGCTGGAGAGAGTCCAGCACAGGGCCACAAGGATGATCAGGGGCCTGGAACATCTGCCCTATGAGGAGAGGCTGAGGGAGCTGGGCCTGTTCAGCCTGGAGAAGAAAAGGCTGAGAGGGGATCTAATCAGCATATATAAGTACCTCAAGGGAGGCAGTGAGGAGGATGGTGCTGGTCTCTTTTCAGTGGTGGCCACCGACAGAACTAGAGGTAATGGCCACAAACTGAAGCACCAAAAGTTCCACATGAACTTAAGGAGAAATTTTTTAACAGTGAGGGAGACAGAGCCCTGGAACAGGCTGCCCAGAGAGGTTGTGGAGTCTCCTGCTCTGGAGATCTTCGAAACCTGCTTGGACGCAGTCCTGTGCCACGTGCTCTAGGTGACCCTGCGTGTGCAGGGGAGTTGGACTAGATGACCTCTAGAGGTCCCTTCCAACCTTAAGCATTCTGTGATTCTATACTGTATAACACTGTCCTGATAAGTAGTTAAGCATGATTTGCTACAATTTTGTGTCTTCCCATCTTTTTTTTTAAAGGCTTCAGATAAATTAATTATGTTGTCAGGGTGCTGATTGTGATTTTGCTAATGACTCAACACAGAAAGAGGAGCTCGTCTATTAGAGCAACAGCTCATTTGAATAGAAATATGATGCACTTTGCCAAACATAATGTGTTCACTGTGAACTAAGGAAGTGTTCTCTCCAAATGCCCTCTGTAATTAAGGGGTGATTTGCTAAGATTACGAACTTATTAGATCCTCAACAACCGATTCAAGATTAGACGCGCCAATATTAAGATTTCCCAATCCAGGACAAAACCATGAGCTAGAAATCCAGTCACCCTATCTGAAGTAAGAGAAGTGATGTTCTAGCATTGGGTTCTTCCACTGGGAACGGCTGGAAGAATGGCTGTTGTAGTGTGCTTGACATAGTTTGAATCCTAACCTAATATTGAGGAGAGGACAAAATATGTGTCATCCTCCTCACAGTCTGAATCACAAATGAATGTTGCCCAGTCATCTGGGCATTTTTGAATAAGATCCCATATTTCTTACCATTCTTTCAAAAGGGAAGCAATCACACTTCACTACCACAGAGCCTGGATTTATAGGCAACATTCAGCATCTGCCCAGGTTGCCAGAGTGGAAGCGAGTGTACAGCACCTTACTAGGTGCAGTTCAGTACAGGAATTTTATAAAATTATTTAGAGGACTTTAGCAAAAATTAAGGGAATATTTCTGGTGAAATGTTTCAGCCTCAGAAACAGAAACTGTCAGCCAGCACACAGATAACAGATTGTCTTTGTGTGAAACATCCCATAGCAAGCAGATCATTAAGTAGTGAGCTTCTGAAAGAGCACCCGTTGTGGAGGCTGATATCTATTTCAGTTCTATTTCTGCTGTAAGCATTTAAAAACACTCCATATTTTTTTTCCTGTGATAATTACATTGAATCCAAGATAGCTGTCCCTGTACATCCCTGTCTTTTAATCATTAGATAAGCTGTTCTATCACACAGAGTTAGAGAAGATGGAAACATAAAGATGGCTTATCACAAGCTGCCACTAATCCTCCTAGTGGCCCTCTTTGTTTTGAAGATGTTCTTAACCACTAAGAAATACTTCTCCAAGATATACCAGTAAGAGACATACTGTTTGAACACAAACACAACTGACTGACAGGATAGTTGCAAGTAAATAAAGGTAACGAGTTTTCAGCAAAGAGCTTTTGCCAGTCCTCAGTGCTGTTTCCTCAGTGCAAGTGTGCATGTCTTACCTGAAGTTTATGCAATAATTAAAAACAATTTTGTATTTCTGGTGGTTAGAGACTATAATAATATACATGCTTCCAGTTTTACTCCCCCAAATGGGGGAGCTTACTGAAGAAAGTCCTGGTAGTTTCTGTGACCCAAGGGCATGTCTGTGGCATCAAAAAACATATATAGTCTTGCATGTAAAGATCTTCAAGTGTGTTCACATTTGCATAAGTAATGCAGAAAGCTTTTACAAGAGCTTTTTTCCTGTAAGTTTCTATAGCATAGTTTTCATGCTACATTTTTTTTTTACAATTACAAAAGGATTTGGTCATTAAGAAGTGTGTTTTGTGCATAATATTTAACCACATTCTCTGACTACAAGTTGCATGTGTATTATCAATAGATAGAAATAATTTAATTACAAAAAAGTAATCATCAAACTTTTTTTTTTCCTTAAATGCAGTCTATATATGTCCCCGACGTGATCTCAGTAAAACAAACCTATAATTCATTTGCTTCTTAGTAAGAGATTTTATTTTCACCGAAAGAGATAGAGAATAAAGGTGTTCTGTTTAAGAACAAAGAACAGGGTCAGAATTGTAATGTATGTCATGTAGCAGGCTTTCTTCATCATCTCCTATAAGCAATAAGAAAAATAAAAGCGCTTTAAGCCTTCAGAAAGGGGCTTAAAGAATTTCCTCTATACATACTCTTAAACCCTTCATACTAAGAAAGAAAAATACTATTTTGAATACTTACCAAGAACATTTGCTACTTACACCATTTTCTATATAAACCATGTTTATCCCTGAATGCTTGAAGATGTCCCCGAGTTCTTTTGAGATACAGTTTTGCAGATATTTTGCTTCAGTGCACAGTTCACAATGTAGTGCCATTCTGAAGTCATTACTATAAGAGAGAGAAATGTTTTACTTGTATGGACAGAATCCAGGCACTTTACTATACTGGCTACTAATAAAAATATTCCTCTTAAGTGGGAACTAATATGTGAGCTTATGTTATTGCTTAAACAATATGCTTGTGGTTTGGATGAATACAAGATACAAAGATTGCTAAGGAAAAGTGATATTGCATTCTGAAACGTCTGTCCCTTGATGAGCAGAAAGTGTTTAAAAGATGTTATAACCTAACTTAGTTGATATTTGCTGATTTACCTGTTTCAGAAAAACTCTTTTAATCAAAGAAAGTTTGATAAAGAATTTGCATAATAGAGTTTAGCTAAGGAGACTCGCCTTTGCCCATTTAAAATTAGTAATTTATGACTCAGAACAAAATAGGTTCACTGCTCCTTTAGCAAAATTATTTCTCCTCCTTAAAGCTAGATTTGGCTATCTATGATACATTGTGAGGGCCTGACACTCATTTTGGGAATAAGTTAAATCAGCCTCCTTCAAAATTCCGTACACTCATAGTCTGTAATTGCAGTAAGATGGTACGGGTCAGCACTGCTATCACAAGAAGCAATTCGCCTTCTTCCACCCCCTCTATCTTTTTCTACTATCTTCCCTGGAGCAGGCAAAGAAAATTTATTCAGCTGTTTAATAAACCAGATCAGTTCCCTGATCAATGTTAAACCAGACCCCTTTTTATGGTTATCTTTAATATGGGCCAGTTCTCTGATACATTTCATCTGCTGCCACATAAATCCTTTCCCTGACATGAAAGAGGGAGCATTGTGAGGGCAAATTGTCTTAAAGAATATGTGAAACTGAAAGTGTGTTTCCATAGTTTTATATTTTTAACAGATAGTCATTAAGAAGTAATTGTGCTCTATCTTGTTGTTTGTGGTTCTTCTCTTTGACAGTGTAAATAATTACAGTTACTATTCATAGTTCTTCTGCCTTGTATCGTGATACCACCTAAGACTTAGCAAAGAATCTTGTGGCAAAACAATGTTGCTTTTTGGTTGCTCTTGACTGCCAGAGTTGCACATCTGGGTGGTGGACAACTGAATAAAAATTAGAGCAACCAACAGAGAGCTCCAACAGAAATATTCCCTCTTGGGCTTAGACTTCAATCATTGCAGTGGGGGCACAGGCCCACTGAGCAATTTCTCGTTGTACTCAGTGCTGCAGCATTGCCTTTTCTCCCGGCATGCCCACTTACAATATCTCCGAACTTCACAACTTAATGCTCAGATTACATTGCCTAAGACAGTTGGATTTAGGTTTATTAGAGAAAAGCAGAGATAAAAGTCATTGTAATAAAAGGTAACAGGAATCAGAAATTACTAGATTTAGTTTTGGTGGATAGCCATTAGTTCAGTAAATTTTCTGAATTCCAATAGGTTTTATGTTCTTAAAGAAAGTTCTCAAAGAAACCTCTTGCAAGTTTTTCTCTGTTATTAACTCTCCCTTCCCACTCCACTGAGGCTGACTCAGTGACAGCTTTTCCACATTATTAGCTTAAATTCCTCACACCAGTTAGCCTGAAAAATGGCGAATTTACACTGCTGTACTATAGGCAGGTACTATAGCCCCAATCAGCAGGGCTAAATCTGAGGAAAGCTTTAGCTTTGTTTTACTCTTTGAACGAAGCTAAGCATTCTTTCAATTAAATAAAATGAAATAAAAAAGCAAGCAGAAAGGTTAGATAGTCTGTGAATCTAGAAGAGAGCTAGAGCACATGACTTAGGCAGATCAAAGCTGCAGGTAACTGGAGTGAGTAGAAGTGGAGGAGGAACACAAAATTATATACGTACATAACAGAAATTGAGTTCTCTAAGAGAGAAGGCAATTCCAAGAAAGACAATGTTCAAAGGGGATTTCTGTGCTGATATGGCACATAACCATCAGCTTTAGAGTGTTATTTTTTTAACACCCACATAGAACACTGAAACTTTTATGGTACTTTGTGAATGGGTGGCACATACAATAAAATTGCAACAGGTTCAGCTTGAGGATAAATAATTAAAACACATCTTGCCAGAGATAAACTAAGTATTCAAGGTTAAATTAATAGTCTATTTTTTATAAAGATCGTCTTCTCTACAGTTCAAATTTTTTTGAAGAAAACAGAGCCATGAAGAAGTATTATTCTGTGTTTTCTGTTATTCAGGCAATCTTCATTCACCGGTTGCAGGCTTCTTATAGTTACCACTGAGAAAGCTTCCAGTTCTTGACATACCTTCAGATACCCCATGGTACTTTGTAACTTCTAAAAACAAAAAGTATCAGATCAATACATCTAAATGTTATTAAAGTTGGTCTGCAGAGTGAAGAACACTTAAGAGACAATAGTACCATTTCCAATGTCGAAATAAATGTATGACTTCACTCAGTAGAAGCCACATTCCTCAATATACTATATTTATGTTAACTTAGAATTTATAAGTCAAACTAATTATAAATGTGAGCCAAAACTAATAAGAAAAGGTCAAGATTCCCAAATTCCCTGTCCATTTTGCATCAAGCTTCGTATAGGCATTGTCCGGTGAGAAACTCAAGCAAATTTATCTTATCCTAGCCTAAGGGGTTAGCTGAAAGTCAATAGTTCAAGATCTCTTACAAAATAAAAGCCATATTACCGAACAGAACTTCACCTTTTCTTCTTTATTTTCCTGGAGAACTCCTGTTGTATCTCTATTCTGAATACCCTCTGGGTTTATAAAATGAGCAACCTTTGTGCTATTTGTGCAAACTTGCCTTTGTCTTCTCTGGGATACTCACTTTTTCTCTTTATGCTTTGAAAACACAGAACTGAACCCTGGATTTGTGCGTTAAGTCCTCCATGCTGTGTACTTGGCTTTAAAAAAAAAATCATCCCTTGTTACACAAAGAGGGCAGGACCTCCATTCTGTGGGCTGTTACTGTTGCAGGGTAGTTGCAGGAAAGGGAATTCTTCTGTCTCACATGTTTCTTTTGGATTTCTTAAACCATCCTTACCAGCAGAGATTTATGTCTGACTAAGCAAATTGCTTGCCTTAAAAATGTAGCTAAAGGTATTTAACCAAAATGTACCCCTAGAGGAAGAGACACTGTTCCCAATCTTCCTTCTACAGTAACAAATTACTCTGAGGTCCAGAGGGAGCTTTGGCCAAAAAATACATAAGATGTTTCTTAATAAAAATTAGATTATCAATGTTATTCTGCTTTTCTGGTTATACAACGTGTGATAATAGCTAACATAGTATTCAAACAAACAGAGCCAAAGCTACTCTGGTGTGGTGTATAGCCTGCACATATGTCACATCATAGTCAACAATGAGAAAATATCCTGGTTGTTATCCCTTCCCTTTGGAAAGTTGCTTCTGACAAGCTGCATTTAATCATTTAATTAGTTAAAAAACAAAGAATTTTGACAGTTCATCAGTAGGGAAAATTTTAGTAGACCACAAGAGAAGCATTGAACATTGGCTCAGATGCAAGGCCAACTCCCAGCCGATTATAATGAGAGCTATATAAATGCCTTAGAGACACACTCACTCATTAGTGCCTGCTCAGAATTCGCCCTGTTTTGATAACATCGCTCTACTTTTCACCAGTATTTTTCCCTTCCAAAATCTCACTTCTGTCTCCTTTCATAAAGCCTTCCACATTGTTCTCCTGATTGACCACCTTCTGGGGAGACTGTCTGTCACTAAAGTGCTGACAATGGGAAGCAGATTACTGATCCTATGGGAAAATCCCACAGTCTGTATTGCAATAACCTCCTTCAAGACATGACATTAGACATTCTGATGTTTTTTCCCTGAATTAACATGACTGTGCCTACGGGCAAATGTTGAGAGAGGAGGGAAATGTCATACTGTAGGAGCCTACAGTAGTAGTATCCCACTGCATGCCTGAGAAGGGGGAGAGAGAAAAAAGACAACAAAAGGTCACAGTCTTGTAAGTCTGCGTTGTCTCCCTTCCACACTTAAAATACAATGAAATATTAAGTATCATTCTTATGTGAGTATATGAATGCTGATTTCCTGTATCAATGGACCAATACTAAAGCGAAGATGAGCTATTCACCTTCTAGGCACACAGTCTATAGGGAATCAGAGAGTAATTATTCTTAGTGTTTTTTTCCTTTGTATGTAGTTTTGGTCCCTTGCTTAGATCTGAAATAAACTGATTCTTTCCTTTGTCAGATACTTTGTGAAATCCGAAGGTGTTACTTCCTACGGAGAAAATGAGAGAGAGAGAGAGAGACTGAGAAACCAGATTTGCAAAGGAGGAAACATTTGTTTTGTATTTCTTGCACATGGTGTACAAAAAAGTAAGTTCTTTTTTTTCCCCCTGGAAACACAGTTGTTTTTAATGTCTTATATTACAGTTAAATTATCTTCTCAGATCTATTTGTTAAGAATATGAACTCAGTCATAGATATAAAATAGTTAACTGAGATTTTTTTTACTTAATTGTTTTTAAAAGTAGTTTTCATTTTTGCTAATAACAATTTTATTCATGCCAAATAGATACTCAGAGAAAAGCTAGTGCTATCTTTCTACAAGATTAGTTTCTTCAGACTCCAGTAAGAGACTGAGGACATTCAAGACAAAACTTCCTGTAAAATTTCCAGAAATTCACGAGATTTCCACATGAAACTCATGTAACTTCCAGAAATCCACATCATTTCAGACTTGGCATTTCAGATATTTTTGAGGTAAACAAATAGACTGGGAACTATCTCTCAATGTCCATTTTTTTCTGTCCTTAAAAATGTCATAACTCCCCTCTTTCTAAGATCCCTCCTGGTTCTTCAAGGTATTCCATATAAAGCTCCACAGATCCACAGCAATTTACTGAATCAGAACGCAATGCATATTTGGAGACTTGGTCTCAAATACCAACATTAGTAGATGCCTATGTGTTTTTAACTAAAATCTTACTGGGAGTTTTTCAAAAGCATCTGGGAGGCAAGAACTAATGTCGTAAGTCTTCACTCATAAATCCCTACTAGCTTGGACAGTCATATTCCTCGTGCTTACTTTTCAAGACTTGTGTTTTTCTAGTGTAGTAGCCCAGCTTTGACAAACTCACCAGTGTTTTTCCTGGTCTTTTATTTTGTAGGCAAATGATCTGTTTGGATACTCTCTTCTAAGGGTAGCAGCTTTGTTAGCGGTTGTGTTTTGAAGAGTGCTCCTCTCAGTTCTTTCTTAGAACTATTTTCTGGGCTACGCATGCTAACTAGACAAAGACCTTCATATGTAGCCCCAATTCACACACCTCCTCTCCAGACAGAACAGCGTTTCCATCACCCTCTTTTGGATTGCATAATCCTTGAGCCAGCTCTAAGCAGTGCACTGCTCAGCGGCAACTTTTTGGATAGTGTTTATATGGGGCATAGTTCCCCACATGCCCTTTATAAAAAATAATCCACTCAGAGTGGATTATCATTCATAATCCACTTTTGAATTTCATTCTAGCATCTAACAGTGGTTAGGCAATGCTACCATTGTTGGAAATCTGGCCATTACTGTCTTGCTGAAGGCAAAATAGAAAATGAGAAAGAGTCAGAATTGTAACTCAGGGGAATTTGCCTTTTAGATTTTTTTTAGAGTATTTGAGTTGAATTATTTTGGTTTTCCTCTTTTTCCTTAGGTCTCTCTCCCAAAAATGTAGTTCTCTAGCATTTTATTTGAATTAAGGGAAACTTGCTTATGGTTTCCATCTACCCATACTGAGCAAAAGAAAAGAATGCATAATTAGTGTCCTAAATAGTTTGGATTATGTAATCAAAAGTTATTAATTTTGACCTTTGACTGTTCCTAATCAAGAAATATGGCTGAACTGCACAGCATGAGTTGTACAATTTACATTTTTCTGTAATTAGATAGAAAAATACAGTTTGAACACCCAAAATTACAGAATATAGGCTGTAGAAAACTGTTGGCTTGAGATTCTTTCCCATGAACAGCTATTTGTTCAAGTTTAAACTTGAATTAAACATGACTTAAGTATTTTTTTTAAATAATAATTTGTGGGGACCCCATCCTTTAGCTTGTAGTCATGGCAAATTGTAATCCTGATGGAATTTAGTGTTTTTCATTTGTTGGCCCTGGCAGCTGTGCATTAGTAAAATAAATAAATTAAATAAACAGCAACATCTGTTCCAGTCACTAGAGGCTTATTGCTGGAGTTATCTGCATGGGCTGGGAGGAGAAGTTCTAGTAGAGAACTACCACTTTCCGCAGCAGAAATTAGTGGAATCAGTAGGAATAAATATATAGACTTGCATGACCCGTGGGAAATAGCTCACCTGCCAAATGGTGATGTTAACTAATATTAAAATCCAAAGTCCTTTAGCATCTGTTCTTCATTATTCATAAAAAGAAGAATCCCATTATATTTAAAGCACTAACATAGTATCGGTCTGTATCTTACTAGACAGAAAATCTGTGGTGTAGCTGAGAACCTAAGCTTGTAGGTTTTTCCTTTTAGTCAGTTATTCTTGGATCCAATGTACCTTATTCTAAACACACACGTCTGTGTGTGCCTGTGACTGGGATGGGGTAATAGACATATGTCCTGAAGGTTGTAGTGAAAGCACCTCCCAAGAAGGGAGGGAGACACGCTGTTGACTCACGTTCAGCTTATTGTTCAGCAGGACCACAGGGTCCTTTTCTACAGAGCTGCTTTCTATACAGCTGGCCTCCAACCCTCAGGGGGCTGCAGGGGGTTATTCTGTCCCAGATTAAAGACTATACATTTGCTCTTGTTAAACTTCAGCGGTTTCCTGCCAGCCCAGTCCTCCAGGATGCTGAGGTTCCCTCTGAGCAGCAGCCATGCCCTTCAGCATATTGACCATGCCCACAGTTTTGGTATCGCCTGCAAGCTTACTGCGTGTGCACTCTGTTCCCTTATCAGGTCTTTATTAAAAATGTTGAACAGTATTGGTCTTACTATCAACCTGTAAAGGCGCTGCTAATAATTGGCTGCTAGCTGGATTTTCATAGAGATCACAACTTTCTGGGCCCAAAATTACAGTCAATTGTAATGCAGCTGTCTGGGAAAATGATGCTTATTTTCCTTAATTTTAGTCGTTAAATCTTTGTCATTCTTATTATTCTCATGACAAAAGCACTAGAGAGCAGTCAATGAAGTGATCTGATGCAAGTTCCCATTTTCTTTCTTGTTCTTTGGAAACATGAGTTTGTTGCAAGCAGCCGGTACAGAAGAGATGGGAGCAGAACATGGACTATTTAGAGCAGTTGTTGCAGCTTTGGAAAGAATTCTATTTACCAGTTCTCTCTACTAAAGTATTGAATGTCAGCCAAGTAAGTCAGATGGATATATGTGACAGAAAGGATGTTTGGTAATTGGAAGGAACATGAGTGTTAAGGTGAGGGTGATTTTCCATTTTCAAATTATATCTCAGTCTAATATGTAATTTACCCATCAGAATTTTCGGGCTTGTGCAGTCAAAGTCATTCACATGAAAGTATAGTGCAGCCTAAATTTGATTACTGGTTGGTTGGCATTTTCCTCTCTACTTCTTTCAATTTTGTCCCACACACAGTACATTAGTAATATGTGGACATCACAAATGCAGTAGTCAGGAACTGCAAATGAAGATATTTATTCTATAATAGCTAAATTTGTTAATTGCAGTTCTTTGAAGTAAAACTGTACATGGTTCATATAAAATAATTATGCTTTTCAGCACAACCAAGTGTATAATTTAGAAGCATCAGAACTAGCTTCTTAAAAAATTGCAGTGCCTAATACCTCTTTTCTATTGATTTTATGCAAGTAAAACTCTACCACCTTTACTGGAACAAATGCAAAGAAAGTTCAGCCTCAGTGAACAAATGCAAAGAAAGTTCAGCCTCAGAGAGATTTTACATGCTGTTTCAAGTGTACTTGAAACCACTAAACCAAATTAATTCCACGTTAAAAAAATAACACAGAGCTATCTAATTGTTCTTATTTCATACACAAACCTCTAAAACCAACACAATGGAACAGACAATGATATACTATTGTCTAGAATTGCAAAGAAACTTTCAGAGGCCTTTTGAGCTATGTTTTTATCAATGAAAAATCTGTGAAACTGTTTAACTAAAAATTAGCTCGTGTTAATGTAATCCTATGCACTATCTTCCATAGATGAATGAAGTACTAACTGCTTGTATCAAAGGAAAGAAAAAGCATTTGATTCTTAAGACGTAAATCAAATCCTTCATTTCTTACGCTTTGATCAGTTTTGCTTACATTGGCACATAATCTTGACCCTCTTTACTGTTTAATTCTCATTAATTTTCAAACGTTAAATTCTTTCCTCTCCTTTGCCTCCCTATTTAGCTTTCATCAGGAACAGAGTTTGATTTTGTTTCTTTTTTTTTTTTTTTTTTTTTTTGCCCCAGGGAATAGTCATGCCTTGTTCATTTTACTCTCTGGTGTTTAGAAACTGTTGCGAAGTTAAACCATTAGAAAATAACCCATCTCCTGGAACATCAAGTTCATCTTTTTCGTTACTATGCTGCCGCTCTATGGCCATATGCATAAACTACAGTTTTAGTTCCACTGAAGAAAAAACATTCTGTGAATGTGTGCTAGAACATTTAGAAAAGGCTTTTTATCTTGCTGTTGCAAGATCATTATTAATGTGAACATCCTTTTGCTTGACAGTAGAAACGATGAATAGAATTATTCTCTTCTAAGAAAATCTTATAAGAGCTCTAGAGACAAAAATGCTGGTGAACCCCATCACATGTGGGATCTACACAGTATGCTATGCCTAGCTGAGAGGTCTGTCCAATCCTGCATCATCTTGAGATTCCCAGCATCCAAGGGAACATAAGATTTAATTGCTAATCCTATATTCTGTTCCTGTCTTTGGATAGTCAGATTAAACATTATTTTATGCTGAAAGATTTGAGTGGGCATTCTGTCTTACCAAGATCCAGAAAGAATGGGCAGTCACCCAGTGCACATTGGAGGGCAGCATTTGAGAGCAATGTGAAAAACTAATGTCCAAAGCAAAGGAACTTAATTCAGATGGAAAAAAAAAAAAAAAAAGAGAGAGAGAGACAGAGAGATCTAATAAGACCACAGTTGTCCAAAATTCATTCTCTAAACAGATCTCTCTGGGAAACAATTTAATAGCGTAAAATCAAATGTTAATGTCATTGTGTCCCTGAACACAATCTCAAGCATTTTAGATTAACAATATGACAAGGAGCAGAACTTCTCAGAATAATACTCTGCAGGATGTTCAGTCGTAAGGCATCTTCTGAATAGAAGCCACCATTAAAAGAGCTAATTAGCTCTGCCAATCAGCCAACAGTGCTTATGCCCCAATAAACGAAAGTGATAGATACTAGGAGGCTCTGAGTACCCCAATGATGTCCACACATTTAGGAACATTACTAATAAAATTTACTATGAGCAGGAGGCTGAGGAAAAAGAGGGATTTGATTTGGTAGTATAAAGCGAGAACTTAGGAAGAAATAAGACAAGAAAGACATAAGGATATGGGAACTAAACCTGTATGAAAAAAAAGATAAAATGACATCATTTTCCCAAGTATTTTTACAGCAGTCAGTGGAAATTAGAAACATAACAGGTGTGGCTTATAATCATACACTGTGGTTACAGGTAGTAATATTACAATATAGTAAAGCATTTTTAAGGAGCATGAACGCTGACCAAATGGCTAGAGACTGGAGTGCAAGAGGCAGTGATGCTGCCTGAAGCAGGATGCAGGCAGCTCAAGAGCCTCCTCTGTAGCTTCTATTGCAGCAGGAGCGCCGAGGTCCCTGGAGCACCAGTTGGTGCTTTGTACAAACCTAGCGAGTGCTGCAGTGCTGCAGTCTCTGACATCTGACACAGACAGCTGAAGCGCTCTGTCTAGCAGCAAGGTTAAAGAGGGAGAGTTAGAGCAGGAGACAGTGAGAAAAACATCTGTT
Source organism: Tinamus guttatus (assembly GCF_059628265.1). Taxonomy (NCBI): domain Eukaryota; kingdom Metazoa; phylum Chordata; class Aves; order Tinamiformes; family Tinamidae; genus Tinamus; species Tinamus guttatus. The sequence goes on along the minus strand of NW_028288781.1, from coordinate 6,307,121 downwards.
GGATGGCACCGTGTCAGGTACATACACAAGAAAACTATGTATGCAGAGGCACACAGATAGCAAATGTCTAGGTTAGCTGCAGTTTGCAAGAATTTTTAGTTCAGTTGTTCATTTAAGATGACAAACTGAACTGCAAAACAAATACGTTTCTGTAGCAGGCCAGTGTACAGTTTTTGAGCTTGTAAAATAAACTGGATAATTTTGATGATGCCAAGATATTAAAAATATCTTTTGGGTATTGCATGTTATATTTTAATTTCCTGACTTCTTTTGAATACCTTTGTTGACATTTACTGTATTTTTCTCTATTTTCTTCTACATTCTTCTTAAAGGGTTAGAGGTCCCAGTGCACTGTATTTCAGATATGGCTGCAGCCAATTTTATGCTGCTGAATTCCAGACATGATCCATGGCCATTCCAAAAGGTCACCATTTCTTTGTTTTTGCAGTGGCATCATACCGTAGGCCTGCATTCAGTTGAATACTTTTCAGCTGTAGGTCTGGCTCTGCTTCTGAGACAGTGGCTGTCCAGAACTGATGTGTTTGATTAAAACACAGTAACAAGCCCTCAAGATATCATTTTGGAAAATTAAAAAAAGAGTTTCCATTCTATTGAATGATGCTGATCCTGAGAAATGGATCTTTCTTTCCTTGTGAGTCTAAATTGTTCACAAGAGGAAAAGGCTCACAAAAGTAATTCAACCTTAGTGTCAAGACATGGTAATATTAAATAAATATATCTATAAATATATGAAATATATGTGCATATACATATACACACACATATATAAGTAAGTAAATGACTGCTTTCAGCTTACTCTCCTTCTTCTTACTCTCTTTACTAGAAATTAATCAGGCAAAGATATTCTGGGCGGTTATTTTACTGTAGAGTCCAGGTAATGCAGCAAAAACCAAAATCCTGCTGTGCCAAAACAGAAAGTCCCAGGAAGATCCAAATGTGGATTTCCTCCTTTTTTTGTCCTTTGCCACTAAAGACCCTGGACAGAGTAAACTAACAGGTTGAGAACCCCAAAACTGTAGAGCTAGTTACCTGGTTCTGCAGCTTCTGGTCAAATGCTATATAACTTTTTTGTGTTTCAATAACAGAAGAATACATGTTATGTAGTTCTTTCCTCTTGTCTTTTGTCTTTGTGTTGTCTTGCGTTATACCTTTGTTTTGTACTTTTTTCATCATGGTAGGAACATGCCCTACACAAAAGGGCCCAATCTGATCTGGATGCCCTTTGTGCACACTAATAAATTCTTTGGTCTGCCTTTATGAGCCTTCACTAGATGTGGTTCCTCACAACACTTCCTCCTCGGTAGTATCTGGATTTAGTAGGGAGGAAAAGATTAGCAGGGCACCCGCTACCACCCTTGCAAGGCTATGCAGGTTATGGTCAGATCCAAATCCAAAACAAGAAATTGTGAGATAAAGTAGTAAATATCCCCTTCAACTATCCTCTGCTCTACCCTCTCTCATCCCAGATTGAGTTTTGCAATGAAATAGTCTCCCGATCTTCCCACTTTGCTGAATTAGCTGTACTGTTTGTTCCATTTTGTCTTTATGCTATGCCTATTAAGCTACCATTTCATTTCCTGTTGGCTTGACTGCAAAGGACTTATGCCTGAATATACATGGAATCTAGTGGAGCATTCAGGCAACCATGAATTTATAATACAACAGTATTTCTAATAGTTATTAATAATAGGTTTTTGTGAACACTATGCATACAGCAGTAGTAAATTTATTGAAATGTAAAAAGAAAAACTGTTCAACACAGTGCAGCACTCCAGGAACACACCTTGGTATAGCTTTCAATTGAGCACAAACATAAGTTATACTGCCTGTCATAAAAAGAACTGAATGTGATAAATGCTGTGAGCAGTATATTAAATGTAAAGCTTGAAATGCTAGCCACTTTTACAGTACCAGCTCCAGGAAGCTGTCTTGATGTCTCTCTGGTCTTATATTTAACAAAGTGCCATAAAATTATGTGGGTGTTCTTTTCTTTCACTTTGAAACACTGATTTTGGAAATTTCGCTCTAGAATATGGCTAAAGCTGTTCACCTCCTAGCAGATAAATATTCAGATCGCAGTTGGCAGTAATTTTGCAGCATGAATTGCCATTTTTTAGAAGAGAGGCCAAGGACTGAAATGGAAAGGCATTATTGTTCCATAAATACAATTTCATCAAGTCAGTCTGCACGTCTGGAAAATTCATGGCTCTTCCAGTAGATTGCTTCAACACAGAATGTTTTGCGGGTAACGTGAGGACTCACACGCCTGATCCAAAATCAGCTGAAGTTGGCAGAAAGGCTCCATTGTTTTGATTGTAATTCTTTGGAATATGTATCCTCATCTCCTGATATAGATTAAAGGAGGTATACAGCAATAGCTCTGCCAAGCTCCTGTTCCATCCTCACTGCCAAAGTACAAAACAGGGAAAGCATTCCTATTTTTGCTGTTTTTTCAAATGGGGAAACCCAATCTTGATGTAGAAAGGAGCCTGCCAAATTAAGTGAAAAATGCAGCAGCCAAAAGACTACAAAAGAGTTTTTGTACTGCACTTTTAGAAGCAGGAGAACTGATTTCACAGCCTTAGGGGAGGATAGGCAAGAGTAGCTTTAAGCCATATTTGTAGTCTTCTGATTTTGGGCTGCTCTGATGTCTGGTCAGGCTCCCAGCATAACATCGTCTCTGCCAGATTGGGTGCTGAAGTTCTGGCTCTGACAGCTTCCATCTGCCATATTTTGCAAGAGGCCCTTGAAGAAACAGCATTTTTGCTGTCTTTCCGTACCCTCCGGCAAGGGCTCCACCAGTTGCAGAACACTCCAACTGTTTTAACTGGCATAAAGAGGCTAGAGCATGTGTGATGATATGTATTGTACAGAAGAATTACTTCACTTTTGTTGAGATGTCTTAAGTAATTTCTATGACATCCACTTACCTGGAAGCAGTGTGCTGATCCAGCCGTCATCGCTGTTCCAGCTTGTCAATGAATTTGAACCATCAGAAACCAGGAGAAAGGCACAAGACATGACATCTGAAACCCTTGTGGCACCTGAGCAATACTTACTTGTCATCAGAGTCTGGCTGACCATATAAAATTATCATAAATGCATAAAAATATTTATTATAGAAAGAATATATGCATAAACACATTTTTTAAGAGAAGACAGGAAAATGAAGAACTCATCAAATGCATATGACATATGCAAATGCAAATGAAATATGTTGCAAAGATACCCTCAGTACATTAAAAATAACAGCACAAACATAAGATCTGTGTTTTTAGATATAAGGCCAGAATATCTGTGAAATAAACAATAACAAATATCTCTGTTTCTCCCTCTATTGTTTTTATTCACTGAATTAAGTTACTAATGACGTGGAGGTGATTGAGGCCTTTAAGAGCCATAAATAAACTAAAATATATAGCAATTTTGGCGGGATCCTCCTTTTTCTACTGCAACCCTCTCTCTCATGCTTTCCTGCTTCTCCCTCCCTGTTCCTGCTCTGTGGAATTGCTTGTCCTTGTTCATGGCCATGTCTTAGCCCCTCTCCAGTGAAAAGTCCCCAGAGAAAGAAGTCCCTTCAGATGGTTTCTAGGTGTACCATTTCTTCTGATTTGTCACTAGTCCTGGAAAAAAAAAGTGATACTTCTGGTAGCCTAAGAATCTTCTGCTTGAAAAAAAGTTTTAAGCAGCATATGTATATTAGCCAGGCAGACTGAAGACTGGTACTGTTAGAACTGGCAGACCTTTTAGTGAGTGTTTTCAATACAAAAGGTTTCAAGTGACAGACTCTGGAAGACAAGACATTGAACAAATTGGAGAATAAGTCTGATGGATAAAATTAGTAAAAAAAATTTCAGTTGGTTCAGTAGAATCTGTTCAGTTCCCTTTCTCAGGAACACTATGAAATTTTGGCTCTTCAATTTCTTCTTGGCACTCTGTGTTCTGAGAACACTTCTCACAGAAGATTAGCTATTGGAAAGTTCAGCTGCACATGCTGTTAAAAGTGGTCCCCACTAGGATGAATGGTAATAAAATTGCCCATCCTTTGAACATGCTTCAGATCACACTGAATTGTATTTCAATATTGGATAGCTGGATGGGGGGATAAACACATAAAGTACAGGGTTATATGTGCACATGATTTGTCATTCCTCTCCTGATACCACTCACTCTATATGCCTGTTCTTTATTTATAGGCAAGCAGCATGCTGGCATTTCAATAGTCCATCAGCTCAACAGTTCAGAGAAGAGTCACAGCAAGAAAAGCAACGTGTGTAACCATGCATAGCCTGAGAATTGTTTCACTGGATTTCTCAAGAATTTAATTTTAAATTGAAAGGTAAGCTGTAGGAGTTTTGCAAAGGGGAGGTCAAATTTTGCAATTAAAAAAAAGGATGTGTAATGAATAGGCAGGAAAATGGTACACTAAATATGTCTTTACATTTAAGTAGGAGAGAGTAGATGCTCTTCTGTCATGCAACATCATGTTTTACCTTTTCTAGTTCTGGACTTCCATTATATTACTGGGGTCAGGAATCAATCTGAGCTTATTGCTGCAGGAAACAAGAATGATTGTGCATGTATAAACACACATGCATTTACTTGTGTGACACAAGTAAAGCTGTGCTGTTATAATTAGAAGGAAGAAAAAAGTGTGTAAGTTGAATTATGCTGTCATGTCAGAAACGTGCCAGTGTATTGTGGTCATAGGCATGTTAGAAATTTCTTAACCATAGCAGGCATGGTGGTGATGGGCTTACAGTTGGACTTGATGATCTTGAAGGTCTTTTCCAATCTAATGATTCCATGATTCTATGATTTTCCATTGCTCATGCTCACCATTATACTAATTTTCATCAAACATGATTAAATTTTGACTGGAAGTTTTGTACCAGTAACCCATTCATACAGAAAGAATAGGTGACTAACGCCAGGAAAAGACTAAAACTGTTGGACTCTTTAGGAATAAATTAGATAGAGATTAAATATTGCTAATGCAAGATACCCTATTTGAAATTACCGGGACCATTGCACTCCAGCAAAAAAATACCTCCTGGGGAGAAGGGGAAGTGCTTTTAAAGTGTTTTGGTTCACTAAATTATTTTTTTAAGTCCTCCAGGGAAAAGCAGGCCTGTAAAATTTCAAAAGTCTTGAACAATTACCAAAAAAAAAAAAAATCAAAATGGAAACATTCAAGCAATGACATTTTTGCTAGTTGTTAACACAACAGGTGTAATGCTGGCCCATGTGAACCTGTCTAGTCTAAATAGTTATGTTTTTATTCAACAACATATCTCTCTTCAAGAAATGGAAATAAAAGTCCTACTAGATTCAGAAATCTCTAGTTCAGCCAAAATTATGTCAATATTAGTGGGCTTTAGTTGCTAACAATTTGCAAGCTAGAAAATTAATAACTAGACTTAAGTTGCCACCATTCACTAATGAGGCTGGAACGTGACCAGCACACCTAACCAGGCATGAATAAAAAAGAAAAAGCTCAAGGCCCATTTACTACAACTGTCAAATTAATGCATTTTCTTTAGTGCTAATCCAGACAATGAAGAGCTCTGGTGCTGCAGCAGTGTATCAACATTTAGCCAGTGTAAGCATCAGAATAAAATGAGAGACAATTTACTCCAGATATCTCCTCAGTATTTGTTTTCTTTTTGCTGTAACTTTTCCAATGTCTGACCCTGAAACTGGCTGATAAATCTGTATTAATCCCCTCAGAAAGTTATAGCTGTTAAAATTGTATTAGGTGGGACTAAGGCTTTATCAGCATATTTTGCCTTCTCCTCTCACAAATTTTTGCATTCCTTTCTCACTCTTAAATCATTGTTTTGCCAATAATAATTGTGTGTGCTGCAGCTATCAACAGCAGGAAGTTCCATACGTTGTGGCACAGATGAAATTGAAGGCAGAAGAACCGTTCAAATCTACCACCTTTATATCACCTCTCCAATCTGGGCAAAGGGAGGTTTACTGTAGATTCCACAGTGAATTTTAGATCAAACATTGTTTTTAATGATATCTTCAGTTAAATTGGAACACCTGCTCACTTTCCTCAACTCCAGAGAATCTAAAATTGTAGCCCAGCTATGAATTTGGCGCATGACCACATCTGTAGATTTGTAGAATGCAAAGGTTGTGTTACAACCCTGCAGGCATGTTTGCTGCAGTGTAAATTCAAATTCACAATATTGTCCCTAAATCCTCTGCTTATTCGCAGATGAAGATCTCTTGAGTTTCACAGTGTATGTCACCCTATCTGGCTTGGACACAAAGGCTGTAAGTGAAGGCCTATGTGAAGCTTTTTGTGTGAATATAACTGTCTGTTATATTCTGTGTATATTCTTCTATTGCAGATAGAATGTAAACTAAGCTATCAAACACTTAAGTGTCTTTTTCCAGTGCCTTTTCTCCTCTCCTCTCATGGACAGATTAGTTTTTCTAATATTTCTCAAGGAAGACCCCATAGAGTAGGGGTCATAGAGCATGTCACAGTAGGACATGCTATCTGAAGTTGTAGTAACATATCCTGATGCAGATGCAGTCATTGGTGAATCACAGCTGAGCTGGATGGCCCTGCAGTCTCAGGCTTGTTGCTGATTGTCCAGTTGACCCCAGGAGATGCAACTGTGCAACAGCCTAGAGGAAGAAGAGCCTAGAGAAAGAAGATCCTAGAGGAAGAAGTGCGAAACCACTTGCAGACTCTGTGCTGTTTTGTGGAATTAAGTTGTCTCTCAGAGAGCTGCTTCAGGACCAAGAGGTTGTTCCGGGTCCCAGCACAGCTCTGAATGCACAGGCTTTGTGAAGGCATCCCAAGAACTGAGTCTGAGACACTCTTCCTTATTTTCCAGACCATTGAACTCTTACTGGTCTGGTTTTGAATGCTGTAGAGCTCCTTTAAACTGCTTCTGGCTTTTAGACAGTGTTGGGAAAAGGGGAGTTCACATTACACGTAAATGTTTTATTTTACGTGAAACAGATCCTGAACTGGTGAAGTTTTTTTGTGATAAACAGATAGCAGATTTTGTCCATAAATACAATTTAATTAGCCAATGAGAACATCAAGAACAACACAGGCACCACAGCTAAATGCATCTGGAATGCCTTTTGCCCTGCCAGTTCCTGGATGCCACTTTATTTTCTTGGAAACACCAGAAATTCCTGTAAATTTGAGTGAGGTCCTTTATCTGAGGAGAGGAGGACGAGCCCATACCTGCTACCAAGGTGTAAAAGCCTCAGAAGTTCTACCCAGGTTTATCTCTGCTCTTGATGCTTTCCACAATCCCAAAACTTTATGGTCTGCACCCCCCTGAAGAATATGACATTTCCTTTGAGCTGATTAAGGTGGAAAAAGCAGGCCAAGAGCTGTGATGGGCAGTAGAAGACACCATGGTCTCATGGAATGTGACAGAAAAGAAAATAGAAGACTTAAAAGGTTGAAAATCACATCTTTGGGAAAATACAAGTTGCTTCAATTTCACCAACTGTTGTGTTCAGCTCTGGCTCAAGAACTGCTTAGAGCAAAGCTTTCCTGCAATATGTGAGTTTTCTCACAAGGAACTGTCCATGGAACACAGGATTTTGCTAATAGTATCTTGCAAAAATCCTGCCAACCTACATCAGTCCAGACCTCAATGGCAGCTTCAGGCATTTTGGCAGACACTTGACTTACATTTGTGTAACTAAAACAAAGGAGATTTGGTTATTGTTGTGCCATCACATTATGCAGTTTAATTTTGTTGTTGTTGTTATTTTATTTTTATTTTCAATTAAAAAATCCTGTGATTATGCTTGGTGAATATGGAAAAGAATTCTGAATGCAGAATTCTGGATTCAGATTGTGTGTAGGTGTATAGTAATAAGGATGCAAAATAAATCAGAGATGGTCTCTGGTTTGTTGGGCTCTATTGCTAGGAAAACTCAACACTAAAGAGTTTAGAGATCTGTTGTTGATGATAAAAGTAGCAGCAGTTTCTTGATAGTAGCAACATATGAATGTGCCCCCAACTTCAGATACTTAGGGAAAAAAGCTATGCAATTCTATTTTTCATTTCTCTAATTATAGATATTACCTTGATTATTCACAAAGGTCAAATTAGAAACTACAATTATTTAAATATGTGTAACAGCAGTGCAGAACTAGAGTCTAACAAAATACTGTCTTGGAGGCAAGAGATATGCTTAAATCCCGTTTAAGTTTTTGCAAGCCTATTTAAAGTCAATGCAAAGGCTCTGATGATGAAGACGTTTGCAACCATCCATTCCCCTACTGACATTTGGTAATTAGAGGAAAGGAGGTGATATAAAACTGAAAAAGACAGGACTGATACTATCATGTAGGAATTTATTTCCCTTAATTGTTACCGATCTGTGCAGGTCCTTCAGTCTTGTCAGATTAATTGAAAAATAAATGTCTGAGAAACACTGGTCTATCTTGCATCATGTTTAGCTGTCTGGCTTAAAGTGAGTGAGTGTCATCCAACGTTTTGTCAAGGGTCCTAGCCAAGTACTCAATCAAAGCTATCAAACTGTTTTTCTACTCATCAGCCTTTATTAAAAAAAATTGTTTTAAGAAGCTGAGTGTTGCTGAATGTATGACTGCAAGATAATGTCTGTAACAGATATTATCGTACAACTATTTAATTGCGGAATTCTCCTATTTTAACATTTTCTTGTGAATACTTCCAGTAAGTGTGAATGCTGCCTGTGTTCAGCACGAGAAAAATACAAGAGAGTGCCTGATTGTTCACAGGTGGTACAGCAGAACAAAAAACACGACAGCAGGTTCTGAATTAAACTGTGAAGTTTACCCACGTGCATGTTACATGGGTATCCAGTGAAAAGCAGTTTGCTCGCATTTCATGGCAGCAGAGCAGAAGAAAGCAAAGCCATTAGCAAATCAAATGTAACCAATTTAAGAACTGTGGGAAATATGAGTTTATTAAAAGAGATGAATTTTTAGCTCCCCGTTTCACTTTTTGAGAATTCTTTTGGACTCTGTTTGCTATCTTTCCTAAATTTTTCCTTGTTAGCCCTTTGCACTGAAGTGCACACTGCAGCAGAAAAGCTAAGACTCTTATCCCAGGGCTAGAATTGTCTGCTCTGAAGTACTGCACTCACATGTGTTCAGTGCGATACCACTTCTTCCATCGTCGTGTTTCCAGCCCACTTTGCACAATAACTCTGTGCTTATACAGTAAACATTAACACTTCAGGACTCACACAACCTATCAACATGTTGGTCTTGCGAGCTTCTCTTTCTGAGAAGCATTCTCCTCTGAACCAGTTCTTTTTCCCTCCATATATCTCCTTTCTTTTTTTTTTAATCTGTCTTTTAATCATGAAGGCGATAGAAACAGATATATTTATTGCCCAGGGAGTGGTAATTAATAACAGAGAAAAGTAATGTTTGGAATTTTTTTTATATAGCAAGACAGGACAGGAAAGAGTCCATTTGTCCACAAAAGTCAGAAAACAACAAAATATCCAAAATCGTTAGTAAAACTAGCCTAAAAACTCATAAATATAAAAATCCCTCTCTGAAAAGCTTCTGCCCACATGGCGGGCAATATATTTTGGCAAATTGCTCTGTTTGTTCTTTTGAAATTACTGAATTTGAGAGATCCTTCTCCTTCTCTGACGACAGTTTCAAAATGTCTAATTTTTGCTAAGGATAGTTTCCCTCTGTTTCAAGAGGCAAGGTCCTTATGCAAGGAAATTAATACTCTTCTAACTTAATCATCTTCACTTATCTACAAAACCATCTACCTCTAGACTCACAGCATGCTGGTGGGATGAGAGCCACAGGCAGTTACAACAATGCAAGGGAAGTCACATTTGGCTGGACACATTTCCAGAAGCCTGCAGGTTTGTGATATGTCATTTCCCAGCCGCTCCAAAGCCCGCTGGACCTGCTGGACACAAACGGAGATCACACTGTCAGATGTTGGCCCTCAGCAGTGTCACTTTACTGGCCAGGCTTCCTATGTCAGTCAGTCTATTGAACAAGATCCTTGTTATTTTTACTCAGAATAAAAATAATGTTGTTGTGTCCAAAGGCTACATTTTCCCTTTTGAAAACACTCTTAATCGCTCACATTTTTATAAAATCCTTTGTCTACATTCTTCTGCGGTCTGGGACTCCTGTACCGTGGCCAAGTACTGCTACATTCATTCCAGGCTTCAGCTGCTCTGCAGAACCTGAATAGACATTGAGGTTACATGGGTGACTTCAATTAAGCAGTTCTTCAGAGCTGGTATTTTTTTGTTGAGAAACAGTATCTTTCTACAATGCCAAAAACAAAGTGGCAATGCCAGGGATGCAAATCAGAACATAATACCTTAAAAATAATAACTGCCAAGGCAACCAATTGTAAATATTCATGAGAGAGTACAAAGACCCACTTTACCAGTTGCTTCCTTCTTTTAACTCTACCAGTGAGAAATTTTAAGTAGGTACATTATAGGCGAAATACATATGACAGAGTAGAAGAACCTCAGTGAGAAATTACCAGATTGTAACAACTAAATTATAGACTTTCTGAGACAAGAACAGCATGTTTCCTTGGGGAAGTGTAGCTATGTAAATATATACAGTCTGTTTATTTTTATGCACACATACACAGGGATACTCACTGCAGTACTACAGTGTAAGATTTTTTTTTGCCTTCAACCTACTTGTAAAACACAAATATATTGTACATCATACATGCATGGAAGCATACCTCATACTTTTTGAACTTGCTTCTGTGCTTCCATGCATATTTTATCTTATTATTTTAGTTTCTTTTTGATAATTTACTCTATTTGCTGAAAATTGAAGGAAGAGCTTTGTTTCTTTATTTCTCTTCATCCTAGAGAGAATTTCCTGCATAGCTTTAAATTCTGCTGCACTTAAAACCGGTGGGTCCATTCCCCTCCTCCTCTGTGTTTCCTTCTTCCCCTAGATACCACAATCCAGCTGAACCCTTTTTTGTTCTGAATGAAGCCAAATTATTACAAATTACTCTGTCTGGCCTAGGCTGTTATTAGTTCAGCCAGCAACTGTGGCTGTTTTGATTATTTTGACAGCTGATTTTGTTACTTGTCAAAAGACCCCCAAAGCAGAGCACTCAGAAAGTGCCTAGTCAGGTGAGGGACCGTGTTGGAGTGCTAAGGCTGGTATGGTGGATCTGCCATTGCTGCTCAGGGGCATTTATCTCCTGCAGACTATCCTGCACATTCCATATTACCTGCATTCTGCATATACCTCCAGATACATGCATTCTGCAGGCTTTTTAAGCCAAAAAGGTCCCTAAGCTTGAGTACAGGTGGGGCTGGTACACTACACCGCAGTATGAGTGTACATCTGAACAATGTATCCTGAAGAACTCTAGCAATCTCCTTTAAGAAGCAATATGCTGTGTGGTTGTGCAATAAATGTAAGGGCAAAGTCATTTATATCTAATCTTTCTGAAACACAATTCAGATATTTCATGCGCTGCTATCTTCCATTTCAATTTTGTTTGAATACTGAGAATTTTTACTTGTTTCCAGTAATATTCATTTACAGTACTTTGGTTATTGCCAACTGAATCTCATGTCCGCATACAAGTGGTATCACAGCTTGATCTCTTCCTTCCTGGCAAAATCTGCCCTCTGTCAATTCCAGGCATCTCTTGAGCGGCTCCTCTAGTCTTAAACCTCAGTTCCTGTCCCGAGAGTATTTCCTGCTGCCTGACCTTGGTGAACCGTCAAGTTCTTGGCTCAGATTCATCACATTATCTAATTTAGGTATTGTGCTTTCATTTTTTTAAGCAGGACTTCCCTTGGGTCTTTTTAATTGTGCTTCAGCCGTGTTCAAAATATGGGAGATTTATTTTTAATATATTCATCATGACCCATTTTCCTACTCTGTCCATATTTATCTTGTACATAATTTCAGGCCCCCACTTGTTGACAGGCTTTTGGCTGGAGCTTTGGCTCTAGAACCCCTACTCTGACTGTGCTGCACAGTTTGCAGAACTGAATTCCGATGCAGTCTCAGTGAATTAATCTTAATCTCTGAACTCAAAGCAACTCCTCATGATGGTCAACATACTGTCTGAATTAGTTGGGATTTTGGGAAATGGTTTCCTTAATCACAGCTAGAACTACTATGTTCTGCATGTTTCTCTCAAGTCTAAGATCTTTCCAAACTTCTTTTTCCTGCTTGATGTGTGTGTGAAAGCCTCTGTGTTCATCTTGTCAGTAACAACAAAAGCAAGTTTAATTCAGCTTTCTGGACCCTTCAAATTTGTATTTATAGTCTTACATCCCTGTTTTTTTTTTTTTTACTACCTCAGTAATTTACATGATAGCAAGCTTCCCTTCTCTCCCCCAGGAGTAGTAAAACATGTAGTATAAAAAGGAGATATTCATGAAGCAATGAAAAATGGATGGCCTTCATCACTCGTTGTGCTTTCTGGAGTTTAGGACCTGAATACAGGTGCTGGATTTTGGCTCCACAACAAAGAACCTTGAATACAAACAACGTGCTTGCACGCAGTGTTTGTTATGTATTGGAGATTCTCTTTTGTCTCTGGCACATGCATGTACCAGCAATTTCTCTGGTGTTTTCTAATGTCCCTCATGCTCTCCTTGGTAGGACTGATTTCTATGCTTTTTGTTGCAGGCGAGGTCTTGCCACACAGCCCTGCAAAGAATTTGTTTCAGCGCTGTACTGCTTAAGAAATTACGGATCCAGTTTAGATGCACTACGTCACACTGCTTTTGCGTTGAATTTGGTGAGGTGAGACCCTTCGACTGCCATAGACATCATCTAGAAACATAAGACTTTTGCATATACGTGGCAGACTGACTTATTATCTGTAATATATTCTTACTGGGCGTGCAGTTTTAAGTCAACCCTTATGTCCTTCTGAAGTATAACCAAGGTACCACTTAAGCTGATGATTTTCAGGGAGGAAAATCCTCTGCCCAAGAATAATGGTGGCAAAGTCAAGTGCTGAAAAACTAAAAAAAAAAAAAAGTGTGGACATGTAGACACAAAAAAAGTGTATGATAAATGTTTCAGTTTCATGATCACACACTTTCTTGTTCCTCCTGTATATCTCATTTATTCAGTGAGGAGAGTAAACGGTGCTTAGTTAGTCAACACACATATTGCTCAACATTAAGACTACTCAGTGTTTTGTTGCATATTCCAGGTCTCATTTGTGGTCACATACTTTACTCGCAGCACCTGCTCTGAAGCTTAAAATAACTTCCTCACCTCATACTCTCTTTTTATGGTGCCTAACACAGAGTCAACTGTAAAAACACATCGGATTTGATTTTACAATATCCGCATCATGTGAAGAAATGGCATTACTTCAGTTGTAGATACCAGCAACTGAGCCCCAGAAAATTACGGTGAAAAATCCCAGAGCTGGGGGTGCCCGTTCTGACACACTAGATCTTCCACCTGGCCGCTGCCCGGGGTGCGTGCACCTTGCCGTGCTCACACGCATCCCGAGCATCGCTTCCCCCCTGCTGCCTAACCCCTGCTGAGCCCAGCCGGGCCTTTGCAAGGGCTTTCTGCCCCGCTCACAACCACTGTGATTTTAGGAGGGACCATTTGCACTTCTTTTAGGGGAGATGCAGCTTTAACGCACTGCTCACAAGTGTCACCAGTTCTCTGCCGGGGTGTCGCTCAGGTCTGACTCGCCGCCCCGCGGAGCTCCCCGGGCGGGCAGCGCGGGGCCGGGCGGCACCAGGCCGGGCAGCGCGGGGTGCCCGCCTTGGCGGAGCTCCGCCGGCCGCCAGGTACCTCCCCCCGCCGCCGCCTCCTCCGCCCCCTTGGCGGCGGCGCGCGGCGGCCGCGGGGCTTCCTGCTGACGCCGGAGCGCGGCGGCGAGGGCAGGGCAGGGCAGGGGACAGGGACAGGGACAGGGACAGGGAAGGGGCCGGGAAGGCCGGTGCTGCATCCTGCGCCCCTCAGCCTCGGCGGCAGCAGTGGCGGCGACCCCCGTGCGCGGCGCCGAGGGGCCGCGTTGCGACATGGCGGCGGGCGCCACCTGAAGGGCGCCCCTCGCCCGCCTCCCCACACGTCTCGTCCCGTCCCGTCGCGTCCTCCGCCGCTGCCGCCGCCGCCTCTCGCCCATGGCCGAGGCCTGGCGGCGGGAGGAGGACGAGGAGGAGCCGCGGGAGCGGGGCAGGAGGCAGCGCAGGGGCCCCCTGAGCGCGGCGGCAGGTGAGGGCCGCGCGGGCGGCGCGGGGGCGCCCACAGGCCGGGGGGAGGCGGCGGGTCCCCGTCCGGGTGCGGCGGCGTAAGCGGCGCTGCGGGGGTGCCCGGGCCCTCCCGCGAGAGCGGCAGGGCTCGGCCCGCGCCGCGCGGCCCGAAGGCGACTGCCCGCAGCACGGGCCGGGGTTCGCCCCGCCAGCCCGGCCCCGCGCCCGAACGCGCCGGGGCGTCTCGTTACAGAGCTGCTCGCGCCAAACAGCGTCCCGTAGGTGAGGGCGGCGGAGCTCCCCAGGTAGAAGGCAAGAATTGGAGTGTGCAAGGCATGGAGACAGCAGCCTGGGTGCAGACACATCCGTGCGGCCATGGGGACAGCAGCCTAGGTGCAAACACATCCATACAGCCATGGGCTTGGAGGACACCCGAAGCTTTGGTTTCCTATGGTGAAATCCAACACACCCTGGGCCAACAGTTGTTGGTGTTTCCTGTGATTCTGTTGTCACCAATAATGGGCAGCCATCCACATAGCTTGTATGGGTTTTCCTATAGGCACTATGGTGGGGAATGCAGTATGTTCCTCTGCTGTCAGTGGAGAATCCCTCCAGAAATACTTGGCCTCCTAAAGCCTTTTTCCAGGGAAAATGCCAGCTGTGCTGCATGCATATTTAAAAATATATTCCACATATTTTTGTTTTAAGTAATTACAAAACAATCTTAGCACTGTTTTGTCTCAGTTTGAGCAACAGGAAATTGAGCGTTCATTTACAAATGACAAAATGGGGCAATTTGAGGGATCTGGCTACCAAGAAAAACTTGCTGCATTCAGACCCTATGATTTCCAGGCTACACCAGGGCTGTTCTGGGCAGGTGCAAGACTTGCAGAAGCCACTGAAACCATTGTGGCTTGGCATGCAGGAGGTATCTTGCCTGGGCTAGAGCATAGTGCAAAGGCGGAGTATTAGTTCTCGTACATTTTCCACATGTTTGCAGCTACATGTTTGAGCTGCTGTTTATTAAGATTTTTTTTTAAGTTTCTTCCTTTGCATTTTTTTATTAGTAGAAACCTATCTTTGGTCTTGCAGCAATATATTTATGCAATCTTAGCCTTCTTGATCCTGCAAGTTAATGCTACAAGTAGTAGCATAGAATGCTACAAATCAGTAGCCTGGGCCTGATTTTTCTTTCTTTTTTTATTTTTAACATGACAATGTGCCTCCAAAATGTGCCCTGCACTAATTACTTTAGTAGGGTAAAGCATATGTAAGTGATTACCAGTCTACTTTAGCTGTTGCACCTTATTTACGTCCATACGGAACATTATAGAAAGCAGAGGCAAAAAGATTCCCAGCACAATGTTCTTGAAGGCATTGTTGAAGAATAACCCTTGAGGTGGATGTTTGTTGTCCTTCCCTTTCTTGACAGTTCTCTTGTACTTTTGTGTACAAGTCCATAAATGCGTTTTTTTTGCATGCAGTATGCAGTTGTGATAATGGATAGGTAATGTAAATAAGTGCCAGATAAACCTATTGGATACCTTTATACGGTTTAAAAAAAATCTTGTAGTTGAAGCTTGGCTCTCTGTCAATTTAAGCGTAAGCGTTTCATTCTGTTAAAGCAGTTGTGAATGTGCTTTACACACAACCTAATTTGTAAAATTAGGTTTCTGATGCATACGTAAGAGCTCAGCATAACATGGCAAAGTGCAAAAGGGAGGAAATGCCGAGCTGCTCACCTTTGTCCTGCCCGTGCAAGGATTGTACGCAAAGCAAAAGGTAAAAGTTCAGAATTGCTTCCAACGGGTTCGACTTACTAAATGATCAGGCACGTAGGTACAAACGATTCTTAAAACTAACAGCATTTTACTGGAGGATGAGAGCACAGAAGATCGGCAGACAAAGAAGTTATATTTTCCCTTGAAGCTAGTCCCAGGTGTACTTCTCCAGGTACTTAGGACAAGGTAGGCTAAACTAATTTAAGAGTTTTCCAGCACTGGAGGAGCGAGCCCAGGCTCTCTCTCATGTCAGCCCTCGTGCTGCTGGTCTGACCTGTTGGAGAGCCAAGTCACCGAAGCTGTGGTGTGCTGGCAGCCTGGGCTGAGGTGCCTGGTGGCAGATCTCTTTTGCAACCCGTGCATTGGCCTCAGTGCATGTTAGAGCCTGTGCCAGCCCGTTTGGGTGCACCAACTGAGGAGAAAGCTCCTCTTGTTCACCTTGATGGAGGAGATTCGGCTGATTCGGTTTGTACGAGTGGTTTGCTACAGGATCTGATAAACCTTGAAGCTGGCGCGAGGAAAAGGGTAAGAACATGCAGTCAGAGGGAGGTAAGGGACCGTGCCAGCCAGAAATGAAACTGTCGCCTGAGCTGTTATAAATCTGCTTGTGTCTTTTTTGATGGATTAGTTTTTTAAGCTGGTCTAATGAGCTGAAAAGGTTTGCCGAGACTGTAACTAAGTGCAAGAGCTGTTGTAAAGCAGGGAGGTTGGAGACACGAGCAGGTGAGATGGGAGAAGGATTTTCCTTCTCCATAACAGTAATCTGTTAGAGAGGCCAGTCCTCTGTTCTTTTTATTATTATTTATTATTAGAATATAGGAAGTTCAGCACATTGTCACAAAAGAAGACAGGGGAACCTTCTTCCTTTCCTCTTTGCTCTACTGGGCCTGGAAAACCCAGACTTTATATTAGGCTGGTGTCGTGTCCCAGGTTGGCATAAAATAAGAGTGGCGTATGCACTGCTGAAATACTGATGTATTGTTGTCTTCTCTCTGTGAAAGTTGTTGACTTCTTGAAGGACCAAATCAGTTTGCAGTGGTATTTCTACAAAAACTTAAACTTTGAACAATCCCTGTTAAAGCTTGTAGTTGAACTACTGTTTAGACACATTCTGCATCTCTGGGTTGGTATGGTCATCTTTATCTAATAACCTTGAGACAAAAGCCACGGGGGTGGGGGGGAGGGGGTCTGTTTCTACAGATCTTATTGTCCTATCAGGATTTAGTAGTTTGAATGATCAGGAGGAGAGAAAGTGCAAGGAAGCTTGGAACACTGTGATAGGGAGGAAGACTGTGCTGTATTCTTTAGAAATTGAGAAGAAGAAAAATAATTACATGGGCTTGTTAAACTTCATCATCTAATCACTTGCTGTAGGAAAGGAAGCCAGTCTTGCAGAAAACCTTTAGGTTATTTTACAGCAATATAAATAAGTAAAATTATATGATGAATTTCTTCACCCTGCCGCCGTTCCTTATTCTATCATATGCAGTATTATTCTAGGAAGAAATTAGGAACACTGGATAGTTATTGCATTTTTGTCTAGTATTTTTGAAAATCCTTTACTTATTATTTAAGTCAGTCATGTGGCTAATAAAAGCAAAAAAAAACATCAAGTAAAACTCTTTTTCTTATTGGACTCAGGGGCTATATGCAGCCTAATTTTGGACCTGAATCTGTTGTGCCTGACCATTTTGGCTTTTTCTTGTGTGAGAAAATAAGGGCACTTGCAGGAAAGTTTGTACTGAGTATGGTAAATCTTAATTATGAATTGTCTTGGTTAATTATGTGGCTGTACATATCTTTTCAGACAAAAAACAATTGCTGCATTAGGACTGTGTAATCATCTCAGTATTCTGATGTTACTTGCAAATGCTATTTTTTTAAGCATATTTAGTGTCTCTATCTTTTCCCTTTGAATTCTGGTTAGTATTTCTAGAGGAAGAATGGCCAGTTATTGATGTGGCAGATGTTCCCTGCCATTAAAAAAAAAAAAAAAAAAAAAAAAAGGAAAGAAAGAGGAGCCAAATAGAGAGGGCAATAATGAAATTTATTTGACTTCATAATGAAGAGCTATTGTGATTTGTACTTGATTGGGTAGTTAAAAATACAGATGGTCAGTAATACAAGGAAAGTCTGTGACTTAATTTAGTATTGCTTTCTTACTTACCACAAATGCCTGTCTGTGGTTTGTTCCCACATAGCAGCTGTAAATTTTACACATGACTTTTGCTACACTGACTAAAACTTCTCTGCTTTTTTTTTTTTCTTTCTTTCTTTCTTTCTTGGTAGTGTTTCAAAGGTGATGTTTCTGTCCCCTTTTTCAGCTCTAATGGGCAATTTTAGATTAGGGTTGAAATCATTAGCTTGATGCATCTTCTGATTTTGGTTGGTTTATTGGTTGGATGTTTTGTTTTTGTGTCAGAGCGACATCTAGTTCAGAGCTGGATCAATTCTTTACACTCCCACATCAAACTTGTGCTGACTTGTTTTGGAAGCTGAGAACAATAAGCTGTGTCCAATATAACAAATGAAGGTTGAATATTTCACTACTCGACTTGCTGAGAAATTACAGAGGTACATTTGTGTAGCGTGTCTGATGAAATGCAGCGAACAGTAATTTGCAGGCACTGTCGACCTTTTTGAGACAAGAATTTGATAAAAGAATGCTCGGCAGCTGTTCCCATGTCCTTGCAAAATATGTGCTCACTCTTAGGGAAAAAAAAAATGAGTAAAATGTTTTCAGATTCTTCCTGAAATTCTTAAGCCTGGCACTATTAATTGGTAACCTCTGTTAGGGCTCACTGGATCCCAGCATGAACATAACATAAACAGCTTGACATTAGCCCTTCCCAAGGGGTGCACATGCCTTCAGAGCAGAGAGAAAAAGAGATTAGGAAGAAGTTTGGTCTATTTTTAGTATACATGTTCGCGAAATCTTAACTAAATATTATACTGAAGAAGCTGAACATTTCCTTCTCACAGAACAGGAGTCAGCACTGTTCAGCTGGTGACTTAGCCTTCTGTGTGCCTGCATGTTTCAGTGTCCAGCTGCAGAGTGTTCCACTTGTCCATGGCAAGGATAGCCATTTACTGGCTCAGAATCAGAGGGAAACAGGGGGAAATATTAATTCTTCCATAATAATGCTTAACTGATACTAATATCTTATAACATGTAAGTATTAATAAGATAACCTAGTTAGGACTTTTCCACAGTGCATCCAAATTATTGCAAATATTTCTACTCGCTTTAGTAGCCTTTGATTCTAGGTTGTTGAAGTAAATTTGAGATACTAATTAGAGCTTTTGTACAAGTTAAATAACATAATCTGTACTTGAATATTCATCAACATATCTTGAAATTCAAGTGCATTATCAGTTGGAAGAAAAAATTCCTTGCAGTTATTTGGATATGAGTGTAGACTGAACAACAGTGTTGTGTCTTCCAAAGAAACCACTATTCTGAAAGTTAATGTTGCTCTAAAGGAGATAACTACATAACTGTTGATATTCAACAGGCTGATTCCCTGGCCCAGGAAGCTGCAAAGAGACAGAAGAGCAGAAAAGGCTTAAGGTGTGATGAAACGGACCTTCTTCACTTAGGTTTTAGCCAAAGCAAGGCATAAAAATAAATCGTTACGAAAGGGGCACTGAAACTGTAGCCAGAGAGGGTATCCCATACAGTTAAGACTGTCCAAAGACTCTGCTGTTAACTCTTTTTGGCGAGCAATAGTTTCCTGTGATGGTAACAAGTAATGAAACAAGGATTGTTACATAAAGCAAGGCAGTGGATAGCAAGGGGCAGAATGAGTCTTACCTTTGTCACAGGAGGTTTCTACCATATTGCTGGTTGTTTGAGGATAAATAATATTTACATATATATTTGTTAATATTTACTTTTGACAGTATGGCTTTGATATAAAGGAAATAACAGAGAAACAGAGTTAACCCTCTCTCCATTAAAAATTAATGTCGTTCTAAGTGTGCTGTTTTAAAAAGTATCCAATGCAAGATGTGCAATCTGAAAAGAATTTGTATTTTGGTAACACTTAGAGCCATTTAAGTGGTAGAGTAATAAGTGGTATCCACATAAAGCAACGCAGGGAACTTCATTTGATGTCTAATATCTATATTTACATATAGCATTGTTTAATTTTTTTGCTCTGTTTCCATTTTTACTGCCTAGAGCATGGAGTCTCTGAAGGTCATCTAATACTGACATCTTTGTCAATATTGGTATTTTTGAAATTGACCATCCAGTGTCACACTGTGTTACTAACTGCTTCAGGTAGTGGTGTGCAGCAGTGGTGGTGGGTGGTGTTTTGTATGGGTGGGATATCTCATTAGAAAAACACTAGTTTGAGGTTCTGACTTGAGAATTTGGTTACTTTTTTTTTCAAAATGTAAAGTATTTTTAAAAGAGGCACTTTAAAAATGAATTTAATTGGTTTATGGTGTCTTGCATATGGTGCAAAATGAATCTGTACCTGCATTCTCTCTGTGTATATAGCTGGGTTTGGGGCCAAGCCCAGGGGGCCTTAACCTTTTGAGTTGAAAGGCAGGATGAAAGAAAAGTTTGTGTTTTGATCCTGAATTTATGAAAATGTCATGCTGTCATAGTAGAAGCTGAATGCCGAAGATGTAATGGTTGATATTCTTTCCAAGCTTTTATTATTCCAAGCTTTTTAGAGGGATGTTGCATTTGTTTCGTTTATGAGTCACCTGCTCAATCAGCTTGTTTAGGCTTTTGGAAAAATGTGATCAGATCAGAACATGCCGAAGATCTCGAATGATTAACATAGACACTCCTGTAAGAAGGATTACTAAGAGGGTGTATCCCCACAGGCTTTCAGAGCGCTGGTATTGGTTCATATATAAAGAAAGAATAAACTTCTTGTCAGAAGTGTTTTTAATTTTCAAGTCCTTAGGAAAGTCATACTGGATCAGGCAAAAGGTTCATTTAGCCCAGTAGCCTGTTCCGTACATTGGCCTCCTGGGATTTGACAGAAAATCTCTCTCTTAAGATTTTATGTCAAGAAAAGTCCCTTCTCTTCTACAGTTAGCAACTTAAGAGTCTTCTTGGAGGCTGCATCAGGAGAGTCATGTTAAATAATAGTTAAATAGTGGATTTAACTTTCATGAATTTCATTTCTTTTTGAATCCACCTATACTTTTGATCTTCGATTGTAGTGCGGTAGTAAGGGGCGCAGTTAATTACACATTGTATAAAACCAATCACTACTGTTACTTGTTGGCTGTTATTTTTATTAGGTGTTTGTTAGTTCTTAAATTGCGGTGATAAATTTCTTACATATATTTTCTTGTTTAATATAGTTTTGAGCGTGGTGATTTATACTGTTTCAAAACTCTAGATAATTTTTCAAGTACATATTTCGTTGTAAAAATGAAATGGGTTGTAGTTTTACTTTAAAATAAGTTTCTCATGAGTCCTCCTAAAAAGAAAATTGTCTGCATAGAAGAAGCCCTTTTTTACAGCTGGTGTTTTTTTGTTTTGTTTTTGTTTTTCTTCAGCTGTAATACGTCTATTTGTGGGAGATAAGCTAAACTTAGTATAAATTGTTTTCTTAAGGCATTTTCATATTTATCATTTACTTTCTCTTGCATTAGAACATGAGCACTCTATATTGCAAATCTAAACTTAAAAATTTTTACAGGTTGTGCACATTGTGTTAAATCAATTTCTGAGATTTTTTAAGTGATCCCTGTGCTGTAATATTATTTGTTATTCAAGTGCTGTTGCCCCACACTGTTGGGACGACCAGACATAAACACCTGGAAACATGCTTAGTGTTTTGATCTCATTCTTACCATAAATGGCTCCTTTATTGTGCCAGTCTTTTGGATTGTGAGCACTATGAGTCTAGGAAACTAGCAGAAATCGAGGGCTTGGAATCAAAGAAAAAGCTTTGGAAAAATCTCTGTCCTTTTAGCTACTACTTTGAAAATGGCATCATGAGGTGCTGTAGTTGAATCTGTTGGCAAGTACTGTAAACTTCTTCATGATTCATAAACCAATCTTTGCAAGTATGTCTAAAAAAATAGCTGCCTGCTGCAGCTCAAGGCAGCTTGCAAGTGTCCCTAGCACGGCAGGACATGTATCACTGAGTGATGACATGGGTTGTGCTGCAGACTTTGTTCATCCAGTGGTCATGGGTGCAGCTTAATGATGACAGGATGTATTTTTCCACGCCAAGGACAAGGCTTGCTCCAGGAAATGCCTTGTCGCTGCTGCTGTCACGCTGGGCATTCTTCCTTTCTCTAGGTCCTGTCCATTAGTTTGACATTGGTGGATCAATTATCAAATATTATTTAATTGAATTGGCTTTGCAGTAGCGTAGAAATGCTTTTTAGTGTTGTTACAGAGACTGGATGCCGCTGATGAGATCTATAGGGTTTTTGTTTTGTTGTTGTTTTTAGTCTGTGCACAAAAGTGGGATGAGGGAAAGGAGAGATCTGAGTGCCCATGGGAAGAGAGTGGTAGTTCTCTAAGGTGTGGAAGAAATGGAGTGAACTCCAGCAGCATTACCAGACTATGCAGGAGCTCTGCGCTGTTCGGCAGTAAGCGTCCATTGTTCTCAGGCTTTCTGGATGTTTAGGACTTTGCCTTCCTTTTGCTTGTTCATCTACAACCACCCTGTGGTTTTTGAAGCCTTTCACAGGACAGTGGAGAAGATGTGCTGCTTTGCCACCTTAAGTAGCAGCAGAGTGAGAGTGTATTTTGCACATAGAAGGCTGCAAACTAGGTGCATTAACCTCATGTCAAGGCTGAAGGCTGCTAAGAAATTGCTTTTAAAATAGAATGCTTTCTCTATTGTATATTTTTTAGAGAGAATGGAAGGAGGAAGAAGCGCAACTACTTAACATTTTGAAAAACAAGTAAGAAGACTTAGTGAAATGCTGTAATTTCTCAGGAGCGCAAACACAAATGCATTCAGCTCTTACCTGAAGTAAGGGGCTGCATGTGAAGACTGAAAGGTACAAGTGTGTGATATGAGAGGCTAACAGTGAAGCATTTCTTAGAATTATGACATACTGCTTTAATTTTGCATACAAAGAAGCACAGTATTTTAATTATGATTTATGTGTGTATATGGTTTGTAACTTGTGTGGAATTCAGTGTTTCTGATTTTTAAACAAACAATACACCAAGCAGTGTGGTGTGTGCAGTGTTTATTTTTGCTGGGTATGCATGTTCTTGTGAGATGGTTTAAAGGCCTTGTGCTCTGGGAGAGTTGTCTGCTTCTCGGCCATCTTGAGGGCTGTGTTCGTATTTCTTGCCTTGCTATTTCCTTGATGCTCATCTCTCTCTTTTTTCGTGCTGTCTTCCCTCTTTATGAAATAACACTCGATTTCTTTTCTTTTGGAAATTGAGAAGACATCTGTGTGTTCCAAAAGTTCATGGTGCTTGGCTTCCAGCAACTCCATGTTTTTGTCCTTTCATGGTCACTGAGGACTCTGAAAATTCCCTTGGTAATCCTCTGCACTTTGTTGTTTGTAGAGGTTAGCCAGGACTTGTGACATTCTCCCTCTGTGTGGACTCAGTTCCTTTTTCAACTTTCTATTTCATATTGTCATAAGATCCTTATTTTGTACTGGTCAGATGGGCCTGCACATCCTCATTTTCCCATGGACTGCTGATGCACAAGACGTGACCACGGAGTGATCAGACATATGTACTGTACAGATGCACCTTCTGCATGAGATAAGATCGTCATGAATGGAGTGCAGCTTGGCACAGCATGAGAAGAGCACCATGGCTTGTGGTCGGGATGGGCCTCAAGGGCCATCCAATCCATGCGGTGATATGAATGAAAAATACAAACTCACGAAGCCTTAGTTCTGTGTGGCTGTCAAGAGAGTTGCTAGTGAGGTAACATCTTTTGTTAATAGACTAACTTCAGATACATTTTTGTGGAATATCAGTTCTTGATACAAAATCCTTGAGATTTCTCTGGTTAGGTGTATTTATTTGTACGGGGTAGACAGCGAGAGGATTCTATCTCATAAATGTGAACAGGAGACCACAAATGTTCTAGCAGCAAACTATTTTCTATTTTATTGGTAGCTGAAGAGAAATAAATGTTATTAATCGCATGCTATGTCTCTTGTACTTTTAGAGAGAGTCTAGAAAGAGAGTCTTTTTGGTGGAGTATATTGCAGTCTTTTAATATGGATTTTTTTCTCTGTCTCATTTCATTCCCCTCTTCTACAAATCAAAATAGTGGCCTATGCACTTACACTCACCGTAATATCTAAATTGTATTCGAATTTATGAAGCTTTGGAAACAGTCTCCTCTCTGCTGTTGATGGATCCACAATATGAAATAATCTAAAAGATTTTTTGTTTGTTCGTTTTTAAAGCTGGATTAATTTCCTGTGCCATAGAAGTGTGAATCTCTGCAGCTGATACTGCTGCTCAGCACTTTGTTGCAATTCCATGTCTTGAATGCTTTAATGAGTCATAACTGCCAAGTTGCAGCTTCTAAGTACAGAAGATATCAAATCACACTGGAGAGACGTTCGTTGTTGCGGTTTTCCAGCTCAGCAACAAGACCGTATTATTTTGGGTGAACAGGTTCAGGAAACATTTAATTGCCCTAAAATCAGAGGTAGTGGGATTGTTGGCTTTGTGGGGGGAGGTCAAATTTGTAAAATGTTTGATGTCCAAAAATAGGTCTTGTTCATGTAGTATCAGCATTTCACAAGTGGAGATTTCATCTTTGAAAGTAATAAAGGTGTCATTTCATAAAAACTGTAAATGACTATTGGATAGGCAGGTAACAAAGGCTATTTATACAGCTCATGCTTTTTGTTGTGTAGGCTGAGGGAAATTGCTTAAATGGTGGAAGCGATATTTAGCCACTGTCACAGCCTGGAATTATCGCTGTATGGGAACAGGGATGCACAAGTTTAGGAAACTGTCATTCAGCAGAAAAAATATCAAAAATAACCCACTCATCCTGTAGAAAACTTAAAATAGTTCTTTTTATATGATTCTTAGAAGCCTTTTATCATGTTTGACTTAGTTACTCAGGCAGCAATATTTCTGTGTGTATACTTTAGGTCTCCAGGTATAAAGTTTGGCAAGGAGCGTGTTCTGACCAGTAACTAGTCGGGGGCATGTGGCGGGTCACAAGGAGATGAGAACTTTTTGAGCGATTTCACTGAAGAAAGAAATAACATAATACTTTTAGGTTTTGAATTCTGTGCAGGAGTGTTTATAAGGTGCTGAGGCACCATAAGATAAGGGAAAAGACCCATTAATTTACTCACATTAGTCTAACTGTATTATATTTATTGTCAATCTGTAACAGACAGACCAGCGTAAGACTCTTATATACGTTGCCTCATTTAAGGAGTTGGCAGTCTCTACAAGTGTGCTAAATGTCTTTTGGGGAAGAAAATGGCAGTGCTGTACCGTACTCTGAAAAGGTAATTTCCTTTTACTGTCAGTGCTAGGGACCTCAGAGAAACGATTTTCAAACACATAGAGCTAAAATTTCTGAAGTACCTAGCAAGAAAGGTGTTTTGTGGTCATAAAGCTTCTGCTTATCCGAAAGTGTGGAATCAGCTGGTGCTTTCTGCTCTGAAAGTATCTAACTTAAGTAGTAAGGTTTCTCTTTGCAACATCCATGGTGCTGGTGGGGTGTGAATCCACACGTCTGCTGCAGTACTGTGTGCCTAGTTCAAGTACATCATTGCTATATTGCATTGATCAGCTGGGGTAAGTCTTATTTAAGTATGTGCTGACTTACATCTTTAGAATTTGCTCATTTGTTTGGCTTTAGAAATGACCGAGTCTATCATTTTCTGCTTAAGCTTTAGAAGGTGCAAGGGTTGTAATATGTGCGTGTGCTGCATATACTTGATCTTTGCCATTCCTATACCTTGAGCAACATCAGGTATTGAGGCTGGTCTCGGCTTAGGTTCTTATAATGTGGATTTTAGGAGGGGCAGTGAGAGCTTGCATAGTCTAGATCCAGTGTCATTTTATTTGAGGAGAAAGGGAGATGTCATTTCCCCCCCCAGTCTACTGCTCTGGAAGCTAGCAGTGTATGTAAAATTAAAAGCAGATGTAAAATTTGTCTACTTTTACGATTTAGCACTTTGCCTGTGATCCTTTTTCATGTGTAATGTTCTTTTTTTGTGGCCTTTTGGAGTGAAGAGAAATCTAAACATTGAGAAAATACTGAGAAAAGTTTCTTCCATGCCTCTCCATCTCTCCTCATGCCTTATGCCTTTTAAACTACCACTAAGGGACTTTGCTGTACTCTGGTCTATAGTACTATACTAAAATACAGAGATAAGTGCTTGGTTTTATGGATTTTACTGTGTAGCAGCTCCTAATCAAATTGCTTGAGGCTTATAGCAGATTCTGTGCAAAGGAATTAATTTGCATTGTTAGGATGTCTTACCTGAGATAAGTGCTATAAAGGAGGAGGAATCGCTCTGGGCCTCTTTCTGCCTGTACAAAATGGAAGAGAAAAAGACTGCAATACCAGTGGCAATTACTGCTCATCTCAGTGCAAATAAAAAACAGCGAGCATTGAAAATCCTACACAGGTGCAGAACGTTTTCCCCCCAAATATGGAGTTTATTTTGAGATTGGACCCCACGTAGCTTGGCAGTCCCAAAAGGGAATTTGGGACTCTTTTGACCTACTGCAATTGGCTGGCTGGGACTGCTGCAACTTGGAGCTGTCATCAGCTGGCTAGCAGTGAAGGTGCATGTTATTAAAATAGTGATAGAAGCCATCACGTTCCAGCATAATGCCATGTAACCCTGCTCAATCAATCTTAATATCTGCCCTTGTTGAGGCCTGAAAGCTTGCAAAAGAATGTTCCTTGGGGATTAAAGCATTTGCATCTCCATGTTGGCAGCCCTGTTTGAGAGCCTGCTGCTGCCTGGTGCACGCAGAGGTGGCGGTGGCCGCAGGAGCACAGAAGCCTCTACCTGGTGTCATGTGTGGTGAGGGGACACGCTGGCTGCTCCCGCGCATCTTCCTGCGCTGCCCCATCTCGTGGCTGCTCTGTTCAGGACCCACCAGACAAAAACACAGGAACCATTTCCTGACGTAGGAAATGGTACTTTCTCCCTTTGTCCTTCTGAGCCAATTCACTTTGTAAGACCCATGAAGTTAAGGAATGGGATTAAAAGTAAGCATTGCACCCATGCCTTCTGATGTGATTCCCTTGGATGTTACCGAGGCACTTTGGAGGCCTGAAGCAGCAGAACGCTTGCTAGCTTTCTGTTCATTTTTCAGCAGTGCTTGATGTTTATACTTAAATTTTTTTGTAGTGAGAGCACACTTTTCTGTTGAAATCACACTTAGCAACCAGATACTTTGAAGAGTCTTGGAAAATAAACAGAGAAAAACAAAGGTTCTCCTTGGTGTGAGCTGCCTCTCTTCTTTTATCTGCACATTTTCCAAAGGCGAGAGAGAATGACTTACATGCTGTTGTCTTCTGCTCTGTTGCCGATCTTTCTGGCAAAAGCTTAAGCTATTCTGGGTTTGTGGAGCAACTGAAATAACTATGTCAATTGTTTTTCTCCTGATGGTTATGTTTATATTTTCCTTGAGAAGATAAACTGTTGTGTCATTTTTAAAAGCAAACAAAGATGATAAATTTCCCATGCTTGAAGAGTAATAAAATTGCCAGTTAAAGAAACTTGAACCTTCCAGAAAGCAGCTGGACTGTGACATTTCCATCTTCCACACAGCCTTTGAACACTGAAAAAAAGGAAGAATATGTCCATGCTATTGATAAACTATATGCAGCACAATTTTATTAAAACACCCCACTAGATTCACAGAGCAGTGGTGGTATGAACAACACGTCTCTATGTTATGTTGTTTCTTGTGATTATTCTGCAGTATTTGAAATGTGGTGCCTGTCATCTTGACCTCATTCAGAAGTTTTCAGCTTCTTCTACCTTACCTGCTCCACACGCCAGGTTCTTAACTTTTTTAGGCTATGTCTGGCCACAGCATGCTGAATAAGTGTAATATAGTTATCCTATGATGGTTGCTGGTCATATTCGTATAAGGCAGCAAAGACTTTGTAAAGAATAGATGCTCGTATCAAGTGGGGAAAATCTCTTTAAGTCTGAACTATGGGTGCTAGGATGGTCAAGTCTAACAGACCGAGGGATTGCAAACAGTGTCTCTAGGGACAGACTTTTAATTTGATGCTAGACCTCTCTCTTGCAATGGACCATAAATTGGGTGAGAAGATAGTGTAGTTCTGTTTGTGACTTTAGACTCTTGTGCTATAAATTCCAACATTCCAACATGGACTCATTTATGTCCATAGTTTTAAAATATCAGTATCTGTGATTGTAATCAGGGTATAGGAGGCATGTGTGTGCTATCAGTCACTTCCCGACTATTGAAAGAGCAGCACATTATACAGTGTGCACCAACCTTCTGGATGTGCCAGTATGGTTTTCTGCAGCTTTGTATGAACTTGTTCTGCAGAAAGCGCTAACTGGCTGTGTGGCTTTTGGGATAGAGGACCAGCAGAAAGAACTTTTCTCTGGCTGTGGAAGAACCATCTTAGTCGTTTGTGTCTCTGCTCTTCAGATATGCCTGAACTTGCTGGCAATCCTGCAGCAGCAAAATTGAAGGTGTGACGGCGCTGCACCACCACCACTTGTCCATAACAGAGAATAGATCTGTGCTGCTAGCACAAAGCCCAGGCTACACACGGTTTTTACATAACTGTCAGGTTGGGGTAAGGATGATTTTAAAAAATTTCTATTAACCAAAATAAATTTACAGTCAAAAGGAACCAGTCTTCTATCATGTGAGTATTAACAGTTCTGGATTTTCTGGTTTATGTGGCTGTAAGTGCTTACACAGTAATTGTATTACTTTAGCAACATAAAGATAATGAAAATTGTGCAAGTTTCTTATCTGTGGAAACTTGTTTCTGGAAGGTAATATCTGTCAAGGAGACTAAATTTTGCTTGTAAAGCTCTGTGTCTGCGCATGTTCTGCTTCGTTCCTTGTGCATTGTAGTCCGGTGCACATTGAATGCTTGCTCTAATCTGATCTGTGGGTTTGGCTTCCAGAGTTTAGAACTGCAGGCTGTGCAGCATCATGCTAGAAGGGTCTTAAAACAAATATATTTTAGAGTGGAAGAAAATCTGTACTGGAAGGTTTAAATTTCAGATCTTTGGCTCTCTACTGCCTTCTCATTTATTTCTGTAGTAAAAAATGCATAAAGATCTATCAGTTTTTGATGTGACATATATAGGGTAAAAGAGAGTGAGCTGTGGGGCTCAATCTAGTGACTCAACTTATTCAAGTCAAGGATTTACCTACAAAATGCAGGAACGCAGCTTGGTATTCGCATGCATGCATGCACACACTTAGGTACATGTGCGTACTATGTATGTGTGTGTACATATATGCAATGTGTATTTTGAGATCTATCTGTTTCTCCTGTGTACCCATATTCTAGGGGAGTGTGGTATATTCTGGGGTTGTGTGGTGTGTGATGTTACTTGAATTGATGCTTGTATGTATTGCCATAACGGCAGCCAGAATGTCAAAATTGAAGCTCTGAACTTAAAAATTCAAATCTTCTGAGTCTTTCATTATGCTTGATAATAAATCAAATTTAGAAGATGAAATCTATAATCACCTTCAATTTGCGCAGTGTTATTTTCTGCTTAAAAATGCTAATTGCCTGCTAGTAGTATTCCATTTCCCTTTGTTCTTTTTAATAAGATCAGTGTGTGTGGGAATGATGTGCTTTCGCTAAATTTAGCAGTAAATAAAACGTGTAAAAACAACCGTAATGTTTCCTGTTTCAGCAGCTCGGAAAATGAAAGGGAGCAGGGAATTGCGTTGATTTCCTGGCTGCCCAGGTTCTAGTGGCAGGATGGGGCTGCAGCAGGATAGGGCTGCAGGGGAGAGCTGCGAGATGCAGCATTTACATGTTCTGCGAGTCCTTTTCCTCCTTTTTACTGGCACATTCACACGAACGTTTTAGAAGTGGGAAGGTCTTGTTCAAGAGCTGTTAGATCATGGCTGCGTAAAAGACTGGGGAACATTGATAATATGCAACAGATGGCAATCACATTTAATAGGAAGTCCTGCCTGGTTTTCAGTGCTCACAGGTAAGGGGCTTACGTGAGCAAGTGGTAAGGATGGAGAGAGGAGCTCTTTCCATGTGGGTTTGCACAACTGCTGTTGTAACGCTGATGTGGGCTTGTTTACTATATGCTGCTTCTAGCTAAAAGGGGAGTGCAGGGCATGATGAAACAGATGGCTGTAAGTCAGAAACGTAGCAAATTATGTATTGTGTGGCTCTAACAGCTCTGTAGGAGCACCTGTGGACAGAAAGAGCATTAAATATTTCTTTGAGCGCTATTGACATACAGTAATTCTTTACCATCTCAATCAAAATGTAATCAAATGCAAACACATAGGACTAGAGAAGAAAGTGTTTCTCCTATAAATGAGTCAAACCATTCAAACAAATGTGTGCTTTTAAGAGAAGTAATTAAAGTTCAAATTCAGAGCTACAAGGTTGAAAGTACAGTCTGTGAATATGAAACGTCTTCCTATGAAGACTTTTCAGTATAGCCAAGTTTTTCATTAAACTGTTTACTGACACAGGAAAAACAACTTCCTCTGTAAAAGACACACAGAGGGGATGAAAAGCGAAATTAGTATGATTAGTGGAGATTTTCTATAGCTGTAAGAACATCCTTCTAATTGCACAATGGATCTTTTTATTCTAAATGATTGTAAAAGCCCTTTAATTTTAGTGTACATGTGTTTCAGAAGCACACAAAGACAAACTGGTAAGAGACAAACTGGACCTTTTTATATTAACCAATAGTGTGTCAATTCTGATAACAACATAATGGTTATTTTATATTGCTCGTATGATAAATCTTACCTCTTTTACTTAACTGGGATAACTGTTTCATACTTTTGCATGTCAGAACTTTCAAAAGCCAAAAAAGCTTACAAAATATATCTAGGCTTGGCATTAGGAACTATTGAATTATTCAGGGAAATAAAAAAAGTTTACCTGAGCTCCTTTGATTGTACCTTGCAGATTTTACTGGTCAGTCCTATTAGTGCAAATAAGCTACTTGAAATACTCACTGAATAAATAAAACTCCTTCTGAAAACAGGAAAAGATTTTCTACCTAAAACACCCAGGCCTCAAAGAGTTAACAGTGGGGCTGCACCGAATTCAGTGTATTTGCAGATGTTGCTGTGACCAACTGCTGATTTTTCTCCCATCCTGTCGGGGAACTCTGCCAGCCATGATTCATGGAATGATTTTTTTGCGCTGAGTAATCTGTGGTTTTTCTTTTTTCCTTTTCCCTCTGCTTTAGTTTTACCCTAAAGTCCTATTCATTTCAGCTAAAGGGAGGGGAAGCTTCCAAAGCATTAATATAAAACATTAAATGCACCGTGTTTTCAGAAGAGGAATTTTAACAAATGTTTAACCTCCAGTAATTTTACTTTGTCCTGAGCAGACAAGCAGAGGTTTACAACAGAATCAGCTTTTATTTTTGCTAGTCATGTGTTTTGACAATTCTTTATGGCTTCTGTATTAGTCTTGCTAAAGAACATCTAAGTTCTGTGCTGATATTATGCCTCCTTTCTCGCAGATCGCTCTGAAAGAAATAAGCCAGACTGCCGCTCTTCAGGGTAAGACCTGTATTCCTGTATTATTTATTCTTCCCCTCCTTTTTTTTTTTTCTTTTGATGGAATGAATTAGGAAATAAAGCAGAAAAATAAAAATGCCGTTCTACTACTACTGTTTTGGTACCTGTATGAAAGTGCCCAAAATACTTTTGTGTCAAAGTTAATTTGTTATTACAAAGAGTTAACAGATTTTACTACAATGTAATTGTGTGCACTTAAAAAACAGAAAGCTTGCCTGTGTAGCAAACTGTTATTTGATAAATAGGGATTTAAGACAAGAAGCCCTCATGGCTTTTGCTTCTACATACTTTGGAGCATCTGCTCCTGTACCAGGGAAAATAATTCTTGATTTGGCCAGGATTAGCTACACCTGATTATTTATTTCATTAACTCTGATCTTATCATCCCTGAAGTCTCAATGTTGGGAAAAGCAAACAAAAGAGGGTTAAACAAAACAAAGACCCAAACGTTTTATGTTGATTCAGAATTTCCACCAGCAATTTCTACAGACCTCCAAAACTATTGATTTGCAAGGCCACAGGAACCATTATAATTCTGAATGGTAATTCTTTTTCTCGTCTCTTCATCACCTTTTTTTTTTTGTGTGTGTGTGTTATTTCTAAACTTGTCCACTCCTTTTTCCAGGAAAGAATAGTGTTTCTTCCATATCCTGTGGTGGGTAGTGGGACTTCAATGAGTTAAAGTTAGAGTTCTCCAGCTCCAGCTGCTTCCCTCACTTTTTGGGAAAAGCCTTTCCAAAGGGCTCCTGCGGTGCCCAGCCTCCTGATGTGACATGTGGCTCTTTAATTTTATTTTACAGTCTGATTTTTTTGTTGTTGCTGTTGTTACCATTTTATAGTACACTGGGATAGATCTCAGCCGGAAGAGCAGAGGGAGTTGTAGCCTTCTCATAGCACATCTGATGATCTCTATCTCCCACATGATGCGATGGGCGAGAGGATGTTGGTCTCTTCCCTCCCATATCCCCAGCAGCACTGGAGCTGCGTCCAGCTGTGTGTTCAAGTTGCAGTGGAATTTTGCCTTTTCCAATTGCTATATCCACTTAAAGCACCAGTAACTATATGTCCTTTTGCAACTTAAAAATACTTAATGTTTTGCTTAAAATTGTGTGGTTATAGTTTACGTGTTTCAACTTTTATTAGAGCAGGTTGTATTATTGTAAAGTCAAAGAAATCTAAATCATTATCAAATGGAAATCTTTTTTTTTTTTTTTTTCAGGATGTACATTTTAATGTTGAAATAGTTTTGTTATCTCCACACTTCTGGCTTGTTGTTCCCACCAGTATATTTTGGCTCGCTGTGTGTTTTTTAAGTTTTCATTTGGAACCAAAACCAAAGTAAAATTTTAAAATTGGCATTTCAATGGTGGACTAGCTCTTAAAGTAAAATGAAGTAAAATGCTACTATAATTTGTTGGGATTAAAAATTCTGAGTTCTCGCAGGGAATGTAAAAAAAATGAACATCTTAGAGTGAGGAAAGTGGCCTTTGATTCAACAGCCTTTCATTCCTGTCAGTAGTGTATGTGTTTTCTGACAGTATCTATCCATCTTCTGTCCCCTTCTCAATCTCACTAGCTATTGTGTCACGTTAGCTCTGCTTTCCAGGTTGAACTATGAGTAGGAGAAGACACCGTTAAAAGGACAGTGTGAGTTTGTGCGTGCCTTGCTGCTCCTTCTAGGCACAGCTGTTTGCCTTGGTCAATGACGTACTCTGCTCATTGATACAGCCGCGCTCCAGGGTTCATCTCTCATTGTAGATGGAAGCATAAGCCTGAGGAGGCAAATTGCTGGGTGAGATTCTTATCCCACTCTGGCCCCAGATGTGAGTCTGGGAAAATATAATCTAAAACATGATATAAAGTGAAACAAATTGATGCTGCATGTCAAGGTACTTGAACTCGAGGTATGATAACAAGACTTTCTTAGAATTAGTATGAAATAGTTAAGTAGAACATGAGGTTGCGAGCTGACCGTAATACAATGAGCCTTAAGAAAGGCAGATATGCTAAGATCAATCAATGTGAGTAGATCTTTTCAAGCAAAAGCCAGAGAGGTAGCAATTTAATTGATTAAAAAACTGTGTTGGAACCTTGTCCAGAAGTCTGTGTGATTCTACTCATAAATGTGGAATAGGAAGAGTCAAAAGAAGCCCAGTCATCTTCCCCAAATCTCCCAAGGCTAAGATCCAGAACATGATCAGCTTAATTAAAAAACTAAAAAGAAAGGAAAAAAATATGACAATATTGCTTGTGACTGTAGAGGGCTAAAGTTTATGTCCTTTCAATCACTATGCTCTTAGTTCCTGTGTCTATGCATTTCTATATCAGCTTCTGCTTGAATGCTTATAGTATGTATAGTAATTTATGAGGATTTTCTGTATGGTAGCCAGTATGATCAGCTTTGCCTTTCCAAAGGTGGAATGTAGGAGTCCTTTATTAACCCCACAGATCTGTGCTAGTTCCTCAGCCTGCGAGCTAGGGGTTCCTGACCAAAACCTTCCACAAAGTGCTGTTATCATTTTTTTTAAACAGCTTGTGTTGTTTCCTCATCAGAAATAACTCTGTAGCTAACTTTCTCTACCACATAACAGATATTTGTTTTAGGTAAATTAAAACCCAGGTTGCTGTGTTGCAATTTGGCATTTATAAATGTAGGAGAGAGTGACAAAAGAACCAGTCAAAATCAATCTTTTTGATTCAAACACTAGGCAACTTGCATTCTGAGATACCTCAAGCATCCAGGTACTTAGTTTTCTATTCCTCTCAATCAAAAACCCAGTGTTATCCATTGACAATGTCTGCATTACCTTGTCAATGCAGCTGTACCGTCTAAAGGAATATTTCAAATTTTCCTTTTCCATCCCATGTTACAGGTTGTTTTATGGATCTGAAGTTTGAGGTCTTGCTGATCCATCCTTCCTCCACAGGAAGGAGAAGCAATGCATGTGTGACAAAAAGCAAGCATGAAAGCCTTAAATAGGATGCAGTGTTACATTTAGAAGAAGGAATGACGTTGGGGGATGACCTTTGTTTTACTGTTGCATTCTTAGTGCTTATATTTAGCCCTTAGGATTTTTAAGACTAGAGTGCAGCAGATTAGTCTTAAGTGTACATTTAGGGTGTGGAAAAGAAAAAGATCCTGCTTTTGTATACTCCAAGTAGGTCATCAGAAATTGATGTAATTAAAAAATATCTTTGCAAAGATCTAGACCCAAGCCCTGAGGGTGCAGTTTCACAATTGCTTTGAGCTGAGTGAAGCCTGAGCTGCTTCTCCAGAAGGAGCGACCTCATTCCCTCCAGTGCTCATGTGCTTGGTTGGATCAGAAGGCTGATCTCCAAGGGGAAAAAAAAAACCACAGCTGTCTTCATTCTGCAGATGAAGCACTCTTGAGCAGAGGGAGACAGAGGGATTTGCTCCAAGTCGGACAACAAATGAGTGGTAGAACTGGAAGTAGAGGCTTGGGACACTGTTTTTAGTGTCTGAAAAGTAGGTTCACTGGATCCTACTTGGTTCACGATCCTCATGGTTCAAAATTAATTTTTTTTTTTGTTTTCAGTGCTGAAATTTGGGTTCAGTCACTCAGAATACAGTGTAATCGTACTGCTTAAATGTGAATGTGAGCTGGTGTAAACTAAGACTAGACTATGCTCATGTTGTTTTGTTTATCTGGGGCTTCTGGTAAACAGCACATGCTATGAGTGCCAGAGCTCTGCCTCTTTAAAGCAGAGTGAGCTGGAGCAATTTTGTGCAGTATGTTTTTTTGGCAGCTTTCTTGCCACAATAAATCACTGTGTTTAATATATTCTTTGCAACATTAATTTTCCATGTTCAGTTTCTAAAGGAGGAAAAAAAAAACATCCCACAGAGCAGAGGAATTAATGGCAAATCAGTTTGACTTAAGTGTTGGCAATTAGGGAGCTTGTGTGTGTCTGGAGCCTGTTGCTCTGTGTGTTTGGTATTAATACCACCAATTCTTCACTGCACTGTCAGGGATTTATGTCTGTTCACCTTGCAGAGAGTGCTGGAGGTTACTGCAAAGGGAGCATCTTGGCCCCTGTTCCAGACTCCTCATTCTCGAACACAGAGGAGGGGTTGTTTTAATGAAAACACTGTGTTCCTGGATTCTGGGAGGGGAATTTGGAAGGTCTGGCTGCTTTGATGCCCTGAACAACTGCTTTCATTGTCAGGGCTGCTCACCAGGGCCTTCTGGCATGTTCAAGCATCCTCTGAGGCAGAGGATAGTCCGGGAAGAGAGGGTGTGTGGGAGCCGGCAGCCACGCAGCAGTAGGAGGCACAAGAGGTGGACATCTCCCTGAGGTGCTCCTAGAGACATGGGCTTGAAAGAGATGGGGAGCTAGTCCGAAGGATGAAAGAGATTACAGAGGCAAACAAGCGAATGAGGTGGGAATCAAAAATGCTGATTTATAATGGAAAATAATGCTGGGAATGAGATGGTTTTGCAGGCATAAGGAAGAAAGGGTTCACCCTTCTCTGCAGAAGAAAGGGTTCACCCGTGTCTGCCTTGAAAGAACTCCCACGTTCCTTTGGGGGTCCTGTGTTCACAAGCAAGACGTCACTGTCTCACCACATCTTTGAAGAGAATCCACCCAAGAACAAGGGTGATCTGCGCGTCAGCCAGGAGAGATGTCTGGGGCATAAACAACCATGACAGACGTTAGGTCTAGAAAGGAAAATTTCAGGAAATGCACAGTTTCACATTGCAGATAGTCTAATGGCTGGACATTCCTTTCAAAGGTCATTTCAGGAAGATTTTACTTTTTCCCTATAAAACAATAACAGTTCTTCTAAAAACAGCCAGATGGCTTTGTTTTTCCACCCTGCAAAAAGTAAGTAAGCTCTGAGGTTGTTAAAAGCTGTGAGGAGACCAAATGGGCCAAATTAATCAGACATGGGTATAATTTAGTCCTTGTATTATTATTCATTCTTTCCAAAGACACTTCTATGATAAATAGCACATGAAGTTCATCTAGTGGATGGAAAAGAGAGCCGGAAGAGAATTCTTTCCAAAGGTGTCTGCAATGCTCTCAGAAAAAACAGTAATACTTGTGGCTGGAGGAGGAGCTGGCAAGTGAAGTCAGTGGGATAGTTTTGGGCCTGACGAGGCAGACCGAGGGAGTTGTGAACTGCCAGCTCTGGAGAGGACATAGCACAGGGTCTTTCTGAAACAATCCCGTGCTGGTCTTTCAAGTGCTAAAGCTGATATTTGAGCTTTGGTTTATTTCCCTGAGGATTTGTGTAGGTTTCTGTTTAAACTCAGGTTAGTATCTATGTTTTCCTTCATTTCTGGTATTTGAGTGGGAGAGTACAAAATTTGGCACTAAATAGTGTTGGTTTGCATGGTCTCTTATGCCGATGTGCTCAAGAGGGAAGAGATTGTGGTTTGTGGGTTTTTGTTTTTGTTTCCCTTTTTGGTCCCTTTTGTGTGCTACTTAGTTACTTTGTCATTTTATGGTAGGTTATTCTTTGTCCTCTGTAGAGCATCCTAGTCTTGGTGATCAGTTACCTTGAATAGCATCTGAATTTGGCAGATTGAATAGTTAAGTGATTGATTGAATACTCTTTCAAAGCATGTTGCAGTTGCATTCTGACTATATCATGGGGAGAAAAAATCCTAGGAAGGGCTGTCACAGGGGTGTTTTTTTCCTTATTATTGTATTTTGATCTGTTGCTTGCCATATTGATTACACACTTTGCTTTGATCTTGTCATTTGTGAGATAGATTACATTTTGCCAGCAGTTATCTCTTTGCAGAGGTACGACCTTCAATGTAATATGGCTACAGGTTGAATTTAGACTGTGTTTACACAAGGGCTTTATCTAAGATTAGGCCATTTCTGGCAAACCACAGGCTCTGCTGAGCCTGGGGCAAGTGTTTGGTGTATACAAGGATGAACTGCTTTTGCATTTGATCCCAACTGCTTCTGTTTATGTGCTTTCAGGAGGAGAGTTAAGATTCGTTGGTGCAAAAAGGAATATTGCCTCTTCCGTGGAGGCTATGTGGTCACAGATCCCTTGATATGGAGGACTGAAAATAGGAGCAGGACCCAAATGTGGCAAGTAAAGTCTTACACACAGTTGTGTCTTGGCTTGCCAGCCTTGTTACAAGACATTTGCCATCTGACCTGGGTCTAGTGGGCACTCCCAGGCTTCTCAGGCCTGAGAGAGTTTAGATCAAACTGCCTTGAGAGTACTTCGCGTGCTGGACTTGACTTGTGTAACATGAAATCGGGCCAGTATGGATGAAAGGAAGTTTGAATGGTTGTAGAGTAACTGCAGAAATTCCGAGGAAATAGTCAGAATCCTGAAAGATAAAAATATATTTAAACTATCTGAAGACTGATACTTTTTAAAATCACAAGAAGTATGCAAATTCTCATAATTTTTAATGACTAATTATAGTTCTAATGGATTTCATGATTTCATGACTTTTAAACAAAAACACAACTATTTTGCCCAATTTCTTTTTCCTTTAATGTTCTTTTACCTAGACACTAAAACAACTTGAGCGAGTGTAACTACTACATAGGTGACCTCTGAGATTCAGAGGATACAGGTACACAGTACTTATTATAAAAGTAAGATTTAATGTTTGCAAATTTAGTTGTGAATGGTAAACTGAAAACATTAAACTTTTCCCAAAAATCAGTTTTTGGAAAAATGCTCTCATGTCTTTAAGCAGATACTACAGTAACTTTGACAGGATTATTTTCCTAAAATATACAAAACAGTAACTGAAAAGAACAAACTGCCTTTTTTTTTTTTTCAGATGACAGTGGTAGTGCTTCTGCATTGTGTTTTTAAGGTCTTACTGAAGAGAGAAAGCAAACTGCAGAGCTTGTAGTACTGTACCTGTTATTAGCATATACAGAGGCTGGAGCATGAAGCTAGTGTGCTGTTTTGTTCTTTAACAAGTTATTTTAAGCTATGTTTTTTTTTTTTACTTTAACAACAGTTTCTGTTTAATTTTGTAAAATTAACATCCTGGAAATGAGATTGGACTATTTTGCCTTGCTCCATTACTGTTACTTTTAGTTGTTGCTTTGTTTCTTGCAGTTGTTTAGAGGAGCTTCACTGAGTACTGTGTAAACTCTGAAATGAACAAAGGAAGATAAAGCTAAAAATCTACTGGCTGTGCTGAGAGCAGGAATTTGCTCAATGGCCCGGTGCGGGAGAGAATGACAGTGCCTAAAGACATTTCTTTTTTTAGCTAATGAAATGTAATATGAATAAAAGATGGGGACAGGGTAAGCTGCAGGGTAGTTAGTTCCTATTTATTCTTGCTTCTGTTAGTTTACATGGGTTATGTACACGGTCGTTCGTTAGTCCTTCACAGAGTAAAGACTTAATTCCCTGCCTAGAGGACTGGAGAATCCCATGATCAGCTTAGCAATTGGTCATCACTAAGCACAGCAAAGCAGACTGGGTCAGGAGACAAGGGAAGCTGCAGGGTAGGTGTGTGATCTGGTACAGGAGCTCATCGCTCATTGAATGCTTTTCTGGCAACAATGTCCTTTCCACAGTTGTTTGTTCTGTTCTGAGTGCTATGCCATTAATCAGAGAAGGCAACTTTCCGATTTTCCAGCTGTTTCTGGAAAACAACCGCTGAGAAATTGGGCATTTTGGATATAACCAACCCATATTTCTGCGAGAAAATTAGTTAAAGAGAAGATTGTGATCCTTAAAAATCCAAATCTAATTAAAATGTTCCAACCACAAGTACTTTTGGTGGCTGTTGTTGAAACTCTCTTCTTGATATACAGTATAATTTCTAGCTCCAGCACAAGTGCATGAGTGATTTCAAGTCATATTAAGCAATGTTTTCGCTTTGAAAAAATGCTTGGTGGAAGCAAATAGTTTTGTTTTTACTATTATAATTTTTCTATTCCATATAGAGTATACTTTCTTATCCCCAACACATCAGCTTTTAGTCTTAATACAATCCTAATAGAAACAATTCTGGCAGTCTTTTATGACTGGAACACTTCAGGAAGCTCTCCTCCTCCAGAACAGAGTTTGTTTTGGAGAACTGCTTTTGAGACCATTGTGTCATTTTTGTTAGCGTGTTTCTGTTGGGTCTTCTAAAGCAGTAAGCACATGAGTAACTAAATGAATGCAGTGCTTCTGGCAGGTGCAGGTTTGCAGGCTAGGGAGGAAGGGTACAGCCTGGTGCAATGAGTGCAGGAACGACAGCTGCAGTACAGGTTTTCCCACCATTGCCTCCCTCCCTAGATGTGCTTCATGGTACTGCTTAGTCCAACACCCTCCTTCTCAGATGCCAGCAAGGAAAGGGGCTCTTCTGAATGAGCGTTGCCCACTGTGAAAGAACTTCCAGTGCTTTCTTTTGGCAACAGAATTTAATTTTTATGCAGGACAGATCTAAATTGACAATAAAGTTCTCTGTATTACCTTTAGTTACTGTTCCCACACTGTCTTTTGTGAATTTTTTTAATGTCTTCCATTGCATTGTTTGAATGAAGAAAATGTACTCCTTAAGGACAAAACTGCGTTATTGCGGGTGTTAAAGCCAGGCATTTGCCTAGTGTAATATGGATCTACCCAGACAGCGATGTGGAAAGTAAAAATCAGTAATATTTGTCGAGGGGGGTTGAATATAAATGGGCAAAACTATATCTGCATTTTTTAAAAATGATATTTTTCCAAATGTCTTTAAAAAATAAACACGTAAAATTTCATCTTTTTTTTTTTTTTTAGAACAAGTGAAATAATTGGAAAAAATGGACAAACTTTTAGACTGGCAACCTTCTTCCAGCCTGAGAGGTAGCCAAGGGTGTAAAAAGGGCATTTTGGAGCAGAAAAAGAAGGTCCATCTAATCCAGTATGCTTATTGGGTCTTTGTTTATGCACAAAGTGAAGGCCCGAGGACTAATGTAAGAACAGAACACACATACTGGGAGGTGCTCATACATCCTCTAAGCATCAAGCCTTCTGTGGCTCAGGGACTTCTGGAGAGAGGTGATGCTTTGTATTTAACAGCCCTCATGGGTTCACTCTACTTTTAAGCCCATGTAAGTTCTTAGCATTCATGGTGTTTTGCAGCAAGGAGTGCCACAGCTTAGCTGTGTGTTGCATGCAGGAAAAGCTCTTTGGACTTGGCATCTGTTAGTTTTATATAACACTTTGCATGTTCTTATGCCATAGGCTCTGTTCCCTGTAGCTTCATTGCTTTTTGAGAAAATTAAAATGCAGTTGTTCTGGGTTTAACCGGACTGTGTTGATCTAATAGGCAGCCTTAAAGAAAAGGTGCCTATTGCTGTTTGGGGCCCAGAAGGATGTTAGCAAGGGGAGAGGGAGGTAAGGCTGACTGGCATGAGAAATAGTACAGGAACAATTTACTGCCTGTGGAGTTCAGGGCATTGCTGAGAATAGAGGTTAGGGAAATTAGCATGTTATTGAGATGAGTGTCTCATTTAAATCCAGAGTCTTTAACCTCCACTGGATATAATTTTATTTTCTAGGCCTTTGTAAAGATTTGGGATGGAGCTTCATTACTTCAATGTCAGGGATGAATGGCTGTTAGGAGAGGAGGGTTACCCCTGTAATAGTGCTTCTGTCCTTTCCATCCCCTGCGTGAGCTGGTTCTCCGACTTGGTGGCTTTGAATTTCCTCTGCCTAAATTAATGTGCTGGTATTGGCTGCACCAAACCAAGTGCAGGACTGAGCACTACATGTCTTAGTGATGCTTATAGGCTAAGGAGGGGCATTGATTACCGTGGCTGAGAGATCTTTGACAAGATATTTCTTATGGTTGCTACCCTGGAAAGGTCTGATTCAATCTGTCCTACAAGATGTTTGCTTCTGAAGCTAAATTTAGTTGAGTAGGGAAAGGTGATGATAGTGATTATTTCTTCCAAGGTATAATCACCCAATAGAGGCTGCAGTATTTATTCATTCAGCATGTAATTTGAGGTGCCTGATGTTATGAGGCAGCCAGGATTTATGATAGAGGGTGAAGGGGGTTCTATTCTTCTTGTAGTGTGTTTGTGTGGTGCCTTTGCTCAAATACGAAATCTGTTTCATTGCAGACGTGTCCTCACTTGGTTAGGGCCTTCTTTTGGTTACTGCAGTAGGTTCCCTGAGTGCTCTTAAAGCAAATGCCGTGCTGTTCCCCCTGGGGTACTGCAGTGTGCATGGGGGTTTTGTAGTTGCAGTGTGTTTTTAATAGTCTGATTAACTTTGGTGGTTGATGATTCTGGTTTACCCTTGGAGAGAATTTGAGTGTCTGAACACTTGGCTATTTTTTCTCATCTTGGGCTGGTAAAGATTATTACCTTTTTCTATAAACTTTAACTTGCCTGCATCTTTACACGATCCTGATTGTAAGACCATTTTTACTTTGAAAAATAAGCCTTATCTTTTTGGTAGTGATTGGCCATGGTCTCAGAGTTGCTGAATCTCTGTCAATGAGCAGTAAGCACAGAGCAGTAAGCTCAAACTGCAGATTTCAAGGTTATATTTCAACTTGGCTATAAGCGCTGCAGACCTACAGATGTATAAGTGTGTCTTTGCTTGCAAAGTGTAAATTCCCGAGGAATCATTTTCTGCATTTTCTGACCAAAAGCTCTGTCAGTATCTGTGGTGGAGGAAAAAAAGGAAACATTTTCAGTTTTTCGGCAAAAGGCACAGGGAAGAGCATGCAGGCAAATGTGTTGGTTCTCTGACTGAGCTGCAGAGAGGGCACTTTCTGGAAAGACAGGTCTGGTGGCGGGGCGGTTACAGACTCCGCTGCGCCTCTCCTGCGCGGCACGCGGGCTGGAGCGGCCGCTGGCCGCTGTTAAAAGTTCACGGTCCCGATGTCTCCCAGGGTGTAACTGCGTGAGTCAGCAGTACGTTGGAATGAGATGTGGTCACGCATCAAGATAGTTTTACTTTCATGACACTTTAACATGGCAGGCTTGAAAATGAACATTGCTGCTTGTTCATTATTTTTTAAAGTGGTGAGTTAATAAAAGTGGTGAGTTAAAGTTCACTGTATTACCTATTGCGTTAATGTGCGTGTTTTATAGAAGGCCTGGCCCTTCCTCATAAGTGTTTTTACTGTCAGCAGATGCCAGCTATTAAAGCAATGAGCAAATTCCTTTTGTTTCCTCAATCAGTTAAAGCTTAAACTCCAACAAACTTCACATTGCTTATATGACTCAGATGGTCTATAAAGAAGTTGAATTTGGTTAAAGGTGCCTTAAACTCCAGTGAGATGGAATCTGTAGTGCTCAACATTTGCTGATGTACTATAAAATTCTCAAAAGTGCTTAGCAGATTTTTTTGGCAGCTAAAATTCTGCCATCGTGGGATGCTTCTTTGTAATCCCACTTCTGTAGTTGTGATTGAACTTTACATGTTGGATGCTTCTCAAGCTGCTGTTTTTTATATTCAGAACGGCAATTTTGTGCTGTTAACCTCTTGTAACTCTCCTTTGGTAGTTAGATTCAGCCACCTGCTGAAGGCCTTAAGACTCCTCATGATGCCGCTGGAACTGCTTGCTCATACGTTCCACTAGTTCCTCCCTGAAGAACACATGCTAGTTCAGGCAAATTGACCCATAAGTCAC
Source organism: Tinamus guttatus (assembly GCF_059628265.1). Classification (NCBI taxonomy): domain Eukaryota; kingdom Metazoa; phylum Chordata; class Aves; order Tinamiformes; family Tinamidae; genus Tinamus; species Tinamus guttatus. The sequence goes on along the minus strand of NW_028288781.1, from coordinate 6,263,814 downwards.
AGAGATATTTCTTGGTCAGGAAATTTATAGATCTAGGCAAAACAAGAAACACTAAAACTTGCTACCTCAAGTTTCAGCACCGCTCTGAAGTCAGTGATCTTTTCAGCATCCAAGCATTCTCCTTGGGGTTTTACCCCTCCAGCTCGGGCATTTTCTGCCCTCTGCGGTTCTGACTCTTGCTCCTTAGTCCCTGCTTGTTCTTCTTTGAAAGCAAGCTGTGTTTTAATTCCTAAATTTCTCAGATTCTTTCTTTTCAAAAGCTGCAGAAATATACGCATTCTTTGTCTATCTTATAGTGATTTCTCTCTCCAGTTTCTTTTTTTATATTCTGGTGCTAACTGTTTTTAACAGGGGCTGAAGATATGCAGTGTTACAAGGTGAAGTGTTACCTGCGTTTTCAATAATCATTATTAATGCTTCTAGTCAGATGAATGGACTTACATACTGTGTTCCCTCTTAGAAAACTTATATATATGTTAGCCATTATAGCCATATATAAAGATAGCCATAAGACTAATCTATAGTTTCATGCTCTATGAAGTACACAAACTATTTGAGGAAAACCTAATATCTCAACAGGCCTCTAACTATTTTTAAATGTGGATATTTTGAGTCCAGTAGATCCAGACCTACAGGTTTTCTTTATGCCCTTGTCCTCTTCATCTTTTATGATTCAGAAAAGATATTATTCATCTGTGATGTTAATTACAAAGAGACAGGTTCTCATTCAGGCACCAGATATTATTTTGGTGTGCAGGGATGTGCATCGCGAGCAGAATATCCTATCGCGAGCAGAATATCCTGTCAGTGGCAGTAGAGGGGCTTTGATTTACTGACTACAAATTTAGCTCCTGCAAATAATTGAACCAAAGAACCATTCTGCTGAATGAAAGAAGCAAAGTCCATTTTGTATTGTTTAAATATAGAAGTAGTGCACTGTCATCCTTCTCCATTTGCAAATGCTGCTCTATGTAGGCTTTAATCGTAAAGGATTTTTGTGTTTTAAAAAAAAAACAAAAAAAACGCTGTGCAGTTTCTAGCCAAGTTCTCTAATTCTGAAGAATTTGTTCTTCCCTTTGAATATTGTGCTGGGGCCAAATATCCTGGCACTGTCACCAAAGAAATTCCATGTTCATTGTATTTATATTTACTGTACTGCATTACTGTTATTTCGTAGTGACTCTATGCTTAAAATTAGAGGTGCCTTCTACTGTTAGATATGTATACCATATATAAAATATATGGTATATATATAAATATATAAAATTGTCTCTAAAGCATCGCAGTACTGTTTCTTCCACAAGGCATGTTTTCAGGGGTGTCACGCAGGCAGCATAGGGGAGCATCTTCTTAGCTGCTGTGGAAGAGCCAAACTCTTCAGTGGGCAGAGACCTCCATTCTGCTAGTGCATGTTTTACTGGGAGCTGAAATCAACAGAGACCCAGTGAATCATAGAATCATAGAATCATAGAATGCTTAGGGTTGGAAGGGACCTCTAGAGGTCATCTAGTCCAACCCCCCTGCACACGCAGGGACACCTAGAGCACGTGGCACAGGACTGCGTCCAAACGGGTTTTGAAGATCTCCAGAGAAGGAGACTCCACAACCTCTCTGGGCAGCCTGTTCCAGTGCTCTGTCACCCTCACTGTTAAGAAATTTTTCCTTAAGTTCCTATGGAATTTTTGATGTTTCAGTTTCCGGCCATTTCCTCTAGTCCTATCAGTGGCCACCACTGAAAAGAGACCATCCCCGTCCTCTGCACTCCCTCCCTTGAGGTATTTATATACACTGATTAGATCCCCTCTCAGCCTTCTCTTCTCCAGGCTGAACAGGCCCAGCTCCCTCAGCCTCTCCTCATAGGGCAGATGTTCCAGGCCCCTGATCATCCTTGTGGCCCTGTGCTGGACTCTCTCCAGCAGCTCCACATCCCTCTTGTCCTGTGGAGCCCAGAACTGGACACAATACTCCAGATGTGGCCTCATCAGGGCTGAGTAGACTGTGAATAACTTGAGCCATGTTCTGAGGAGTTGCCCTTCAGGGATGGACAGGTTCATATAGTCATCTTTGGGAACAAGGTGTAGTTCAGCTCAGAGAGTCCTCCGAAAAACAAAAGGTGAGTGAAAAGAGGAATTCTTTATAGGGTGCCTATAGTTTTGCATCAGGAATGAGTTCATTCAGGATACCCATGAACTAAGTCATTTGTAGATTTACAAAGAAATTTTAGTTCTTTCAGCTTTATGTTTTTAAGTTTGACAGCATTAAATGTGAAAGCTGTTACAACTTGATAACTTGTAGTTTGCTGCAAAAATTGCAGTGTGGATGGTTATTTTCTGTTACCATGATTGTCTTGGACTTGTCGCCTATGATCTGCCTTAAAATCAAAGGCTCACTTACCCAATATGACAGTGACAAACAAATTAATATGTAAAAAGTGGCTGAAGAAATAGCTGGAGAGTCATTTCTGAAGGGGTTTCCCTGTGCTGATTATTGTGAGCCATTTTAATTAGTGGAACAGCTGTATTTTAGCTGCTTCTTAACTGCCTCCCTGCTTGTTCAGGCGGTGGGAAGTCACAGTTGTGGCACTGGTGATGTGCGAGTAGGCAGCTTCAGCATAGTGATGAGGCTGGAATTGCCACCGGACTTAATTAGTAGCTCAGGATTGCTTGCTTTTGGGGCTGGACCCCAGGGAGAAGCAAAATTAAAGCAGGGTGAATCTGGTTTCCTAGATAACCGGGTCTGCGCTACTGCGATTTCCGAGGTGCCCGGATCTATTGGCCTTTTGTGCAGGCAGGGCCGTGACAGCACCCGCTGTTCGGCCGGCAGCGTGAGGGTGCGTCTTAACGCTGCAGAGGTGCCAGGCTGCTGCCTGCGGCTTTTCCTGGTGCTTGTCTGCTCTCTCAGGGAGCCGGGCTAGGCAACCAACAGCAGAAAGAACTGCAGCAGCAAAGGGTCAAAGAACAGCCAGCCTGAGGCACAGCCACGATTTGGTGATTTGTAGCCAGATTAACTTTATATCAGAAGAAAGCCACAGGCTGAAAGTTTGTCCTTTTGAGTGGAGATGGTGTTGCTTCTCTGGCTGCCTGTTCCTGCTGCCTCTCTCATGTCACCCTTGTGCTCATGTGGCTCTGCAGCTGCCTAGACCAGCCTGCCTGTCTGGCTGAAAATGAATTGAGGTATTTGGGGACAGGTTGTTTCTTATTATCAAAATTATGTGGTTGATCCGGCTGACCTGTGGCTACGTCAGCAGCAGCATGAGGGAGCTGCTGGAAATGGTGAGTGTGGGAAGGTGGGGCTGCCAGCTGCACGGTGTCAGTTTGCTCTGCACAGATGGGGAAATGGCATCTTGACTTGATGCCTCACTTAATCTAATTTGTGCATGATATTTGTGCATTAGAGCCCTGAAAGGCCTGAAAGACCTCTGCAGCTGAGCGACTGAAGAGACTTATCTTGGTGCCTTAACGTATTTTTTTCAGTGTAGCTACACTTAATTAATCCACAGGATTAATACAATTCTGTTTACTGCATCCACACCAGAATGGCTGCCGTGCTGCATTCACACCACGGATGGCTGCTCTGCTTGTACTTAAGTTTGAAGGCTTTTGGTAGAACTAATAGGTCAGTTATCTGGATGATGGTAAATCTGATCTTTTGCACCACCCTTAAATTAATTTTATTTTATTTATTTATTTTTTAAATTCAGTAGGCAGTTTAATCATTTAGATGGTATTTCAAACATTCTGTGTTTGGCATGATGTTTTCTGAATAGTATCAATGGTTTTCTAATAAGCTGTAAAAATACTGCATGATAGTCCATTGACTTTATTATAAAGATGGCAACATTTCTAAGTTAATTGAGAGGAATATGTCAGGCCTTTTGGTAATGAATATTTTGCCTCACAGTAATGTCAACACCAGCTATTTAAAAATTCTTGGCTTGAGTTCTAAAAAAATCACAAGACTTTTCAAAAATAGCAACATTTTAATTTTTTAGGCTGTTTGTGTAAGACAAAGTCTATACAGAGGGCTGTGATCCTGTGTAGTCATGTAGCCTATACATGATAGGTAATTTTTTAGAGATTTTGCAGCAGATGCTTCAGTATATTCCCAGGTATGGGGATGAAAAGGTAGTGCAGAACCTCGCAGCCTTGCAAGATGCCTAGCTCAGTGCACAGAGGAGTAATTTGGGCAGAATCCCTAGTGAGAGACAAGCCTGTTTTATAGGCAGAAACTGCCCTTCCTCCACGGAGCAGTTTACTGTTCTTTGCCTCATCTAGTTTGACACAGTTTTATTTCTCTGGTGCATGGGCTTAAAATGCACTTTTAAAGCATTTTCCTCAAGTGTTTATGTTTAGAAAATCTGTCCTTGAAAGACAGCACAAAGCTGGCAAGGAAGAGTGAGTGGGTGTTTGACATCTTCAAACAAACCACTCCAGGATCCTTTCTTTCAGAAGGGGTGGCCGAGGGGACCCTTCTTGAGTTACTGCCTGCTTTCAGAGGAGCAAGCAGAGCAGGAGCAGGTCACCGGCCCCTCCTGAACCTAGTGAGCCTGTGTTCAGCTGGCAGAGAGCCTGTAGAGATTGTTGATTCCCCCTGTGCAGGGCTAGGAGGTGATAACGCATGAAAAACTTGCTGCCTTATTTGGAAATGTTGCAGCGTGAGCGCTTTGACCTAACAGTGAGCAAGACAGGCTGGATGTGCCCATGTGAGGGGATTTGCTCCCGTGTGCGTGCCCACATGGTGCTTAGCAGCGGGCACATATGGACAGTTTGCGTCTTTACTTATTCTGCATTAGGGATGGCTGGGATGGTGTTGGAGCTAATATGCGTCAGGGTCTTGAACCACCTGTTCTGTTTTCTTGCAGCAAGTGGAGCTTGGAGCTGCGCTCGTGCACGGTGCAGGGCAGCGCAGGAGTCCTGGTGCTTGTGCCACTGGTGCTTGGCCATCACGCTGTCCCCTCGCTCGTGCTGGTGTGACCGGGTGGACAGTGCTTTGGGAGCAATATCAGAGATCCCGTGGAGGTTCAGCTTCCTCCTGCTCCCCTTTTCCTCACCACGTGTGTCTGTGCGGGTTGGGTATGTGCTCTTGCTCACGCTTGCAGCAAGAAGAGGCGGCTCCATCTGGCAGAATTACTGCTGCCACCACAGGAGGGTCAGACCTCACTGGATTATGTCAGTTGTTTGGAAGGTCTGAGAGAGAAGGTGCTTATTAATTGTGGGGCAGAGGAGCATGTGGGCAACCTTATCCCCACTCTTTAGGCAAGACAGGAAAAGAGGCCAGAAATTGTTGCCTATGGAACAGGGAGGGGTTAGGTTTGGTGTGGGCAAAATCACAGCCTGCTGTAACAACAGTGTCTCTTCTTAAATTAGGTGGGGGTTGTGGGCGATAAACTTACGAATGTGCTTTTTCCTTTCAGGGTTTCATGACAAAAATAAAAAAGAAATTCTACATTCACTCCCATTTCCTTCTTTTTAAAAGATTTAAGTAATACATAACAATAATTGTTAAATGTCTCTCGGGGTAGGAAAAGCAATGCTTTGCCAGAAGAGAAGGGTGTTCATAGTGTCTTTCTAATGAAAAGTAGAAAAAAAAAAGTCTGGTAACAACTTGTTTTGCTTGTGAGATCATAAATTTTGTGACAACTATGCTATCCTGGGTTCTCAGTTATACCCAGAGCTACAAACTTGCGCAGCCTTCCTCTTGGTAGATTGATACTTTTACTTGCCCAGGTTGGTTTGGCGTATGCCTGCAATGCCTTTGATTTTAAAACCTTTCTGTACCGTTTGGTCCCTCATGTTGTATGGAAAACTGTGTGCATGAAGACTCCTGTGATTTCCAGCCCCAAATATCTGTTCATCTCAGAGAAGTGTGCATCACATTGAGACAAACTGCTGTGGTAGGAAGGGATCTTGCCAGGTGGAAGCAGAACTTCCCTGTTCCATTCGATCCTTGCTAAAACTTGAGAGTATGTATTTTATAGATTTACTGCTTTCCTACTGCAAAAGTTAAGTCAATCTTGATTTTTGGGTATAGAAAGTAATTGCTGTTCCAAAAGATTGCAGTTTATGTTTCAAAACTTTATTTTCCTTTCTGTGTGGTACTAAGTGTAATTAAAGTATATATTCTTTTTATTAAAACCCTACATTTTGTTGTTGTTTACAGCAATTGAAGAATGAGAAAGAGCTTAAATAATGAACGGCACAAATGAGTAGACTTTAGTTATAAGGAAAGAAAAAAGGAATATGGGGTACATTTGGAAAAACATATAACTCAAAGGGTTTTTTAAAGATAATACTGTGTTATGATGAGACATTTGGAAGGAAAATAAGACTCCTTTTCTGCTGAGAATGCACAGTGAGACATGACTGATAGCAGTGTTTTCTACTGCAGTTTTTGCTGGTGGGAGCCAAGCCACTTTTGACCTGTTTCTGAAGCCAGACAAATAGGCTTTGTATATCCTAGGCCAGCCAAAGTATTTCAGAGAGCAGCTCAGTGAGAGCCACATTCATTTCTGCTCCTCAGTACTTTTTCCGAACGGCTGTAGCGGAAGAACCTTCTCATCCCTTCTTAACTTTTTAGCTATGGTTCTTACTGCCTCTTCCTCCTTCTCCCCGGAATGCCTTCCTCTTTGCCCCACTGGTGTAACTGCAGTTGTCAGCCTCAGCCACGGAAGCGCTTGTGGAGCGGAGCAGGATGGCGGCTGAGGCGGCCGCGTTAGCGCGCTGCCCGCCTGCTTCGCACCGGGCGGCACCGCCGCTAAAACGCTACGTGCTAAAACGCTCGGGCCTTCTCCTGCCGCCCTTGCTGCTGCCAGCGAAGCTGCCAGGGCAGGTTGCTGGGAAAGGCTCGAGCTATGTGTCTTTCTGTTGCGTTAAAGATATGTAGCAATGTGAAACAGGTGTGGGCTGTTTCGTTTTAGCCTTTAAAAAGATGATTTGGCACTTTCAAAGACTTCTCACCAGCAAATATGCTCTGTCTTTTGTGCTTAAAAAAAACCCCTTGGTTGAAGTAGTTTTGGTTTGTTTTTTGGACCTCCCCAGTTGCTTTGTGTATGTGGCAAGTTATTAATATCACGCTCATGGTTTTTGACAATGGTAATCTCAAATTGCTTTTGTTTTTTTAACCAGTAAAAACAGTAGTGGCTGCTCTATCTGGGTTAAATAAGACCTTCAGAAAAGCAGCATCAGAAACCTTCATGTTGCCAAGAAAACAGATGATTTGGCAAAAGGAAACATTTTTCTGTCCTTGCTTATCAACAAATTTTTGGTCACATTGTCTTCCCAACTAGCCTCACCCAGGAAGTCATTACTGAAAATGCAACCTTCACGAAAAATGAAGATAAATTGTTAAGTAATTGTTAAAAATATTTACCAAATTGGGTGTAGATTTTTCCTGGATTGCGCAAGTTTTGTTAATTTACAAGAATTGTAAATCATTAGATGCTAAATAATCTGAGAATATTCATGAAGAAGGGCTGCTCTTCAAGTTTTCCGTTCAAATGAGGCAGGATATGAACTTCAGCACACAATCAGGAGAACAAGTGGTTATTAAAATTAGCTTTTGATCTTTGCAGAGATGGAAGGAAAGCTGGATCCTGGTTTTCATTAGAATGGATTGAGAACAGTTGTATACTCCAGGAGTTTTGCACAAATTTCTGTAAGATAACCTTGGGGGAAAATGATCTTGGCAAGCACTGTGTGCAGCATGTGGGGAATCTCTGTGTGATGTTACTCAGCTGTTTTCTCTTTGAGACATTAATTGCATTGTAATCGTTTTTTTTTTTTTTTTTTTCCTTTAAGCCAAGGACCCTTGTCATCCATAAGAGCAGCAATCAAGAGATGTAAGTCATTTTTTTTCCCTCTACTTCTTGAGAATTATAATATTTTAAAGATTGTTCCATCTTCATTTTTAGGTGAACTGCTTAACCTTGTATGTGAAAAGATAATAGCTGACAGGCTCTTTTGGCACTGTAACTTTTTTTTTTTAATATTTATTTTTGCTGATGGGCTGTTCCTGGCAGTTGCTAACATTTTATTACTTGTCCACCAGTACTGAAGTGAATATTTCTGGTGCTGGGTTGTACATACCCAGTTTTAGTACACTTGATAAAACAGAAGCTTGTTCTACTTCAGAAGAAATCTCCAGCAGCTATTCATTGGCTCCACTGGGGAGTGGATTGGATTCATACACTGGGTTCATTTTTGAAAATAAAAAAAAATATATAAATTTTGAATGAAATTTCCTGATTTCCTTGTTCATCAACACTTTCTGTCTGCCTAATCATGCTATTTTCAGTCAGAGATTTTCTTTATCTGTGCCCTCCAAAGTGCGCTCTTTATTCCCCTTTTCATTTTTATTTCGTTTCTGTCTATGTTTTCAATTTCATACTAATAGAACAACTCTGACTACTTTGCTGTGATGGAAAAGGACATTAATGTGTGAACAGCTGATCTGTTTCTCCTGAACCTGGGGCTCATGAAAGCTTTATTCAGAGCGAGTCTACATAATGCTGTAGTTAAAGTGCAGTACTTTGTGTGTGCTATTGCTGCCATGCATAGTAAACTGGAATACAGCGCCAGATCACAGAAGGCCGTTTGTGGTGGAGTCAAGAACTAATTCTAGACTGCCTACACCTCAGTCTCTGATCTAACTGTGAAAGAGTAGATCATTAAACCATTGATCTTAATGCTTTTGAAAACATAGTGACAAGTGACACTTTGTTTTGAGGCAAAATCAACTAAAAATGTATCTACTCAAGAAGCCCTGGATCATGGATCTTACTATATGTAATAATATTAGTAGGTGAGTAACTATGATATGTGAGTAACTATGATAATATATAAATGTTATGTGAATTACTCGGTGATAAGCTGGAAGAAAACTCCCTGCATGTATTGAGGCAGGGTGCATGAGACTCTGTGTATGCCAGTGACCATATCTATAGAGAGATCTAAAGTAAAAGTGAACTCTGAAAAAATCCTAACTGTCCTTGCTGTTAATCTGAATAAAGTGTGGTATTTTAAGGAAATACATTTTTTCATAATAGAGTTTAAAACCTGTTGTGGGCTATTTAACTCTCATTTTCAACATGTGTGATAGATGTTTGCAGAGTTTCAATATTCCAATCTATGGACAATGCTTATAATTACTTAGCATAGTTCAGTGTCTTCCTCTCTTGTGACCGAAGAGGAAGACGGGCTATTTTCCTTTCCGTCACCTGGACTTGCAGCTCTGGATAGAAAGGTGTGGTGACATCTAGTTTCAATTCTTTGACAGCTCTGCAAAATTCCTCCTCCTGATACAAAAAGGAGGAAAAAGAAGAAAAAAAAAAAAGAGGTATGATGTATCAAGAGTGAAGGTGTCACATTAAAAGACGGTCTTTGTCCTTATTTCCTTCTCTGTGCAGGCCAGTATAATTGCTCTAGTAGTTTGCATTAAGAGAAAAAGACTATGTCTATTGCATATTGATATGAGGCTTCCTCACTGGGCTGTTTCTGAGTGCACTATAGAGAAAATATTCAGAAAATGCATTATGTGTATAAGAAACTAAACTGTGCAGTATAAGATCTCAGCAAGATCTCTGAAGAAAACAAGCATGTGGAAATGAGATGTTCTTTTACCTAATTTTCTAGTCTAACCTCTTCAAAAGGTACCTCTGCATTTTAGTAAAGGTCGCAGCAAAAGGCACACCACTAAATCCAGCTTTCACTGAAGCCAGGGGAACTATTGCCATTGACTTAAGAGAGAGCATCGTGCACACTGATGCCAAAGGAGAAAGAGAGGAGCCAAATGCTGCAGTGGTGTGGGAATGGTGCTTGCACTGTTTTCCGCTGTTAGGTGGCATGGAGGAACAAATCTGCTGCCATAAAGTGCTGGAAGAACCTGCATTCTCATTCTGTCCTAAGCAAATCTGTGGCTGGAGAATGTGTAAGAGCTTCTTCCTGGAGACCACAGGACGTGCTCTGAGTCTGTGGCTTTCCACTTGGCAATTGGGCAGCCAGTTTTGGCTGTGGGTTTTCTTTGTTCTTCTAGTTTTGTTTTGCTTGGGGTTTCCTTTGTCCCCGCCCCAGCCAGATCTGTGGGGTGAGCTCACTCTCCCGCAGCTGCACAAGCACTGGGGCTGGCAAAATGCAGGGTGGGAAGCAGAGGCCACAGGGGCAGCCTGAGTTGAGGCAAGGCAAAGCAAGGAGTCACCTGCCTTCGTTAAGCATTGCTGTCTAATTTGTGTGAAATGGCAGGCTTGCTCTTGGGGTGCGGATATGCAGATTTGATAATAATAATAATATTAGCAATAATGATAGTGGGAGGCAGGAAATGGAGACTGCTGTTGAAAGTGGCACGTTGCCTCCCTTGTGCTGCTGGCAGTCCGAACCCAAGGGAAGCCGGTTCAGGGAGTCAAAATGGCCCAAGCTAACCTTGCGGGAAGTGGTTAGTTTTATATGTATTTAACACTCTGAACTCGCCGACTGTGGGGTCAGGTGAGTGTTAATGTTGGTTCAATGGTGACGGCAAAAGTCAGTGATTGGAAGGAGGATTGGGTGGTGCCATCGCTGATAGCTACATCCAGGCTTTAATTAAATCAGCCCGGCTATAATGTCAGCAACCCTCCTAGTTCCCTGGGGTGCCTGGAAGCAGATTGAAGAGAAAAAGAGCAAGACCTCCCCCTTGTGCCAAGTAGTATTTCAGGAGAAAAGCTTCAGCGCTTCTTTCCAGAGGTCTGTGAAAATTTCCAGTTTGTTTGAAACTCCACTTCTGCATAAACTGTCCAGCCAGACCTTGGCTTCTTTTTGTTGGTTTATTTTTTGGTTTTGGCTTCAGGGTTACTATATTCATTTAGCTTTTTCTGAAGAAGCTGTCTCTGTAGATATATGACATATTCAATATTGCAAAGACAGCAAGCATGGCCTTTTACCCTGACCCTTTCTATCAGCCCTTCTGGAATATGACTTTGTAGGCAAAAGAAGGAGCAAAAATAATGTTTTATTCTTTCTGTTTGCCTGCTAGGTGCTATAATGACTATGAAGTTTTATTCTAGGGCAGATATACAGTGAGAATAATAACTTCTTGGTCTAGTATTCTGTGTATTTTATAGGACTAATGGTAGAGATATCTAGACCAGTATCAAAAAAGTACTGAAAGAAGCTGTTTTTTTTTTAAATACTGGCACATATCCTTCTTGCATAAAATAATTTTACTTTAAAACCTACCTATAATAGCATAAATTAACTGAAATAGTTAATTGCGGGACTATGTTTACAGCTGCCAGGATAGGTAGTAGTAAAATCATTAGGAAGATTTGGGCTATTTGAGGATAAGATTCTGGTCTTTGATGGGAAAAGAAACTTACCTTTAAAACAGTGAGTCTACAGTGACAAAACTGTTCTGTATGTCATTTGCTTAAAATGTCTTAGCTTAAAATGTCTCCTGCCCCATAGCCTGTGTCTGTTTCAAATGTAAGGGAAAATATTAACTACCTTGCAGGAATATTGCTCAGAGGAGAAACAGAAGAAAAACATCCCAAAACCTAAGTGTATAGTACAAATCCCTTTGCCATTACACATCAAAAGAAAACAAAACAAAACAAAACAAAAACACCTTGCTGCCCAGTAAGTAGTACTTGTAAGAAAGATCGTCCATTTATTTGTTCTTTGTTTACAGAGTTATTGTTAATCCTTTACTTAGGATTGCAGGTGACATAATAAATTCTCTGGTACTAGATTAAACACATGAGGATACTTCCTTGACACTCATGGGAGTATTTCTATTATGGGTTGATTTTACTTTTTATTTTTTCCCCCTGCTTCTCTGAGACAGATAAAACTACAAGGAGAAAAAAGCGTGAGTTTTATGGGTTGGGTTTTTCCGCTCCTATCCCCACTTCAACTACGCACTTGCCTTTCTCTTAAATGCCTATAAATATATGTTTCTGGAATTTCCAACGCTTCTCATCCTAAGAATTTCTTAGTGTGGAAGTTGAGGAGCCAGCTGTCTTAGCTAGCAATATGTAACTTAGGGCTGAAATACATTGCCATTGATCTCTGGGCAGTTTTTTAATCTTAAAGATGTCTTAATTTGCAGTCTGGGAATAAAATTTGAAATCTATGAGTGATTTTTTTCGTGAGGAGCATGAAGGAAATGGAGAATAGGCTTAACAGTATCAAAAGACTGTAACAAGGCCAGAAAGATGGCCTCTGTTTTTAAATCAGGTATACGTTTTATTTTTAAAATTCATGTCTTCTCTCATATGCTTTTTAATTCAAATTCTTTTCTTTGACATGGTAAAGAAATAAAAGATGTTGAAGGCAGGAGGCAAGGGTTATTTTGACGGTTCATGTTTTGTTTTCCCTAGCATTTGTTGAACTCTAGGGAATATTCAAGTGCAGGAGATGGAATAGCTTTCACTTCTGCTCCTTCTGTGGAGATTTAAGAGCTTCCAAAACAAAAGATGCGCTAAAACCATGAAGGGCCGTACTTGAGGTTCCTGAGGTTGTTACAACAGTGCAAAAGAACAGAGAGGTTGATGGAGGCAAAGAGTGAACAATTTAGTCAAGTTCTTTAAGAAATTGGTGTCTGTATTAAATATTTATATACATGCAAGTAGCTTAATTCCATAAATGTCTTAAGATTTTTCTTTTTCTTAAAGCAGCAGGTTCCATGTCAAAATGTACATGATGGCTTAGGAGTTAACCCTTTTGAAGAGACAGATTTGATATTCACATCTACTAGTATCTACTAGTAAAATTATTTTTAAAGAAGTATTCCAAGTGATGATAATCTCAGGTCAACTTCCTCCTTACTTGAGATTTGGTGAGGATTACTGTAGATTTGTATGCCTCACTGCAATTTTCTGCTCCTGTCCAGTAAGGAGAAAGGTTTTTTAGACGTTTTTGTTTGTACATTCAAGTCCTACAAGACAAAATAGCATGTAGAATTTATGTAGCAATGAAGACAACATGAAAGAAGTTGGTATTCATTTATTACGCTCCTGTCATTGCAATTTGGATGTACCCCAAGCAGTTACATTTAATATAACGTTTACCAAATGAAGACTTTCTTCCATCCTCTTGCAAAGATGAACTTGAAGAGGATGGCTTTCTTCCCCCTTCCCGCACTCCCAAATGAGTGCGTAATATCAGTGTTAAAGTGGGTGAACAAGGAAGTGAAACAAAGTGCCTTTTAGGTAGGAAGTTTTTTGTAGTCAAGTGATATTTACAGAGCTGGGTGAGGAGTCATGTGAGTATACCAGAAACTTGGGATGTCTCCAGCATTTCTGCTCCCTCCTTGAGGGTCTGCGTGGCTGAGTACTCGTCTCAGTGAGGTGCAAGTAGGAATCAGGGTTTCCCAGCCTCATGGGATCTGAGTCAGATCCCCTCTTTTTTTTTTAGTATTTTTTGGGGCAAAGGAAGAAGCTTGGGCCTAAAGAGAGCATGATTTAGATTACATAGAGCTTTCAAAGAGTTTTAACTTCCCCTCATTCTTACAGTGACACCTTATTGAGCCTTACAATGTGTTTTCCCTATTTGAATTCTCCACTACTAATATATTGCAGGGGAGACTTCTAAACTCCGAATGTTAAAATCGGCATGAAATAAAATCTGCTTCATTTTTAAGCCACTGTATTGTGAATCAGCACCACAGTTACCCGTCTAGGACACTGGCATGTGCACTCTCCTTGTGCAGCTAACCCATTTGGTCATGTTTTCTGTCACTCTGAAGCCTTGGTTTGTTCTTCTTTTTCACCTCTCCTCTTCTGTAACCCCTTCTTTTTTTCCTCTAGCACTCATGAATAGTGCACATCAAAAATGCCCCGTGGAAGAGGTATGTCTGACACAGCACTATGCGACTCTTAAATCAAGTATCTGCTTTGCCGGGTTCAGCTCTGGTTCTCTGATGGCGCAGGAACAGCTCAGTTGTCAGCTTTGGCACAATAAGACTCTACTTCCTAAATTGCATTTGCTATGCCAAAATGTATCCCTCAACTAATTACCTTTTTTCCTCAATCAAAGTCAAAAGCTAATGTGGCCATTGAAAAAAATTATTTGAATATAAGTATGGCAAAAATAAAAAACAAAGAGGTCAGGATTTATTTATGTAATTTAAAATACAGTGGTTTGGAAAAAAGAAAAAAGGTTGATGCCTCTTGATCTGCAAGTGAATACATTTTGGTAAATTTCTATCTGAGGATATATCATGACAATGAAGAAGACAATTATATATTTATTTTTTTCCTTTTATATAAGGTGAAAGAATATTTTAAATTTTGTGCCTTGGTGCTTTTATTTCTTTAAAAATAATGCCTTTTTTGCCTCTCCAAACAAGGGATACAAGTATACATCTCAGAAATGTGCTATCAAAAACAAAGTCAGATGTGCTTAACACTTCTCTGTGTCATTGATGGACTGTTGTAACTAATAGAGGAAAAAAAAATTCCAGCTCTAGGGTCACAACTACGCACAAGGCAGGGGCATATTGCAAGGAAAAAAAAAGGGGGCTGCGTCTATCTCCTTTGGTGGTACCTTAGGTGTATAGACAGACTTCAATTGATAATGAAACTGTTTCTTCGACCTTTAAAAAACATACTTTCATATTTAATACAAATAATTTTTATTTGAACATGGCCATTCTTTGAATCTACAACTCATGATCTGATGCTGTGTGCTCTCAGTTTCATTTATGGTGGATTTGTGAGGGGTGTGCTCTTATCCTCATCTTGTTGCTATGACAGTATATTTTAACCTATTTTTTGTTTGTTTGTTTATTTAAATAGCTTCTCGGACCTCTAACCATAGTGAGCTGCAGAGGGATAGAAGGTATGATGCAGTTATTTGTATTAACAGCTGTATATTATTGAAAAGCTCATTAGATTGTGTCGCAATATTACTTTTTATCTGTTACTTTCTTCTCCCATTTATTTTTTTCCATCTCATTTTCCTTTTTATCTTAAAATAAATTATACTCGGAATAAAACAGAAATATTGTGGTTCTTAAGCACAGGGTGGGTTAAGGGTTGGAGGGGTTTTCTGGTCAAGATTTCTGTGTATCTTAAAAAAAAAAATAAAAACTGGAGTCAATCAACCATCTCCATTTACTTTCCTGACTTCTATTTATTGGATCACTTGACAGTGTAAATAAATAGACACATTCAGGCCTCCTTCTAGTTTTTCAAATGATATTGAGAAAGGGGGTCGCCAACCTGGGTGGTTGGTGAACTGAGTCTGTCATAATTTAAGGAGTAAATGAAGTGTATATTTCCCACTTTTTAAAAACAGCTTTTAAAATGTATTTCTGCACTGTTTTTCTTCTGGCAGCCAGAGGCTTCTGTAATAGATACTTCATCTATTCGCAAAGCTCACTTCTCAAAATGTATTTTGTGCCAGATTTGAGAGATCGGTTGTGGTGTGTTCCCAGTGAGTCCCAGGATAGGTGCACAGTTCTAACTGCCCTGTTGTCCTCACATTGCAGCAGGCTAAAGGCAAACACATGAAGACTAAAGCTTGTTCCATTCAGTTAAGTTACACTTGTATTTAAGCATGTAAATTATTTCACTGAAGCCAGTAAACCTACTTTTTGGCTTAGGCATTTAATTTGGTGTTTCGAATAGAAGCCTAAGTGCTTGAAAAAAGGTCAGGTAGTTGCTTTGAAATCGTGAAAGGTTATGTCACAAAAGTGTGAGGTGTTCTGACTTCCCAGTATGAGAAAACCATGCTCTTTTGTGTTTAAAACAACTGTTTTAAATTGTTTTAGTTAATTATTTCCTTTGTCTTAATCTTCAGGCGTCCTGAAATTACAATAGTTGCTGCCGAACCCCTCCGGCCATCCTCCTGGTTTCCAGGTGCAAGCCCTGTCACTCCGCAGGGATTAGGATTCCCTTCTGCCTCGTCTCATGCTCAGTGGAGAACAAGTGAGCTTATTCCAGCTGAGGTGAGCACGTATTTACATGAGATGTGTGTTTGATTTTAAAGATAAAAAGCACTTCAAGTTAGAGAGAAACAATATTGTCTGTGACAGGGCTCTTCTCTTCTGCGCGTATTGATTTAGTATTTTTCAATTATAAGGATTTTTTTATGTTCACCTTTGAACATATATGAATTTTTATCTTTTTGTTTTGTAGCAGCCACCATCTTACGAGCAGGTGATAAAAGAAATTAATCAAGTGCAAGTCAATACAACAAATAACAATAATGCTGCTGCTACTAGACATACCACTACTTCTGCAACACAAACTGACTTTCCAGAGGAACTAATAAGCCGTTTTCCAAGAAGTAATGTAAAAAACAGTCTGCCTGCACGCTGGGAATCTGCAAGTTATCCAGGTGAGCTTTTTCTGAATTTTTCACTGACAAAAGTCTTACTCTGTTTCATTAAGAGGCACTTACTGATGTTTGCAGCAACTAAAATGAACAACAACAAAATTTCTGGGAGTGATTACTTCTGTACATTCCTGTAAAGCTCCTCTCTTTAGAATAACTGCTATAGGTTAGACTTTAATTAAAACTTGTTCTGTAATGAAGATGTAATATGTGTCTTAATGACGTTAAAATAAAAATCTTTAAAGTTTTGCTCAGTTCAGTCCATTTAGTCATGCTGACAATTGCTTTGAACCTGGACCCAGAGGAGCTCAGACCGCTAGCCAGAATAACAGCATTTTATGCACGCTGGAAAGTACACAAACTCAACTGGGAAAGTTGCTGTGCTGAGCTACTGAGTAGTTTTGAACTCATCAATCATCATCTTCTGCCTATTGTTATTTTTAATGTGTCTTTTTAAAAGAGAATTGCAAACTTTGATAAGCAGCAGTATGTTCTGAATAAAAATCATCAGGTTTCCCATTGTAACGGGTGACAAAACATAAAGGGTAAAGCTGGAATAGATAACATTTTCTTTTCTTTCAGCAGGGCAGGGTCCTCTGAAACCTCCTAGGCCTTCTGCGTCTCTCCTGAATAGGTCTTCTTCAGAAAATGAGACTCCCTTAATAGTCTTTGAAAGCTCTGATGATCAGCGGTGCCAAGAAAATCCCAATGCTGTGATATATCCTGTGCCAAAGCCAAGATCAAAAAGCAATCTTAGACCTGTGGTCAAAAGTACTGAAAGCAGAGTGCCAGACAATGGGGAAGAAGTGAATCAGGCCACCACAAGAAGGCAGCAACCTCTGACTCAGCAGTCATCTCTTGTAGATGATAGCTTACTGGACAATCCCTTGGCAGTGGACACTATGAGTACAGAGAAGAGCCACAATAGTATTGTTTCAAGGATCAAAGCTTTTGAATCCCAAGCAACAACTGATACCTCAGGATCATCAAAAAAGCCAGAAATTGCTCCGCGATCGTTTGCCCCAAGACCTGTAACTGCAAAGAAGCCAGTAGTTGCTCCAAAGCCAGGCGTAAGCAGAGTTTCAGGAGATTGGGATTTATGGACGGAAAGCAAGTCAACACCTTCTTCCAAGGAATTGCAGCCTCAACCTGAAGTGGTTGGGAGCAGTGTTGTAACTAAACCTGAATTGCCAAAAAAAACAAAACCTGGCATTGTAAAAAGTGTTAGTAGCGATTTTGTTCATGCAAGGAGTGGGTCAGTTGCAGAGAACAGTGATGGACAAAAGAAATGTCCTGTTCCCGCTCCAAGGCCACTTGTTCCCAAAAAGTCACGTTCTGTAGAAAATCCTACCCTTCCTTTGGCTTCAGTAAAACCAGCTGCTGCTGCTCCCCATCTTTCTGCATCTGCCCAAGAAAAGGCTTTCAAGTCTCTGGGAGAGTCGCTGGCAACCAGTTCCTCATCACCTGCTTTGCAAAGTACACCAGATGTGGAAGGAGATTTGATCAGTTTTGATGATGAGGTTTTACCTCTGAGTCCAATTTGTATAGTTAAAGATAGCAGCAGTTCTGAAGCAGCAGCAGGTAAGAATAAACTTTTAAAATCTGACACCGTGTTAGTTTGCAGGTATGTGAGATTTTGCAAATTATGTCTATCTGTTCTACCTGTCCTGAGAGAGCGTATTTGTGTACATGAAATGCTTTGTTTGCGACTATGTCAAAATCTCTACGAAACTGCTTGGAATTTGAGCCTCCAAAGTTTTTAGGCTGTATAGATCTCAGAACTTGCCTGCAGGTTTCATTATGTGGTTGCTAAAACTGGGATAAAGTTGCATGCCAGATGTCTCCTCCAGAAAGTACTCCAACTCTCTCAAGATCTTGGATATTGCCTTTTGCTATCTAATCCAAGTAACTTCTTTGAGGGGCTACATTCTATATTGGGGAACTCCGGAGTGTGGTGTGTGTGTGTAGATACGTGTTGTATGGTCGTTGAGAGGAGCAGGAATGATGATCGCATTTAGGGGAACATACCAGAATATTCTGTCCTTTCACAAATGTGTGTTTATTTTCTCCTTTCTATCCATTGCATTATCTTATCATGTGGATTGTGTTTTGTTATGCAACTTCAGAGTTTTGTAGGTGGATTAATTACTAAAGCTATTTAATAAGCATTTGAGACCTTTTTGTGTGTGTGTTTTTTTTTTTTAAAGAGGTATTTTAGGTAGTTTAAGACACAGATGGGTCTCAGGCTGTCACTTAATTTTACAGCAGTGCATTTTCTCTACTAGTACTCAAGCATGTCCTAATTTATTGATTTTATTCAATCAGAGAGAGTTCTGCTTTAAAAACAAATGGTATGTTGTATGAGATGCATTTTTAAAAGAACTATGTTTTTTAATCTTTTTTTTGCCTCATTTATCAGTAAACGTTTCAGCTCTTTGAAAGGGATATATAAATACCATGTAGTTGTCACGGTAAATCTTCATTAGCGGTAGTTAGGAATTGTGATTTTGTTATGGTTTGTGGATTATGTTGTTAGATGAAATTTGGATTGTGATCACTTTTATCCTGTATTGGCATAAAAAAGCCTCAAGGCAGATGTGGAAAGTTCCTTACAATTCTGAACTCCTGAGAATGGTGTGTGTGGACACGTGGATCTCAGGACAACTTGTAGAAGCCCTGAAGTAGGACTGAAATGATCCTTCTTGAAGCAGCAGAGGGTCCTGCAGGAGAGATGACCAGCTCAGTGTGACTATGAGTCCATTCCTTCTGGGCCTGAGAGGTTCCAGGAGCTGTGCCAAGCCCAGGAGGAGGGAGGAGTGTGGGATGATCGGAGATGTTTTCAGTTTACCTCAAGGAAGTGTAAGACTGACAATATATTGCTGAGGGTAGAGTTGCAATCACCTTTGCACCTTTGCAACTCCTTTGGACACTGCATCTGCAGAACAGCCATTGTGCATATGATGGTTTGAAGAAAGTTAGAAGCTCATGAGATGATGATTGCTTTCCATGGGTTTAGGGTAGAACTTGTTGATTCAGTTACTTTCTTGTGATTTAGGGATGCAACAAACAAAGGGCAAGTGTATATATGCTTAAAGTAGCAGTCAAGAAAAGAGAATTCTTAATTTGGAGAACATATAAAAGGAAAATGGTGCTTTGTCTTTCTACCCTAAAAGACTGCCTCTCCCCAGCCTGCCTCGCCTGGGGGAAAAAATAGATACCATTAATTCTGCTTTTAAATCAAAATGTGTAATCCCAAAGAAAATCACATTAGAAACCAGCTCTTACAGTGAAATGGTAAGAATGGCACTCTCCACCATTCTGATACCCTAGGTAATATTCGTGACTCAATTAAGAAGAAAATACCATTCTTTTAACAAAATAATTATTCAGCTGATAGTTTCCTAACTTCTTCTTGAGTCAACTGTTCATGATCTTATTGGTTTAATAAAATGGCATTTTTGCTGCAGCCCCTTCTTATTTGCTAAAGCAAAAAAGTTCTGATGCAGCATTACTGTTTTAGCAGAGTATAAAATTAGGATTCATTTCAGATTTTTATCAGCCTCCTGTGAGCTCCTGTGAGCTGTAAGACCAGCTTACTAATGCCAGTGCTATGCCTTGACAAAGCATCCATGAGGAAAACACTGACTTTCTGAAAAACGAGGCAGCGTAGAGCACTAACACTAGCTACTCCTCATGTTCCCATAGGAACAGCTTAGGATTTGTGAGATGTATCCACAGTAAAATGTTTTGTAAAGGCAGGAGGAGAAGCTATAATCTTGCTCCCCATTCCCTAGACCTTTGCATTTCTCACATATTTGTCACTGTTGTTACTTAGCAAAATGACAGACCTCTGCTTGTTGTTATAGCAACCCTAGGAAATGAAGAAGGCTCTTGTGCCATGGTGTTTGAAACTAAGCACCAACAACTGGCTTGTCAAAAACCAGTTTTACATCACAGATTACAGTGTTTGTGAAACTTTTTCCCCTCACCCCCTTGAATTGCAGCACAGATGTTCCTGGTGCTTAGACTAATGCAGTAGAGCTGGACAGACAGATAAATTACTGCTTCTGTTAATGCCTGATGCAAAAGTAAGGAGGCAAATTGTTCATCTGGTGATGGAAAATGTGCAGAAGTTGATGTGAGCCTGTGATGGAAAAGACAGAACAGAAAGAAATTCAAGGTCTCCATAGCACTTTGACAGACAGAAAACATCGTCTCCCTCCAATAGGAGCTTAACATCCCTATAGTAGTAGAAAATATTTTAACATTCTCTACTTAGCCAAAAATCAAGCATGTAAACTAGAAACCAGTTTGTAATTTCACCAATGTAACTGTCAGCAGTTTAAGTGCTGTAGCTAGCTGGATGATTTTCTTTCTTTCCCTCAGGCAGTCCCTTAATCCCCTCTCTGTTGGAGAGCTGGGGTAGCTGTGACTTTCATCTGTGTTTGACAGCATCTCCAAGAGCAGAGCTGTTTGTAGAGTCACCTTGCTGTTACTTGAACATTAAAGATGTTATCTTTTCCAGCTTATTCAGGGAGAGGGAATCATCCCTGTGGTGCACATAGAGGTTCTGGGTACCTAGAACACTGTCAAAGCTTTCGACATCCATTGTGCCTGTTGAGTCCGCTGGAGCTTGAGAGAGGCTCAGAGGCTCTGAGACTTGGGAGTAAATTGTGGCAGAGCCTCATATCCAATTCATGTCTCTGGTGCTGGAACAAGGAAAGTGCCAGAAAGGAGAAGCTGGCAATGACAAGTCTGCAGGACAGCTCCTTTCATCAGTAGCCAAAATTGATGCCAGTTTTAAGTAGCCACGTAATTTGGGACTCAAAGGCTGGAGATGATGTTCAAAGGCATTTGCATTCATGAATAATTTGAAATTACTCATGTTCAGGTTGGTCATTCAGAATGTGAATGCACCTACTTGGGGCTGTAAGTCTTGCTGTGTTAATGCTTTGGAGACACTTTGGATTTTCGGAAGTGTTTTTACATTTCTCTTGCAGCTGGTAAACAGGGCTATATGCAGTCACTGGGATGTTCCTTAAGGTTAAAAGTTTCAGTCATCTGTGAGGTGGGCTCTTTTCTCACTGATCTGATTCTAGAAAGGCTCAGAAATGAAATCCTAGTGCAATCCTAGTGAATATAATACACAGTGTGTACTCTGTATACTATAGTATATATGCAGTATATGGTATATATAGTATGCTGTGGAGTATATTACATATTTAAACATACCTACACATAAGTATATGTATGTATCTATATGTATCCATATGTATAGATACATACACACTGTAGCTTATATTGGTTGCTGTGTAGAGAGTGTAGTGTGCCTGTTTGTTAAGTGTTTCGGGCAAGAAAAATAGGATAACAGTGCATTAAAAGCATATTTGTAAACTAAAACTTGGGGGTGACTTTGTTAGAATATTTCCATTCTTTTCCTGTGCCAAGAGTTATTCTTTCTCTCTCTCTCTCTTTTTTTTTTCTTCCCTCTATTCCTGATATACCAGAACTCAATTGAAACCAAATACTTTGAAAAGTAATTCAGAGATAGCGTCTTGCCTTGCCAGCAGGAGACAGCTTGCTCTTTCATTATCTCCATCGTACTGGCGTATTGCAATTCTAGCAGTAATACAATTGCAGCATTTCTTAACTGCTTTCCTTCTTTCCTCACAGTATGAATGTTCAGTTCTGCTTGCATGAGGAAAAAAGCCAACCACATTGGTGACTGCTGTTCATTCATACACATTGCTCCTTCTTGTGGCGTGATGGGGCGTCTGGGACATTGTAGCCAGTTCAGACCTGCTGCTTGAGCAGCTCCCAAATTGCCTGCCTAAGGACACTGCCCAGCTGCTCGTTTCTGATGCTTCTGGGGCAGGGGAGAAAGACCCAAAATATTTCTAAATGGTAGATCAGTCCAGACTTATCTTTAAAATAGTGTAGCTTTTCTTATGGTTCTGCTATGTTACTTTCAATGAGTCTTCATGTGGTTATATTAAAAAATTACCTGTTGCCGCCTTGCCTTACTGTCAAAAGTATCATCCTCAGAGCAGAGTGGCATTGTCCATTTTTACTCCTCTCTTTGGCCTAAACCACTGAAAAAACAGGCCTTCTTTAAGATATTGTACCTTGGGCTAGGGCTGACATACAGAGCTGTGCATGGAGTCCTGTTGGTTTTGCTAAAAGACTGGTGATCTCCAGCAGCCATAAGCTTCCATCTTCTCATCAAACCCTATAGATATTTGTTTAATGGGTGCTTGGAGGTGCAGAGAGCTTGAAAGTGACTCCAAGGAGATGACCTTAGATTTGAGTTCAGGAAACATAATTTTTTTCAATGATAGTCACGTAATCACTCAGAAATTTCAATTGATGCCACAAGTACAAAAGGACTAGTTATGATCACCTCTAATAGTATGGGTAAGCTAGTAGTAGACTCAGCTGTGGTGTTTTAAGAGACAGGGATGTAGTTTTGGGCATTCCTGCAGTTTCTGAGACAGAAATGCTGAAAGGTGTCCAACAGTCCAAGCTCAGAAAAGTCTGTTTATAACTGTCTCTATGTGCGTTGTGTAGCGCTGTAGCTCTGCTCTCCTCAAACGCTTCCACTGCTGCTATTGTTTTGACATGCCAAAAGATTTTGCAGGTCTGCAGTAAATTTGATTTGTGTCTGTTTTCTAATGCCTTAGATGAGATACTTCATCACTCAATTAAGAACATCTTGTTTATTCAACCAGTGCCCTTATGCTGGATCTTCTATTGAATCTCTCCAGATTTTATTGATAACTTCCAGAGACCATCAAACCCTACATAAAATCTGTGACTTCATGCACTTTTGTTGTGCCGATCACTAGGCACCTTCTGCAAGCTCTGCATGTATCCTGTAAACAACATTTGTTCTTTGGACCAAGCTCATTCTTCTTCAAAAAAAGATAGCTGGCCTTGAGTTGTCTTGTTTTCTGTTGTGATCCATCAGAGTCAGCAGTGAACAAGGAGCAGTGCCTAAAACTTATGCAAGGAGTTCACTACATTTTCTCTGCTTGCAGTAGCAAGCACTGTTACCAGATGAATTCTCCATGTCCTTAAGTCTTTGCACAACTCTATTAATCTGGTTAACGTGTGAGAAGTTTGAAGTTTCTGTTTTGGCATATGGTCGCAGTGCTTCTACAAGGAAAGATAAAGGTTATGATAAAAAAAAGTATTGAAATCACTGTGTACTTGTGCAACAACATACGCGGGTGAAGAGGCAAAACTAGTCCTTTGGCATCCTCGATGGAAAAGCTACTTATATATTAAGTTATTATTTATATATTTTTACTGGCCCTGGCAGATTCCTGTCATATTATGCCGCATCAGGTAAAGCAGATCACCATTGAGGTTCCAGCTGTGTTTCTAGCAGGGGCATGTTGAAAACAGCCCCCTGTGTGTGGGTGAAGCACGTTTGTGCAAAGGCAAGAGTGCTTGCACTGGGTTAGGCTTTACTAAAACTGTGCTACCTGAGACAAGCACATTGAATAATGCATGTGTACTGATACCGGTAAAATGTTATCAAATAAACTTTTGAAGCAGAAGAAAGTGAGTGTAGAAAATGAGACTAAGGAAAACCCAGGCTGCAAATACCCTTTTTAAAGTTTATTGAAAATAAGTAAAGATGGATAGAAGTCCTCTGATACATATTATGATCAATGCCTGGCGAGTTAATTTCCTTGAACTGAGATGCTTTAAATGAGGGTATTAACAATTCTGTTTTCACGCTTCCATGAATTATGCTCAAACCATGCCCAACTGTTGTTCAACAACATCAAAAATTCATATGCTGTCAGCCCCATTGCACAGAGCGGCAGAGTCGTTCAGTCAGCCAATTTCTGCTGCCGGCTTGACGCTGGGGAACGGGACGGCACAAACAAGGTAATGAGGTTTGGGCTAATTACGAGGTGACAACAGTATAATTGAACGTCTGATAATGAGTAAAAACACTAAGCTTTGCAGGATGATTTCTGAGCCTCAGGTGGAGCATGTCAAAGCCTGAGATTTAAAAGTGACTTCTCCCAGAGTTATTGGAATGGAGGCCTCGGCCAGCTGCTGAGTGACAGAGCAAACCACAGGAATGATTAACAGCTGACAACCAGTAGTGTCGTGCCATCTTAAATCTCGTTTACAGGAATATAGCCCTCTGATTATTTTGGTTGTTTAGAGTAGTCTGTTCCACTTGACCTCACTAGGGATATGCCTTTATAAGACAAAGGCTCTTGAAAGTTATTTCCTTGTTCTTCATACAGGACTTCGTCCACCTCTCAGCTCAGGAGGTGCTTTTTGCTGCCGCGTCGTGCAGCCCTGGTCACCTTTGCTGGGCTGTCCTTGGCCGTGGGCTGCCCGATGGGCCTGCACGGCTCTGGGGCCCGCAGCCCTGCTGCCTCGTTGGGATTGCGCCCGAATCAGCTAGAGAGCTGCCAGATAACTTGGAGAGTTACAGCTGCAGGCGTAGAAAGCTTAGCAGAAAGCTTGGGCTTTCTTTGCTTGCCCTAAAGTTATTCTCATCAGCAGCCTAACAGTTAATTAATATCCATAGCCAAGATTCAGCCCCAATCCAAACCCCTAAGCAAGCAAGGGGCTAGTGGGAGCGCACCCAGACCCTACCGTGTGTTGTCTCTGCTGCCGACACAGTGGCTGGGAACTTCGGCCACGTAGGAGCCGCCGGCCGTGGGGAGTTCTTCATCCCTCCCGCCCCCAGACAAGTCCCAAAGCTTTATGAGACTGTTCTTAAGTAAATACTGCATTTCTGGATATTCTGGATTTTCTGAAATCTTAACTTCCATTTTCAGATGTAGATTTCAAATGTATTAATTATATGATGTTGTAGTACCCAAAATTATCTGTAAGAAATCATGACTTCATGCTATGATTTTTTTTTCTTTAATTTTAGCTGTTTCTAAGCATTGAACGTAAAGATAGAATGTTACCAGATCCCAGCTTCCAACTTTGTTCAGAAGGTGTGGTAGGAGTTTTGGGAAGAGGGATGTTTTATTAAAGGCCTTGAAGAATTTGAAGAGATGCCCGGCGTGCTCTGGCTGGTTCTGACACTCCATAAATAACATCTCATTGAGATACACATCTGAAAAGGCCACCAGAGGAGATCCGACTCAGTTGTCAGGACTATGAATATGTGTCATGGAGAATTTATTGGCCAGAGGGCCCCTCCAGTTTCTATCTTGTACATTTACGATGCAGTTAAGTGTTGTCATTTTACTGCACTTTTTGATAATGCTGGAGAAAAAGGTAGGATTTAGAGGGGAAAGTAACATTTGTAAGTAACATAGAACATACATAAATGAAGCATTGCTCTTTGACATGAAGGTCTACTTAAGAAGGATCTCCTTTATTGGATTTTATTTATGCACATGTATTTTTACAGCTGCTTTCTACATGCACATATGTTCAGTGCCTATTAATAAGAGACACCAGTGCTTAAATTCATTAAGCATAGAAAACATAGCTCCTATCTTACCAATGGAAAATGATGGATTGGTTGGACAGGCTTAAACAGGAGTGAGTGATAACCGCAGGGGCAGAGCTAAAGTGGGACTCCCAGTCCCCAGTCTTCCCCCTGACATGAAGTTTATAATCAGCAAAATTACACAGACTCTTCAAGGTGAATTAGTTATTCTGTAGCAAAAAGAATATTTTGCAAACAGTCTAATATTTACATGCTTTGTTTTGTTTTCTGTCTGTAGGCATTTTATGTGGGGTGCTGCTGACTTTTTAGCTTCTGCAAGATTTTATTGATTAAAACTTTTTAGCCAATGTGTTCAGCTATGCCTGCTTATTAGAACAACTGCTTCGAGAACGTTTCCCTAAAGCAATCCTGATTTCAGCTCCCTACTATCAAGCAACATGGTTGCTCTTGTTCAGTGACCTGTATAATCCCAGAAGATATCTGGGATATGTTTATGTTAACTCAACTTTGAATATAAATGCACAGAAAAGAGGGAGTTGAGTACTCCCTTTTCATCAGCCTGTTGTTTATGTCCCTGAAAGCTGTGATTTTTGATGATTAATCCCTCGGGCATGAAATACAAACATCCTTAGTTATGAATGCAACCTGGTGAAGTTTGTGCTCAGTTAAAAATTGTATTTTTCATTTATTTCTTTTTTTTATTGCATTTAGATCCATTCCAGCTCCTCTCCAAAAGCGAGCCTGTAAAGGAACAGACAGTTCAACCAGCTTTACCCCGGAAACCCACTGTTATCCGAATCCCAGCTAAACCCGGGAAATGTAAGTTGTTCTGAATTGTCTGAGAAATTTCTGTCAGGAAATCCTTTTAAGTAGGATTTACTATCTGCAAATGGATTGCTGATAACTAGCTGTAGTAGCTGGCAAATGCATCCATGGCACAGTGTGACAGGATGGTAGAGGCAGTTGAACTGCTGGAGGGGAGAAGAGGAGTTGTGTCCCACTCCCTGCCTCCCAGCTACTTTGTTGGCACTCTCCCTTGCACCAAGTTTGATGCTCCTTAAATCGTACAGATCCAGTATGTATCAGAGGGGATGCATGCATGGGAGGGGGAGATCTTAGGGCCAGTACCAAAGAGTTGGGGACCTCCTTCCAGCAGAAATGAGCTTGTTCCATCGGCTCAACTGCACTGCTGAACTGTAGCTTCAGTCAAGTTGACTCGTGTTCTGCCATCAGCCGAGGACATTTTTATGCTGTTCCTGTGCTTCCTGTGATCAGACAGCCAACATCAGTGTATTAAGCTTTTCTTCAAGCATACCTTAATCAGGATGCAAACGTAATTTTCACACCTTACATCAACAAGAGTCAGGGGAAATGCTGGGTCTGATATTTCAGGGTATTTAAGCGATAATGTTTGGGGCACTAACTGAGGTTGTAAAAAAAGCATACAGGAAAGCATGTGGGTGCAAAAACCTTAGATGTTCATTGTAATGTAGAGGTCCTGACTAATTTTCTGATAGTTATCCCTAATGCATTCCACCTGCAATCCTTTACAGCTCTAGAAATAACACCAACAATACCTCACAGATTGGAAATCTATCAGAGAGGTGTGAGAGGTCTCTGTATGCTTCAGTAAATAGTTGCTTACATTTAGCTTTATGTTTTATCTGTGAAGCTTAGAAAGAAATGTCACAAGAGAGCATTTAAAACTGATGTTTCATTCCACTGAGTAGGTATAGAGCCAAATTTGTAGCAACAAGCTGTCCTGGTGGTATTGTTCCTAAGACTTTCTTTCTTTGTTTCCAGAAGAATTCCCTTTCCTTCCCTCCCTCAAATTCTAGCTTTTCAGCTCCTTTGTGTATGTCAGAAATGCAGTGGAAATGATTACAAATGCAAAGGAGAGTGAAGATAAGTCTGTTAGGAAAAGTCTTTTTGTTAATAACTGAGCATAAATAAAAAGCTTTTTCAATTGGAAAAATGTGTTTATGAACTGCTATAAAGAACCTGAGACTCAATTATTCTCCACAAAGGAAATTTTTTTTTGTAATTTCCATTAAAAAAGAAAAAAAAAAGAAAGAGAAGAAATGACCTGACAAGTTCATTATTTTTTTCTTAACTGCATTCTCTTTTGAACTCGTAGATAAAGTGGTCCCTTGCTGCTCTCTAGTGGCAATGGAAGGTCCCACAAGGGGCTGCTCGTCTGGACTTAGCCCCAGTTACAGAGGGGTGTGAGCACTTTGCAGGAGGCTGCGCCTGGAAGATTAATGGGATGTGGAGGAGCAGGAGCAGGTTACAAGTAAGCAGAGTAGCCTTTCCTCAGATAGGAGCTGCTGTTACAAAAATGAGACAACTGCAACTGGGCAAAGGTGTAACCTCCACACATGGATTTGATAGGGTTTTTTTTGTAGGGGTGCTTTAGCCACAGGGTCTCACTACAAGTGGTCTTTTGCCCTCCTGGGTCTGGAAGGAGATTAGTTGAACAGAGACCAGTTCAAACCAAAAAGAAAAACTCCCAAGAAACCCTAAAAGCCAGCACTGTCAAAAGGGGGGCAGACCTGGATGCTCGGGTGTTGAACTAGTGTTCCAGTGGTTCCCTATCAGCATTTTTACTGAGCTGTGATTACAAGGGCAGCCTTATAATTCCTTTTCAGTTTTTACACATAGAAGTCACAGAAAATAACACCTGCTTGCTCGCTATTGAAGCCTTTCTTCTTGTAATGGTTTTAATTTTATTTTTATAAAGAGTAAAGGCAGGGAAATTAGGCCATCTGTTTATATGTTAAGATTTGAAGTGGCATACTAATCTCTAGTACTCATTATATATCAGTAAGGAATGATAACAGGAAATTTCTCTTGCAATTACTGGCAGGTACTGCTTTTAGTTCTCATCATGCTAATTTAGAAGAGTGGAAGAACTTTACCTTTTTTTTTTTTCTTCTATGCTCAGTCATTGCCAACACTTGCCCTTAAGACTAAGGGAGAGATCTATGAACTGATTCATTTTTAAACATCTTGCCAGCCTTTTAGCTCACAGCAGTGCAACTGAAGTGTTAAAAACAAACAAGACTTCACCTTCTTGTGAGCTCTTCCTTTCCTGAGAGTATTTTTCATGAAATGAGCAGCAGAAAGTTTTCATTTGGATGGAATTTCCCCTCATATTTGTCATGAATTCATAAATGCAGAGGCTGTCTATATATGTTTTTACATAGTTTCAAGGTTGGAAAGACCTTAAGTGTCTGAAATTTATTGTATTAAATAAATAATTTTGATAGACACATACTGTGTAAAATAGATGCCAAGGTTCCGGTATATAAGGACAATTTGATGCACTGGCAAAACCTGCCTCTTTATTTCTCAGGTTGCAATAGGAAAGACTTTTAAAATTAATCTCAAAAAATAATTAACAGGTTTTGTGCTCTTTGTTGAGACTGAGAAGGTCATCTGTCTTCTATCGTAAAAGAAGCACCGTCTCCTCTTTGATCTCCTAAATTTGCTTAGCTTCTTAAGGGCTATCATAGCACTCCTGTCTCTCTTCGTTCTGTCACCCTGAATTTTCTAGCAAGCAACAGTTTCTGCTTTTACCTTTCTGGTGATTTTTCCATTCAAGTCCCCTGATCTTTCAGGGTTACTTGAAATAACCCTCAGCTGTTTTCCAGCCTGAAGGATATTCCAAGAGCTGACAGCTGAAAAAAACAAGTGAGCCAGTTTAGAAATGTGGCTGAGAGATGGTGATGGTGTTTCAGGGTATCCAGTGATGAGTCTGACATTCCCAGAGTAGACACTGTGCTACCTCTCTATTAGAGCAACAAGTACTGCATCTGAAACCCTTAACTCTTAGGACATCAGCAAGTTATTTCAATGAAGGTATGTTATGCAGAAGGGGAGATTTTCCTATGGCCAGCCTCAGAGTTAGGACGTTCCTCTTGCATCCTTATTTTTTTTCCACTGGTCTTGAAGTGATCCTGCCCATTGGCCGCCCAGAGTGTGGGGCAGCTGTCTTCACAAAAATGTGCTAAATGCACAAAAACAAGGTGGATTTCCCCCCCTCTATTGTTGGTCCCTGTAAAGAAGCTATTAATTAAGTTTTAATTTGGGAACTTCTTTTAACAGCTTTAAATGAAATCCCACATAGCCCTCCACCACTTCCTGCTGAAAAGCCTATTGGGAACACTTCTTCTATCACAGTGGGAAAATGCAGCAATGGCGATCATGTAAAAAAAGTGGTAAGTTAGAACTGTTTTCCTGTGTTAAAACTTATGTCTGCTTTGCTTAACAGATCTCCTGTGACTCTCACTTCTTTATAAAGTAAGTTACTTGAAGGACCAAAGGATGAAAGGAGCTACTTAAAAATATAAGGCTTTCTTCTTTTAATTGCATGCTCTAATTTAATCAGATAGTTTAGACTGCTTTCAGTTCTGAAAAAAACACTTTATTGATTTAACTAAACTTTGATCGCATCTATCTTGAGTTTTCTGTACTTTGTGGCTGGATCCATTGCATTCTACTGCTTAATTCCCCAAACTCTGCAGAGTGAGTTCAAAGTCTAGGATTTACATAGTCAAAAACTGTCGAAGTCCTTTAGACACTTTTTTACCTTTACACAGAAGGCATCTCTCTGTATCTCTGCTAATCTCAGGTCAAAAGAAAATGCTTCTGTAAATAGAAAGGGGAGCGAAGCCAGCTTTTCTGAGCTCTTCTCTCCCAGTTGCTTTCTACTGGTTTGGTCAGAGGCTGTCTGCTTCAGAAAGGTGGGCTCTGCTCCTCGCTCCTGTACAAATAGCAAGTTTTAGCTCTGCATCCTGCAAGCCCTTTGACACAGATTTGCTAAATAAACTGGAACATGACATTGCCAAGTGAATTTCCAAATATAGGGAGCTGTGAGGGCAAGAGTGGCAGAGATTCTTGGGGAAACCGTAGGCAGTAACAAGATCAAATCAATCTGAAAGCCCTAACTGGGTGGACAGCTGCCAACAAATATCTTTATGACTGTCTTTGCTAAGAGCATAAAGTATTTTTTAAACATGGTGGTTGAAGAGACTTTTCATAGAGGTCTCAACTCTTCTCAGTAATGCTGAAGAAATAACTCCCAGATATAAGATGCTAAAGAAAATATTATATAATACAATAAAAGCCAGAAATATCTACAGTGTGTGATCATGCAGGTTGTTCTGAAAAACATGTGGAAGCTCTTGTGTAAGCTTCAGAGGATGTCATTTTTCCTTCTTAGAAAGGACTATATCAGATCCAGTGAAACATTTAAATCCTATCTTTGCAAAGAACTTGCAAACTTCTTTTTGCTCTTAAGTCCTTCAGTAGCCTTTAGTGCAGGGGCCTTATGCACTAATCTTTCAACAACCTCTTACAAATTTTGAGTTTCCACCACTAAATATAAACTCATATGATTACTTCAACCTATTTCCTTTGTTAAGTGGTGAGCACTGAGAATGAATTCAAAATAAAGCATTACACAAACCATCACTTTCAAAACTAGGAGCATTTGGCCATGGAAGTGATTAAGCAGCAAAAATAAAAGCCATTTAACACATGCTTTGGTTAGCACATGGTTGTTCCTTTTCACAGAGAGGAGGAAAATTTTAGGTATTAAGATAATATCCCAGTCTGAAAGTAGCAGGTTGTACTTTTTAATAATCAAGAATATTCATTTGGGGACTTAGACAAGGGTCAAAATTTTGCCACTATATGTGTTCAGATATTGTCTAGGCACACAAAAAGGAAAGAAATTACCAATTTCAAACACATGTATCCCCAATTAAGTAAATGCAACTTTTCAGACCTTTTAAAATGTTATTTTTGAACTGAAATTAAGCAATCTGATTTACTAAGCTGCCCTCCAAACAGTTGCAGTGGTTCAGCTGAGCTGGCAGCACTCCCTGGCACTGGGATGACAATGAATGGCAGGAGGCAGAGGATGGTAACCCAGTTAATCCATTAGTGCCATGCGAGCCCTTCAGACATGGGACATGTTCCCTTGCACTGCCTCTGCTGTGAGACAGGGATCTCTGACAGGGGCAGGATGGGCAGCTGGGAACAGTGCCTCCTTAATCTCTCAGAGCAAGATTCCCCAGGACTTACCCGTTGACTTCTCAGGAAACACACTGAGCTGCCTTCTTGAAGTACGTTATTTGCAATAAATTCTCACCTTTAAGAGTTGTATCAATGTCATGTTTTCTGTTCTAAGCCTGATCAGAGCTAAGTGCTTCATCTGTCAATGTTAAATCAAAATTGTGGATGTATGTGCAACCAAACTGGCATCTTACAGGTAATGAAATTGTACAGTTTTTGTGTTTGTCCTCAGTTTGTCTTTTAGGCCCTGATTGTAATGTAGTAGGAAAAGAGGGCTGGCCCATACCTAATGTACAATTTAAGCTGTGATTCCGGTACACAGCCAGGTTATTTGCATTTCTCTCCATGTCCAGCAAGACTTTAAAACACTAGAATGAACGTTTTTTACTGTGTTCTCAGAGACCCAGAAACTCATTTTCCTTGTCTATAGAATATAATTTAAAACATGAAATGCATCATTCAAATGAGATCCTTTTTTTTTTGTTGTTGTTGTTTCTAATGCCTTTGCTTTTTTTTCTTTTTAACCCCTGTAGGAGTCAGATCATTCAGAACAGGCTGGAACACCTCACCTAGAGCCTGCGCTTCCCCCAAGGTGAGCAGAATTTTTCAGCCGTTTCGTGTGTTTCTGTGTTAGTTTGTTCAGTTAGACTCTTTGTAGACTCACTTGAACACAGTATTAAATAGGCAGGACCATGTAGCTATCTGCTCTGTACTGTGTCAGCGTGAGCAGGGACATCCTAGGACAGCTGTTTGGCTCTTCAGCTCGGGCATAGTGGCTGCTGACAGTCATTCCTTTCTGCATCTTTAACCTCTTCACCTGTGGCTGGACGTGGACCATCTCCTCCTGCGTGTTGCTGACCTTTCCATCAGCAGCTCGTGCTGAGTGGTGAAGGAGCAGAGGTGGCAGATGGTACCTCCCCAAAAAGGGCAGAGACTGGGCCAGCCAATACGGCTCAATTGTCGTCTACACACTGAATCTGTGGGCTGAAACACACAATTTACTTCGTTCATACTGTCAGGACAAGAGAACCTTATTTCAGCTACAAAACTTAGCCTAGCAGTTGTAAGTATTTGTTCACATGTTTGGTTTTACATATGCAGTGCATACTGGGGTCTCGCAAAAGCTAGTAGACGGTTGACTAGCAGAAGTGGTGAGCAGACTTGAAAACATGTAGTAAAACTATCTAAGGATTTGATCAGTGAGTGCCACTATCTGAAGGGTTTGTGTATCCCTGGAGAACTGTACATACTACCTGTCATACAGTCCAGATCCTGTCCATAGTTGCATGCTCCATGGCTAAGGCTGTGGTGGAGGATAAGGAGGCCAACTTGCTAACATGTATTTCTTTGATGGTTTTAGGCCTGTGGATGGAAAGATTATACCAGCCCGACCTCCTCCACCGAAAGGTGCTCCTGGAAGGCCACCTCCACCAAAGCTCTCTGCAGCCAGGACCCCTTCCCGAAAGGACCCTCTTTCCCGCTCCACTTCCGACATGGCTTGCGATAAAAGAAACAGCAAGTTCAGAATGGGACCCAAGAGAGCAAAGAGCCAAGTCTTAAAAAATCAAGATCCAGCATTACCTCCTAGGCCTAAGCCGGGTCATCCTCTCTATAATAAATACATGGTGAGTTGAGATACTCTGTCTGACACTGGTATTTAAAAAAAAAAAAAACACTCATGAAAATAGTAGTAAAGAAAAGAAATACAAAGGTGGACTACTGTGATATGGCTGTCACAATCTATCAGCAAAATCTTCCTTAGAAAATGCGAATACATAGTATTATGCAATGGAAAGTAACAAAGGAGAAAGCACTTGATAAATGCTCTGTATTTATATACGTGTGTGTATGTGTACTAAAAACAAAAAAAACTAACTCTGTTCAACTCTGTCCTGTGGCTTTTCATGGTGGTGTTAGGAATGGCTAAAAGTCTATAAAAATGGAAACAAACTCTTTGTTTTGATTCCATGTTTTCTGAATCTGTGACAATCAGAGGTTCTGCTTTAGGCCTTTATGGATGGGTTTTGTTTTATTGGGGTTTTCTTTACAGTCATCACTTCTGACTTTTATTAGAGTATATAAAAATGATGCCAAACGTTGTGTTTGAATGTCACTTTACCCTGTATATGTCAAAATGCTAAACAAAATGGGAGGAGCATAAGAACTTATAAAGTAGTTTAACTTTCTTAATCAAATCTGCCAGGAGGGAGGAATGTAGCATCGCTTACCTTACACCAGCCCAGAGACTGAGCTTTTCCCTCCTAGATTTTCATCCTATCGACGCCGTGCCTTTTCATTCAGAAGTATATGTTTTGGTATTGCCTGTGAGGATAGGGAATAATGGCAGGATATCAGTGATGAAAAGGAGTTTTCCTCTAGATGCTTAGAACTGGTTGGTGAGCACAGCTGGGAACTGCTTGAACTGGTGCTATTGCCAAAGAGGCCAACATGCAACTGTAGCCTGGAAACAACTTTCAGGCAGAAGAGGAGGCCTTCTGGTGCCTTCTCTGTGACCTGC
Source organism: Tinamus guttatus (assembly GCF_059628265.1). NCBI lineage: Eukaryota > Metazoa > Chordata > Aves > Tinamiformes > Tinamidae > Tinamus > Tinamus guttatus. Next base: position 6,229,463 of record NW_028288781.1, on the reverse strand, counting down.
ACTTCTGCCCTCTGGTGCAGAAGAGGAGTATGAGGGAGAAAGTTGCATCTTGGTGTGAGCAGGGCAGAGACAGCTCTGAGATGAGGAAAAAGTTGATTCCTACCTGGTGTGCTGCTTCTTCTTTATGTAAGAAACATTTGATATATTTTGTAGGCGAGATTATTTTTTTCTAGTAATTCAATAGTAATTCTAGGAGTTCACTAGTAATTCCCCGATCGTACCTATTGTGCCATGAAATTGTCTTCCCAGGCAGTTTCTTCGGAGCTCTCCTTGACAGAAGAGTACTACAGTGCATGGCCAAACAGCGGTGCCATGTGACATGGTGTAACTTAGGGGACTCAGGCACTTTAAAGCTGAATGCAAAACAGGAATGTTTCTCCTGAGGGCAGTTTATACTGCTGAATGCTTTCCAAAGGCCCCTGTCTTCTTCTGCCAAGCTTATAAACTGGTCACCTGTAATACATGGTCTGAATAGTTCCATTATGAGAATATTTTCACATATAGTAGAAATGGCAGGTGCTTAAAAATGAAACAAACTATTCTCTTCCCCCCAATTTCTGTTCAAGCTACCTGTGCCTCATGGAGCTGCCAAGGAAAACTTTCTTCCCAGGAACCCCGGAGAACTGTCCTGTAAGGTAAGGCACATTTTTCTCTGCTGACATGTATTTAATTGTTAAAATTCCTGGCACTGAGTACTTTAACATAACCTTTAGAGGGTTACACTGAAAAATACAGTAGTGGTTTATTAAAACTTCAATAGAAACAAAACTACTACCACCCCCCCCCCAAAAAAAAAAAATGAAGCACCTTAAAATGTGGGGACAATCTGCTTATAGAACAGAGAGACAGTGATTCTGGAGTGCCAGACTGGAATCTAGAGGGTGAGACGGAGGTGAAGGCTCAGCATTCATAATGTATTTTCTCTTTACAAAACTCTCACCACAAACTCATCATTTAGCCTCAGTGTTATGTTCCTGCAAGCAAAGGCCTAGTGGCTTGCCCTCACCTCCAAAATACTTGGCAGATGAAAGATCTGCTGTCCCTTCTGTGTGTTATGGGATATTTGAGCTGAGATGCTCTCTCAAAGGAGAAAGAAAAAAAAAATACGGCAGGCAGCACACAGACACATGCAGAATGGGCTATAACCCTGGCCCTGAGCGTGGCCAAGACCGCTCCAGATAGCAGGGGCTCTGCCTACGCCAGCAAAAGTGGCAGTGACACCTCCCTCCCTCCTTTCTACTGCATGAGAAATAGACTTTAGTAAAGTCCTATCTGCTTTGCATTGGTAAAGCACTAATTTTCAGATCAGATTGTGACAAATTGTCACCTGCAAAGCTATGATATCATAACAATATTATGGTCAAAAATCAGAAAAATGACTTTCAGAATAAGTAACAGGGATTCTGTATTTATATCTTTCATGGTTGATAAACTTCTTGCATTTATTTGCCATTGACAGGATTCAAACACTCCTCCAAAGGCTTCTAACACAAGCGGGCCACATGCTCTAGTCTTGCACGATTTTCCTGCGGGTAAGTACATGGGGATATTCTGGAAGCTTGTTTTACTCAACAGCTTTCAAGATAGGAATTTGGTTAGGAATCACAGCTTTAAAATCATCAGGCAGCTCAGCCTGCAAGTGCTGCTTGTGGAGTTGTTCAAATCCATGGGTTTAGCTATAGTTGAGCCAGGTCTTTTAGTTAAATTCACTTGTTTGGCTATGTGCTTTTAAGGCTTTTTAAAAACTCGTTTCGCTTTTGTCTAGGGTTTATATTAAAATATTTAGAAAAAGAACCGGTGCCTGTGAGAGCTGCTTTCACTGAACTGCTGCTGTCTTGCAGAACACGCTGAGGACTTGGAGCTTCGGTCTGGAGACATCGTTTGCCTTCTGGAGAAGATCGATGCTGAGTGGTACAGAGGAAAATGTGGGAATCTCACAGGGATATTTCCTGCCAACTTTGTTAAAGTAGTTGTATGTACGCTTTGTATATGGTGATATATAAGATCCCATTGATTTCTTTTCTGGTTCCGGTTGGTTAGCTGTTGTTCCTGGGTGTTTTATGCTGTTCACTCTTTCTCTTTGGCAGCACAGAAGACGTGTTGACTTGTTTGCATGGTTTAGGAAGATGCTTGAGTTGGCAGCCCAAGCTTTGGTGTGGATATTATTTTCCCGTTAATTTCAATCCCCATGGGAGAATCACAGCCCTTAGCGCATGCCCCACTCCCTCTGTTACCTGGGGTGGTTTCTCTGGGCCTGCAGAGCAGCTGCTTTTTCCTGGCTGCACGTAAGAATCGAAGCTCAGCAAGATGACTGCGTCCTGCCCGGCCTCTTGAAGGGGGTGCGTTGGCGCAGCGCAACGAGGCGGTTGCGGCAGCCCAAGGAGCCTTTGCGGAGCGGGCCCATTGGCTCTGAACTGCAGGCAGGAGGCAGGTGCTGGTTTGGAGGCCAGCAGAAAGGACTCTGAAAGGGGCTGTGCAGTGCCTCAGAAAGCTGCTCAAAGCTGCCACCTGTCTCTTAAGAGATGTGAACTGCAGCTACCTTAATACTAAATATTTAGTAATCAGTACTGAGTGTTAAATAGGGTGTCTGCTTAACTTGTAGTGGTGTCATTGAAGAGGAATTTTAGCAGTTGAAAACCTACCGAATTTAAATAAATAAATAAATGACTCATGGTTAGAAATAATGCACCAATATCCAACTCATTTTCACAAGAAAGGATTGTTAGCTAAATCCCTTAGCCTCGTCTACACAGCCAATTTAATTTACAGGTTCTTCTTCCTGATGGCCAGTGAAAACATTATGTTAAAGCAATGGAATGAATATTTGGGGGGGAAGGAGGGGCAAATTTAGTATTGTTACAAATGTATAATTTCAAAAAACAAGAGAAGATGTTTTTCAACCTTCTGCTTTAGTCTTAAAGGGTAATTTGCCTTTGAATTCAGAAGTCTTTTGTTTCAGCAAAATTTAGAAAAGCTATTAGGGAAGGAGAGGAGTACCTATGCTAGTTTACTGAGTAAATTATAACCTCTAAGAGAACCAATCTCAATACAAAGTCTCTAGATGGTACAGGATGTTTTTGACTGTTTGGCTGGTTGCTGTCTGAACACCCTTAGCATTGCTGTTAGAACTTGCAGAGCGCCACCGCACCGAGCTCACCCGGCACAAGTGTTGCAAGATGAATTTCCTGCAAGGCAGTGTGCCCCCATGCAGTCCTCCCTAGGAGCTAACAACTCATCCTTGTTGGTTTTATGGGCAGCAGCTTATGGGGCAGAGCAGTGACCTCTCAGGCTCAGGTTCTGACCTAAGTGGCAGAGGCTGCCCTTGAGCTCAGAGCAAAAATGCACTTGCAGTCCTCAGGCGACACAGGCCTTTTGGGCACTGTTTGCACAGTGGTTTTGTTTTAATTGATTTGCTCCACTTTCTATAATGAGCACATGGTGCCTGGCTGCAAATGAGTTGAAAACAATTACTTTGTTTTTCTCCAGACTGACCTTTCTTTGTGTACAGCCACCACAGCCATACTGAAGTGAGATGCTTTTGTTTCGGGTACAGATGGCAAGTGCTGGACTCCCCACCCCCTAACAGCTAAACAGTAATTTTGTCTATTTGAGATTTTTGTGCTAGGAGATAAGACAGCAATTATCAATTGAAAGTTTGGTGCTGTGTAGTAGCATCCAGTCCCCTTTTCTGTTACTCAACCATGCAATGTAGAAATATATAAAAAATGCTAATAATAGAAGCATTAAACAGTGCTTGTTTGCAGGAGATTGAAAAATGAAAAATCAGCCATACAAAACCAAAAAGCTCAAGTATGGTCATATACCAGAGCATGAATGATTATGTAGTGTCAAATGGATGTCACAAGTAGAGCTGATACATAGTTGAAAATAGATTATTTTAAGAAAAGAAGTTTATTATAGATACATCAATGTGTTTTTTCTTATTAGATTGATGTTCCAGAAGAAAACAACAGGAAAAAAATACTCGGTGCATCGCATTGTATTAAGTGAGTCAATAAATCTTACCTTTTTTCCTTCTAGACTTATTAAGAGATTAAAAAGAAAAGGAAGTGGAAATTGGTGTCATTCGAACTGAGCTTAATATGGTTAACAGCTGCCTCACCTTAATATATCTTAGTGTCTTGACAGTTTCATTTTTAAGTGCAAGAGTTATTAAAGCTTCATAAACTCTTAAGTAAAAGATAAAGACTAAGAACTAACTAAATGGGTTGAAAAAAAATAGTCGATCACTTTTTAAGGAGAGCATGTTTGTACAGAGGTAGCCCTTGACTTGGGCAGTGTTACATTGCTCCCACCTCCTGGACTAGGGGTAACGTCCCCGGCTGCTGCCCGCGAGGCAGAGGAGGAGGAGGAGGAAGGGCCGAGCAGGGAGCTGGCTCTAGCTCTGACCTGCTGGCATGGTGCAGCCCCTGAGCTGCCCATGGGTACCCGGCTGCTCCTCAAGGCTGCAGGTGGGGCAGGAATCAAGACTCGACCCTGGATTAAGTGATGCTGTAGAAATAAGTAAAGGCTGTTTCTACTGTTGCTGCTTTTCTGGCTTGGCATTGATTGGTAGTCCACAAATTTTGTTAGAACAGTATTTTTAATTCTATTTAAACAAGGGAAAAAAATCACTTTTCAATATCATTAGCCAATTCTTTAGACAGGACAGATGCAGGAATGCTTCTCTTCTAGGTAGGTATCTTATTTCAGCATCCCTGGGATGAATTGTACAGAATAAAGTCTGTCAAGAAGTATCTAAAAAAAAATCCTCCCCCCTCTGAAATGAACCCTCCATAGATTTGGAACTTGGGATACTTGGATACAGGCAAAAATAAAAAAATAGACATGTAGCTCAGACTCAAGATATTTTTCTTGCTACCTTTGGAAGAGAAATAAAGCAAAATTCTGCAACAACCAGGAACTGAGTGCAAGAAGCAGGTACTGGTCCAGCCCCTTTGAACTTCAGCCTTCTTGGAGAATACAGGTAGCCAAAGTTAGACTCCAGTTTTCTACCTGTTCTGTCTTTAGTGCATTCTTTCCTTCTTTAATGAAAAAATACCAGTCATTTTTTGCATAATGTTGCCTTCTTAGTAATAAGTGGACAATAATAGTAAATACAACTTTTCATGTTTGTACAGAGGTCCAAGATGTGTTGCCCGGTTTGAGTATATTGGAGACCAGAAAGATGAGCTCAGTTTTTCAGAAGGTGAAACCATTATCCTTAGAGAATACGTAAATGAAGAATGGGCCAAGGGAGAGCTCAGAGGCACATCTGGAATTTTCCCCTTGAATTTTGTGGAAGTAATAGAAGACCTTCCTGAAACAGGTATGAATATGTTAGCAACTCTGCAACTATCTTCCTCAAGCACATAGCTTGGCACTGCATACACACAGGCAGCGTGAAAGGATATGGGATAAAAGTTCAGAAGGACAATGCATAGGGAAAGAGTTGGACAGAAGAGAGAGGACAGATAAGAAAGAGGAGGATTTAAGAGTAGTTCTTTATCATCACTTGAAATATTTAACATTTCCATCATTTTAGTAACATTTTGAAAGTCACTGCATCTATACTAAGCTGCCCTTTGCTCCACAGGTACAGGAGCATCGCTGAAGAGCAAGGTGGAAGGTTCCTCTTCCCTTCCTCAGGTAAAAGATTTTTATAGGCTGGGCCAGACTTGGTGTAGATCTTCCATAGGCTTGCTCAAGCCTCCTGTTGCCATGTCCCGCTTGCTGCACAGCTTGAAATTGCAAATTTAACATGACTTGAACAGTTGCGTAAGGTTGCAGTAACATACAGAAATTTGACAGTAGGTCTAAATTGATAAATTCATAGCTTCTTGCAAAATAAGTATTTTTGATCAAAAAAGTGCACAATCTCATTATCTCTATTTTGTTCTAAGTATTGTTGCAGTAGATTAATTTTGATTTTTTTTTACTAATCCTATTAATTAATTCTTATTAATGATAAAAAAGGAATGTTCATAGGCAAAGGCCTGTGGTAATTACTGAAATGCTGTTCTAATCTACATGCACAGTGAGTATCGTATGAAGGAGGAGTCAGGAGACCCAAGTCTCTACCTCTCTTTCATAAGAAGTGCTGACCTGCTGGGCTCCATTACCACTAGGAAATTAATTTTTTTTCCTCTCTTTCTGTTCACTTGAATAGAACAACAGACATTCAGTAGAGTGGTGTGAAGCACTACATGATTTTACAGCAGAAACCAAAGATGACTTATCCTTTAAAAAGGGAGACTGCATCCAAATACTGGAACAAGTAGATGCAGAGTGGTACAGAGGAAGACTGAATGAGAAGGAAGGGATTTTCCCAGCAGTTTTTGTTCAGACCTTCTCAGGTACAGTGCTCCTACTAGAAGACAGATCATTATTTCTTAGGTTGCGACAGTAAGGTATTTATGTAAGATACTTATCCCTAGTGGAATAAGCATCCCCATGTGGTCGTAAGACTTCACAGAGGACTTGAAACAATCACATTTATCTTCTGTGCTTCTCAAGTTAAGCCCTCAGTGAAAGCAAAGATGGAGTAACACCCACCTGCAGCGCACATGAATTGTAGCTCTTTGCTAATTACCAGCATTGGGCACTGTACTGGGGAAGAGATCACAAGAGGGACAGGAAACCTCTCCAGAAACAAAGATCTAGTTCACTGCAATCCAAATAATTTGTGTTGTCCATCTCCTTCAGCCAGGGTCGAGTCACAGTCGCGAGGAGGGAAGAAAGGAAAAGCCAAAGCTCTTTACGACTTTCATGGAGAAAATGAAGATGAGCTTTCATTCAAAGCAAGTAATCTCAACCCTTTTTTAAAACTTACATTCATAAGGAAAAAATCCTTAAAAAGGATTTATATGTATTAAAAATATACTTAGAATGAGCAAAAAGGAGAACTAAATACTAACACATTTGGTAGGCAGCCTCTCTGCAAGGTTTCACCTTACCAAACTTTCAAAGATTTCACCCATGTGAAACAGGAAAGGACTGTGGGGAAAAAAGAGGACAGGAATCAAAGTCATCTTCTGACCTAACTATTCTAGCTCTTCCAGCAACTTCACAGAGCAAAAAACATGCTCCTTCTGCAGAGCAGCTGTATCCAGTTCTTGATCAGTTGATGCAGTTAAAGGAACCTCTTGTTTAATTAAAAAGGCAGCAGAGAAGGTGCGATAAGAGCATGAGCAGCAGCAGCAGCCAGCTCCAAGGGAGCACAGGAGGCCTTGGCCTCCGGCAGGGTTTGCAGCAGGATACACACACACCCCAGGGGCAGTTCTTGCTGGATACTTGGCTAACGTGCAAGGAGCATGAAGGAGAAACAGCGTGCCGTTTTACCTCCACGGTCAGGACTTCCGTATCGGTATCCCCAAAAGCAAGTGTCTGAGAAGCAGCAAACCTTCAGAGCAGGTCCAAAAGAGCACTTATTAGCAAGAATGTATTCTTAAGGCAGGCAAAATAATTCGTTTCTGCATCAGGAGTTCACAACGCTGAAAAGGCAGGTGATTCTTCAAAGAGGAAAAGGGGGAGGGAGGTACTGGAAGAAAGGCAGGGGCTGGGACAGTACCTCAGATGAAGAGTGAGACAGGAGAAGATAAAACTAAAACCAAGATCAAACAAGATCTGGAGTTTTTTGAAAAAACAGACTGAGCTTACACTGTTGCCTACCTTTAGGGAACTTCTACTGAGAGAAAAGCTTCCAAGTGCTAGAAAAAAAAGTTGAAAGAAAAGCTTTGAAGCATTTAAAGAAACCCTTTAATAAAGCAGCAATGAGCATAAGGCAGCAGCCTGTAGGTCAGCTGACTTGCCTACCTAAAGTGCTTCAGCAGCACCTGAAGTTACCCAGTGGAACTATTTTTCCTTTCCAAAAAAGGGTGACTTTCCAACAGAGGACAGGTGCCTACTGAGGTAAGCACCTTCTACCTGAGTAGAAGTTGCAACCATTTTTGGCAAATATAGTCCCAAAGAGGTCTAACTACTGGGGAAGAAAGACTGACCTTGTCCTGTTTGTCTTCTGAATAGTGTCAGCTGTGCATGCGTTACCATTTTACAGTAACCTGCCCGGGCTCATGTCACCTCTTCTCTTGCAGGCAGGCGACACGATAACGGAGCTGGAAGCCGTGGATGAGGACTGGATGAGTGGAGAGATGCAAGGAAAATCGGGGATATTCCCCAAAAACTATGTGCGAATTTTAAGAACACCATGAAGTGTTGCCTGCCCTCGTGCTCCCTGCGTGGGGAGGAGAATGTTTTCCATCCCAAAGGCACAGCAAGCAAAGACATTGCCTTTTTTTGACTATCAACATCTTTTGCACTACTTTTCTAGACAGTCATACCAGTATCTTGAAGTCAAGTAAGAAAAGTGTAGTCTGTTGTGACTGTGTATTTAGCCTCATGCTTCATGAACACTGGGAGAGCAAATAAAAGGAGGATTGTTAGCAGATTCCAGTTTAGGAAGTATAGTGAAGTACCATTTTAACTTAAATTCTTGTTCTTAACGTTCTACTATGTTTACTGTCTACTAGTACATTTACCATGTATAAAGTCTGCATAAAGTAAGCTTCTTCGGGCTTCTTTAAAAATTTTCTTAAATCTAAATGAAAAAGTAATCTTTAAGATACAATTACAGCATTCAGTAGGTAAATCAGGTTTGATATTCTGGTTTTATTATTGCTCAACTTCCGCACTGAAGTGGAATTCACTCGTTTTACGACTTGGAGGATAAGACAGATAAATTATCTCAGTAGAAAATTATCAAATTAATAATTATAGAGGAAAACTCAGAAGCGAGTCCTGTGGGTGCTGTTCTGTTCTTAGAGCAGAACTGTTCATACTGAGGGAAATCAGGAAAGTAAAATTTAAGCATTTTGCCCCTTGATAGCATTCAAACCAACACCGATCATCTCCTAACCCTTTCTTCCCACCCCCCTGCACCCACTTGCAGTTGCAGGTTTTTCTTATTTCTGGTATTTACTGTTCTCAAAGCCCCGGCTGAGCAGCCCCTCACACGCTGCCCCAGCGCTTGTCTCCACGGCGGCTCTTCAGCCCGTGCACGGGGGGAGAGCCGCTCGTCGCTCCCGCGGCCTGTGTCGCTCCCGAGCACTGGAACATTCCTCAGAGATGCTGTTCTGATCCGTGAAACAGCCTCCGCTTCAGCTTTCAGCAGCCACAGGGATTAGTTTGCACTTTGTTACCGCTATACTGAACATCAGTGTAAAGGACTGGACCCATCAGGGCCATAAGGGGAAAAAATAATCAAAAAACCCTCACCACCATCACAAAAAAGACAGAGCTTGGAAAAAGTTACTTCAAGAAGTTTTAGCAAAATAGTTTAGTAAAAGTCAGTGTGATTTGAACTACAGGAATGGAACACAGACATGCCAAACATTACACCTTTACAGTACATCAGTGCTTGTTCCCCTAACGGGGGGATGAGGATCACCCTGTGCTATTTCAGAAAGCTGGAAAGACAGCAGCATATCCAGCAATTACTGCTCCACCTTACCAGAGTCTGGACTGAGCTCCCATGGAAGGAAACTGGAACCCGCATCCACATGGGAGGATCGCTCTCAAGCCTTCCTGTCAGGAAAGTCCAAAGGTTCCTGCCGTTACTCAGAGATAACATCCGTTTCCTTCGGAAGGACTCCGGGTGAGCACACCGCTGGCTGCCACAAGCCCTCCCAGCCTGCTCAGCCAGACTTCCAGTAGCTCCTCCGCACGCTCCTGCTTCAAGAGCCCTGCCAAGGCCCCTCCCGAACCCGCTTGCGAGCTCGGAAGGTGGAGGACAAAAGTTAAAGAACAGGATTCCCAGGTCTCCCAAAGGTCCCATGTAACCAGGGTGGAGGTAGGTAGGTAGGTGAGAGTTAAGCGTACGATGTTTACTTACTTTTTGTCTGGCAGTTTTTTTAAATTTTGATACAAGCCTTACAGTAGAAATAATTTTTTGTATTTTTTTCAATTTCCTCTCCCCCTATTTTTATAATTGTCTATCGCTGAGTTGCTTTTGTGACTTAAGTTAGGTGTTGAAGGTCTGTGCCTGGCCGTAGATCAGCCACTCTGCTTTAATCAATTCAATTTATTCAATCCTCTCCTCCGTCTGCAGGGCTAGGAGAGCAGCAAAGCTGACGGTGGGAGCAGAGCGTGACATCTGAGGGCTGCCTGCATCACTGCAGGCGGCTAAAATCCATTATTTTTTGTTTAAATGCAAGGAAGTTAACTACTTGGCTCTTACAGAAAGCATATGCTACCTAATTTATAGAAAACTAGAAACGAGGTCACGAATGGTAACTGCAGCATAGCAGCAAATCTGAGATATTCCTTGAAATTCAGCAAGGCCCCATACATTGCTATGATAGAGGTGGCTCTGATACAGGCTTCTATGGTTTGACCCAACACCTGGAAATGCCTTCAGGAGGAAAACTGTTTCGCGTGCAAGTAAGTGTCCTAAGTAAAGCTCTGCAAGTCCATTATGTTTGTTATGGTACCACTGTAAATTAAAAATGTATTTAACCAGTAAATTTTTTTTTATAATTAAGTCATGACTGCATTTTTATCATTATATGTTGTAGAGAGCTCGCTCTCTGCTTGGCACGATGGTTTTATACTGCTTAAGATGTTTAACGATACAAGGTCTGGGAAGGAGCCCAGAAACAACTCAGCAGCGAAAAGCACATGGACTTGATGGAGTACCGCTAAGCAGGAACGAAACATATTTACCATGCCTGCAATTAGGGGAAGGCGCTGAAACACATGTTCTAATGCTAGACTTGTACATACACACAAAACCTTACTTCAGTAGGTTCAAGGATTTTCAGCCCACATATTGTAAGCCAGGGCTTGGTACTTACCCCAGGGAGAAAATTCTCAGGGTCATTAAGCATGTTACACCAACTTCAGGGCTGCAAATAAACACTATTTAAAAACACAGCTCCAATACTGGAGAAGAAAACAAGCCAGCACCTTATCCTTTACTCCAGCTTAAGTATCATTAAAGGGATTTTACAATCAAGCCCATACGTAAAAGAGCAGAACAGGTAGGTCTGTATTTACCAACAGATCTAATAGGATCCAATAGGAAGGAGTTACCTGAGTGTCAAGTCATGGACCAACAGTTTTAAGTATCAGTCTTGTTAATAAGATTTTGTGTATTCTTCCTAGTTATGTACATCTTGTAAATGGGATAGTAGTAATTCATCCAGAAATACTAGTATCAATCCTCTCACCTGAAACAGTGACGTTGTCCACTTCAGAATCATAGAATGCTTAAGGTTGGAAGGGACCTCTGGAGGTCATCTAGTCCAACCCCCCTGCACATGCAGGGTAATCTGCAAGTGGAAGTTTCCTTTAACCCATTAAATTACTCAGAGGCTTTTGCTACATGAAAAAAAATATTTCTATACTGAGAAGAATAGGAACAAGTGGAGGCAGACATGAGCACTGTATGACTTTGAAGGCTTTACAAGAATTTCTACACCAGTTATTCTGTAACGAATTAAACAGTATCTCACCTGTGTCTCCCACTAAGATCGAGTCCAAGAAAACCATCTAAACTTCCTTCCTTTTCTGCAACTACTAAGGATACTTTGCTTCCTTTACATGTTTGTTGGCTCCCAGTGGACAGCTGGGGCACAAACACAACAAGGCTCCGTTGTGCAGGAGGTGGGAGAGGCACTCGGAGCGGATGTGTTTGTCGCTCCCAAGCTCCACGCAGAAACTCACCCGTGGCAGCTTTTAGAGCCCCTAGCCCCTGACAAATCTACTCTGCATCCTAACTTGGTCTCCTGCCAATTCTGGTATTCCTATTTAGGTCAGAACAGTGAGTTGCAAGATGATTATGAATCAACAAATCAGCTAAGTTTTCTGATTTTATTTTAATTGACTGATTTATCTCTTTAAAAAATCCTTCCTTGGTTAAAACCTAATTGTATCGACTTGAACTTTACCTCTTAATCAAACATCTAAACTGTCACATCTTTAACACCAAGAGAGAAAATGGCAAGTGACAAATTCAAATTTTCCTCTTAAAAGCTTGTATATAGACTCACAGAAGTATCATGCTTACTCATCAATACGACAAAAACACAAAATTCAATTAAACCAACAAAAATAAAAACACAGAGCTCCACCACCACAAGCATATAAGAGCAGAACAGCTGGGGTTTACCAGTGAGCAAAATGAAACTGCGGACATTCAACCACATGAAACGCAGTCTAAGGCAACTGCAAATTGTGTATGTGGGCTTCTGCTTATAATCAGATTAAAATCAAAATATGTAAATATTTCCACAGCTTTGTTCCCAGCATGCAGAGCACTGTGGTCACCTTGCAACTGTGGTCACCTTTCAGTTCTGAGGCAGAGATTTAAAAGGCCACACACACACCTACTATTCTCAAGCATATTCTACATTTCAGTATTGCTCAAAACTCTCAATACTGCTGCTATCATGAACTAACAACTTAAAAGCCTACCAACATCTTTGAATGTCAGAGACCAAATCAGTTAACATACAGAGGTAACATCAAGTGACTACTCAAAAACTTGAATGCTTTGGAAGTCTGATAGAGTTAAGAATACCATATAAAATTCTGAAACAAGAACATATTTCTCTTTTTGGCATCCTAATTTCTGATTAGCCCTATCCAATGCTGCCTTTTGAAGCACCTTGTACCACCAATATAACTGAAGCTGCAACTTCTACACCTATCCATAAGAAAGAATTCTTCTTTGTAAGGAACAAAATAACCAGAAAAGAAATACTTTTAAATCTCAGTAACATCCTTTCCAGCAGCACCTTTCAAGAAAAAATAAGCAACACAGCTTGCAACACCAATCACAAAATACAGATCTCCAAGGTAATTAAGGATTCCCATCCCATGCCACCCTCTTTTAAATCAAGACAATAATTCTACCTTACTAAAAACCAACACACGCCCAGTACCAAAACTGTGCAGTAGCAATACAGGCAACCAAACTCTAGTTCTGTATATTAAAACTTTATTTTGGAGCCATTTTTAGTTTCAAACAGACTCTTGCACAGGCGGCTCGTATCCATCAGCTCGCTCTACTTTAGCGCCTGCCTCATCCCCAGAGGGTTTTCCAGCACCACCACCTTCACCGTGAAGTTCCATGAGTTTGCCCACTAAAAAGAGAAAAGGAATGTGAATGGTGAGATACACACACCCTCAAGGCAGTGTTAAAGCAGTTATTGAATGGTCATCATCTAAAATGAAACCACAAGCACATTCAACATATGTGTTACGAAGTCAACGCCACACAGCCTGTGCAAGCAGACTGTGTTACTGACTGCACAATAGTCATGGAACAGAAAAAAAATAACTTTTTTTTTTTTTTTTTTTTTTAAGTTTTGGGAATGTCAGAAAATGGGAAGATAAAATCATTTCAAGTCATCTGGGACCGAAACATTTTGTCATCATTCATTCCCAAGCCAGAGCCTGTAATCATTTGGTAGCTTCTGCCAATTTCTCCAAGAAATAAAAGTGCTCCGAGCTGAATAACTGCTGTTTGGCTCTCAAACCTGACAGACAGCGTTGGGCTAGGAGAACAAGTCTGTTAACTGCCATAGCTGCTTTAGAAGTCTTTATCCACAAGCAGACACGTTTTAAACCAACACTGTCCCTCTGAAAACTCAAGGTGGTAGCAGTGATTGACTTACATTCAAATTTAGGCTTCTTGAGCATCTTAACCTTGCGGACATAGACGTCGTGAAGGGGGTAGATAGACTGACAGGCCTTCTCAATGTCTTTGCCAATGCTGTCTGGGATCCTGAAAGGTCGGAGAGCAAGAAGTCAGTATCAGAAGGCTCAAGTCTCCCCTGTTTCAGACCAGCAGCGTATGTTTAAAAGCATCCTTAATAACACATAATATTAAGGAGGAGTTTGCTTCAGTATCAGCTTCACTCTCTGGCATTTTTTCCACACATTTAGATGGCAAGGTAGTTTTCTTTGCAATGTTACAAGGCATATAGTGCAAACATCCTCATTTTGACATCAAATCTGCAATCCACCTTTTGGAAGCCAACACTGTACTTCCAAAAACTCCATTCTATCAAAACAATGGAGAACATTCAGAACTCCAGCTGACCAAAATTACAATTTTAGAAACACAAATCAAAAAAAAAAAAAAAAAAACACCAAGAGCTTGATTTAACATTTATGCAAGCACAATTGCTGGCACACCAGCTTTGCAACACAGACAAGATGCTGTCTGGCATAGAAGATGCAAGGTAAGTGAAGCACCAGTACAGTCCATACTCAATAAACAAGAGACCATTATTTAAAACCAAGCCTTACAGCTTATTGACAACTTCCTTGAGGTCGTTGGTCTGCACCTCTCGGGTCATGATTTCCATCATCTTCTTGCGGATCTGGCGGACCTGCTGGTGCTGCGCATACGAGGTCTTGCGGATCTGGTTGTTGCGCTTCTTCGTGAAGCCCACGCAGAAGAGACGCAGCAGGTAACCATCCGTGGTCTTCACATCGATGTGGGCTTCAATCATCGTCTGAAGGAGAAACCCAACTGTGTGTCCTCAGCATGACAGAGAGGTTTCTCTGCCTCTCACACACATGCACGCACACACACGCACACCTGACATACAAGAACACCTGCTGGTGCCACTTCAAACATTACTCCTTTTCATACGGATACCAGCAACAGCACAGACCACATTACCTACCTACCTGCCATTTTTTGACCATGGAGCACATCTTGTCCCGAGTCAGGTCCATTCCATGGAAGTTGGTCAGACAATTTTTGCCCTGAACATCCTCAGTTACCAGTTTAAATTTACGGAAGGCAACTTCATCATTCTGCAGGTCTGCCAGACTCACTTCAAATACTCGGCCCTTAAGTCCATCAGAGGCAATTTCTGTATTATGAAACAACACAGAGTACCTTTCATTAGGAATTCCAGCATTCCTAATAGTTTAAAAAAAAAGGGTGGAAATACTGTAAAGTATTTTGAGATAGAGTAATAAAAAGACAACCCTGAAAAGCAGTATGTCCTCAAATAATAATAAACATTTGAGTAGAACCAAGTCACTTCACAGCTCTACCTCCAAGAGGGAACCACTTCAATATTAGCTGACTCACACAATATTTGCGTGACACTAATTTAACTCATTTCATATGCAGAGATAAAACCGCATGGAGAATATGCATACCTTAAACTGCAAGTGCAAAAGCAAAATTTAAGTTTTTAGCCATACTACAGAAGTACGATTAAAAAAAATAGTTTTGTTACACACCTCTCTAGATCACTCCCATTAACTGAAGGCTCCTTTCCTTACCAACCTAAGCATTTGCAGTGCCCGATATTACATATAAAAAGAAACCTCTGCCCATTCAGGAGTAAGTTAACAGCAAAGCTACATTAAGTTTAAATATTCTGCCATTACGCTCGCAATTCTACGCACAACAAAGATCTCTTGCATAAAGATCCAAACCTCAGCCCCTTTATGACCCTAGTACAACCACAGTCCCTTGTATTAGTCCCCACAAGTTCCTCTCCGGTACTCAGAATGCTGCTCACCACTTTCCCACCCAAATGTCACTGGGTCTCGTTGCGGGGAACACATGTGCCCTGTGCAGAGCCCCTCTACTCACTTGTTCCTTGGGTCCTGGTGACGAGCGTCTTCCCAATGTTTCGGATATTAAACATTGCCGGCGCTTTGACATCGTACCAGTCCTTTTTGGAGAAGGGATCAACCCTTAATTCAAATAAGAACAAGGATTTCAACTCATTTCTGAGGTTAAGCCTAGCTGTAGCAAGCACCTTCTACCCAGGTGCTTTACAAAAAGGAAACGCACACGTCAAACGTTGCATTTCTAAACTTACAATAGACACTATTTCGACAGCTGTTGAACAAGCTACATACAACGTACTGCACAAGTACTAAACAAAGACACACTACAACTACGCGAACGCACGCGGCTATCGTTGCGGTTCCTAGCGCGCTCCGGAAAGGCGGAAGCCAACACGCCCTTTGGGGCTCAGACGCCCAAAACTATGAGCGCCGCAGCGGGAGCTGCCGTTTTGGATAGAAAACAGAGCATTTCGCGCTAACAAACTTCCCCCTCTCCCTGTCCCGCTCCCCTCCGCCGCCAACCGCCACTGGGGCCCGCCCGCCATGACAGCGGCGGCCTCGGTGGCGCGGCCGCCGCCATCCGCCGCGCATCGGCGCCATCGCGGCCCGGCGGCGCGCGGCCCGGTGCCCTCAGCCCCACCGCGGCGCCCCCGGCCCCGCGTACACTTTCTTCTTGGCGCCCTTCTTGCCGCCCTTGGTGAGGCGCTTGTTCTTGCCCACCGCCATGGTGCCGCCGCGCCGACGGAAAGGGCGGGCACCGCCCCTCGCGCGAGATTATACGAGACCGCCGCTCGCGCGAGACCTCTGCCTGCCCGGGACCTCCGCACCTCTCGCGAGAGCTGAGAGGGAGGGAGGGAGGAGGGGCAGGAAATGGCGGCCCAGGGTGCGGGGGCCGATCCGGCGGGGTGGCCGAGCACAGAGCGCAAAGGCCGCGGGCAATTAAACAGCTTCCCCTCCTGCCTTTATACCGATTCCTCAGAAGGAAACACGCCTTTAAGACTCATCTAACTTTGAAGTTGGCCCTTTTCTGAGCAGGGCCCCCATTGTGTGACCTCCCAGGCTTCTCACATTGTAGGTTTTTTTCCTAAGAGTCCAGCCTTTGCCGCACAGGAAATGGGGTCTTCTCTACATAGTTTATTTGTCTCCATAGCCAGGCCGTCAAAACAGAAGAGATGCTCTCTGGAGCCCCCCCCCCCTTTTTTTTGGGACACTTCCTTGAGTGTGGTAATTGAATGGGGTTGGTTTGCTCTACTTCTTAAAAAGGGCAGAACTTTCTAAATATAGATATCCAAGAACAGTTAAATAAAGCTTTGTGGTTAAGATACTTGGCAGTTGGAGATCATGCCCCTCTCCCTGCCATCTCAAATATAGATCTGTTGCAGACAAGATAGATCTTCTCAAAATTAAGATATTACTGGCAACTAGCTGCCATTTAATAATCAACAACTTAAACCTTTGTGAAGTGCTGATAATGGATTCTAACCAGTATAACTATTAATTAAATACTGCACATGAACCACTACAATTAAAAGATGGCACCTTTTATAATTATTCTCAATGTTCTTATACAATATTGAAGAATCCCACTCACAGGAAACAGGTTGTCACTGAAACCAGTATAAGACACTTCTTCCTCTTCTCTTACTTTCATTCTGTTTCTTCAGCATCCAGAAAACACACAAAAAAAGCAACACATTTTTCTCCGCAGTTGTCTACTCTAATTCCATACATCTTTCTGAAGAACCTAGGCAGAAGCAGAGGTACCAAGGTTAGCAGAATGAACCAGGACACCTACCAAGTAGGTGTGTTATGGCTTGTCTTGCTGCCCTCCCCATCTCACCATCTCTCACTTCTTAAATACTCAACACTGGAGTTGAGCAGAGGGCTGCTCTGGACTCGCCTGTCAATCAAGCGTGCCGTAAGGAACTGGAGCCAACCTCTCTTAGGATCTAAGTTCAGAAGATGACAAAGCATTTATGTCTTCCAACAGTACATCAGTATTTCAAGAAAAAAAAAAAGTACTAGGTGCTGTACCTCTGGGCAGATCACTTCTTTTTTGTTCCCCTCTGTAAGCGGGAAACTCAAGAGGCTTGGCTAGCCTTTGTTGTTTTCTGTAATGGGGAATTTTTTAGGTCTAATAATTATGAATATACTGCATATATAAAAAAGGATTCTTATAGAATTTATGTGCTCATATTTTAGGAAGAAATTATCAGCATTTTACTCAGCATCCAAACCAGAAAAAAAAATATTCTTACTATATGTTAAAAATCAATCTTCCCTCTTATCTTAACTGCGATAAAGCCTACTAAAGGGTACTTGTATATACTATTCAGAATTTTTACAAAGCTGTTCATTTTTAATCCCCACTCTCTCTCAGATATCTGCATACAACTGTTTTATCATTTCCGGATTAGCAAATCTTATTGGCAAGGTGAATCTCCAGAAATAAATAGCCCAGCAAAAGAAAAAGACAGCAAAAAGTATTGCTGCACCTCGTGTCTCTGGAGAGCGTGCTGGATCGCCTCCTTTCTGTGCCAGATTCACTTAGATTAACATTATACATGAAAGCCTCTGACTTAGGAAATGTATTTAGACTGTGCTATATAACTCTTTACAGTTGCTGCCTACAACTGGCAGCAATTAAGGAATAATCAAACCTATGTTTCATCTGGTTACATAGAGTAACATTAGTCATCAATTCAGCTGTAATGTAGGCAAAATGAATTGAGGTCTGAATGTTTCGTTAAAGAGTGTGCATTCCTGGTCATACATGCATACATATGTAATGATACAGGCAATGCAAAAAAACAAGAGGAGGAGATTGGAGGACTGGAAATTAGGAGGATAGAAATCCACAGACAAACATTCCACCTTTTTTTTTAATTGCATACTCAGCATATTTTAAACTAAAATTACTGAGACACCATGGAGCCCTGCTTTTTTTTTTTTTTTTTACAATTGCTTGGTGGTAGAATCACGCTTTAAATCATTCTGTAAAAACATGACTTAGTTAGCACTTCATTATATGAGGTTTCTGCTGGGCAGCATTTGGCAGAAAAATCTGACTTTTCTCATACATTTTATCCCTCACCTCCTTCAAATTAAGAAAAGAAAATGTGATTTTAAAAGCTTTTGTCTAGAAGGTGTGTGACTGACTCTCTATTTATCTAATCATCAGTTATGCTGAGCAGATACATTTAAAATAGAAAAGGTCACATGCCCCTGTTAAAGATTTTTGTGATTCTTTTTTCCTTGAAACAATTGAAATATTTCAATGTACACAATTATTTAAAGAGTAACGTGATTCATCCCACAGAATTCATGGTTTGCAGCATAAGCTGACTATGTAGCTAATTAAATTAATTTAACAAGCAGGGAGCAAGGCTATTCACTCACACAAGGGTTTCAGCAGGGTGATCTTCAGCCTGGTAGTGGTCTGGAGGGTCAGAGTAACAGGCACGTAGGTGGTCCTGGGACCACATTATTCCTATTATAGAGTTTGTGTAAAGATGATGGGAACCTCTAAAAAATTTGAGGGTAGAAAATGGTGCATGAAATCTGGCAGTCATAATTTTAATGGAAAAATCATTTTCCAAAGGCAGAAGTCGTATTACTGCAATAACACTATATCCAGGCCCCAACAGCATCCAAAGTCTTTTAAGCAATGGGATTCAAGCCCCTAAAAACATGTGGATACTTATGGTTACTTCCTAGAGCCTAATCCTAAACCCTTTATTTAGTTTTTGCTCATTTCCTGAAGATTTTCATCCTCAATAGTTACAATTTCAGACAGTGAGATTATATGTAACTAAATAATAACATTCTCATAACACTTAAATCTATTTTAAATTTGAATCCTTTTAAGAAAAGAATAAATACCATTGTCCTGGTACTGGAAGCTACTGGAAGCATATTCAGAAAAATAAAGCTTATGACATGGTCATTAAAATCTGTCTTGCTGCTCTTCCAGAAAAAGTAAACTTTGTATTCAGAAAGAACCTCTGAAAGTCATCTGTTCTCCTCAGCGTGGGTCTAGTTTCAAAGTTAGATCAGATTACTCATTGTCTTCTTTAATCTCCAAGGCCGGGGATCCCACAACATTTCTGGGCAGCATGTTCCATTGCTTAACCACCCAGCTCCATCCCTGCATGTCCACTTCTAGGCCCACTGGGAAGCCCATCCCCAGTGGCAGACCTCCCAACCCCCTACACCCTTCTTGCATTTGAACTCAGCAGTTTCCCGTTCAGCCTGCCTGGCCTCATGTCATGTCTGCCCATTTTCCTCCCATTCAGAATGGTGGTTTGAGGCGGTTGTCTGCTCAGCTCTCTCGGCCCCTTTGCCCTCCAAAGCACACTCCATGAGATTGGGTCTTGTGCCTCCCTGGACAGACTGAAGTCCGGAGTTCTCAGTCTACTACTGCCCCTATTTTCTACTCTTTACTGCTACAAACACTCTTCAATTCTGTGAAAAAGTATTTATTTCAAGCGAGAATGCCAGTGTAGTAGCTCTCAAAATGCATAATCATGCGATTTTTTTTATCTTACCAACACTGCATTAGCATTCATAATAGGTTTCTCTATGACTTTGTAGTCCCCAGAATTTTGAGCTGCCCAATGATATTTCATGCAGCTGCTTTCAGACAGTAAGGGTAGCATAAGCTTGCTCCTTATTTTTCAAAGTGCCAGGCTTCTCCAGGAAAAGAAAGAGATGATGAGAAAATACCCATTTTCTGTCTGTGACCATGCGAGAGATACAACTGGAAAAGAGGAGGGAGTGGACAAATAAGATCCAGGAACAAATGTTCTACTGCTTTTGTGCTTGAGACAAGATCGTAGGTGTTTATTTGGTTTTGGATGAGTATGTTTAAGCTGCCTTTGAATTCCCCATATCCTGGGATCAGCCAGGGGACGTGCTGGCCACTTACTGAATTGTAATCATCTCCAACATGATCTTTGCAAGCTTTCTTCATAGCATTTCATTAAAAGTAGAGCAAGTATTTTTATTATCTCCCAAATGGAACCCAAAAGTTGTCTTCTGCCTTTCTATCATGATTTGATGTGTTGTGACATGCTCCCAGCTATGTGCTCTTTTTTAATTCTCTCTGTCTCCACGCATGATCTGGAATTTTCCTTCATTTTCTTCTTATTGTGGGCTTGTGTGTTGCCTTTTTCCCCAGGTATTTGTGGAGAGGAAAGTTTCTACTGGAAAGAGGTTTCACATAAAATGTAAAGTGGTTGGGTTTCAAACCCAGTGGTCAGTACTCCTCAAAATATAAGGATGCTTTCCATAACTATTGAAGGGGCATTACAAAAAATTCTCCATATGAATAAATGTGCCCCTCTTGAGATTTCAGGACATACAAAATTCTTTAAATAAAAGGAGAATTGGGCAACACATCACTATTGAAACAAAATATCAAAATGCTAAAATTGGCAGCAGTTATTAATTTTATCAAATATTACTTATTTGAGTTTAATCTAAGTGACAAAACTTTGAAAACATATTTGGTATTTGAGCTACTTAGATAAACTGTGAGCCTTCCTATTGTGGTTCCCAGCTATAACACAGTTACTTGTATTCACTCCTTTGGCAGTTCTTCAAAGAATGAGCTTCAGAAAGTTCTCCAATTACTGGTAGAATCTGACGGCATTGAAAATTTGTGCCCAAATCATATCAGAAACTGACACAACTTAACTGACTGTCTTTTGCAGATCTACATTCACTTACAGCAGAACTAAGCTCTTGTCCCTGAGATAAAAGCAAAATGTCAAGGAGGAAAGATCAGAGATAAGCTTCAGAAATTTCTGATGAGGAGAATCAATGCTATTACAGCTCTCCATATTAAACTTGAACTCAGAAATGTTTTTACCTACCCAGTCAGCTTTCCATGGAGATCTGCTAGCTTCTTGAAGGAATAAAAAAGACTTGAGAGGCAGAGGTTGAAGGTGGAATAGCAACATGTCAAAACCTTTTTTTCACATCATAAATACAACTTCTTAGGAGGAAACCACCTCATGACTTGGAGCACTTTAGGACAAACATTAATAATAACAAACTCTAATTGGTCATTATTGCTTGCACAGAAAATATCAGATTTCATTTTCACCAGGAGGAAATGAAAATGTCATGTACTGTAAAATGACAAGCATGGAATTTACAGTAGTGATGTGTATTTGTAATTACCTTTATATGTGTAAATGCACACAAAGCAGAACACCAGGGAGGCTGTTTTACAACAGATTTAATCAAGTGAACATCTATGTCTCCTCATAAACTTACTTAACCAACTTTGAAAAAAGAATGGAGTTGATTAGACAGGTTAATGGGGTGATGTCTTTATAAATGACAGATGGCCATGTTAGAACAGAAAGTTGTTCACTCTCCATTTTTTATTTTATTTTACTTATGAGAGTATTTTACTGTTCTTTTACTTAAGAAAGCACTGCGCATACATTTTTGATTAGCAAAGTTTACTAAAAAAACCCAAAACAAACAAAAAAACCCAATTTCAAATGAAACTGAACTTTTAACTGGCTGGATGTTGCAATTATACTTAAGTGGCAATAAGCAAAACCAAAATACAAAATGAATATTTTTGAATTCCAGCTCCTTATAAACATCATGACCTCGCTATATTGGGTCGTAAATGGCACAAAGTGCTTACAGATTTGCAAGCTTGTAAGAACATAACAAAGAAATGGAAACATGAAGAAGAAAGCTAGTTTTTTATCATAAAGGGAATCCATTAGCGGTGAATTTGACAGAGTAACTACAATAATTAAAAATCAAAAAAGGCAAGAGTCTTAATTAGGAATAATAAAAATCGTTATTGTAGTGCAACATTAACTATACTTGAAAAAAACAACCCATCTTGAGTGTAATGATTTTACCTCAGAATTACCTGAGTGTAGAATCTGAAGTAGCCTAGATCTTACCTGAGATATATGGGGTATCCTAAGTGGATCACACGCACAGCGTGAACTGAAGGAGGAGTCAGTGAGTGTCTAAGTAGACCTCTGGGGAACTGGCCAACCTGAGGAGAAAGAAGTTTAATAGTTGAAGCACCTCGATAACTCGTGGAAGCCACCATGGCAGTAGCAGCTCTTGCCTCACTGCTGGATGGCATGCCACTTTACAGTGGTCTGTTTGCCATGTGTCACAATTTGTGAAGCTCTGAGCCAAAGATTTTCAGTGCCCACTAAACCTTCCCCAAATCCATAGTTTCCATAGTGGTTGCTTGATCCTCTTTATTAGAAATGGTTTGGCTTATCTCTTAAATAGGAAGTAGATGAAAGAGCTACAGAGATGCATTATTTTCACTTTTACTAATAACATTATAATCTACAGTCTGGGGTGATAATTTGACAACATATTTAAGTCACTATGCAACTCAATCAACTTGTCCCACAGTTCACCCTTTAATAATATAAAGAAAACAAATGTTACCCTTTGTATTCATCTAGGTAATTACCAGAACTGCCTTTGTGTTCAGTGTTGGCATTTGCAACATACTAATTGCCATAACATCAGTAGAATTACTTATCAGCATGTTGCCATCTAGTGAACTGTTACCAAGCCAAAATGGCCATAATGCCGTGGAGATTGTGTAAATTACCTTTGCTCAAATAATTTCTTAAGTCTAGATGAAATTTTATGACAAAGTAGTACCACAGCCAACCTCAAATACAACTATTCAGCCCTGCCTTGCTGCCAAATACTTGGAAATCTTTGTCAGTACATCTGTGTTCTTGGCCTGTGCCGTAAGTGACTGTTTTTTTGGTACCCTGCACCTAATCATAGTCCATCCTTCTTTCTTCACAAGAGGAAGAGCTGTATCTTTGACATGTTCCTACCTTTTGACTTCAGGACCACCTGTGGCTCATTCCAGGCACTAAGAGAGTCTCATCTTTTTAGAGACTTTTCAGTTAATGGATCCCACATTTTATCCAGAGCTTGCATTTTCCTCAGAGTTAGCTATACACTCACAGCATTTTGAGTGAGTGAGAAAGTTATAGGGTTTGTTTGTTTGTTTGTTTGTTTCAGTTAGTGCTGGTTGGAATCATCAGATAAATGGTAAATCTCCAAATTCACAAATGGAGTGGTGATGTGTATATATATATATATATGTGTGTGTGTGTGTGTGAATAGAGAATGGATTATGCAAAAGGTTTTCATCTGTAGAAGAAACAGCAACTTCCAGAGTATCTGATGCTTAACAATCAGCAACTATCTTCCAAGCCAGGCTTGGCTGCCTTGCAAAGTGCCTTGCTCTTATCTTTCAACGCATGTTTTCATGATCTGAGTGTGTTGATAAATAAAATACCACAACTAATCTATTCAGAAAATCCCCAATCACCTCAGTTTATTGTGTTTTCCAAGTAAATATATAAAATAATGTTCCTGAGTAGATGCAAGCACAAGGCTATCATAATACTCAAATGAAAACCACTGCATTTTGGAAGACCTTGGTAGTGCTGCTGTCTCTTAAACTTTTTGGTTTTCACTGACTGATGATCATCTAGCTTATTATAATGACTAACTGCTCCTCATGATTCTTTGCTGCTCTGTATGGACTGTCTCACTTTGCACTTTGCCAGTGATGCCTCTTTCTATTAACACAGCCTCTTAGTCCACATGCCTCTTATTTTCTTGCTGTTCTCACCTGTTTTTTTTTTCTTCCACCTTCCCATTTTGATACAGTCTCTCTTCTTCCTTCCAGTGCCATATTTCCTGCTTATCTTCTAACGTGGCATTATTAAGTTTTCTCCACACCAACAGAACCTCCTCTCTCTGAATCCCATGCAAATGCCTCTTCAGAGCAAGCTATATTGAAAAGAAAGTGATAAGAAATATGTATGACAGAGTAAAATACATTAAAAAGTTCAAAGAGGCCTAAATTAACACAATGTCCAAAAAAATGTATAAAAGATGTTTAAGATTAACATAATATGAATTATTAGAGAAACTCATCCTTTTCTTCTTATTTATTTTTATAGTAACTAATTTCGATGCTGTCTCTGGGAAACAGTGACTTACTCAAATCCCCAGGCTTTTCTGTTCTCTTCTAATGCTTTTTACTTGTGGCTATCCAGAGAAGTACTAAAAGCCAGATGGAGATTATATAGCTTATGTGTTCATTACAGGAGCAACTCTAATCTTCATACTTGCAACCATACTGCAGAGCTGAATGCCTGCAGCATCACAACACATAACAATAGTGAGTTATTTCCATAATAATCATGATATTTCAAGTTTAATTTTGTCACTTGGCCCCTCTTACGGCCTACCACTGGCTGTAACTGCATTTACCCCATACATCTTTATCCAGCTCCTGTGAAATATGATTTTTAGGGGATTTCAAAGAGGATCTAACTTTGAGATCATGCTAGAGCTTTGTGCAGGAACCCACTTGTAATCCCTCAAAACTCTAGTAAGTAGACAGCTATTTCTAGGTTTTCCCTTCTTTTGGACTTTGTCTTCTGTTCTTGCCTTTCAAACAGCAAACAAGGGTTAGCTGGACAATTTTAACAGTATCTAAGAAGTCACATTGTACAACACAAGGCAGTGCAATGAAATGGGAGAGCAGCAGCCTGACTGGGAACATCTGCTTCCAGAAGTTAATAGCACAGTTCCCATCTAGCATAGACGATAGCAGAGCACATTCCCAAGGCTATATCCCTTCAGCAGACTCTCCAAGCATATAGTTGTATGTTCTGATGAATGTTATTAAATTCAGGATTCAGTGAATAGATCCTTAGTGAAGAAACACATTTTGTAGTATTTTTTCTATGCTAATGTCTTATGACTCTATTTTGCTCAAAGTAAGAAAACAGAGCTTACTACCAAAGTAGAAAACAAAACATCTCTTATAATGCTGCTGAAATCTGGATTCTTAGGAATACTTTCCCAAAGCACAAACATCTTTAGTACAAATGCAAGAGTGGAAAATGCTAACAAACTAGAGGTGCATGACTCAAAAGGAAAAGGAATGATCATTACAAATAATGTAAGGCACAGTTAGTTATTTCATAAGTCTATTCACAATTTACTTTGGTAAAAGTTTGTATTTTCTTTCCTTTAACATACATGAGATAACTCCTGACATACCTTAGATCTTGCAAGGAATCACACTGACATTTTGAGGATCTTCTCTGAGATAAAGGTACAGGAGAAATGGGCTAAATCAGCTTCTTTAGCTCACTATCAGCATAATTTTCTAAGAGAATGAAAATGCATTTTCTGATGCCGAGATGAGCTCATTAAGTATTCACTTATTGATTTAGTGCTGTTTAAACACGGATAGCTGCAATCCATCACTTGTGAACACATACGATGCAGAAAAGTGAGGATAAATGCCAAATGCTCTTCTAAACAGAAATGAGTAAAACATACCACATAGTATGATTTTATAATATAATATAAAAAGTAAATATAAAACTAAGCAAAATTAATATAATTAAAATACACTACCTCCTCTTTAAGCAAAGCTCACCTTTATTTCAGTTTTATGATATGCTCTCTTCAAGTATTACGTTCTCTTTAAAAACAGGGAGGAGCTCTCATGCTTGAGGTCAACAGTATTCATAAGCAGCTTTTTTATTTGGATTTTAATTTCTAGTCGAGGATTTTAAAAATGGCTCTTACCGCTTAAGATCAGGAAACATTTTTTTCATAAATGATATATTATTTCTTTTCCCTCTTTTTTTTTTTTTTTTTTTTAAAGGCAGAGAGAGTATTCTATAGCTAGAATGGACTTAATCACATGCTTCTCCTGACATTTTTGGAGAAATTCAGGCCTCTAAAAGCCCCCAAGAAAATGGAACACATCCATTTAACTGGATGGCATAAGCAGAAGGAACCTATGAACTGCAGAATGTGATGAACACTTGCTTTCTCATCTTACATGAAGTAAAGGTACTTTTGTTAAAATCTTATTGATTTCCATTTTCACAGTTCATTTCCAAATCACTGCTTAAATTAATTTTAATCCATGCTTTGTGGTTTTCTTTTGAGGTGGTAAGGTTTAGAGTAAACTTTGTATCATTTTGTATTTCTGTAACTCTATACTTCCAACCAGATGATAAAAGGGAGAACCAGAGTTAGACTTATAACCAGGCCTGAGAAGGCGAGGAGAAAAGATTAAGCTGGCATCTGCTCCTGGTTCTCAGGTGCACTTCAAATATTTTCTACCTGAAGTAGCCTATGGTGGTGGATTTGGGGTAATCGGCATGATTGCTTGTCCATAAAGCATGCTCAAATGCAAGAGATCCCCTGGAGAATTTAACGTTGGTTTCACCTGCCTAAAAAGTCAAACTAAAACAATTGTCTTGGAACCCCAAACTGGCAGCCTGCTGAATATTCACTGCATTGACTGATGCACATACTGCCTTTAGCAATCAAGGCCAGTCAAGAACTATTTATCTCTTGCTAACAAAATATATGAAAATCTGACAGGATACAAGATGACACTGCTGTCCTCTCTAGTAAGCTAGATTTGCTGGTTACTGGAGTAGGCAGTTGAGATGAAAACATCTTAAATCCATTAAGTCAGATTTTAGCCATTCATTTTACTATTTGTTTCTCATGTGACATTAAAAAAAAAAAAAAAGAGAGAAAAGACAACAGAAAAAAAGATTAGCAACACATGTTGTACCCTAGTGTGCCAGATGGGCTCAGGAGAGAGATAACAGGAAAGACCATAAATAGAATTCATACTTCAAGTTACTAGGTACAGAAAATGTTCTGAATGCTATTTCATTTATGCTTGTGGATAGCAAATCTACAATAACTGCTGATGAGAGCTCAAAGATAAAAGCCAATAGTGGAGGCAGGGGATACTCAAAAGCAGGCAGATAAAACTGGCATATGAAAATACATATTTAGCCAGTTTAAAGGCTTGAATAAGCATTCCAACATAGCTTTCTTACAATAGGGCAGAAATGCTTTAGGAAAACTACAGATGACTCACAGTGAGGCAGGGAGGCTCAAGCAATAGATGCAAAAAATCCAAACACACATATTTGAAAAGACAACACCAGGGAATTCTAAGATTAAAATGTTAAGATTGTACAGTATGTATATAACCATACAATCTGACTGTAGCTTCACAGAGAGTAAAAGTGTCAGCGTTACGGTTCTAAGCCCTTCTGTAAAGAAACTGCAGACGTGTGCAACATGAATTAGAGATTATCATCTCTTCCTAATAACGCATGTAACTAAGGGAGACAGGGAAGGAAAGATAAAAAGGGAACTTAACTCCTTTCTTCATTCTTGGAATTTCAAATAGGAAAGCAGTTATGAAACATTCTAGTCTTGACATATATTCTACAGATCCTGCATAGAAAAATGGGAAGCGTCATACAAACGAACACACAAATCCAAGTAGAACTTTTCCAAATTAAGCTGCAGACAATTTAAAATACTGTTTGATAATATCAATTTAAACTAATAGTTAATAATTAAAATCTTTAGTATGTTTATCAGAAATAAGGTACTTCATTGTAGAAAGACATTTTCCAGAAAAATATGTGTGGTTTTCTTTGTACTTTTTTGCATTAACATAGAGAGATGCCATATTCAAACAGTTATATTCCACATATGGTGCAATATCAAGAGTATGGTATAACTCCTATTACCAAGACAAAACATATGTTGGCCTCTTTGGATCGCCATTGGAGCCAGATTTTCAAAACACAGACGTTCATGTGCAGATCCAAAAATTTTTTACTTCTCTCTCCCTCACAGGATGAAACAAATGCCTCCTTCTTATATCATGGAACATATTATGAAGGACACATGAAGCTTTAAAACATAAGTATATATATTTTCCAAAACATATATATCTATCTGCAAGTTACAAGTATTTCTGGTCCTTCTAAGAAATCCACTAAATGTTATTTTATGCTTGGTGAACTAGCATTCAAAGCACACTTAACTTTGCTTAAAGAGTTTCTTTAAGAAAGGTGCCGGTAGTCACATTCATAATTGTGGTATTGATATTTCATGTCCAAACTGAGATTATAACCAGTGCTCACAAAATTCTAGAAAAGATATCACTGAACATGATGCCAGTTATGATATAATTTATTTTACATAAGTGTATCCATAGTTCATTGTAGGTAAAATATGGATGGGCATAGGGGCCAATATAGTTTAATAACTAGAATTGTTTTACCAGAAAAGTATTTTTAGGTGCATCCAAGGGCAAGAAGCAGGAAACACAGTCTAACTAGCTCTGTAGCAAATCATTTTTTGCTATTTGCATCTTCACTGAAAATTTGTCGTAAGACTTTTCATTGTCAGAGTGGAAGCAATAGTGAGAATAGGGGCAGAAGCAAATGGGAGATTATTAACTTTTAAAACGTTGTTTTATTTACCCTGTTTAGCAAATTCTTCCTGAAGTTTCTGGTAAGTTTCCTTTTTCGTGAAGGCATTTGAAATATTCGGGCTGTTAACTGATACATGCCACTGTATACATACTTGAAACAAACCACCTGGTTTTTATTTACTTTGCTAGTAAAATTTAAAATCACATTTAAATAATATATGCAATTAATACGGCAATTTTCCATAAAGGAAGGATCCAAGCACTTGTGGAGTGAGCCATCATGCAACAAAAATTTGTCTTCTGAAGAGGAATGCATCTATAAAAGAAAGTATTAATGGCGAACAGTGTAGTTAAAAAAAAAAAAAAGGCAACAGTTGTATGCAATGAAGATGGCCTTCTGACAAAGGAGAAAATAAAATTGCATGAATTATTTGTACAAGTGTTGCTGTAGTAGTTACCAGGGCCTCAACATAAACTATCGTATGCACATATAACAAAGGGACATTTTTCTCCTGAAGATCTTGCAACAACAGGTGGATTCAGAAGAAAAGAAAAGAACACATAAATAGGACAGCATGATACAGTAAGATGAATATAAACAGTAGGAGAAATTGTGATTTGAAAAAAGTATCTATCAATGCCAAATAGGCAGATTAAAAATAAATAAATAAATAAGATTAGAGAGAGATGTTACAATGACCATAAAAACACTCAACTCATGCCCGTGCGTAAGAAGTCTGCTTAGCCACATCTATTGGGACAGTCAGATAGCCAGCCAAATAGGCAACTTGAAGCAGATCTAAAAACTATTACCTTGTCAACTATTTCTGACATTATTCACATTCTCCAGATTAAATATGTGTTTCCAGACAGACCTTAAGAAGAAATGTAGGTATGGGAGCTCTGCAATTCACTTCAGTAATACCAGGACTGCACCCTAAAATTATTAAATATATATATATATACGTTTCCAAAAAAAATGAAAAAGAAAAAACACAGAAATGGCTTTGAAGTCTTTAGAAATTAATTAATTTGTTTTGTTTCTCAGCATTATGTCTCCCAAGTAGTTGTAGATTTATTTTTCTTCCTATACTTTGCCATATTTGCCCAGATACCACCTTTACAAAGATGGGCTTCATCAGAATTTAAGGCTTGAAGCAAGTAGGGATACTACACACAATACAGCTGACTGCCACTGTTGTACCACTGCTACTCCATTAATGTAAACTATGACCAGGAGGTTTTATAAACTCTGTGCAAAATGCAACATACTTAAAGATGTTGCATTGTAACATACTTTGAGGAACACATATAAAAATTATGTCATGTAAAACCAACAGAATAAACTGTTTTTTTCCTGTAAGAAGCACATGAAAAAAATCACAGAAAAGACACAGATTTTGCCCTAAATATTCATATGCAAGGAGACCTATTACTAAAAAAAAAAAAAAAAAAAAAACAACAACAACAACAAAAACCCCAACAACTCCCTGTTAACTTTTCAGATAAGAGCAGTAGTTAGTCAGAGATGCAAAGCTAATAAATAGAATTAATTTGAGGATTTATATAGGTACTGCTGCTGCTTCAATCAACATGATGTGTATGATATTATTAGCAACCATCACAATAAGCTAAGTCTTTTTTAAACTACTCTAGGCTGTGAATGCTTTATTCCACATAATTAAGTGTTGGTACTCAGAGTGTTGGAGTGATAGTGATTGAGCGATAACAATAAAGTCTTGATGTCTGAATTTGATTGTAAGTGAAATCATGTGTATTATCATATGTGTATTCAGTTACCTGTGTAAATAACGAGGTAATATGGAAACCATAAAAAAGTGCAATGAATTCTTTCTTTCTGAGAAGACTAAACAAAAAAAAAACCCATAACTCACTGTGCAATGTATTTTTTCCTACAAGAATTATTTTGCTTTAATTTTGTCCATATATCTAGATAGGATTAAATAAATCTGGATTATCCTGCTAAATCTTCTCCTTTATTAGGGGCTTTGCACCAGAAGAATGAGAATTTTCATACATGACACATAAGGAGCATATAACTGAAGAAACTCTTAGCTCACTCAAGTGATATTGCAAACAAACTTTAAAATGATTATCCCAGGAATAACTTAAAAAGGAGCTGACAGTTATTACACAAAGTTCTTCTCAGCCTTTACTGTTCTGTTCAGTTTAAAAAACATGAAAGATGCTCATTGACTACAAGAATGGGCAACAGAGTAAAACCCTGAAACAGATTATAGTGACAGTCTGTGAGTTAACAGAATTAATGGGAGAAGTAAATCTTCCTCCTGTCTCCTCCTCGAAATATCAACATAAAAATCAGGGTGGGGAAAAGACAAATGACTATCTACTAAAATCACCAGACAATCTTTCATCGAGCATTGTAGTCAATTATAAGAAATCACAACTACACCACTTGAAAAAAAAAAAAACACATACACACACCACCCTCCAAGAATGTAATTATGATGAGCATGATGACTGTTTTTTGTCAGTAATCCAATCATCTGGAAATGCATTTGCCTGTCTGTTAAGCAGCTGGTACCAGACCCTGCAGCCCTTGGTGGGCTGAATAATCCTTATTCAGACAAGCAGTCTCATTGAAAGCGCATAGTCAAAGACTGTTTGAATGAACAGCTCAAAGGAGCAGACCCTCTTGTTTCTTTCTTACAGATTTTCAGATAAATATGAGGTGCACAACTGCACAGCTTTACTAACAAGCCAGGAAAAAAGTTCATTACATCTGAGGGAAGGTGCATGTAAACACATATATTTAGTCACCCTAGGAGGAAACACTAAAAGGCCACCAACCTCTGTGTTTTGCAACTGCCCAAATCAGGATCCACAATCTTAGGGGACAGAGTAGATATTTAATAATAATAACTGGATATTAAGCTAACAGTTTGCATGTAACCGTTTGGAGCCAGGGTAGCTGCACATGCCACTGCGAGTATAGTTACTGCCCTCCCAGGTTGACCTCTAGGTACAAAAGTTCCTGTTTTTTGCAGCGTGCCACAACCCGCGTTGTTTTTCGGTTGCAATTTATTGAATAAGGCCGGTTAACCTGACGGGCAGGTCCCGGCAGAGCAAGGCAGAAGGGAGGATAAGCAAGTGCTCCGGCAATGGCTAACGGCTCCGCGGCGGTGCCGGGTCAAGGACGGGGCCGAGCCCGGGCCGGGCGCACGGCGGCCCTGGCGCCGCATCGCAGCCACGACAGAAACCGCGGGCCGCCAGCCGGGGACCGGGTCCCCAGCGGCGAAAGTCGCGACAGGCTTCGCCTGGCCCCTCCTCGCGACTGACCGTTGGTAACGGCCGCCACGCGCGCCCAGGGCGGGAAGCCGCGCTCAGTCGCGCGGGGCGGAGGGCGAAGAGCCGCCGCAAACGCCGCCCCCGCGGGGTATTTCCACAAGGAAACGGCTGTCGAGAGGGCAGGCCTTATTTATTATGTATTTTTACTTTTGCTGGGATGGCGAAGGCCGTTCTGGGGGGGCAGAGGGAAGGTCAACGGCCTCTCCCCCACTCCGGGAAACGGGGGTCCCCCCACCAATTCAGGTCTCGGGAGGGCGGATTCCCCCCAAAACGCCTGTGTGTGACCAGCGAACGACCCGCACCCTTCGCGGCGAAGCTCAGGGCACCCTCGAGAAACCTCGAGGCAGAGCAAGCCGCCTCCCGCGCCAGCTCGAGGCGGCCGATGCGCCTGTCCTCTTAACGAGAGGGGAGAGAGCGCCCGTCCTTTTCTCCGCACGACTTTTCACACGTTCTTAACCTGACCTACATTCGCGCTTCCAGGAGAGGAGGAGGAAGAGGAAGGACGCCCAGCTCGGTGGCTCCCGTCCTGTTGGGCCGCTACCTGCTCTGCCTGCTCGCGGTTTCCCTGCGGCTCGGCGCTGCGAGCGCAGCTAGTTTCACTCTCGCACGCTGGTTCTGCGGGTGGAAGAAAAAAGAAAAAAAAAAAAAAAGCCTGCCACGGTAGCCTACAAGCGGTTGTGGATGAGCCCAACGGAAAGTTGGAAGAAAGTTTTGTCTGCGAGAGCAGCCCGCTCCGCGCAGTGTCGGTTTCGGACACCCGGGTATCTCCATCGTAGGGAATAAGGGCAAGGCAGGTGGGTGAGGAGAGCAGGGCCAGGACCGAGCAGGCCCGAGGAAATGCGCAGGGCTGCAGCAATCGCGTCCCGCCCGCCACCTGGAGCGGCGCGCTGGCCTCGGCGCGCGCGCGCCCGGGTAGGTCCCGCCCCGCTCGCAGGTGCGCAGGGCGCTGCCGAAGGCCTTGGGGGCGGGCTGTGCACAGCGCCCCGCCGCGGAGCCGCCCTCCCCCGCGCCGCCGGGGAGGTGGGCGCCGGTCCCGGCGCCCTCGGCCTCCTGCCGCGCTGCGGGCCCCGTAGGTGCGGCCGGGACGGGGGGCGGCGGGGGGAAGGGAGGGGCGGGCGCGCGCCCTCACCTGGGCGCGCGCACCTGGGCGCACCTGGGCGTGCGCGCGCGCGCGGCGCCCGCCCGCGCCACCGCCCCGCCCCGCCCCGCCCGCGCCGCGCGCAGGCGCACGCGCTGCGGGCCCGGCGGCGCTCCGGGGGCTCGGCGCTGTCATGGCGGCAGCGAGCGGCAGGAAGCGATGGGGCTGAGCGGGCTGGCGGCGTGAGGTGGCGGTGCGCGGGACGCAGCGCTCTCGGCGGCGGGGGGAGGCCGCTCCTCAGGCCGTCCTCGTAGGTGAGAGCAGGGCAGAGCCGCCGCCGCCGCTGTCCCCCGGCCGCAGAGCTGCGGGTCGCGGCGGCCGGTGCCCTGGGTGGGAGGGGGCCGCACCTGCGGGGGCGGCGGCCGGAGGACGGGAGGAGGCGGCCCCGGCGGAGAAGCGGGGCCGGGCGGCGGGGAGCGTGTCCGCCTCGGGAGCGGTTAACTCTCCTGGGGGAAGCGGCGCGTGCGGCGGGGGCTCCGCGCTGATCCCTCCGGGGCGAGGGGGAACCTCGGGGCGGGTGCGGGGCGCGCGGCTCCCGGTGGCTTCAAAAATATCTCGCGTTGTCCCACAGGGCGGTGAGTACCTGCCGCGGGGCAGGGAGCTGCTGTTGCTGCTGAGGACGCACGGACGCCTCCTGCTGCGGAGAGAGCTGGGACTCGGAGTGCGCGACCGGCCGCCCGTCCCGCGCCGCTGCCGCCGCTTCCTCGTAGCGCCCGGCGCGGGTGTCCCCGCGCGCTGGGGCTGCCGCCGCGAACAGCGGCCGCGAGAACCCCCCTGGCCCGAGGCAGAGCTGCCCCCGGAGCTGCGGCGGCGCCTCCGGCGTTCCCGGTGGTGACCTGAGCTGCGCTCGCCATGGCGAGCGAAGGCAAACAAGTTGTTCAGCCAACAGGTGATGGAGGAGGAGGAGCAGGAGAAGAAGGAAATACTGCTGGAGGGGGAAGCGTGCTGCAGCCTCTGAATCCAGGAATCCCCATCCGAGGCATCCGGATGAAATTTGCTGTGCTGACAAGACTGGTGGAAGACGGTGAAGTATCCAACAGAGACATAGTCGAGACTGTATTTAATCTGGTGAGTGGATTGCCTTTAGGGGCACGGGATAAGAATAGCGTACATGTGCAAAAGAATACTATGCTTTTTCACTCTCTTTTCCTGTCTTAAGAGTATTTTTCTGCATGTTTGCACTTTCACAATACTGCATTTCAGCTAGCTTCTCTTTACTTACAAACAGAGAAAGCTGAAGAAAAAGCACATTAGCTTCCCTTTATGCATTTAAACTTGAAACAACTCTAAGAGTGTCAGCCTTAATTTGCCTTAGGGAAATTGCTTTAGCTAGAACTGAAAAAAAATATTATGTTTAAACACTCAACATATATAGTTAACAGTAAAAAGGTTTTTTAGTAACTCAAACTGACACCAAGATTTTTTTTCTTTTTAAAGCATAAAAATAAATCATTTGTCCCTCTTCTAGGAAAGTAAATTTTTCTCCCTTTTGGCTTTCTATTTATTTTGAATCTGCATATTCTGTGTACTAGGGGGGGGAAAACCATTTAGTTGGTCTAGTAGTTTTCTTTATTGAGAATAAAGAAAAGCACTTTCAATGGCCTTTTTTTAATTAATGAGCTAAGTAGTTAACTGCTTTTTTTTTGAATATAGTATTAGAAGACTTTAATACTTCATAACAAATATTGCTAAAACCTGAGGACACAACTCTTCCTCTGTGTAGGCTACAAACATGCCTCTGTGTAGGCTGCTGTTCAGTGTTTTGGGCAAGATTTATTAGTGTTTGTATGAAGGAATAGATAAAGCACTGGGGGAAAGACTGTTTATAAAGATGTTTTGCTGTTATTAAATGCCTAAAAGTGTTTGTAAGCCTCTAAGAATTCACATCACTCCGATTTGCTTTTAGTGAGTACCTTTGACTTTAAAATAGAGTGAGATTTCTGACTAACCAGGAAGTGAGAGCAGGTGCAACAAGCATAAAGCTTGTAGCAAGAAAGTCAGTGCAGGAGGCATGGTGATTTTTAAATACTATTTGCATTTCTGTTATTATGTTAGTAATGTGTTTTTTAGACATTAGATACATACATATATGACCTATTACAACTTACCGATATTGTGTGTGGTTTTTTTTTCTTTCATTGTTGTTTTTTTAAGGCAGTACTTGTGGAAGTGAAGAGTAGAGGTTCCATGCATGTTTTAAAGCAGGAGAAATTGATTTAAGTTCTGCAGAGTGCACTTGATAATTGTTCTTGACTAAATCCAGTTAACACATGGAGAGAAGTTTCAAAAGGAAATTCTGGTAAATAGTCTAGGATTTTTAAGTTATCTTAGTACAATTGAAGGGAGAAGTTCTTCATGAGTGTATTAAATTTCACTTTGCTCCTGGCATGCTCTTTTGAGAGAGTATGTATTTTCTGGTAGTGGTGGAAGAAGAAAACAAAATAAGTGTAGAACCTGCTTAATCCTGTGATTCTTTTCCTGGCTGTGTGTGGAGAAGAAAGGAACCAAAATAATGCAGTTTGATTCTGGGAATCCTCAGTTTCAGATTAAAGGGGACCAAAGAATTTGATCCACAGTGGAGTGCTTCTGTAGCTTCTTTTCGTGATTAGAAATAGGGAAAATAGTTTCAGACTCCATGGAAATTCTTTTTTTAAAAGAGAGAAATACCTTTCAAGGAAGATTCTCTGACCAGTCCAGCACACTTGCCGATGACAAAAATTCAAGCTTCTGCACTGCTTTATCAGAGCTGAACTAGTTGGCTGCTACCTATAGTAAAACAAGTAATAACATGGTAGTAGGGACACCTTACCTTTACTGTGTGACAGCACAATTAAAGTTTCTCTTCAAAATCAGAAAAAAAACCAGATGTCCTGCTATTCTGTCTGAGAAAAACAAATCAATACTGTTGCCTGTTTTGCTGGGAGAAGATCTTTGGATTGGTTTTATTATTTTAATTGAAACTAAACTGAACCAAATCAGCCAGCATTGTTACTTGAAGATATCTCTTGACAGGAAATTTTTGCTGAAAATTGTTGAGCTGAATTTTAATGTGTCTGTCTATAATCTGTGTGTGGTACAAGGGCTGAAGATCTGCAGCATTAACGTCTCCCTAAAAAATGATACCTGCCTGCCTGACATCACGTTTTGCCTTCAATCAGTACTTAGCTGTGGACTCTTTGTTTTGTCAGATAATGCCTCTGAAATCATGCTGATCAGAATTTGGCATATGTGAAGTAATGGTTAGCAATGGCAGATGTATTCTTCTGTGAATAAATTTATTTATTTATTTTTTTTTTAAAAAGCGATCCTCAGCTATGTCTTTTACAGCAGTGTGTTTCCCAATAGCTTTCAGAGCAAACTTACACTCCTGCATGCGCAGGTTCAGTTGCAGGTATGAAAATCATCCTGTGTTCTGATGTTAGCAGGGTTAAGCCCCAAATATCCCCTGGGGTTTTCTTCCATTTAGTGACTCATAAGTGCACTAGCTCAATAGTGTTAACAGAAATCAGCCAGCTTCCTTCTTGTACTTTGGAAGGAGGAGACATACAGTATATGCTATATTTTTTGGAAGGGGGAGGTTATTATAGTGAGCTATCTTTGGGCTGGGCAAGATATGTGTAGAAAGACTTGCTTAATTGTGTACTTAATTGCACACTCAATTGTCATAGCAAAACCACACTCTAAGAGGAAAAGTTTCATTTTAGAAAAAGGGTTTGGCTGACCTAAATCTTTTTGAGCAAGCATATGTCTTACTCTTTTCAGACTTGCTGTAGCAATGCAGATTATGGTGAATTTCTCGAGTTTCTCTTGACTTTCCATCAAAAACAGGGATGCCATTTTCATGTTTTTCATCTTTGGATCTTTGAGATGACCGAATATGTATATGCATATATATGTGTGTATATATTTGTGTGTGTATATATACGTATGTATACATTTTATCACATCAGTGCTGTTTTGTTTCCAAAATACTGTAAATCTCTAGTTTATGTATAAAACTTAGGTCGTTAATATTCTTGTTCATTCAGCACTTAAAGTGCTCTTGCAGGCCAGAGTTTCGTTCATAATGAATACTACGTGTAGGGGTTACTGTGTCGCACTAGGGTTGCAGTGAGAAATAGATACTCTTGGCAAAAAATCTGCTGTTTCAAGCAGGTGGCTGTACAACTGTGGCCTTCCTTTGTTGCTTCTGATTCTGTTTGTCTTCGCTAGATTCCCTCAGTGCCAGAGTGCGTGTGAGAAATACCTTAGTTTTTATCACCTTTTGAGGAAAAATAACTGGATCTGAGGAGGAGAAAATATTTCTTTTACTTTTAAAACTTCATTTGTCGCCTCTATCTCTTTTCTGCCACGTGGCAAATTAAAACCATGATTAAAAATCCTCTTAATGAATCCTTTTATTTCTTACCATTGACTGACTTATTTTATTCTTTTTAAGAAACCTTCTACTCCGTTTGCTCTTATAGAACAAATGAGATGAATGACTCAATTTCCACTTATTTGCCTGATGCCGATAGGTTTTCTGCTGTTCTTTTAATTTTTCTATTTCAGTTTTTCCCTTATAATCTCAGTATTTTTCATTATTCATATTGAAAGCTAATGACATCACCTGCTGATACGGCAGGCTTCTAATTTGTTATGAATGCTTTTGAGATACTAATACAAGAGATTTTATGAAGTCAAAATTCTCCTTTTTTCTTCTGTGATTCTTTTTGCTTATACCATGTGATAGACACCAAAGGTAATGCTGACAGAATTAGATTTTATTATAGTTGTTGAAAAAGTATCATAAATGTTTTTTGTAACAGTACATTGTTTTCCTTAGCATATATTTCTATAGAATGTTAGGATTTATTTTTTATCTTACCTTCCCAATGCTGATGACAACTGAGAGCAACCAGATAGTTTCTACTGCATATTGCACATTAGTTAATATATGTACTCTTTCCTTGGTTATCAGTGAGTACACCTACAGTTATCCTAGTTCAGCCACTTCTGTCCACTTGTGCTATAGATGATGAAGTAACTCTGTGGCTTTAGCTGGGCCTAAGCTTGTATTATTATTATTTTTTTTAATAGTAATGCAGCAAAAAATCTCTGCTCCCAAATATATCTCAGTTCCTTTTGATAAAATAATCAAGATGCAAACTCCCTTGTTCTGTTTCTTCATGTTGGAAAACTTGTGCCAGTTTAATGCATGAGTTTAGACTCCTTGATTCTAAGTCATCTTTATGCTTTGGAAGGCCAATAAGTAACCATAAAATGTAATTTTTGGTAAGTCTTGCCAGGAAAATGAGACCAAGAGATGTCTTTAACCAAATGTTAACCAGCTCAAAATTGTTGAGTCATAGAAAGTCACTTATCCCTCATTTAAAAAAAAAAAAAAAAAAAAAAAAGGATTACAGACCTCCATCTTGTTAAAATGTGTTCTGAATAGTTATAGATACGCTTACTATGAAAGTGACTTGTACATTTTTTTTTCGGGATATTGATAAGACTTAGTTCCCTTTGTAGTTAATGGTAATATCACCTTGCATGCTAAGTATAGGAATTCAAGAAATTTTGTTGAGTTATGGTCAGTTGAGAAATATGTAGCATGTAGTAAGTGAGATAACGTTGATTTAAATGTGGCAAATTTGAATTAGACATGATGATGAATGACCTGCCAAAACTACAGCATTTAGAAGAAAATAGTCTAAACTCAGAATAGCTGGGTTTGCCCTCTGGTTGTGGTATTGACTTACTTCTGTGACTGCAACTTGAAAAAAAATGTAGGAGAACACAATATTGAGGCTATTTTTTTTTCCTCCTCCTCCAGGAGAAATGTCACTTTTTCTTTATTTTCCTCTGACCATTTTTTGTAGCTTTTTATGACCGATCTGAACTTCAAAGTGTCTGTGAATAACTTTTGAACTCTGTAGGCCCTGTGTTTTCCAGAAGTGTTGACATCCTATGCTGTAGCCATCGGAAGGCTCTGCAAAAACCTAAAACCTTAAAAGGCAAGGTAGTAGCAGGCATATATATATTATATGACATATTGTAACAATACCATGTTTGATAAAACAGTGTTTTTAATTAGTGATTCATCCTACAAGCCTGTCAGTAATGCAATTTAAAATGTGTTCATATCATACTTCAGAATTTCTATTAGAGAGGAAGCATACAAATGTACTGAAAGCTGTTGATATTTTCTAACAAAGAAGAAAGATTTATTATGAATGTTTTGCATCTCTAAATACTCTTCTCTAAATAATATTTTTGTATCACATCTGTCATAATAGAGGGTTAGATGGGCCATTGACCTGACCCACTAGGACAGAGAACCCAGTAAAACAGTGACCATATGGACTGTCTCAGGAAAAACATTTGCGGATTAGAGAATAGAATAAAATTAGGCACAAGCATCAGGGAAATAGGTGGATGACTTTTCAAG
Source organism: Tinamus guttatus (assembly GCF_059628265.1). Taxonomy (NCBI): domain Eukaryota; kingdom Metazoa; phylum Chordata; class Aves; order Tinamiformes; family Tinamidae; genus Tinamus; species Tinamus guttatus. The sequence goes on along the minus strand of NW_028288781.1, from coordinate 6,189,626 downwards.
GTTGTTACAAAGGCTGGACAATGCAGACCAAGATAAAAATAGAGAATTATTCATGTCCGTTGAAAGAGATTATTGAAGGACTGAGTCAAAGTCTGCAACTTCTAGGGGAGTGCGAGACGTTTTTTTGAACTGGCTGTGTTGAGGCAAATTGGAGACGGGGGAAGCTATTTATTTATTTATTTGCCTTGTTGGTTTAGTATTGTGTTACTGACTGACTTCTGGCTAATCAAATGTATATTCAGGTGCTTAATCTTGCTGAGGTGATGAGTCTTCTGAAGATCATAAAGCATGAATTTTTTTTTTTTGGTTTACGTGTCAACTCTGAAAAATAAAAATATGGCTTCTCTGTTTCTTTCACTATACTTGTTTTACCACTTATAAGGGAAATTGCAGTTATTCTGAAGTGTATGTCCCTTGACATGGTGATCTGACTTTATTTTTTTTTTTTAAACTAAATAGTCTGGTAACTTAAAGCCCTTATAAATTCTTTTCACAGTCAAGAAGTTCCTTATGAACCCTAAGAGGAAGGCTTTAATCTGTTGCACAGATTAAATGAGCTCTACAGCTTAGTCATTAGCTACCTGCCACCTTCAGTCTTTCTGTGCATGAAATGCTTTAAGAATCTATTCTGTCAAATTCAGGCTTGTATGCATTGAATTTATGCAGATCTTTTTAAAGAATTTCTATTTATTGTAAGTGGGTCAATCGGGAAGAAACTTTTTGTTCATAATCGCTAATTACAGTTAGCTAACTTTCTGCTATTCCAGTGTCTTCTGCAGTCCCTAGAGGCCTTGCTGACCTCTTCATAATGTTTGCATGATGTTTTTTTGGTATTAGCTTGACCTAATTACTAATATCCTAATTTAGAACACATTGCTGCCTTAATTCTTGATTCCCCCCTGCCCTCCCTTGCCTGTGTTAGAGACCTGGTATTGTGTATTGCTGCCTTTTCAAAAACTAGTTCACCGGTGACTTTTTCTTTGGGAAACCTTCAGACTTGGTCTGACTCGGAACCCTGCCAGAACTCTGGTGGCTCTAATTAATCTGTTGTCACCTGCTTTTTTAATATCAAATGCAGCCACTGGAGCCTGCAGTTTCCAGCGTGCAATGCTCTGCGTTCAAAGCAGATAGCACTTGTGCAAGGATGGTTCTTGATTGCTAAAATCAAATGAGCTAAATAATGATGCTGCATGAGCATTTGTATTTGTGCCTTTCCTAGAGGTTTTGTGCTGACATGGAAACTTACTGTATTTTATTGAGGAGCTTGCATTTCTACTGTGCTTTAGATTTCAAAGTTTCACAGGGAGGCATAAATAGTTTCTAAACTGCAAGTAATTCATGGAAAATAAACCTAATGCCTTCCACTGTGTTGTATTCTTCCAGTGATTGAGGGAACTAGGAACAGACTCTTCCAGGGCATCATTTTCTCTGTACCAGTAACTATATAAGATGCTATTTAAATGAGAGCAGTGGTGGAGACAGAAGTCCATGAAAGGAATGAATGGAATAGTCTCTTCTGTCTCCACCTTCATTGTAAACTGGACTAGTCCCATAAGACAATGACAATAAAAAGCTCTTTGGGTGACCTGTAACTTATTCTACCTTTTGGAAGTGCCAAAAGGCTAGTGACCATAATAAGCATCAGGTCAGCCGGTTGCTGCAGCTGAAGAGAAATTTGTCACATGAAAGAGTAGCAAAAGAGAACCAGTAGCATCTTGCATCAGGTTGGGAAATAAGTTAAGTATGGAGTCCAGAATGATGAATATTTGCTTGAAAAAAAGCACCTCCAGAAATTGGTTCCTTTATCAAGCAATTGGCATTTCCCACCCAGAACTGTCCTAGTTATTTTTCCAACTATGAATAGCATTGTGGGAGGACTACTGGGGTTGGTGGGATTACTTGGTAGAATAAAATGAACTCCACTGCTCTAGAATTGCTGACTAAAGGCTTTACAGAGCTTATGCTGTATTTCTAAATTTTAGAAGTCCATTATAAGGGAGGTCTTGATGCCTTATGCTCTTCTCAGAACTAAAGCTATACTCTTAAGGAATTGTTTTTAGTAGGGCTATTAATAATTTAAGAGGACCTTTAGAGCAAGTATTGCTTAAAACAACCCAACTGGGTCTTTGTACAGAATCAGCAGACATGAGCTTAAAAAAATGGCTAATGATACAGCAGTAGAATTGTTGATAAACCTTAAAACAATGCAGCTGGGGGAGAACAGGGATCAAATGACTAATGTTGGTAATGGTGCATGCATGGTGCATGACTGTTAAATAAACAAATAGAAACTACCAGTCCAGTCAGCATCTGCCTCTTGCTAATGTTTTTGTAAAAATGAAGCATGTGATTTGTCTGTACGTTAGGCTTGGAACTTGACGGAAAAAGCTGGCAAGCTTTTTATGTTTATGGCTTAATCGTATTGTAGTATTTGATACCAGCGTGCAATTTAGGTGCTGTAATGAAAATGAGGTGCATAGTATGAAACTGAGTAATCATGACTGATATCTGATATTATAGAATGATACAATACTGAAATACTAGGTATGAGTATTTCGGCTGGGATTGTGTTCTCTGTCCACCTGCTAATTCATGTCCAGAATTGCCTTATGAAGGTAGGCAATTGGTAATGCTCAGGTCTCCTTGATTTAAACTCAGCTGAAAGGAGGGAGAACTGGTGCCCTTCTCAGCAGTAAAGTGCTGTGAAAGAGGTTCTCAGACATCCCTTAGATATAGAAAGTGGCCCAGCAGCTTCCTGTTTCATGCAAATCAGCAAATGTCCATGAAGAGAAGATTATTCTGTTTTCTTGTTCACTCCCTCCTCCAAAGTAGAATCCTGACCTTGGGTTGTGCTAGATTATTATTAACCTCGCCTCAGAACTAGCAAAGCACTCCATGCTTTGCCTTTTCAGTCCCCAGCTCTTTCATGACCTAGTGTCTCTTGCTCCCTTGCAGAGCCAGGGGAGCCCCTGGGCTTCGTGTGGCAGCGTCAGAGCCACGAGTGCTGCTGTGTGCTGCAGTTGTAGATTGCTGGCTGGCAGTGATGTTTCCTTTGAGGAGGTTTTTATTCCATGATTCATCCGAGAACCTGATAATAAAGACCTGTGCCCTTCTCATGAATTGCTTTTGAAGTGAAGTGCATACAGGGCTTTGGAATTTTGCTGATTTCGTAAGTTTGTGCAAGTAATGCAGCCACTCTGAATTTTGTCCTTAACAGGAAGAGACTCAAATTTGCCACCTGGCAGAAGTGCATAGCGATGCTAAGTGACCTATAAAGGGACATTTCTGACATCTTTTCTGGTAAAACTGGACTGTTATGCAGTGAAGAATGGCAGATTCAGGATATGGAGAGGAAGTACAGAAAGAAACAAGTCATAGGCTGTGTGGTTAAGGTATTTAAGTAAGCTTCTTCAGTCACTTACATATGACAGGAAAGATTTTTGAGCTAGAAGACTGAGTTCTGGGGCCTTAGGCAAGTCTTGTGGTTCACAGAACCCTGATTTACTTCCTGGAAAGCAATGTATCTTCAGGTAGAGTTCCTCTGGTGACTGAAAAAAATTCTCTTTTGAGTTGACTAGACATCTTTCAAAAAGATAAAATGTGAATCTTTTAAGGCAGAAGGCACGAGCTTGGGTTTCTTGTTTCTGAGTTTACTACCCCTATGCTGTTATTGGTAGAAAAGTGATATCCCTATTGCCAACTTAATTTTGTTTTAGGAGAGAATGTGCTTAATAATTCTTTGTCCAGTCTTGAGAGAAGCCATGAAGAGACTGAAGAAACAACTATCACATAATAGTGTTTTAAATATAAATAAAAGCACCTCCTTTCACCTTCACCACTTCAAAGAAAAAAAAAAAAAGGGTATGTGAATTTTAGCATAGCAGGAAGAAAGCTGTAGCTAACAAGTATGGGGCAAATTCAGGAGTCTGAAAACAGGATATGAAGTATAAATTGTCATAGACAAAAATTCAAATTTCACTGAAGACCAATTCCAGTCTTGATATCTTGCTGTTCCTAGCTCTGTAATGATGGGTATGTCTGGTGGTGATCGGTAATCAGTTTCTGCCATATGAATGGTGGTAGATATAAATGGTGGAAGTAAAATTTTAGAGTGACTTAATCCTGCCATCCAAATATTATCCTAAAATAACAACACTAACCGATACTTCAATCAATTTAATTCTACTGTAATTAAATTTGATTATAAACTGTTTGTTTCAAACTCAGACTTTTGAAGTCAAGTCCTCTTTGTCAAAATGCCCCAGACTGTGAAACGTTTATTAATTTCTATGGGAAAAATCACTTAAAGTTCTCAAAACAATCCTAGAAATTTAAGATAAATGTATGGTTGTAGGCAGGGAAGGGAGGGAGAAATATTCCAGTAGATTTAAAACTGTTCTGTCTCTGTCATGTGTTGGTTTTTTTTGGTTGATTTTTTTTTTTTTTTGCTTCTGTCCTAATCCTGTAGCTGTGCTGACATACTGAGTTTAAGTGGTATTTCACGACTCCTTCCCCTGAAAGTTAGCGTTGCATCGTCCAGCAGCATCCTCAACAGGCTGTTTCCATGCATCCCCATGGAATTATGCAGTGTGTTACCTCACAGTAGCACCAGTTGGGCACAAGCCTGGTGGCTGCTTTCTGGCATGCTGGGCTCTTACAGTGTCGGCTCTCGGGTCCAGGGACGTGCTTGCTGCACGTGCCTCGCGCTTGCCGCAAGCCTCCTGCGTGCGTGGCGCTTTTGACTTCCATAGCACTGTCTTGGAAGCCAAGTTCAAGGTAGTGAAGAGCTTCAAATGTTTAAGTTCTTGTTCAAGTTAAGTACTCAATTTCACTTTTAAGCGTAAGTTTTAAAATTTCCTCTAGGTTTTTATAGAAGTTTGAACAGCCTGCAAAAAAGCAGGTCCTGTTATCTTCTGTTCAAAGACTAGAGAATTAGAATTCTGTTTTTTAGCTTTTTCAGCTATGGATGTGTCTAAATGGGTTGATTACTTGTGACCTTTGCCATTGTGTTGGAAGCAATTCTTGAAAGCATATATTGGTTCATAAAGCGGGTATTGATCCCCATAATGATGGGAACGAAGCAGAATAGTTTCTTCTATCACAACTAAGTGTACTTGTATCTTTCTAAGCTAAGAGATGTCTGAACCATAAACTTAAGTGTTTTGAATGTGAGGATGCCTGCATTTAAAAACAACAACAACAACAAAAAACCCAATATGACAGTATGGCCATACAGTATGAACAATAGCTTCCAATAGTCATATTTTGCTTGGCATTTGAGACATCTGTGAATGAACTGTAGTAATGTGAAAGAAAACATAGTAAAGAAGTGTATGGCAAATATGTTCATGAAATATTTGCCATTCATGCATGTGTTTGTTTTCAGGCAGTGCTTCCTCAAGTGTAGTGCTATAATCATGTTCTCCATAAGGCATAGTTTCTTATTTGGATGCTGCAAACCAATAAGGTGTTTATGCAGTCACTGCTTTGCTATTATGAAGTTAAATATATTGGATTAGAAAAAAAATCTGAGAAAAAATGTCTTTAATCAGTGTTCAACCCATGTTTAGATAAACCATGTGCAAAATATGTAAAATGTGTTAACAAAAATGCTTGAATGAAGGGTCAGATTAGCCAAAGCATGCAAGACAGACAAACTGAAATTTATGCAAGTTTCTCTTTGTAATGGAAACAGGGTAAATCCTCCACACAATTAAAAAAATCTTGTATAGAATTTTCACTGAAATAAAATTTATCTAGTATTTTACAATTTTGGTAGCAGTGGTAAAGCACCTGACCCTTCAAGAGGAGAAATTCATTCCAATTGCACTTGTTGGTAAATGCAGATTCATCTTCAAAAGTCCCTTGAGTGTGAAACTGAAGGTCTGTTAACCTTTTAAAGTAGAATTAAAACATCTTTTTGCTCAAGGTTTGTAGCAGAAGCATGGTGGCACCTACTTCAGAGACTTGCAAGATTATTAGCCTGGGTTTAGTGTTGCCGAAGTATCCCTACACAGCTTTTGGGTCTGAGGCAGCATGTTGGCAAGACACTGTGTGGCTGGTTACTAGCTTCTAGGTAGTTGTGGCTCAGAGGATCTTTGTAGCATACTCCACTCTGAGGTACATTTGTGCCTGTTGTTGCTTGAATTATTTCCATATCAAAGGTGAGTAAACTCAATGAGGGGAAAAAATGGGTTTTTTTTGCTAATGCTGCTAACATGGCATGGACTTTCTGAGTCAGGCTGGGCTCTTCCCGTTTCATCCATAAGCTGTAACAAAGGTTCTGCAGAATGAATCAAGTTCTACTTGCACTTCCTTGGCAATCATTAGTAATGTGGCACATGTTTAGTTAACCCTCTCCAGGAAGAAGAGTGGGTTCTGGATGTTTCCACAAGACTGTAAAGGTACATATGGTAGCAAAAGACAGGAAAAACTGTTCCAGGATACAGGAGCTACCTGCTTTGGAGGTATTGGTGTAGAAAACTGCAGGGAATGTGCAGAACTGAGGCTAGTGATAATTCTGGAATTCAAAACACTGAGTGATACAAGCTAGAAGTGCCTGAGGCAGTTGTCTGCAGTTGCTGTTGTTGGGATAACATGTTTCTCCTGGGTTGTGCTTTCTGTGCTGCTCTGTCAAGTGATGTCTCATGATACGGCTCCCTGGGTCTAATGGCAATAGAATCTGTAAGAAGTTATGTCTAGATTTGCTTTTTTATGCTATTCATTCATATTAATTACAATGTAGGCTTAATGTTTCCTGGCAATAAAAGACTTGTACTGCTGGAGCTTTTACTTGCTCGTGAATAAAATGTTTATCGGAAACTTTTGGAAAGCTGTATTGCCTTTTTGCTGCAAAATGATCGAGATATAAGCTAATGGCATCATCATCACTACTGCTGGACTGTGTTCCCTTAGGGCAAACTGCAAATTTCAGCATTAATCTCTAACAAGGAAGAATAAATTTGGTTCCTCGTGATGGAATTTCAGAATATTAAAAGCAAGGCTAGAAAAGTTATTAAAAAATTGAAAAGTTGTTCCGAGGAATGACTGTTTTGCACATTAAGATAACCGAGTGATAACCTAGTCCCTTTCCTTTGAAGGGACTCTCATTAAAGACTTTCTGTAATGTTCTGCCCATTGCCTGCAGCCATTGTATAATTCTGTGGCCAAGAAACACCTGTGGCCTCAACCTTTCCATTGTGCAAGTAATCTGTTTTTTAGTATTGAGGCTGGGCTTTTGCTTCTGTCAAAGCCATGGTAGATGTGTGTGGTCTGTTGGGTAGAGTGAGATAGCTTGGAGTTAGGAGCTAGAGAAGGAAGAGAATCTTATTAGACCTCCCACTCTCAGCTTAGCGTATGATGCTGTTATTTCTACTTGGGAATTAGAGCTAAGAGTGCTCGGCATCTGCCTCTGGATGCTTGTTATGCTCCATGCATTAAGTTTTTACATGAGACCTGGACTCCTTTTACCTTCAACAGGAGGAAGGGAAGCTATCCAATTTGGCCTTCATGCCTTCATCCTCTTGGGATTATTCATCTAGCCTCTTGGTAGCTCTGTTTTTTTGTGGGTTTTTTGTGTTTTTTTTTTTTTTTTTTTTCTCCCCCCTCTCTCCGGAAGTGGAGGCAATTGCAGAGAAAGTCAAGAGAGGGGGAGGCAGAGCTTTCCATGATATGCTCTAATCTTCTCTGACTCTTTGGATCTTTCTCCTGCATTCAGTTGATGCACTTGTTCTGTAACTTTATTTGGGCTTGAAGGGTTAAAACTCTGACATAAATTTCATTGCAAAGTCATGTCGTAACTTTTAAGATTTTGATAGCTTTATTGCTAATGTCATTCAGGGTCTGTTAAACTTCCAAAATAATATAATAGACAACTTCGCATAGAATATAAGATTTTTTTTCAGGGAAGTAGAACCATCAGCCTAAGACAGAGACAAAATGTGACTGTTCTGTTTTCTGTGAATTTTCAAGTCCTTTATGGTTTCAGGCAAAAGAGGTTTTTTGAAGCTAATTTATTTCAGCATTAATATTGTCATACCCTACTGCCCTAAAGATGCCTGAAAGTGGAGTTCTGCAATACATCTGAGACCGATCCTTACTATAGTCTAAGCAGGTCATCTGCCTTTATGTGCAAGCCTCTCTGTCTTTAAAGCAAGTGGAATGGCTCACTGATCGTACTGTGATGGGATATTCTGTAAACTTCTTTAATGGTTCTAGTAATTTGCTCACTGCTGTTAAAGTTATAGAACTTGTACTGATGCGTGCTTGGTACAGCCTCGGTGTAGGTTACCATTTCAGTGTGTGTGTGGTTTTTTTTTTTTTTTTTTTTCTTTTGTGGTAGAGCGTATGGCAGTAGGTAGAAGTCCATTTTTGTTTAAAACAAGAAACTAACAGATCAAGTGAGCTCAACCTAATATTTTAAGACAATCCTGGTGTCGATGTTGCTTGCATAATGTGGTGTGGAATAAATTAACCACAATATCCCCAAAAAGCCAGTTTACTGGAAGGATATTATCTTGATAATTCGGTAGTTGTTCTCCATTAAATACAAGAAAATCTTCATTTAGTTGTGAAGTGATGCAATTTATTATATTGGTATATTTTACTTACATGCAAAAGTATTATGATTATACTTTGAGCTGTTCAGAACATTGCTTTTTAGGGTGACTCTGCTGTGACCTAAAACCTGAAATGAGGCTGTGGATACTAAAACTTCACCAGTTTCTGGAGGATAGGTTTTCAAGTGTAAACTTTGAAATGTATAATTATTTTCAGCTAAAACTTCTTGGAGGTGGTCTAGCAGTAGTTGGGGCAGAGATTCATTGTGGACAAATGTGCAAGTTGTCTGGTTTTAGGCAGGCAGTCTCCAAGTGAGAAAGCTGATGTCAGAGGAAGCAGAGATGTGTTGTGATTTGCAGTACCTGGCTTGCTTTGCGCTGAGTGTAGCTGTTGCAGCTGGCGTTGCTGCAGATGGCAGTAATGATGGCTGCTTCTGACAGCCATCTGTGACAAGACCTAATGTGCTACTGGAAATCTCCTTTCCAAATGTGTAAAGCTCTTTAAGCTCTACACTGGAATAGTGCTTTTAATTTGAAAAAGTTAAAAACTCCTTTCCTTTAGAATGATGATCTTAATTTTATAAGATTCTACCTGTGGATTTGATGTAAAATAATTGATGCAAGTAGGCTTGATCTATGGACCAAATTAAATATATATATTAGATTATTTCATAATTAGAAATTTAACTGCAAATAATGCCCTGTACAAATAAAAACTGTTATTAAGCAATCTGACTGATTTTTGTAGCTGTATGAGGTAGGAGCAGAGAAATTTACTCCTGCCTCCCCACCAAACTCCTTAAAATTCTCCCTTAAGTAGGTGCATTTCTCAGTTCATTATGACAGTTATGTAAAGCACTGTTTGTTTATATGGCTGATTTTTTGCATATTTTGGGGATTCTAAAATATTGCTGCTATAAAGATCTGAAATTAGTGTTGCATTAAACAGAGAAATGGGTCTGGAGCATAATTTGAGGGGAAAATCTAATTTTTCTCACCTCTAACTGCTCTAATCTCACAGAAGCCTTTTCTCGATTATCGGGAGTCACTTGGCACCGTCTGTAGTGGCACATGTAAAGCAGTTAAAGCAGTGTGAGAGGTGTTCAGGATAAATACAGTTAGATTGAAAACGACTTGGCAAATAAGAGTAAGATGGTGGATATCAATTATTTTAGGAATTCAAGAGTCTTCTACAGAGAGGGTTTTTTTAATCTGTAGTCTGCTTTCTTCCACAGTCAGGCACAACTGTGCAGTGATGAGGTGATTGCCACTGTTTAGTTATGAGATACTCTTTTTCCTGATGGTTTCAGCTGTAGTTTCTGCTCAGCAGGGAACTCTTGCTTTAACTGTCTTTCACTACAGCCTCTGCTCTTTGCCTGCAGTGCGCAGGTACAGAACAGCAATAACTGTTGTGATGGTTGTCCTTTATTCTGGTGGCTTCAAGGGTTGTATTAGTCTCTAGAAGTAAACAGCTAAAATAGCTTCAAATGTTTGCAAGCAGCCATCCTGAAAAAACACACAGACATAGATGATGAATATAGCATTCTGCACTCCGGTTTAGTTGTCTTCATGAAAAAAGTTTGAACAACAAGAGCACATTGCTTAATATGACCTTTTTGAGTTTTGAAGGGTGGTGACATTTAGCAAAGCAGTTGTGTTTCAATAATGGAGTATATGGGCAACTGTGTCTAAGATAATTTTGGCTTCTTAAAGCTTTGCTTACTGTATTTAAAGTTAGAAAAGGGAGTTTTGACTGACTTAATAGAATCATTAGAATATGATTCCTGCACTGCTAATATTCTTTATACAGTGTTGCAGTTAAACTCTTGTAGAATGGGGTGCTGTTCTTCTAGATACTGAAAGAACTACTTTCTGTTCTGCCTTATCTGTAATTTGCTTTATACAGAGGTTACAAAATTTAACTGACATTATTTTATCAGAGCATGACTGGCTGTAGTATTATATTTTGGAATGGTTATAAATAAATGCAACTTGTATTGTTTCTGTAACAACTGTACTGTGAGTCCCTTTCTTCCCCACAGCCGCCCACTTGAACTTGAATGAGAGGAAGAGAAAATAGGATTAACAATTTTATACTGAAGTTTTTTTCTGAAGTTAGGAATAACGGAGTCTGTGCTTATAGCCTGTCAATTATATTGTAATCCAGATCTGTGACCAATTGGATTTAGGTTAAAGTGTTGTCAGAGATAACCTTGCACATAGGTGGAAATCAGGTGAGTGGCAACAGGATGAAATAGTTTCCAAAGGACATATTGTACCCTGCACAAGCCCAAGACTGGACTAACAAAGCACAAACAAAAATCAGCGACCTCTCTCCTCCCTCTCATTTTTAAAAATTACAAATGAATTAAATCTGCTCTTGTGAAATAACTATGTTAAAAAAATTTGGCCAATTTTGCCTGCCTTTTGAGGCCCCTATGTATGGCAGTGGAGGCATCTGGTGGATCAGAATATGCAAGTGATTCATGTAAGTAGTGATCTGCTGGAAATTTGAAGACATTGAAAATACTGTACTAAAAATGAATCACCATTGACTCTGGCAGAGTACAGATCAACCTTAGAGACTAACTACAGACTTGCTTTTTAAGTGAAGTATGTTTTTAGTTTGACTTGGTGTTATGTGAAATTCTGTGAAACAATGCATAGATTCGATTGTACAGGGAAAAATATAAGTGCTCTAATGAAAGTCTAATCAAAGATATCAAAATTGATCTTTGTACCTTGTGTGATTGGCCTTACAGTTACCTTTTATCTTTCTAAGGGAAATCTGAAAGGATGAGCAATGAAAACTTTGAATTGCTATAGGACTGGTGGACCAGGAACAGAAATGGGAAAAGTTGTTGGAAAGTGTCTTGGCTGTGATATTATGTCCCAGTTCGTACAAAAGGTGTCTTGCCTCCATTAACTTTTTTTTGAGAGGTGTGAATCTTGGGATGTAACTGAAACATTTATTGCTGGGCAGTTAGCCCATGTTGATAGGCAGGTTTTGTGACCAATTTTCATTTCTTTTAAGGTGAAATTTTACATAAGGATTGGTATATCTTGGCTACTGTCATAACTAGGAGAGTTATTCCAGCAGTGTGAGTTATAGAAATGCCCTCGTCAGTCTGAAGTGGGGGAAAGGCACGTATTTTGTTTCTGGAAGTTTTGCAGAAAATCTTGTGGTGATGGATGGCTTGAGTACCAGGACTCTATGATAGACTGCCTGCCTTTGTGTCAATCTGCGCAGATATGGACGGACTAATTTATGAATACACTGCAGGAGTGGGAGCTGACTGAGCCTCAGTGCTGAGAAACTCTGCGCAGGGATTATGGTAGTGCCTCTTGGAAGAAAGCCAAGGAAACACTTCAGAGTTTCCTTAGGGTTACACGAAACCCTTGTGATCTGCATGTAAAATGTTGGAGCTGGGTCGACCCTCAGCTGCTGTGGAATGATTGTAAAGGTGGGGTAGGGCAAGTCACACGTGCAGTGTCTGGCTGAAGAGTTGTGGCACTTTCTCCTGTTTCATTTACTGCCTCTTCCAGAGTTAGATGAGATCGATCGGGGCAGGGGTTGATAGAGTGGTCATCTGTGCATTATATCTTTCCCAAACTGATGTTACTCTAAAACTAGCAACCAAATTTTCTTAGTGGAGCACTTTTCCAGGGGCAGCTTGCATGTGCCAGCAGAATCTACGCTCACTCTGATTTCATTTCTGCAGTAGTAACTTGTAAATACAGAGCACTAAAAGTTTCATTTGATGTGCAGGGCTTGGGAAAGCTAATGTCAGCTTTTGAGCAAAGACTTAAACAGTGGGTTGTAGTTGTGTTTGACTGTGATTTTCTATTATGAAATTCTTCATTTTCTAAATCTTATAGGAAACTATAGTGAAAAAATGTTTAGCTATCAGAAATACCCTTAACCAGATCAGTAGTCTATAAATCTATTTGGTCTAGATTATGCTTGAATCTGATGCACGGTGACCTGGCATTTCACATTATTCTGCCCTCTCTGAAAAGCTGAAGTCAAAACTCAAATGTTTTTGGCCAAAATTTTATGCGTGTGTTTAGAAATGTATCCCCTGTATAGCTCAAGGCAGTAAGAGCTCTGCTACTGGTATGATTGATATTATCATCAAGAAATACATTTATTTTCCAAAATATAAAAATATACCTATTTTTTAAAAAGAAAGAACAGTTAAGGGGAATTTTTCTTTGGAAACTAGTCCTCTTTGGGGAGGGGAAAAAAAAAATTAAATCTTTGCCTTAGTTTCTAGAATAAAATACAGTGGCAGAGTCTAGTGATTGGTCACCGGTTTTCTAATGTTACATGCTACAGACCATAGCTTTGTTTTGAGGCTTTTTTAATCATAGGTAGTGTTATGAATTGTCATAATTTACTTTGTGATGTTCTGTCTCAGTAATGTTTTATTTTACTGATCATAACACGATCTGTAAATGCAAGTTTACAGTATTAACCTTCTTTGCACTCTGAAGAAAAATTAAAAAGCTGTCTGCTACAACAGGGCTATCTTTGTAACCTGAGCTAGTAGGCAAGTGAAAAGGGAAGTTCTCTCTGAGGTATTACTGTTACTGGGTAAAATTTCAAGTCGCAGGGAAACTGGTATTATTGAGTGTCAAGTACTTAAAGTAATATAATTGGTAAGGCTGTTTCAAGAAACCATGTTTGAGCCTGCCAGAATGTACAGGAGTTGATCTAAAAGATCTGATAACATTTCATTGACTGAGAGTAAAGCTGAAAAGAAAACATACAGGCATATTTTACAATGATTTTTTAAAATTATTTATTAACTTAAAGATAATTGAAAAAAAAAAGCTTGTAGAATTCCATTGGTGCTGCTCTCTTCCTGTTTTTGAAGACTCATTTGAGCGACCCCATATATTCATATGTAAACATATGAAACTTTGAAATCGTTCTTGTGTGATTCAGGTTTTTTTTTGGGGTTTTTTTTTTTTTTTTTTTTTTTTTGTAAGGAAGATTCATTTGCTGGAGACTTGAAGTTCTGTTTTCCATACAAGAACTGTTACCTCAAATGCCCATGAGATGGTGCTCATCAGTTTTATTTTTTGTGTAGTACCAGATGAGAATATAGTTCTGGCTTAAGATAAGATTACCCTTGCTATCTTTCAAAAAATAAATTGTCCTGTTAGTCCAATGTGCATCGCAACAGTATTTTCAATTCTGCTTTAAAAACAGGCCTAGTGTCCCTGCTCATTTTAGAAAAGATTAAATGCTAATTTACAAAAATTACAGGTTACGCCTTAGGTAGTCTGACTTTACGAGTGTTTTCTAAATAGGCAAAGAATAAACAAGTTCTAGACTAATGTCATTTCTGCTTCGTGCTGCTTTCTTTGCTTCTGTTTTCCTCAAACAGCTCTGTGGGAAAAAAAAAAACAAACATATTCTGCTACTGATCCACTCCTAATATTTAGTATTTCTATGAGAGTTTCATTCATTTGAGGTTTTTATCACCACCACCACTCCCCTTTCCATGGGCAGTCTGTATTAAGCAGTGCCCAACTGCTATGGGAGGAATGTTTAACACACAAAACTAAGGCAGGGAGAATGAGGGCGAATGTTTATTCTTTAAGCTCTAATGATTGTTACATAGAACAGATTTCCCCCCTTCCATTTTTTAGAGGACTCGTATAAGAAGTTGTGGTTACATTTTTGAAGAGTGTACAGTATAATTTTATGTGCAAGGTAGAGAAAAGAATAGCTAAATGTGAGGAAGAAGTTAGAGTAAAAATCTGCTTTCTGAAGTGAGATTTCAGAAATAGGCTATAGCAGAGCCAAACATATTAAGAAACTAATTAGTTTCTTGTTTGACAAGTAAAAGCAGTAAAAAGCATTATTAGGAAGGCACTGGAGATATTGAAGTGCTTGCTACCTTGAGAAAAAATGGGGACACTGTACACAGAGGGAACTGAGGACAAGTTCAAACTGGCAAGTAGGTTTTGCTCTTTTAGAGGGAAGGAGGCGGGGGGAAGACTTCCCTGAATTTTCCTTTGGGAAAAATGAATTTAAAAGTTCAAATTTGCATCATTTTTCTTTGCTGAAAACAAAAGGAATAGGTCATATTATGGACACGCTGAAGTGAGTGAGAGGAAGTCCGCATTACAGATTGGGATGATGCATTGCATTGTAGTTTTGGGAGACTGAAATTCAAAGTGGTGGGTATGCTCATGGTGAGAAAAGAAAATGTATCATTTGTATGTAGAGGACAACTGCTCCAAGAGAAGGTTTTGAATCATCTGTAATGGGATAGCCTATGAATGAATGATACTGGAAGATGAGATATAGCTTGAGAAGCCATGTAGAGCTAAGGACAGGTGGGTTTCTAATCCTACTTCATACTGAGCAAACAAGCCTGTAAAAGGAGACTTCTACTCTTAAGAATACATATGGAAAAGTTTAATGAAGTGGGAATAAAAGTGCCAGTGTACACAGAAAACAAGGGATGGGTACAAACTGAAGAAATGCCCCAGAAAATCAATTTTTAGCTTCTTTTCATACTCCAGCATTGCTCCCTATTTTTTTTTCTCTGCAAACTTTCCTATTTTTGAGGAATTTAAAGGAATATGCTTTCAATTTTATTTTTCCCAATGTATTGTTTCACTGAGGTGGAAGTTTGTGACTTTTTTATTCTTCTAAACTTAATTCCTTTTGCTTTCTGTCTTCAGATTTTTTTGTCTCTTAACCTTTGCATTTTGGGGGGAACATTTTCCTGCAACAACTTTGTCTTTAATTTGTAACAAGTTCTTAACTATGTTAGCTTTAGGTTAATTTTTGGAGTTGGAGAGGGGGAAGAGCTGAAAATAATTAGATAAAGGTATGTCCTAACTTTCATTTGAAAAACTTCAGTTGACAGATTTCATTATGACATGTTTCATTTCTGCTGAAATGCTGCTGCTATGCTTTGCTGAGTTTGGGAGTTGGTAATTATGGAAGAAGTCAAGACTAAATACAGAGGAAATACCAGAGACTTACGGAGAAAGTCAAGACAATAGGAAGGAAATCCCAGTGTGTCATGTTTGTGTCAGGAAAAGATAGTTCAGCTGCATGTAGAGCCGGTATGAGCAAGGAGAATGTGGACCTGCAGCTCCTATGGCAGCAATACAAATACTGAACACAGAAAACTTTAATAAAAGTGAAGCTTATAAGAATTGTTTCTATTTAAAATACTTTTTTTTTGTATTTCATGTCCCAGACAAAACCCATTCTCCCCTAAAATATTGGTATTTCTTACAAGAATAATCCTCTTGAACAGTATGTTTTTAGGGAATTAAGTGCCCCTCCCTGGGAATCAATGTTTTCATCCTCCAAGAAGAGGAGCTAGAGGTCTTGCAGTAGTACTCCTAGCAAGACCACTATTATATTTCTTAAGAAACTCTTTAGGGTTTGGACTATAGTACAGCTTAAAAGTTTATGAACATTTTTTTGGCGTGGACATCTCTTCAAGTGCTGCATTCTAGGAGAAAAAGTTCAGAAATATATAAAACTAATAAGCAAAAAATTTTGTCTATGTGAATTTGTGTTTCCGTAATCAGTTATCAGTTATTGTCTGAATACATCACCACTTAGGAAACTCATGCTAAAGATTTATAATTTTTTAAATGTAAAATTTTAATACATGCAATCTTTAAAATTTTGTGGGAATATAAATAACTTATTAGCACTTTTTGTTTATTGTACACTAAGGTCACTGCTGTATAGTGAAATGACTGCTGAAGCATCTTGAGGATTTTGCTTTACACAGAGAATTGTTTCTTTTTCTGTGATTAAAAAATTTGGAAGAAATAATGAATATTGCATAGCTAGGTTTTGAAATAAACCATTCTGTCCCCTTGGCCAACTGTGAAATAAATTGTTATCTTAGTAACAACGTTGTTTTCTGTTTAAATCAAGTCTTAAAAATGAATCATTATGACTTTATTATAAGTAACGAATTTTTGAAGGCACTATCCTGAAGTTTGGTGTTTTACTCTGAAACAACAGCCAATCTGCTATTTTAACCATTATGTCAGTAATCATCTGTTACCTTCTCTTTCTCAGAAGAAGAAAAAAAAAAGTTATAAATAATGCTATCTGACTTGTATGCTTTATTTTAAGCCTGTTTAGCTTTTTGGTTGGATCAGGCTTAGCAAATGTAGAGTAAGTAACTGCAGATCTTTAACTAGCACTTAAATGATATTTTTCATCAATTTAAAGTATAAAAATTGCAAGCATTTTTTTTGCAAGTATATTCTCTTTTAGAATGTATAACACTAGTATATGTGAGTAACTTTGACTTTTTGATAAATATTTGAATTCTTAGTGACATCAAAGCTGCAAAATTTTTGCAGCTTCCAGAGGTCTAAGTGTATAGATGAACTCAGTGTAATTCAGTGGTATTTAGATCTCATGAAGCTTCATCTACCAGTTTAAAAGATGTCCTTTTACCTGGAAAACATAATGAGCTGCAGAGAAGAACTTATATGTCCACCCCAGTGGTTTTGCTGGGCCAAGCAGTGCTTAGTAGTAGTTTTTTGGCTTTGTTCCTTAAAGCTACACTGGAACAAAATGTAATGGCAGATTGATCTGAAAGGATAGTTTCAGATTAAGGATCTTTTTGCCTTTTTTCCCCCAAAGACACAAAGATTCATAAATTTCAATACATTCTGATGTTTGCAGTGAAGTAATAGGGTTCCTTGTGTCAGTTTCAGTTTAGGGCTTCAGACTTAAGAGGCCACAGTTGATATTGTTACAAGGTAACTCTTTCAAAACCTGTTTGAGTTTCTTGCTTGAGAGAGTATTGCTGGAATTTCATGATCTTTTGTAGTATTTGCTTTGTTATTGTTATATTGAGAAATCTTTCTCTTGCAAGTAAATATGTACATGTCTGGAAATGTACTGAAAAATATCGTTACCAAGAATGTGATTTGATAAGCGCTGAGGAATGCAAATATGATCCTTCATTTAGTGTTGAACTTGATTTGCAAAGCTTTAGGGACAATGTGCCAGCAGAAGGAAGAGAAAACAGAGCTGCTGGCACTCAGGCTTCACTGAATTTATACATCTGCCATTTAATTGAAACTGGTTTACTTGCCAGCCAAATATATTTTTCAGTTACTCTTGCATAATCCATGATTTTGATAGATGTTATGTGTTTTCTTTGAAACTCATATTAGTAATTTAATACAACTTTAAGAGGAGAGAGTACTTTTAAAGGAACTAGTTCCTCTTTATTGTGAGTGTTTACTACTGATGGAGTCTGAAGGATGGTTTGCGTGTTCTATGTTAACATAAAATACTAAGATTAATAATAATAATAACAATAATTTGGGTGTGGAATCTAATAGAAAATTTTACTAAAAGCCTGTACTGTTCTTTCTGTTTTGATGATGATGACGTCCTTTCCTTTAATAATGATACTTCCTTTGTATTCAAGCAAAGTTGCTTTTTATAGTAGCAGATGTTCCTTCCTTTATGCTCTCACTGAAGCAAGATTTATTGTTCAGTTAGTCACACTTTTCATAGGGAAAAAGATATTCTAAGAAATATCATTTCATATATTCCCACATTATTTGGTTATGGCCTTTTTCAGGTTGTGCGTGCAATCACTCCTGGGTGATTCACAAAGTTCTCTTTGTGGGAGATGCTTTAAGCATCCTTCTGAATTTTTTAATGTAGTAAATATAGAACGAGCCTTTTTGCCTTAGAAATCTGAATGCATGAGACAAAGGTGGAAACATGGAGAATTGCATTGGTTGTATGTTTTTGCCAGAATTTTAGGCAGAAATCTCTTGAATATGGTGTTTCGAGGTGGTTGTGTTTTTTTTTTTTTTTTTTTTTTTAGTTAAAAATATCAAATATCAATATCTAATTCAAAACATTTTGCCTAACACTTGCTGTTTACCCTCCAGTCTAAAATATGTAGCTGGTCATGGAGCAGTGGAAGGCTTCTGCCAGGTTGTCTGAAGAGGTTGTTAGTGCTGTTTGATTGCAAAATCAAAAAATTTTGCAAACAGAACACACCTGATATTTATAATCTACATTTCTGTTGATGTCTTTTTTTTTTCTTTTCTCTCTCTCTCTTTTTTTTTTTTTCTTCTCTCCTTCAAAAGCTTCTTTGTAAGTCTAATTTGAAATCCAGATATGGCCAGCAGCTCAGATGGCATTGGTGGCAATGCACTGATCCCTGCCTGTGCTTAGCAGGTATTATGTAGCCTATTTGTCCACTGACCTAGGTAGGAAGTGCTTCTCCTAGAGGAACTGAGAGATGTCGTAGGAACTGCATGGGGGAAGCCCCTTGGCCACATACACAGACGATGTTGTGTAAATAAGTCAGAACTGCTTTGTTTTGTACCGGAAGTGGAAAAAGGTATGGAGGAAAAGGGTTGTCATGCAGGATGAACAATTACCATTCAGAGGACCGAGAGAACAGGGAGAGTTTATTAGGAGAAGGTGTTTTTAGAAGAGTGGGGAGATGGTTAGTAAGCAAAAAAGGAGGGTATACTTGTAAGCAGTAATGGTAGCATAGGCAACAGGAGTTACTTTTGTCCAGAATGTTTCTTCTTTTGTGTGCTTATCTCTTTACTGCTTTATCCATTTCTTGGAGACAGTTCCTGTTCTGTCATAACCTGCATGCTGAGGAAAGGGGGATGGAGGCAAGCTGAGGGCCGGGAGACTCTTGAAGTGACGGTAATAGCAGCTTCCACACTGGGGAAGAACAGGAACAAAGCAATGCGGTGGCAAGCCAGGAAGAAAAGGTTGAAGTTGCATTTACAGGCATAGGTAGAGAGGCCACTTGTAACAAAGTTTATATGGCAGTCTCATATCTCTTCTTGCTTTCAGCATTGCTTTATGAGGAGTGAAAGAAACAAAGAATATTGGTTAGTCCTCTTAACAGAGGTTTTACTGATGTATCTATTCTCACAAAGGGAACCTTTCTTTTTCCTCTTGGTGTAGTTAATAGAAATTGTCAGTTTGCCAATAGCTCTCTTGATGTTTTTAAAGACAGGCTGAGTGGAACTTCTTGCAGCATAACTATGGCTCCTGGGGATTTGATTCCTGACATCCGTTTGCTTGCCATGACCAGTATAGGTGTGTTGCCCACACTTCTTTGTGTGTAGCCATGGCTTAGATCAAAAAGAGGAATTGAGCACCAGCTCACTGACCCGGTTAAATTGGCCTCTTGACTATCTGCATCCCCGATGGATGGATGGCTTTCATTCCTCTCTGCTATGAAATTGTAACTTTCTGCATCAAAACCATTGGCTGCCTGTGCCTTAGCTATGGCAGATAATTCTGCCAGTTTTTGGAGGGGAAGTGGGATGTTGACCGGCTGTTCTTGATCCAGGCAGTGTCAGAAGTGGCAAAAACAGATGTGCTGAGTTCTTGGGTTTTGTTGGAATTTGTAACTTGGTGCCTTTAGTTGTGTTGAAATTCACTGCAATTAATCTGCTGAGCTGTGAAATGTGATCACAGTTGTGGACCTGGCACACAGTTGCTTCTAGTATGTGCTGTGGTATGTGCCATATTGTGGCTGTGACTTTTCATTAGGAGAGGAAAACCCTCAAAATTACTGTTACTAAATCTGATAAAACCTGTCAGAGCTTTAAAAGTAAATTCTTACTTCATTTCATGTTCTCCTTCATCTTTTTGAATGTTTTTTTTTCCTTAAGATTACTCTTTGCTTTTCTTATTCTGTTGGGAGCATCTTCCCTTTTTTTTCTCTTGCTTGAGTATTGCCTTTGTTCCTTTCTCCTGTCACCAATTACTTCTAACTCTGTTATCCCTGAGTCTGCACTTGCAAAATATGTTCCAGTATGTTCCCTAGAATAAACCTATAACCTGGTTTTACTCTAGCATTCCATTGTTAGTGCTGTCTATAATACTTGCAAGATACTTGCTAACTAGATTCTTTTTAAGTCAAAAATTATGTGAAGTATTGCTTGTATAAGGCTTACGGGATCCAGAATCAGCTTTTGGAAAGAAAGAGTGGTTCCTTGTTTTGCGTAAAGAAATTGAGCAAGGCTTTCACATATTTCACCTTGCATGGCTTGAAAGTAGGGTGTGATTTAAATGCCCAGATTAACATCTTGACGTGGTACAGCTTGTAATAAACATTAAGTAGGTTTCAGTGTATTATTAGAGAAATACATTTGCTTTAGGTCTAAAATTTTAAGAATATTTACTACTTGTTTATAGAACAGCAATAATGAGACATTAAGTCACAAGCAGGGCAATCTCTGAAGGTGTGTTGGCTGTAGAATTTGTTCCCCATTTGGGGCTTGTTGATGATTCATATCATATTACACATGCTGCCTTTTTGGCACCTTTGCTGAAAAAAGATCAAGATGTGAGAGGGTGCAGACCTGGGTGGCTTTGTGGCTGAGTTCTAGTCAGGCCTTTTCACTAAAGCCATAACTGATTTATTTTGTGTGTGTGGTGGTGGTGTTTCCAGAGCTGACAAGAAGTTACTCGATGGAGAGTTATACACATCTGATTCTTGAAATATTTATTTTTAATATTCTTGCAAATTGAAATTAAAATATTAGGTTAGTTTCAGAAGCATACGTTATATGTTCTCTTAGAGTGGGAAGAGGATTGCTGGGATAATGAAATGGATGGTATGGTACAGTGCTTTGCTATCTGTGTTATGTGTCTTTGAGTTTAAATTCAGAGTAATGTAAGTTGAGCTGTCTTTCTACTGGCTGTCATAAAATGACAGATTTCTGATTTTTAAAATGTTGCAACCATAAATCATTAGTTTGCTAAGATTGCACTAGCAAGCTATTAAAGAACATGGCAGTATTTACTGTAGGTAGATTTTAAAAGGTTCTCTGTATCATGGTTTAAATGATTTATTTGCTTTCAGTGCACATATGAATCTGTGATGTAATGATTCAGGAAATTTCATTTTCTGTGTGGAGGCACAAATTTGCATATTATTATACCATCCCTTGGAATTGCATCTTTCTTATATATACTTAAACTGTATCTCAGATTAAAATGTACTAAAATTATTAAAAAAAAAAAAATCAAATTTTAATACTATTAATACAGAAACTGGAGGCATATCAACTCCTGCTGAATTTAGATATAACTTACACGTAGCCTCCTGAGGAGCAAAGGGCCTATGCAGTTGCTGTTCTGCATTGGACAAAAGTCCAGCCTCCAGTATGGCCCCTCCATTGCTGTTCCTGTCTAAAGACCTACAGATCTGCTGCGTTTGTCCCCTGTTCAGTCTGTGGCAGAATATAGTTTCCTGGACTCCTAGTACTGCTGTGTAGTGTAGCTTTCTTAGCAATCTTTTTTTATATCAGCTATCCTACTTCCAGATGATGCAAAAAAATGAGGAAGATGGCAAAATTTTCAATACACTGGACTTGACTGTAGCAGACTTATTTTGTCAGACTTCAGGTGAATTCCCAGAGGAGGAAGCAGAAGCACTGGACGCAATAGTGTGCATTGGTTTTACTGTTTTGCATTGGATCTTACTGTTTCCTTCAATTTTATTGCTGAGTAATTTTGCACAAGCTGACGTTATTTACAAACCAGACTTAATAAAAGAAATATGAGTATTTGAAGTCAAAATTTAACTTTGATAATCGTTTAGTGTGAATTTGAATCATCCTCTTTGAGAGAGATACTAATTTCTTTCTTTCTGTGCCTTTTTTTTTAAAAAGGCTTCTAAATGCCTTTTTTTAAGCTAAATTGTATCCAATTTTAAAACTCATACCATCCTATTCCCTATACTTAAAGTTGTTGTGTAGAGCTAATTCTTGCTTGCTTTGTTCTGTTTGTATTGAGGCTTCAGCTAGACACCAGGAACTGAATTAACTGCATTAATGGACTATTTTGCCATAGAAGTGCTTGTAAGCAGAGTGAAAATCCAAGATTATTAGAGTAAATTGACCGTAACTGGTTATAGCATAATTATATTTTAAAATGGGATTTTCCACCTCTTCCTGGGAAGCACGAACCCACAGGTAAATGTCACTGCCATAAGGATACGTCAGATGTGTTCCACCTTACATGGGTAAGAGTTGTGATTTTTGTCAGGTGTTATCTGAGGGAGTTACTTGGATGTATACAAGGATGTAGCTCAGTGCCTTTTTAAAAGATAATTTCCTTATGCTAACTGGGTAGGAGGTTGCTACTATTCCTGCCTATGCACACAGGCTGAATTGTGTGATTTCCATAGTTAGGAATTGTGAAATCAAATAAAATCTTGTTTTACATCAACCAATATACAAGTGTATAGTTTTCTGCAAGTTTGAAATCTTACCCAGTTTTATTTCCTGGAAATACAACTGCCTTTGGAACAGAGTGTGAGCTGTAAGCTGTTCCTGTCGCCCTGTCTTGGCAAGGGAGAGAATTATGCTGTGCCCAGACATGCTGTATTGAAAAACCTGTTATGCTGGATTAAAGATTTCAAATCCAACATTAGGTGGCAGCAGTAGACTCCCAACGCCTTGGAGATGCCTGTTAACAAATGTTAGTTTTAAGCAGATTTCCAAGTGAGAGGCAGACCTGAAGAAATTCAGCTGCAGAGCATTCCCTTTCAAATCCTCATGAAGGGGAGCAGTGGAGATATTTCTGTTGAATGAGCTAGCTATACAAAAGCATTTTATGAGCTTTTCTTATGGGAGTGGGCCTAGTTTGTTTGGATCAGGTTATGGCTGATTTAATGGGCATATATATATTTTTAAAAAGTAAATAATAAAGATTAAGAAAAAGCCATCCCTTGTCTCCCTGTAGTGTCTTTTGGCCTGAGCCCTGTTTGTTATGATTTCACTGACTTGACATTCACACCAGTGTTACGCTTTGATACCATTATGCAAACTTTCAGCAGGCTGTCCTAACAAACCTTCTCTTGGGACTCATTTTGTTTGGAACCCGCGGTGATGGGCTAGTGGTAGGAAAGAGAGCATGGAAAAATGTGGCATGGGGGAGGCAGAGTGGATGGATAGTTGCAGTTAGTATGTGTATATTGTTCCTTTTCTCCACTTTTTTTTCTGATCTATAGACTTCTCTGAGAACAGTCAGACCATCTTTTTGTTGCATCTAGAATGTGTACTCAGTATTGTGTATGTGTGTGTGTTTTTAGTGTTTGTGTACCTTAAAGGGATTTGACTCACTTGGCGATATCTCATGAAATTATCAAATCTTTACCTTAAAGATTTTAGTTCTTATGCTTCCTGAATCTTAGCTAGGTGATTATGAAGATAAATACAGTTATTCTAAGTTTCTTAATACCTGAAAAGGGATGGAGACTAAATTATGGGTTATTACATTGACAGAAGATTAAAAATAACGTAGACAAAGCAAAGCTTACTGCATAGCTACTTGCTGTTATTCACATGTGTAATGCCTAAAATGAATCTGTTTTGTTTGTATTCTCCAGAAGATGCATTCAGACTGTGTTATCTTACCTTGGGTCAATCGACAGAATGCAAAATTGCAGTAAAATGGGGAATATTTTGGATAGTATAGCTATTTTGTGGATAGAAGTAAATAATGGGGGTTATCTAAAACCATTAAGTGTTGAACCATCAACTCATTTAGTTTCAGCATATCTTTCTTGGTGTTTAATGTGTTTAAGTACTTTGCTCTGGAAGACTTGAAGCAGTAATTAGCTTTGTGCATGCAGCTTTGCAGCTCCTGCTTAAAAATACACTTAAGATTCCTTGGAGAGGGACCTGGCCTGCCATCTGACTGTTGACTGTCTTTTCTTTGTTGGCTAGGCAGATGTTTTGTATATTCATTTGTCAAATTTTAGACTTCAAAATTAGAATCTTGGAGAAAGGAGAGAAAGAGGACAATTTGCAGTGTTAATCTTTTTCATCCTGGTTATTGAGAACAAAGGAAATACATGTGTCATAATGTAAAGTAACTAGAAGGATGACGAAGATCTAAGAAGTCACATTTTTGGGATGTATTAGGTAAAACTGGATATCTGGTTCTCTAGTTTTTTCCCAAAAATCAACAGCTTGAGTTTTCCTCAGAAATGCTCATCTTGGACTTATTTTATTTTATTGTTACGGTACATTGAAATACTTATTACCACCATTTCATACCAGCCTTTGAAATATTTTGTTGACTATTAACAGATGTGACTATGAATCAAATTTATAACCTATATCATGATCTTTCACCAAAGTGGAGTTTGACAATGTTTATTCTGAGCAATTTTCTGCTTATTGTACTTTGGAAATTGCTCAACTGAAGGGTGTGCCATATCTTTTATGTCTTGGATCACCTTTCCTATTTTAGTTTTCATGGGAACTTCATAATGAAGAGATTTGATTATTTCTAAATTGACTTTTATTCTTTCTGTTTAGGAGTGTTGTATTGCTTTTCTGTGGTAGTTACTGCTATAATGCTGACTACTTACAGTTTTCTGAAGTAAATGGGGAAAAAAACTATTTGAGCGAATACGAATGGAATGGAAATATAAAGTACAAACTCCCTGTTTCAATCAGCTAAATGTAGAATTGTCTTACTGAAAAGCTGGAGCTATTGATTTGTTTCATGTTTTTTTAAAAGTAAATATAACTGGCAAAATGTAAAATTTGTGAAGATGTATTTGAATACTTCGAATACAGCACTTTAAAATCATTCCTATAAGCTTACACTTAATTCTACACTCCAAAGAAAGAAAACGTTATGTCACCCTGTAGGTTGTGATAAAGATTGTTTATGCAGCTCAACACATGACTTAAAATACGTTGAATTGGAGAATTTTGAAAAATGTACCGTACGACACAGGAGACCAAATCATGCTAAAGTACAAGGAAAGACTATACATCAGTTCAAAGGCTACATTATTCAAAAAAATACAACCATAAAAAAGGTAATAAGATTACATTCTCACACTTCATGGCTAGTAAGGTGCATTAAGCTGCTCAGATATTCATAACTTACTGTGACATTTGGGAAGATTACATTTTGCTGTGCACAGCCATTACTGCGCCTCAGATAATAACTAGCCAATGCATAGACCTGGATTATGATCCCTGTCATTGGAAACAAATTTGTGTTTTGAAGGTTGATCAGTTTCAAATCACCATTAGAAAGGGTTAATATGACATACTGTGGTGGTGTGCGTGGGTGTTTATGTGTGTCTAATGGGTATGCATACATATAGTACATCAAATGTACGGTGCATTCAGTATATCGCTTTCTCCATCCCCCTCTCAGTCTCAGGAGATATCCCCTAAAGGAAGTGTTAGTATACTATGGTAAAAATAATTGTTCTTATTTCTAGAATGTATTTGGTGAAATGCTTATGTTTGCAGAGTAGCCTGGAAGCCTAATTTGACAGCTTCCTGGATGGGTGGTTACTGATAATAGTGGATCTAGCCAAAAATGAGATTGGTGGGGGAGACTATAGGGTGAAGGTAAGGTCACCTCTGGTTGTGACTAAATGCTGCCATATATGATTTCGGTGCAATAATTGATGGTTGACTAGTTAAATGCAGAAGAATTTGAATTTGTTGTTAAGAAATTAGCAGGTGCCTTGTGGCTGCAGCTTAACCTTCAGTTGTTTTGTTTGCACACAGAATGCAGTATTGCTGTTTCAGCAACGGAGAGACTGGCTTTTTGCAGGGTACTTTGCTTTTGTATAGAGGATATACTTTGTTTTACTAATATCAACATATTTAGTGTATCATTATCTCTTCACTAGGAGAATGTGTACTTCTTTTTTCTTCAGGGGTGTTTTGTGATGCTTCTGTTTTGATCTGTTCTGCGCAGTGTTCTTGATTTCCCTTGAATACTGCCTTCCAGTGCTTTCTTGAGGTAGGCATCAAGTCCGTCTTGTAGAAGGGAAAAACTTGGGTTTGGAGAATGAGAATGACATAAGTTTGATAATGATAGGGTGAGTTGATATAGAGAAACTGAGAGTATAATCAATTCTCCTCATTCAGTTTGAACTGTACTTTCCCTAGATATTAAGGAAGCATCTGACAGTAAATTGCATAATTATTTTCCATGACCAAGAGTGGAGAAATTAGAAAAGTGCAAATTACTATTTAGGAAGTGTTGCTTAGAGGCATTGTCTGTTCTATCATAAAACCTGTAACTTTCCTTGCTTCTTGTCATGCTTGGCATTACTGATTTATGTCCAGAGGACCAAAGATTGCTTTTTCAAAGTGACAAGATTTAGACACCTGAGGAAAATGTATGGTAATTTTAGGAGTTAATAAAGGGTATATATTTTGTCCTGTTGGGTAGGTTTATCTTCCCATCCTGACTAGCTGAGAGAAACTGTTGGAGCTAATATGGTAGCAAGGGAGTATACATATTTTGGAGCAGTTTTGTCATGATATGCCTTCAGCAAGTAACACTACTAAATGGTCAAACCCTGTGTAGAAGGATAATGTAGGACAGAAATCATATCTTGTCTTAGACCAAGTGACAATTGACCAAGTGATAAGTGAACCTGATAGACTTTTGATGACGAGTTTGGAATTTGAGTCTATCTTGTGTTTCTGTTTGGACACTGTTCTGTAATAAGTATCTTGGAAAACACGACACATTTTTTAAGGATGCAGCTGTTTCAGTTCTCACTCTCTGTGTAGCTGATAAAAAGCCTTGTTGTTCTGTCTATAAAACCACTCTAAAAGAGGGATTTGACTCCTATTGCCCATGTTCAGTCCAAATATAACTCAAGATTCTTCCTGTATTTTAAGAAAATATCTTGGTGTTCATATAAATAAGGAAGAATCTTGACAATAGAACAAACTGTTTCAACATCGAAATTGCTTTCTTATGGAGAGGGTGTTGGAATTTTTTTTTTGAATTGAATAGATATCATGGTTAGCAGATCACTAGCAATGCAAGTTCTTCACATTCAAGGAAAGTTTAAATAGTGGGATGGGAGTAGAAGACTAGATTAGTACAGTTCATACTTCCTTCAGCCAGAAATTTAATTTTATCGAGTATACAAGCAAGAATGAAGTGAGTTCTTTCAGACTCCTATGCCCTGTTGCCACCCTTAGCACATGCCCATGTGATTTGATACTCAGTCTAAGTTGAAACAAAGCCTTTATGTGATAGACCTGAAATTTAAGTTCGTTAGCCAGAGCATAGGCAAGGGCTTCAAGCAACACTGTTTCGCAAAAGGAAGCAAGGCTTGACTTCCTTTTCATACCTGTGGCTGCTGACATAACTCATAGTTACTATTTGAATGATTTCAGTATCTCAAGAATGTAAGTGTTTGTAAAGAACAAAGTTTATCTATCTTGGCATCTTTTGGCTAGAATTGCCTTCTACTGGAGTTAGAAGTTAAACAGATGCAGAAGAAGGCTTCAGGGGGCATTCTAGGCTGTTTAAGGTCTCTTAGCATATTGCTGTCTCCCGTATCTTGGAAAAGTCTCCGGATTTGTTCACTTTTCAGCTGTGCAGGCAGGAACATACAATTCAGGATATCAGTATCTTGAAAAACCTGAAAGGTGTTTCTGCAGCAATTGTCCCATAATAGGTGACACCTTAGGAGCACCTGTGTCAGTTACCCAGCAGAATTTGAAAAGAGGAGGAATAAGACTTGATATTGGCCTCACTATATAGTTTGGCATATGTCTTTGATAGCGTATTTATGGAATGGATAACTCTTAGCGTGGAAAGATATTTAGATATAATCGTCCCAATATTTGTCTGACTTTTTTTGTTTGTTTGTTTGTTTTTGTTTTTGTTTGAAAGCTTGTTGGAGGCCGTTTTGACTTGGAAATGAACTTTATCATCCAAGAAGGAGAGGGAATTACGTGCATGGTAGACCTGCTGGATAAGTGTGACACCACCTGCCAGGCGGAGGTGTGGAGCATGTTTACAGCCATCCTGAAGAAGAGCATACGCAATCTGCAAGCATGCGCAGAAGTGGGCCTGGTCGAGCAAGTGCTCAAGAGGATTGAGAAAGCTGACAGCATGATTGCAGGTACAGCTTCAGTCTGTATATGAGTCAAGTTGTATTCCTTTTACATAAAATCTCATGAGAATTACAGATTAATAAATGCTTGGTTTTGTTTTTTTTCCCCCTTTCTAGATCTCCTAGTGGATATGCTGGGTGTATTAGCAAGCTATAACTTGACAGTTCGAGAGCTAAAATTATTCTTCAGCAAACTTCAAGGAGAAAAGGGGACATGGGTAAAAAAAAAAAACAACAAAACAACAAAAAAAACCACTTTATTGTTTTTCCTATTTTTCCTATTCTTCCTAAGATAAAAAGCTGTTTAATAACTTGTGTAGTAAGCAATTTTTAAATATATCAAGATATAAAGGATGCATGTTAGTGTTATATCACCTTTTAACTTACAACCAGTTGAAATACATAGCATAGTGATTAAATTGAGTTTGCCTGAATATTGACTGAATGTATTGACTGAACTGGTCTTTTTTGAACAGCTGGGAGTAATATGGCAACTTTAAGCTTGTGCTTTTATGCATACTTGCGTTTTGTCATTCCAGTTATGAGAAACTGAAGAAAAAGAATTAAGATTGTTTTTTCAAAGACTTTGCAAAGAGAAATAAATATGATCTACATATGCAAATCAATGATTCTGTTTTCGCACTGTTGATGTTTACCTAAAGGTTGAAAAAAATGTTCTTGTGGTAGTGAGAATTTGTTGCAGAAATCAAAATAAAGGGTATCTTGTAGTTTGACTCAAACTTTAGGTGAGAAGTCACATCCTATGTTTTCTTCTATTTGTATGTGAATTAAAATGGGAGAAGGGCCTTTCCTTTTACCACTGATAATCTTATCCCCTAAAATAAAATTTTGTATGCAGTAGATGCTACCAGATACACTTCCTTTAACCAGGAAACTGCTGTTTTGCTAGAATTTTTAACGATTTAAAGAGTTGTCTTACCTATTTTGAATTTTAATTCAGCTGCTGTTACCTCTAAATACCCCACCTGGTATGGAGAACAGGCAGCAAAATGGGTTTTCCCACCTGGGAAAAATCTATTCACTATAAAAGTTGGTGTGTTTGCACAATAATATAGAAAAAAAAATAAAGAAAACTCTTGAAACAAGTAATTTGTGAGATCTTAACTTGCTCACATAAAAATCCTCTATATAAGATTTAAATTTAATAATCAAGCATATAGAGTATATTTAACCATAGCTGAGTTAAAGTTGTCTTCCTAACATTAGCTTTTTCATTTCCTGGCTCTTTACTATTTGCATTTAATTTCCTTGCTTTATTAAAAGCCAAATATAAGGGAAAGGAGGAGGAAAAAGTCATGGTTGCATTGCTAAGGAGTTGCACAACTCCATAAATCTTAACCTCAACGGTGCTGTAAAGATATAAAACATCTAGCCCCAGCACAAATTACCTAGTTGAGTTTCTGTCCTGCTAAAGACATCTAAACAGTTCTCTGTGGCTTTTTTTTTTTTTTTAAGTTCAAATTCAGGAAGCATTGTTTATTTGACTGTAACTTAGGTACATTTGAAATACTTGTTACAGATCATGCAATACTTAGTGTTCAAGTGAAGGACTGCTTGCAAGAAGAAAGTAGGACACATTCAGGAACAGATCAGAGGTGTAAGGTTGTAGGTAAAAAAAAAAAAGTTAAAAGAAAAAGAAAACAAAATATGAAAAAGTAGGATGAGGGTGAGGAAGTGTTAAGCATTCACACTGACTACTGCATCTACTGCATGTTTTATGAAGGTATCCCTTACTTTTTGTTCAAGTTTATTGAAAGTCTAGAGTTACTGTCTTAGAGTGCAAGGCCTTAGGATGTGTCAAAATTAATTTTTGGTATGTATAGGCATTTCTTATGGGTGTGTTATATTTATTTACATGTGTATTTTTTTTTTTTTTTTGTCAGCCACCACATGCGGGGAAGCTGTTGTCTGTATTAAAGCACATGCCTCAGAAGTATGGGCCTGATGCCTTCTTCAATTTTCCAGGAAAAAGTGCTGCAGTATGTAAATTGTTTAAGTCCTCTCTTTTTTTAAAAAAAAAAAAAATTTCTTTTTGTACTAATACCATTGGCAGTTTTCACTGCTGTTTTTTGTTTGGCTTCTCCGGATTGTCACAGAGGTAGAGAACTGCACAGCTGTCTTGCATGACAATTAAGTGTACCAACTCTTTTTTGCTCCTAACATCAGAGAATGAAGTAATATTTTTCAGAACATCCATACATAATTCAGAATGAGATTTATCAGAGGACTTTCCAGCTTTTTCATGTAACCTATTACCTATCTGCCTTGGTGACTTGAGATTAAACTTCCCCAATTTCCTGACATAAAGTATCATAATGAAATGAAAATTGAACCTCAAAAAATAAAATAAATGCTTCTGCAGATACATATTTGTTGCATACAACAGAACTTCGCAATAGACATTTTTATTCTTTCTGGCTATAGCCAAGTATTTGATATAATTACTCCAAGATCCATTGTGAGTTAAATCAGATGGTAGTGCTACCAGTTCCCAAAAGTTGATCTCAAAGACATATATACTCATTAGTTAGCTGGTTTAGAGAAAAATTTATAGCATTTTGTTTGGGCAGACATAGCTGAGCTGAGCGTGGGAGCATAATAAGGAGTCTGGCGACACTCAAGTACTTTGATGTTTATGTTCGTTGGCATTGATCACCTGGACAGCATCTTTGATCAGTGGCTATGGCAGTCTTAGTTGAAGTGTGTGTTTCAAGTATGTGCAGAAAAGCAGTGGAAAGCTAAGAGCAATGTTAATAACAATTTTAAAAAAGGCAACGAAAAGAGCTGTTTGAAATGTTTTGAACCCAGCCTTACATGGTTTATAACTTAAGAGCTTAAACTACCATTAATAAAATGTTGACCAGTCAAACATTGTATTACCTTTCCTTTAAGCAAGGTAAGAAATCTGTTATGTTCTAGTTGCAAGCTGACACAGGCATGAATTTCAAGAGAGAAAAGAATGCTTCAGGTGCTATATATACACTTCCCTTTTTGTGGCCATGTTGTTTTCATAATCAGTTGTTGTCCTGGATGCCAGGACTATATGAAAACAAGTGCGTAAATGTGATTCTTCTGTTAGGGTACCACAAAACCTAATCAACTTGAATTTGCATTTTGAGGAGGTGTCTTACTTAGCAACCTTTTCATCAAAATATTCATTTTTTTCAAGTGTAGCTTGGTATTACCATAATTTTTATTATCATATAAAGATCAGTCTTGAAATATTTTGACTTTGTTTTTTAAGTAAACGCGGCATAGAACTTTTTTTTTAAAGCATGTAAAATGGTGCTCCTTTGTGTTACAATGTCTTAAGCTGTTTACACTTGTACCCTTACTGGTTAAACTGTTGTGATCTTTCTACAAGAGTAACTGTGCCTTCTTTAGGGTATTGCCTTACCTCCTATAGCCAAGTGGCCCTACCAGAATGGATTCACTTTTCACACTTGGCTAAGAATGGATCCTGTAAATAATATCAATGTGGATAAGGATAAGCCCTACTTATATTGGTGAGTATTATGTAAAACTGTTTCTGATATTTGATTTTTGTTGTTCAATGACTTCTGCTTCCATCTGTGCTTCATTTTTTTTTTTTTTTTTTTTTTTTTTTTTTTTTTTTTTTTTTAGTTTTCGAACGAGCAAAGGACTTGGTTATTCTGCACACTTTGTTGGGGGTTGCTTGGTTATAACATCCATAAAATCAAAGGGAAAAGGTTTCCAGCATTGTGTAAAATTTGATTTCAAGCCACAAAAGGTGAGTTAGAGTTTTTCAGATCAGTTTCATGAATCACAGAAATGTGCATGGCTGTGTAGCTACAAGGTATATTTTTAGTAATTTTTTCTACTATGGTCAAGAGGGAGTGTTGTTGCCATTGGTGATTAAGTAAACATGTACATATTTACACTGGAATGAGCAAAATTTTCTAAAAACTACATTTCATGTTTTATGTAAAAATATTTTTAAAAAAGCTAGAAAATGGAGTTTACTAGAAGCTTTAAGAATTTGAGAAACCTTTGTGACGTCTTTGACAGCTCTTAGCATAAAAGTTGTAAGGAGACTGGCCTTTATTCTCTTTTTTTCCTCTTAAACCTGCTTTTTCTCTGAACCTGCTTTTCTCCTTTTCCTGAGGAATTTTAAGAATCTCCTTCAATAAATGATTTTTGATTTTCCATATGGAGAAATGCAGTGTACTTTAGAAAGCTGTCTACTAAGCTGTATTTAATTTTTCTAGCTAAGCCAGAGCAAGCAATGGGAGTTTGCTTTTCTTGCATTTAGGAGGAGAACAGATACATCCTTAAAAGGAAAACACTTTCTATTCAATCAGGTTGTCCAGAAGATATTCTCCTTGCAATTAATGCTTTATTGATCTTTCTAAATATAGAAATTAAAATGAGTTGACATAAATATTATTATTCAAGATTTGCTTTCCTGTTAAGCAGTTATATGCTACATTGAAAGTGTTTCTTTCTTGAAGCAGAAATTCTGCTGGTGCTTCTGAAACAGTTCACGTAAACATTTTGTGGGAGAACAGGCCTCTTCCTGACCTTCTCAGGAATTTCTTATCAGTAATCCTTTGCTGTAAATATTGATACTGTTTATGACAGTTTGACATGCACAAACTTGGAAAATCTGTGAAAGTTTGGAGCCATCCTTGATGAGCTTTGGAATGACAACATCCAAAGCAGTAGGCCAGCAGTTTAAATGTAATCAAGTTAAAATATATTTACACAGTAATTATTTTGCCACTAATTTTAGTATATGGCTCATGATTACTGTGCAAACGGTTTGAATTTTATGTCATAAATATTTTTAAGCTTCTTTTTTAAGCTTATTTTTTGTCAGCATAATGACACTTCATGCTTTTGATATAACTGTATAAGCTAACTCATCTATGACTTTATCTTTTCTATTTAAAATATACATTACTGTCCTAACTTAATGCAAATAGAGTTATTTTTGCCTGTAGTATCTCACTTTTTTTTTAATCATTCAGTGGTATATGGTTACTATAGCGCATGTATATAATCGCTGGAAGAATAGTGAACTTCGATGTTATGTAAATGGAGAACTGGCATCTTATGGAGAAATAACGTGGTTTGTCAACACCAGTGATGTAAGTGATCTCTGTACTGTATAGTACGTATAGTAGAATATTTTGATGGATTATATAGTTTTCTTCTTCCATTTAATGCCTTTCTTTCTATTTAAGACTTTTGTTAAAAGCATTATTGAAAATATGTAACCCCCCACTTGTTTAATTTGAAATAAAAGTAATTTTTTAGTAGAGAAGTAGGTATGCTTTTATATATCTCAGAAATATGAAATATGTTTCTGTTAAGCCATCAAAAGCTTGTCTATGTAAAAATACCTGTTTGATAAACAGAGATTGTGCTTGGGTAGTTTAGAATAAAGCCGGTTGCTGGATTTTGTTTCCTTTTCAGACATTTGACAAGTGTTTCCTGGGGTCTTCAGAAACAGCAGATGCCAATCGTGTGTTCTGTGGGCAGATGACATCTGTTTACCTTTTCAGTGAGGCTCTCAATGCTGCTCAGATCTTTGCCATTTATCAGCTTGGTCTGGGATATAAGGTATCTTGGAATTGACTGAAAGGTTTCTGAAGTTTAAATCCGTTGTCTTTTTATGGCACATTCCAGGAACATTTTGACACCTTTAGATACTTTTAAAACTTTTATGTATTTTTTTTTTCCTAAATTAAACTGTTCCATATTTTTCCTATAAAGCAATGAGTTTCCTTATAAACTACAAGTATGCAGTTAATTTCTAAACAAAATTAAGCTTGGGTTTTTGTTCATTTTTAAAATCTTGTGTTGGTTGTTGTGAGAGAGAACACTTATCTGGAGCTAGATTCACTTTTTCATGGAGACTGAAGGTTTTAGATGAAATTAATACATTTGCTTTAGAAAAGCAGCTTGATAGCTGACATTGCTATTCACTGTTTTTTAAGATAGGAGGCAAATACTGAGGATTATTTTTATTACAGTAATTTATTACTTGTTTTGGCATATCCGATGGGGCAGTAATTGTAGACTGTTATTCCCTAGCAGCTATAAAAACATACACCAAAAAGATTATTCTGCTTTTCTGCCTGCTCCTCAGTTATTAGCTCTTCATTATTAGTTATTAGCTCAGCTAATGTGTTTATTTTCCACACTCTGCTATTTTTGCAATGTCTCTCATAGGGGACCAAAAAATAGTTGCGCCATGATAATTCTGTAAAAATGGTTCTGAGTGCATGTTATGAACTTTTTTTCTTTTTTTGAATGATTATTCTAGAGTGAGAAAATAAATATTTTAGAAATTCTCTTGATATTAACTTTGTTCTAAACAGAATTCTCAATGTATGTAATTACTGTTCTCTCTTTTCCTTCCTCAACCCTGGTCCCCAATCCAGGGAACATTCAAATTCAAGGCAGAAAGTGATCTTTTCCTTGCTGAACATCACAAACTGTTGCTGTATGATGGCAAGCTATCCAGTGCTATTGCTTTTATGTACAACCCAAGGGCTACAGATGCACAGCTCTGTCTAGAATCATCTCCTAAGGATAATGCTTCTATTTTTGTTCATTCACCACATGCCCTCATGCTGCAGGTACTTCAACGTTTTGATAGATTTGAAGGATACAAATGGTTTCCATTTAAAAAAAAAAAAAAAAAAAAAAAATGACCGTTAAGTTTTATGGGGATATGGGCAAGATAGTTGCTGATAGTTCTTCATAACCTCTGTCTTTCACTCCAGCAAATCTTAACTGAGACTGTGCAGTTTTCTACTTCAGTTTCCAAAGTTAATGACTGTGGTAGGCAGTCACTAATAGCTCTTGAAATTATGAAGCCTGTCTGTACTGTTTGACCATGATTTTTCTGTCACCTCTATCTGAAGTAGACAACCCTCTTGGCTGTAGTCAGGTGTCCAGTGTAGCCAGCTTCTCTCTTCTCTTTTGCATTACATAGTTCATAGTTTTGTTCTTTTTGTAATGTCATATGCATAGTCAGAGGGATCTGGTGTGCAGACCTACTGTCTATTCCTGAATGAAAGTGGATGTGTAAGAATCCTAAAAAACTTTTTATCAAGGTTCCAACTTAAAAGTGAGCATTGCAAAGGTTTTATTGTTCTAGCTTTTCAAGAACATACCTCTTCCTCATTTCTGACATACTTTAATTCCTCTACAGATGCTACCCATCTTCAGTCCCTTGCTCTATTTATATTATAGCTTTTTCTTCCTTATCCTTCAAAGACCTTAATCTTTAAATTTGTTATGAGATTTTCATGTGTCCAATAAATTCTCTGTTTTAGGGTTTACAAGCCATCTCCTGTATGTTTGTCTGAGGATCCAAACTGTGAACTTTCATCAATAGTTTGTACAGCCTGGGCTTTTCATGTGGCTGTAGCAGCTAGATTGTACTGTTTTCAGTATTGTTTTATTGGTTAAAAATTTAATTATATTTTGGAGAAATTTTAAAGTACTCCTAACAAACTATTTTAACAGTTTTTGAAAAAGATTTTAATCTCCTTTTAATTTTTCTTTTTCAGGATGTCAAGGCAGTCTTAACACATTCTATCCAAAGTGCTATGCACTCCATTGGAGGAGTGCAGGTGCTTTTCCCTCTGTTTGCACAGTTAGACTACAGGCAATATTCGTCGGACCATATTGACACAACTGTTTGGTGAGTGGATGTATTTTTTCTTTATTTCCTTCCTATATAAAGGAAATTCTCTTGCCTTTTTAAATTGTAATTTAGTATGTAGTGGATACTAAATACTAAATTAAATTACTATCTAGTGCATAGTAACTTAAATTGTCTTGTACAACAGTGAATTATGTTCAACAACAAAAAGCATGCCTTGTTGCTCAAGGATCTCAACTTTTTTGTCAGTTCACACAAAATCAAAGTGCACTTTTCTATTTTGTAAATACCTGGTGCAACAGAATTGTGAATGATTTAAGCTGATGGGTGGAAAAAGGATTACTTCTAGAGAAACTACAGGAAAGATTAATTTTTCAGTTATATGAGTTGTGAGGCATTTTGTTTTTTTATCTTTGGACTTCTGGGGGATGGAGCTTCAAAACAATCAGCACAGAAGGAGAAATACACAATATTATTTTTCTTCTGGTCTTTTTTAGCATTATTGAAATGTGTTAATATTCTGACATTAAAATAAAACCAATGTTGATATAAAGCTATCATGTGCTTAAGTGTTTTGTTTTCTCCATCTGCTACTCCACATTGCTATCAAACTTTGTGAGATTATAAATCTTTTTTTTTTTTTCTGATTTGAAATCTTTTTCAGCAAACTCCAACCTCTGAGTATCCAGGCATAGAAATTGGTGCAGCTCCAATTGTGTTAATACCAGTAGTGTTGATAGTAGGGATCCCTGATAGAGTAGTGTTAATAGCAAGGGGATCCCTGTTAGAATCCTCTCGTTGTCTGCTGTCCTGTTTTGCAGTTGTAGTTTTGTGACTGCTTTAAGATGATCTATATCACGCTGTTGCTAAGACGGATGGTCACCATATTTCTTCAGCACATTTGTACGTGCCTGGGCTGTGCCTGGCCCTGGCTCAAACTTGTGCATCTGTGTGAAGAGTCAGGATTTTGATTCAGTTGCATCTTAGCCCAGCAGCAGAGGGAGTTTCAGCTGGTTATGGCCTTGATTCACAGGTGCTAGTACTAGGACGCATTGGGAGGGATGCTAACGTGCTTTTTGGCAGAAGGACAGTGTTGAATTATCTTGAGCTGATGGTAAAACTGTCCAGAGAAATATTTCCAGCATCTGTTTATCTGAAAGCAAAGTGGTAGCAAGTGGATAGGCATATGGCACTCATCTTGAAGTTTGAAAGTGAAATATGAAGCAGAGAAAAGTAGACACTTACTGTTGTCTTTCTGCAAGAATAATTTTTCAGAATATTTTTTTCTATTATCTAGTTATCTCAAAATCCAGAACTTCAAGTTAGAAATGTATTAATATAAAGCAGGAAAAGAGCACTTTCCAAATTCAATCTTGCTTTTGGTCTTTAAAATCTGATGGAAGCATTCTGATAACAGATTAAATGTATTTCTGGGTATGTTGGTACTGTTAATGTGAAAATACTTTCTATCTCACTGCTATAACCATTTAAAACACTTTATTTTCTAATATATTTTTCAGTTCTACTTTGCTGGCTTTCATCATGGAGTTGTTAAAGAACTCCATTGCTATGCAAGAGCAGATGCTTTCCTGTAAGGGCTTCCTTGTGATAGGATATAGCCTAGAAAAGGTAAAACAAAATTGTATCAATGTTCATATCATTATGTATCATGTATATTATGTATTTCTTTTGAAAGAATAATCTTTATTGACTGTTGCAAGGTTCTTGCTCAAGGGAATTCTCTTTTACAGTCTTCCAAAGACCATGTTACACGAGCTGTGCTAGAACTATGCCTTGCCTTTTCGAAGTACCTGAGCAACTTGCACAATGGGGTGCCCTTGCTGAAACAGCTGTGTGATCATGTTCTCCTTAACCCTGCAATATGGATTCATATTCCAGCAAAGGTAAAATGGTTTCTTGAATAAGATACCATATGATATATCTATTCTAGAGTCATGAGATGAAGTGCGGTCTCCAAGACTTCTAAATGTGCAGCTATAAATCATACTATGTGACGCTACTTTTCTACCTAGAGCTGTCAAGTTTTGCAGTCTTGCAAGGTTTTCAGTGAATATGGAAACCTACAGCACTCTGCACAGCAGTATGGGGATGGCTCTTGGAGTCCCTAATCTGGTCAGTCTTGCAGATTGGAAAGGAATCCGTGAAGGCCTTGTTGACCTCTCTTTCCCCGCCCCCCCCCCCCCCCCCAAAAAAAAAAAAAAAAAAAAAAAAGTTCTACAGCTAAATTAGATGATTATTTAAATGATTATTTCTCAGCAGAAAAGGGAAGGGAAGTGTATAAGTACTTTAAGTCTATGAGTAGCAAGGCCTATAATAAATATGCAGCACTGCATAATAAAGGGATACTTCCTGCAGTAACCCTTTTGATGTCCATATTTCTGACAGAAGTGTTGATATCTTTCTTGTACAAGTAGCACACATAAGAAAGAAGGAAATAAAAACCAACAGAGAAATACCTTTGAGGTTTTTTTGTTTAACTTTGTGATTATCAAAGCTTAGTTGTTCTCAGTATTTACCAGTGTATCAGCTTCTTCTGTGCAACATAGGGCAAGAAGAAAATGGTTTTCCACAGAATGTCAGTCTGTTATTGCCTCATCCTTTTAA
Source organism: Tinamus guttatus (assembly GCF_059628265.1). Classification (NCBI taxonomy): domain Eukaryota; kingdom Metazoa; phylum Chordata; class Aves; order Tinamiformes; family Tinamidae; genus Tinamus; species Tinamus guttatus. Next base: position 6,150,843 of record NW_028288781.1, on the reverse strand, counting down.
GGTCATGTTAAACTTTTTGTTTTTGATTTCTGATCTTTCTTTTTGCTGTTAGAACATCTGTGGTTCTTTCAACACGTTCTACATGGCAGTGACTAAGGAAAATGCCTGTGGGCTGTTCCTTCTCCAGGAAGAAATTCTAGGAGCAGTCATGGCTTGGAATTTGTTACTGTATTTGGTCTCTTTCTCTCTTTTTTTAAGACAAGTTGTTTGAAGGATGTATGTTGATATAATACAGCATTTGCAATGATTTGTTTTGGGGAGGGCTTAAACAGAGGGATCGGGGGATTTAATTAGATATTTGAATGTTTTACATGAGCCCTTTGTCAAACTTAAAAATTAAAATCAAATAAAGGCACAAAAAGGATCATTCCTTAAAACAGTCATAATGCCTTTCAGGTTATGAAGTAAGAGCCAACAGCATGATGTAAATAATACAGATAGTTTACAAAAGGAGGCCATAAGTAACTGTAAAAGACATTTCTTTTGTCCTTTTTCATTTTGCATTTTGTTAATATCTTTAAAACTCTGGCAGTTTAACTACTGCTATTCTTAACCTCAAGCATTTGAAATAGTTTTTAACTACATCTGCCAAAACTGTATGAAGGAGGGTAGAAGCTTTACATATTTGCTCTGAATATGTGAGCCAGCAACATGCCCTGGAGCAAGGGCAGCCAGCAGCCTCCTGGGCTGTGCTAGGCAGAGCTGCCAGTGAGGTGAGGGAGCTGATTCCTTTGGCTCAGCACCGGGGAGGCCACAGCTTGGACACGGGCTGAAGTGCTCTGCTTCCAGCGTAAGATCATGCGGGCCTCCTGGAGCAGGTCCAGCCAAGGGCCACCACAGTAATGAAGGGACTGGAGCTCCTGTTATGTGAGGAGAGCCTGAGAGAGTGGGGTCACTTCAGCCTGGGCAAGAGGAGGCTCAGGGGGTTCTTACCAACGTGTAACAAATATGAGGGGAGGGTGTGAACAAGATGGAGCCAAGTTCTTCTGAGTAACCAGGACAAGAAGCAGCGGCACAAATTCAAACACCAGAAATTCGTTCTGTCTGAACATCAGAAAAGGCTTCTTCACTGTCGGAGTGCTGAATATGGGAACCTGTTGCCCAGAGAGATTGTGGAGTCCCCATCTTTGGAGACATTGGGAACCCGGATGGATCTGATTCTGGGCAACCTGCTCTAGGTGTCCCTGCTTGAGCAAGGGGTTAGACTTAGGTGATTTTCAGAGGTCCCTTCCAACTTCAGCAATTCTGAGGTTCTATGAATACCACATTGTGCTGTGAATAATGGACCACCCTTAAAAAAAAAATCTCTAATGTTAGAAATAAAATGATTTAGTTCATCAGTTTCCAAGGGTTTTAGAAGCTTCATAGATGATGCAGAGAAAATCTTCTGTTTCTTTAAGAAATTTTAATGGATGAAATTTAGTAAGACAGTTGCCTGATATGCTACAATTTTGATGTAATGATATTTAAGCTTTTTATTTGGTCTTGTAGGTTCAGCTGATCCTGTATACCTACCTGTCTACAGAGTTCATTGGCACTGTTAACATATACAATGCAATCCGTCGAGTTGGGACTGTTCTTCTGGTCATGCATACCCTAAAATACTATTACTGGGTAGTGAATCCTCAGGATCGCAGCGGTATCACTCCTAAAGGTTTAGGTATGTGTGCATTTTTACTTTTGCAAGCCAACATATGATTATATTCTCTTACAATATTTTATTTTAATAAAATTAGATCCTGTATTAGACAGATAGTAGAACTGCGAGAGCCGATAGGATTTTGTAACTGTGGATTTGTACTTAGGAATGCACTGGGTCTCCTTTTGGTGCTTGTTCAATTTCTGGGCACCTTTAAATGCTTGTTAGATCTGTTGATAAGACTAGTGTAGCTTAAAGCAGGCGTATTAAGTCTATCTCCCAAGCATAGAAGTCTAAAGTTGTAGGAAAAATAAGCATGCTTAATCACTACAGTGAGGTCATGGTGAAAGGAGTAGCAAGAAATTTAGAACAGGTGTTTAGCATTTGTCCTTGTCAGGGAACAAGAAAACATTGTAAGAAAAAAGCCAAGGGAATAGCTGCCTAAAGTGCACCACTTCATACATAGCATAAACATGTATGTGTAGGTGGACCTGGAACAGACTAGGAAGTTAGTGCTTCTTGAAAATACGGCTTTATGATTCTTCGAGTTGTTGTTTTGAGTTTTATGGGGATGATGCACACAATATCTCTCAATCTTCTGACAGAAAGAAACTTTCTCTTCTTTCTTTTGTGATGGAAAGTGAGGAGTCCACAGAATGGCCACCCTGTTGGAGCATTACTAAAACCCTGTTGGAGCATTGCTAAGATTGCTTTGTAGTAGTTTGTGTCTTGTAAGGTACCAAATCGCTTCTTTTTTTTCAGTGAAGACATGGATTTAGTCAGCTTCTGAACTGGTTTATTGAAACTGGGGCAAGTGTGCTTATAAGATAATCTTACTATTTTAGTTTGAATGGCATATATTGACTAGACGGTCTGTGTTGAAATACTTATTCTTAGCCTGAATATGTGAGTAGGCATATCCTTTACAAAAACATAGCCTTGCATGATGACTTGCATAAGCTAATTGATTTTCTTTTACCTAGTGATTATGATCATAGAAACTGTGAATCTGTGAGCAAAATCTGCCTCTAAGAAGGTGTTTGCAGCAGCCATTTGCTTTCCATATAAAGATTTTTCTTTGCCTTTGCCATGTGGTTGCACCTCTTTGTTTTAACCTTTTCTCTCCTGGGAGCTATTCAATATTATTTATAAAATTTAGTAGTAGTCGTCTTTACATAGAAATAGCAGAAGCAAGTTCTTGACTTGGAGTTTTAGTACTGCAGGCTTCAGTTGTTGTCTATGTAGCCTATGTGTACTAGTAGCACATAGTGTTACCTTCTGAGCTTCGGCACAGGGCTAAAAAGATTGAAAACTGCAAAAATTTCAGATCTATAAATTCTAGTGTAAAATTCTCATATAAGAATCATTCCTTGCATGAAGTTGGTTTTAAAAAAAAAAAAAAAAAAAAATGGGTGGTCTTTATGGAAATGGAGAATTGTGAAACAGTCTAAATTTAGAGGTTTATAGAATACCGTGTTTAATAGAAACTTTTTTAGAACCTCACTTGTCAGAGCATTTTGCTAGTAAACAACACTAAACGTATTACTGTTTCGTAGTCCACAGTAGAGGAAAAATAACTGTACTTAAAATTGTGCCCTCTTCCCATAGCAAATGCTTTTTATTTTTCTGTGTATGCAAATGCTCTTTACAGTAATAACCACCTTTTATTTACACATTATATATCTACTGTTTTTCATTTGTAGATGGGCCACGACCTAATCAAAAGGAGATTTTATCTCTGAGGGCTTTCTTATTGATGTTCATTAAACAACTAGTGATGAAGGTAGGCTGATTGTAGATTATGGTAAGGTATCCAAGTTTCCTTTCATAATGGAGAGCAACTTCACCATAACTTAACTGTTTTTTTTTTTCCTAAGCATGTTGAGTCTTGTAAGCAATTAAGTAAATGAAAATATCACTTAAGGTACATGATTGGCTGGTGTCATACATAGTAGTGCTAAAGAAGTATTTTCTTTTTTAAGCTCATTTTTATCAGAAGTGGAAGTCAGTTGATATAGAATCATCTACTACAGGGGAGTTTTAACGTTTGTACATTTGGATATTAGATGTCAAAACTTATTTTACGAATTATAGATTTTTTTTTTTCAGACACTTTGCTACTGCAACTGCAGATCTCTTCTTATTTGTATGCCCTTTCTTTGGGCTATGTCTTCTGTGTTTGAGTGTTTGAGTTTTTTTTTCTCATAAATTTAGAATCCATAAATTATTCTATTTTTTAAAAGAAACTGAAGATTCTAAAGTGCTAAATAAGAAGCAATACCAATAGTAGACATCTCAGTCATGCTTGTAAATAAAACATCCAGGTGTACTTTTGCATGCTCTTTGCTACCATAACTTCAATAGCTTATTTGCAAAAATCCAATTTCATTTTTTTCTGTATCTATTATTTCATGTATTGTGTTACTCTCCAGTTTACTTTTATGCCTCTCTTGGAGTCATCTTAATGCACTTCTCTAACCTTCAGTTGGGTTGTTTTGGGGCAGAGAAATAGCTACCTTCTATCTATGCAGCTATACAGGATTATAGTATTACAGTATTATTTGTGAAAACGAATGTGTCTTGTGAGACTCTTGCACCTTATGTACCCATGGTGTGTAATAATGTTCTTATGGGAACTGCTCTTTTGTACATTGAAAGATAATAGTTAAATCTTGATTGTTTTTAAAGGACTATGGAATAAAGGAAGATGAATTGCAGGCTATTCTGAATTATTTACTCACTATCCATGAGGTAATTTAAAACTTTTTTTAACATTGATTTTGCTGTTTGTGACCAATGAGTTAAGTTTTCAAATAAAATACGATACCCTCTTTGTACCACAAGATGGCTCTGTAGAAGTAGCAGCAGATGTTATCCAGTTGTGAAGCGTAGTATGTTGAATTGCCAGTATCTTGCAGTGTAATGCTCTATGTGAAATATTAGATTGAAATTCAGTAAGCCAGTAAGTCAAAATAATTTCCTGTGTTGATCTGCAAACTGATTTAATGAGCAGGAAAGCAGATGGTGCTTAAAAAACAAATAAATTTGTTTTATGCTGCCTAAGTAATATTTTTAATTTTGTTTTTTTTTTTTAAACCTTTTTATTTTGCTTCTTAAATAAAGCAATAAAATTGAAAAAAAATGCATTAAAAATAAAGATGCATGTTAATGGGATCTAAGAGAAGCATATAAACTTAATTGAGAGAAAATGTTGGTTACCACTGATACATCTGCATCTTCATATTTTAGCACCAGGAAAAGGCACTTTATACCAGATGCAACATCAAAGACAAGGGAAATGGGAACATAAATCTAACTGATCTAATCTGTGAGGGTTCTTGAAATGGGTAAAATAAGGAATTAATTGAGCTTCACTCCAAGTAGTACAGATTTTTTTTTTTTTTTCCCTATTTACACCTATATCTTCCTTTTATTCTCTGTGCTGGTTAGTGAACCATGTACTTTGCTGCATTGTGGTCAAATAACTTATGTCATTCTCCTATACATCGATATCTAAAAGTAAGACCTTGGTAACATATGAGTGAACCAAAATAGCAGAAGCTTTATATAGCCTTCAGATGAGAAGGTGATAACATTTTTAACTATATAATGAACTATGTGTGGCCTAGTCTAAAAGATCGATACTGACTGCTACTGAATTAGTTATCTAGATGTAAATTAATAATGATAAAATTCAGTTGTCTTATGAGGCTAACTTATCAGTGATAGTGTCTGTAATACAAGTTAATCATATTTTCAGAGCAGCAGAATTGTTCAGGAGTTGTAAAATTAGTTTACTAATAGGGACAGAATCAGAATATTTGCACAGAAATGAGGAAAAGTTTATTTTGTTGTGTGTGCATGGTGGGGTTTTTTCTTTTCTTTTTCTTTCTTTCTTTTTTTTTTTTTTTTTAAAGCTTGAAGTTTAATACAAAGAATCCAAAAAGACATACAACATGGTTGCATTTTTCTAATTTGTAGGGGATTTTTTTTGTAGTTGTAATTTAACTTTGAACAAATTCCTAAACTGGTTTTGAGTGATTTAGTTAAATTTAGTTTTTTAAAAAGCTAAAATTTTTAACTAAAAGCCACCTAAAAGGGTGGCTTGAATTACCCATTTTAATATTGTCAGTGGCAGGTGGTATAAATTCATTTCTTCCTGGAACAGAGCCATTTGTTAGTGGAGATTTCTTACTGAATATTGCCCCATATCCCAAATAGGCAGTAGGTCCAGTGCTTGGAGAAAGGGAAATGATGACCATGTGCCTGGGACGAAATAACTACAGAGTCCATTCCCTGTCAGGAGCTTAGTACCCGTTATATTTGTGTCCTTTTTTCCTCTAGTAAAAGAAAAAAAAAAAAAAAAAAGTAGTATTTTCTCCTGGCTCCCTGAACATGCCTTCTAGATCTTCAGCTCTCTGATCCTGGCCTTTTGCTTTTGTCAGTTGGTCTACAATACTGCTAACAGTACTCTACTAAACAATGCTCTAACACAGGTGTATTTTAATTTCATAATTTTATTTTTTTTCAACAGGATGACAATCTAATGGATGTCCTGCAATTGCTTGTTGCTCTAATGTCAGAGCATCCCAGTTCTTTGATCCCTGCTTTTGACAAGAGGAATGGATTACGGTAAGTTTTGTAAACAGGTAAAAGAAAAATATTTTGACCCTCTTATCTGTTAAAATTTCCATGCATTTTGGAACATCCTTGTCAGTGTGTGTTGCAGCATCAGACTACTTTTGGCAAGAGAAGATAATGGATATGTTAGCATTTTTTTTAATATGTATCCAAACTGTCAGTCATGATGAAACAAATATTAGTCAATTTGAGTTAGTATGTATATGGATGTTAAATCTTTATCTACTAGGTTTTTAGCATCCCCTTTTTGTATATATTTTTGAGCTGCTGGTAAACCAAGACCACCAACAAAAAAAGATCAGATTTCTTCTGACCTGTTATAACCTGTTAGCTTTTTAAATGTGCAAAGTATTATAGGATTTTGCAGAAGAAAGATTTTTTTTATTATTATTATTTTTTCTCTTTGTTCATAGCAATTGTTTCCTCCCTAAAAAGTGAAATGTTGCTTCACTATTTTGAGAGTCAAGTAGTTGGGAAGCTGGTTCTGCCAACACTAATAGCAGCAGGAGAACATCTACTAGGAAAAGATTTAAGTTATCACAGAATCAGAGTGGTTAAGGTTGGAAGGGACCTCTAGTCCAACCCCCCTGCTCCTGCAGGGTCACCTAGAGCACATGGCACAGGGTGGCATCCAGGCGGGTTTTGAAGATCTCTGGAGAATGAGACTCCACAGCCTCTCTAGGCAGCCTGTTTCAGGGCTCTGTCACCCTCACAGGAAAGAAGTTCTTTCTCACACGGAGATGGAACTTCCTGTGTTTTAACTGATACCCATCACTCCTTGTCCTGTCAGTGGCCACCACGGACAGGAGTTTGGTCCCATCTTCTTTCCATTCACCCCTCAGGTACTTGTAGATGTTGATCAGATCCCCTCTCAATCTTCTCTTCTCCAGGCTAAACAGACCCAGCTCTCTAGTCTTTCTGCATACCATAGATGCTTCAGTCCCTTAATCATCTTTGTTGCACTGTGCTGGACCCTCTCTAGAAGCTCCACACCTGTCTTGTACTGGGGACCCCAGCCAAGAAGATGTAGGAGTTCCTTAAATCTCCTTCACCAAACACAGATTTCGAGAAAATTCATAATCAAACGCAAAACACAAATAAAAAAAAAAAAGTCAGAAACGACAAAGCCTAGCCCTTCTCCCACATTTCTTGATTCCTTTCCACCTTTTCTTCCTCTTCTCTTTCAAAAGTTTCTCATTCCCTTTTTCTTCCATTTCCTTTCCTCAAATCACTTAAACATTATTTGAATGAAGTTGCTGGCAAAAGTGAAGATCAGTGGAGATGATCTAGAAACATCTGCAATGGTAACTGCTTCTCTCTACCAGAGCAATCTACAATCTACTGAATTGACTTTTGGGGGAAAGGAAACAATACTTATGGCTCTGTTTTTTTGTTGTGGCTCTCGCAGGGTCACATTATTGAACTTTGCCAATTTAAAATCGATCTACATGGGCCGTGTGGGGAAGAAAATAGCATCAGGCAAAAAACAGTAAAACTTATTTCTAGAAAAGTATGTGGAGTAGTAATTCTCTTGCTGTTACAAAGGCAGAGTCTCAATTCATATATTTTTTTGCACCTATTGGTTAACCCCACTTTATATATTTTTTTCAGTTATTCTTTCTCAAGAGACAGCTTTCAAGTATGTTCATAATTGTTTCCGCGCTTTGTAGTGCTATGCTGATTTCTTTTTTTTCTTTTTAACCCATTTTTTTTCAGCTTTGTCTTCATTTATATGGTAATGTATTATGTTATGGGAAACTAATAAAAACTCTAAATAATAAAGTATATGAATGTCATGGTGGGTCTCTAATGCAATACATTTGTTTTTACTTAACAACTGGCAGTAGGCATTTTCCTTTTTATTAACTAGTGTATGAGCAAGTCAATATGAATAGTGAGTCCACAGTGAGAAATCATTTTATTTTTCTGTCTCATTTGTTATATTCTTTGCTCCTGTACTGTCTCCAGTCACTTAACGGGTTTCTTATATATTTATTGGCTTCTAATTAAAAAAAACTTGCTATTGAAATATAAAAGCAATTCTACAAAGCTTAATAATTTCTAGAAATAATTAAAATTTCTAAGGTTACCAGTCTTGTGAAGAAATAATAATCATATGAAAATACTTATTTTCCGTTGAGACTACGTATTACTCAGAATGTTTTGTTAGGACAGCACGGTGCAGAAATGGACGATATTGTTAACATGACATTGCATGGTGGCCTTACCCATTAGTTTTATTCCATAGTCGCTGTTGCTTCTACTCTCCTAGGATAGATTATTTACTATAGAACATGAGATATAGAACATTCCTAGGTTTTCATTTACTTTCCAATGTAAATTTTGATTTTATTTATTTCAGTTCAGATGTCCTGGGATAGCCTATAGTTAAGGAATATATAATTGGTGGTGGGTGTTTAGGTATGTATAAATAAGTCCTGTTAACTGTGGCTGTGTCCTGTGAACTTTTTACAACCGGATGAGCTAAAATGCAATATTCTAACATTGAATACTTTTGAAAGATTTTTTTCAAGCACTCATATTGGTGTTTTATATATATATATGTGTGTGTGTGTGTGTGTGTATATATATATATATACACACACACACATGTATATAAATAGAGTTTCACAAATTTCCTCACAAATGGATCTTTTCCCTTAGAACTAAGTAGTGGAGATATATTGTCATCATATAGATGTAGAGCAGGAATATGAAATTTGGCACCATAAGGCTGGTGAGAGTTGTACTAATATCCAGAACATGTCTTTCTGGAGCCTCTTTTAAAAACTTTAAAGCTTCTGAACCTTGTTGTGTGTGTATTTGCAGTAAGAGGTGGAGAGAAAGTTCTGTGGTGGCAGCTTCCAAGAGTCCATGTCTGGCGGGAAGTGGGGAGGCCTTTGGGTTGCTGTTGGCATACCCCATGCTGCTGAACACAAGAAATGAAAATAGATTCAAATGTAAAGATACTGAGCAAAGGAAATATGTATTTTATTGGAAATTCCAAGAAATTACATTAAAGAGTACTTTGCTTTTGCAGCCCCCTTGCTAAGAAGGACAAATTAAGAAAGCTAAAGTTAGGGACCTCTAAAATAATTAATTAGTCTACTCTGCTTTACTCTTATACATTTGGAGATTTCTCTTGTACATTTGGAGATCTTTTTTTTTATATTACCTCACACACATTTTATTTGGGGGATACAGTTAAAAGTTGTTGGGAAGACTGCTGCTTAAAATATACTGTGGAGATGAGAAGCTTCCTGGAAATCAGGGAAGGAGTTGAAGAACAGTTTTCAAATGCTTAAGATCATTGAATGCTGCTTTGGAGAAAGGGCTTTTTGCCTGGGCTGCCACACTTAGATCATCCATTTCCTTAGGTGTCTCTAATTGTGGTTTCTTGCCTTTTCTGTGACCCCAAATTGAGATAACTGCAGTCTGATCTCTAGAAGAGCTCAAGATTTGCTAGTACAATTGCAGTCAGTGAGAGTTTGTCCAAAGATGGTTGTATAAATATTTTTACGAGGCCCCTGTTTAAAGAATGCTGCTATTGTCGTCTTTTCTTGGTATCCTATCTTAAAAATAAGGACGTATCTTCTTATTACTTACAGATGTTATGAAAAAGAACTCACTAGTGTCTATTACACACACAAAGCCTACATTGAGATGATCTCTGTGTAGTCACTATTCTAGAAGACTGCATGCTGAATGGCATATGTTGAAAGAAATACTTCACTGAGATCTCCCTTTCATCATAAAAACATTAGTTAGGGCAGAAGTGCTGCCTGAACTATAGGCAATCCTACAAAGATTATTTAAGAGATTTGATAGGGCTGAATTCTGTTTGTAGCAGGCGTTTTCTAGTTAGAATGATCCTAATTTTCATAACATGGTGCAGTAAGAAAATTCATCTGGAGTAAGCAAAAGTGCTCAGGAATTGGTTGGGAGCTCTTCTGAAATGTACAATGCAATGCCCTTTTGGAGGATGGTAGTGCAGTTGTTTGGCTCTTACTGAATATGGAAAAGTAAAAACTGTTGTTCATGTCAGAATTTTAACTGAGATTAAATTATGGGGGGAGGTGTTCATATTTCAAGAATAATGATGACTGGAAGAATACCTTCTAGAAAGAACATTTCAATGTATTTTTGCTTTAAATGTTTTATACTTACTTGTTTCCGCCCTTCAGAATATTAAGAATGAAATGACAAGATTACCTCCCGGCTTGGTGGTTCTTTACTTCCTGAGGGGACCAGCAAAGGGCAGAAGTGTCAAATATTAGTGCTAGTAATAAATGTGAAAACACAAATTGCTATGTGATTAATAAAAATGTCGTACTGCTTTTTTTCTAGTTTTATTAATAGCCATCTTAACTTAGGTCCTAGGCCCAGACACAAATTTATTTGCAGTCTGCTGCAGTTAATTTGTCATGTCCAAAACTGTACTATTTCAACTTTAAGAAGCCTTGTGTTTTCTCCACCTAGGGTTGTCTACAAGCTTTTAGCATCAAAAAGTGAAGGCATCAGGGTGCAAGCTCTCAAAGTGATGGGATATTTCTTAAAGCATCTTCCTCCAAAGTAAGTACTGATTTAGGTTTTGAGAAAGCACATGTTGTGACCTGTGCTAGATATACTAGTGTGTCTATATACATATATATATATATATATACACACAGACTTAAAAATATATTTATATAAATGTGTGTGTGTAAAATAGAATAAAATAACAGAGGCTATATTGAAGTTAGTTAGCAAATATGTTTAACCAAATAGCAGATACTATTCTTTTGGTGCCTTTTAGTTTGTTTGCCATTAACTTTTGATGTGGTGTTACTGCTAACTACAGTCCGGGCGTTATCACTTCCTTAAGTTCATTTCCTACTGCTTATCCACATCAATGGTTCCTGTTTTATAAAGTAGTCATTTTGCATAATTCTAGTGAAATCATTAATAAGAGTTAGAATGGTGAGATTGAAACTCTCACTACTGAGACTGAATTGTTTAGTGAGGTCTCAAGCATCTTTTTGATTTTTGTAATAAAATGGGTAAAACTACATTAATGTTAACAATCAATTACTACTTTATAGGGCTAATAGCCTGTATTCCTAATCACTTTTGAGATCTAGAAGTTAACTAAGACAGAAGGTTGTATGTTCATGAGATTGCCATGGCTCAGAGATGAAATAGATGACTTTTTGTTTCATCTGTAGCAGACTAGTATCTTGCCATATTCATATAAATGCTTTTGCCCTTTCATTATGAAGATGAGTAATGTAGAAATCTAAAGTTTCTTAGTTGCCTCCATAGTGTGGCAAGTCTTTTTTACCTGTATAGTTAATTCTCATTGATTTGATTACTTTTTTCATGCTTTAGCCATGGTGTGTGAATGTGTGAGAGTACTCAGCACACAGTCATGGATAAATGTCTGTGCTAGTTGTCCTTACTCTGAATAGCACATAGACTAGGACTGGGATGATGACTGGGAGTCATCAATCTGCAGAAGAAAAGATGATACTGATATCCATCTACTGAGTTGTGGCCAACTTCCTCTCTTAAATAGTGAGATCGCTGTCCATGGTTAAAATGTGTATTTGACTTAAATAGGGACAAAGATGCTCTTTCCTTCATGTTTATCAAGAAATCCCATAGGGTCCGTTTCAGCCCATTGGTGTGGTGTATCTGTGGAAGAAATGTGGCTGTCTGCCAAAAGACTATTCCTTTTCAGAATACTTGTCCTTTTACTTAGCTGCAAATGAAAAGTTAAGGAGAAAAAAGTTAATGTTTTAATTTCATAATTTCATTTTCTTGAGGTTTTTTTTTAAGCAAGTTGAATACGCAAGTTTATTTTCTTTATCTTTCTGTACTATTTTAGGAGAAAAGCTGAAGTCATGCTTGGACATGGATTGTTCTCTTTGTTGACTGAAAGGCTGATGCTTCAGACAAGCTTAATCACAATGACCACGTACAATGTTCTATTTGAGGTAGTAATGTACTATAGTTAGGATCCAATCTTCCTAATTACTTGTAAGACATTGTTAGAAAATTGCTTGCATATTTGAGCTGATATGTTCCAGATGACATTAAAACCTTAGTGTGATGCAGCTGAGAGCTATTTTTGTTTTTTCTCCTCTTCAGGACTCACTACTTGAGATTTTTTTTTTTTTTTTTTTTTTCCCAGCATGGATATGCTTATTATGAACAATTTTAGATAATGAGTGAGCTGAATGTCTGAAGTAGACGTTCTTGTGTGTGTGGAATTTTATTCCAGCAGTGATCCTACCTTTCAATGACTGTTGTGGTTAGATTCAGGTTTCTTTTCTAGTGCATTGAAAATAACAGTTGTGCATTAAAGAGCACAAAAATGCAGTTGAATAAAATATTAGAAGCAAGAGAAATTAAATTATCAAGGAAAAGGGCAAGTGATTTTCATATAATTTTATAGTGTAGGTGAAATAATGATGGTACTGTAGAAAAGATGTATCAAACTATACTCCAGTAAGCTCTTTATGAACATTGACATGGTACCTTCTTCCTTCTTGCTAGATTCTGACTGAGCAGATTTGCACTCAAGTGATACATAAACAACATCCTGACCCAGATTCAACACTGAAGATACAAAATCCTCGTAAGGAAGATATAAATTTATAAGTGATACCATCTTTAGATAAAATGACTGTTCTTAAAGTTAATTACATCTATAAGTATGGATTCTGACCTCACTTTTACTAGTTTTTCATGCAAGAGGAAAGATAGTGCATAGTTAGTTGGAGTTAATGTGGAAAGCATATATCTTTTTGAAAGATATCTAATGTATCTAAATATGTATGTAGTTCATACTTGTGCGATATGTTATGAAATGGTTTTCAAGGCTTGCATACACAGCATATTTTGTTTTAGTATATTTTAAGGTTCCAACGCAATTCCAATTGGATTATTTAGTGGTGTCAGACTAAGTTACCTGAATTATGAAAAATCCTTCATCTTAAATAATTCTCAGTATCACTGCACTAGGTTGAAAGTAGGAGAAATTATCTGTTTATTTTTTGGATCACTTCATGTAAAATATCTTGATATGAAACTTAAAATGTCTTTTGAACTAATAGGTAATACTGATCTCTTTTCCTGAATTATATGCATTATTAATGTACTTTGTATGTAATACAATGGTATTATGATAGCTTTGGGAGGTTTTTTTTTTTTTTTTTTTTTTTTTGTAGAGGAAGATATGATTTTTGCCTTTGTAGCTGTTCTGGTGTTAAGCGTAGGGCATAATTGTGGGGTTATTTCATGTGAAAAGTAGGGTAAAGTAGGGAAAGCCAATTATATACTCTTCAATATGTAGTATTAGAGAAGCTTGCATACAACAGTGATTTTTGAGTTTGTTAAACCTGGTAATTCAGAATTTTTTGTAATAGTCTGATTCTGCTTCCATTTCCCTCTGCAGTTTGGGATTTCAAATCCCCTTCAAGGTGAGCAGATGTGAGAAATCTTGAAAGAAAGGATTTAATGAACTCTACCCAAGTAGAAATGTGTCTTTTCTCAGTATAATACTTTTTATGTGGACTTCACTTTTCTTGGAATGGATAATGTACAAACAATATAGAAAAAAAAGTCCTGTATTTTTAAGATTTGCTTTAGTACTAATATTTTGTTGCTTATGACCTATTTTACAGAGATATTAAAAGTTATTGCAACCCTGCTACGTAACTCTTCTCAGTGTCCAGAAGCTCTGGAGGTTCGACGAGCCTTTCTCTCAGATATGATTAAACTTTTTAATAACAGCAGAGAAAATAGGAGGTAAGATAGCTTTTTATGCACATGTATGCAAACAGTGTAAGTAAATAATAGTCTCTTAATAAAAGAGCCCCCTTGAGCAGTTATAGCTTCATTTCTGTTTAGCACATTCTCTGTTCTTACTCTTCAGGTTGTAGTATTGGAGAAGCTTGCGTACAGCAGTAATTTTGCGTGTGTTAAGTTCTTCACTTGGCTGATGTAGATTAAGATTGATTTTTGAAATCTTATTATATAGAATTTATGTAACATACGTGCATTTTGCAGGAGTTTGTTGCAGTGCTCTGTCTGGCAAGAGTGGATGCTTTCCCTTTGCTGCTTTAATCCTAAGACTTCTGAGGAACAGAAGATAACTGAGATGGTTTATGCCATATTTCGGATTTTACTCTACCATGCAATCAAATATGAATGGGGTGGCTGGCGTGTTTGGGTGGATACCCTGTCAATAACGCATTCAAAGGTGAGAGTTTGACACTTCTGGGAGACTTCATTTGCTGTGTCATGAAGTCTGGAACTGTGAAGTGGTGGATCATACAGTGTGATAGTTTTAGAATGAAAGTCCACAATTGAAATAAATAAAATCCCAATACTGATATATGTTACTGGATATAACTGTTTCAAATATTTATCAAGTGACTGTTAATTTTGTTGTTGGAACACTTCAAGCAAGCAGGTTTTGTGTTCAAGTTGGGTGAGTATACTAGTTTGATACAAGATTTGGCACATAAATATTTTCAAAAACTAGATAATTACACTTCAGGAGCATTTCTGAAGGATGTGGGTACTGGATTTGGCTTTTTAAGAATGGCATGAACACAAGGTGGCGTACCATATCTATTCTTAAACAAAAATACCATTTAGAAACATGAAAAGGCTCTAAAACAAATGAAGAAAAAGCGAAGAAATCAAGTTAAGGTAAACATCTCAGTTAAGCCTTCATGGGATGCATGATGAGAAAGCAAATCCTTGCAGTATGAATAAGACCATTAACCTTCATTATTTTTCTATCTGATATTTTTTCTCTTCTCTATTTTTTGGGAGGAGGTGGTGCCAAATTTTATCCTAGAAACTATTAGTGAATCTCACTCAAGGTATTGTAGTGTAAAATATAACTCCCCTGCTTCCAAAGAACAAGACCTAGGTAATAGTAATTGTTCTCATTTATCAGAAGATTTTATTTAGCATGAATTAATTGTAAATTTTGTATTGCTAAATTTGTATAAATTAATTAAGTAAAGAAAGACGAGAAGTCTGAATCCTGATAGTCACTTTATGGCTCTAAGGAATTATTAGCATTTCTGAGGGTCCTTTATTTTGAATGAATTGAAGAAACATCTCTGGAGACAACATGGATACTGTCATTTTGGAGCTCAGTTTATTCATCCTTTATGTAGCTTGAGAGTTGGATTATTTGGCTATGGGAAGGCCAATACAGAAATCCATATAATAAAAGTGTACAAAACAGCATTAAATAGCCACCCGGCTCCGCAGGTTGCTGGTGCAAAGATATCGGAGCCAAATTTTAACCTATACTGAGGTCACGCTATGTTTGTACAAAAATACCTTAATCATCTTTTGTGTCAGCTCTCCAACTTTCAAAATTCTCTATATTCTTTCCGCCCATATGCAGAGGGTGTAAGTGGAATAGGCTGTAGCATAACAAAGTAAAGATCCCTTTACTCCATAGCCAGTATATAACTTAAAGCATTTCTGTAATTGCTTGGAATTGCTGGGGAGCTGTCCCTGGGGAGGAAGGCTGCTCTTGCCTTCCTCTGTCACACAGAACTTTGGTGTATTGAATTTAAAAATTATCTTGCACTTGTAAGTTGTTCTATTCTTTGACCTTTTTTATGAGTTCTAAATTAGTTTAATGGATGAAATCCTATTTAATTAATTTAATTAATCTATGTTAAAATGCTAACATGAATTTTTGATCATTAATATTGCATGTTAATTCTGTAACTTCATGTGGCTAATCCTCTGGAGTTTATATGGGAGAAAATAAGATTTTCAGTGATCCTGTGGGCCAGATATTGAGAAAAGGAATCTGTTTTTTAGAAAACACCAAAAAGATGGGGATTTGTAGATAGCTTTTTGTTGTTGTTGTTGTTGGTTTTTTTTTTTTTTTTTAAGACTGCATATATCCTGCACTGTGCACATAGCGCAGTACCATCGTGAATCAGAATATGATGTGTTTGACTCCTCCTGTTTCTCATTTTCAGTTCCTGGCATGCTGGTATGGTGTGGGATATCATTGGTTGTGGAATAAAAGCTTCCTATTTCAGTTTTCCCAAATTTGTTGGCTTTCAGATCAATATGTAAGGAGTGCTTGTTCTTCTAGCCTGTTTCAGAAGTTGAATAATGGCAGGGTTTAGAAATGTGTGAGTAGAGGTAGTGGTATTGCAGTTTTGAAGGTTTTAAAGTCGATTTGTTCGAATGTTAATACTAATATTGTTATCCAGCTCCAGAAGCATAAAGGAGCAAGATTAAGCCACAAAAGCACTCAAAAATAAACCTAGTGATAGTGGCGCGAATAATGTATTTGGAGATTTTTAAGCATGATTTTTTTCACCTTTTTGTCTATTTGTAGTTTAGACTTTTTTGTAAGTAACACTGGCACAACTAGGTGTAAAGCTAGATGATACTTCATAGCTATTTTTATTTAAACGTAAATTAGAATATATCACAAAAAACTCCCTGTGACCAAAACTTACTAATGACTTGAAAATGACCTTATGTAATGGTACTAATATCCAATTATAATCAAAATTTAATTCTTCTCCCTTATTAATGTTCTCTTAAACTGATTTTGAAATTCATATAGTAGAGATATAACATGCCGTGGACATAATTCAGTGGGCAGATTGTTTGATGCTAAGTGCATCTCGGGTATTTTTGATTTCTAGGGTGCTTTAAGAGTAATGTGGGAATTATGGGAGCAAAAGTATTTCCTTAACATCGCTAAGAGTAACCAATTTGTGTTTTTAATATTTCATCTCTAATTTTATTGGGTTGCTGCTTATTTTTCCTTTTTACAAGCCTTTGCTCCATTTGTACCACTAATTTATAACACCATTCTGTGATAAAGAACTAGTATATAAAGGACTAGTGTTGCAGAATTGGGTAGTTTTTGCAGAGCTACACATCAAGATACATGCAGCTGCTATAAAAAGCCAAAGAAACTCAATTGCAATTTTATTGTCCAGTTTGATAGATTTCCTGCCACCTTTGTAGCAGGGAAGCTGTTTGTCACTGTAACCCACTACACCAACAGCTGCACAGCATTTTATAAGCAGCAATGGCTTTTCTAGCATAATTGCATTACATTGGTTTCCTTGCAGTCAAAATTTTAAAGGTATGTGTAACCTTTTTAAAGCCACAATTCTTACTGTTGCTCATGTATTTTCTAATTTCCATATCATATATATTTTTGCAAATATTAACACAGTGTATACAAACATATTTAATCCATAGCTGCTGTTTCAATAAAAATGAAGAAAACTAAAACCAAACTTGGGGATTATTTCTAATCAGACAGCACCGAATTTGTGAAAGCAGTTAAAAACTTCTCGTGTTTAAACCTTATAACCATGCCAGCTAGGCCTTTGTCTAGCAGTGTTACTTGACAATAAGGACCAATGATTTTGTGGTTAATAATAGGGAACACATAAAGAATGGTGCACAGTTTGCTTTTTGACCTTCCGGATTCTCCAACTTTTAAAACAATATATGATTTATAGGGCACAATACCCTTATAAATTATGTCAGTGTTTTAAACTGCTACTACTACTACTACAAAAAAGTCCTTATTCCAGGCCCCTAAAATATTTTATTACTTAGAAAGATGCTTCATGTTATTGCGTTATGTTAAAGAGCAGTCACTTGGGTAAATTCTGAAGTTCGTAGTAACACAGATTAATAGTCAGGAATGTTAATACTACACGGAGGCTGCATTTTAGAATTTTGTTCACTGATCTTAATAGAAATAAATCATATAGTCTTAAAACATTAGTTCTGTGACTTTATCATACACTTTATTTTTAAATAATTGCTGTCTTTCAATCCCAAGAAGTACCACTATAATAAGCATGGAAAAGTGTTCAGTGAATGTGTCTTTCTAGATGCCTCATTTAATTCAGCAGAAGGTATGATGTGTATGGAGCCTGTATGTTATGGTTGCCTTATTTGCATCACTGCTGCAGATGCAGGCAAATTGGCAGAAGCAACACTGGTTAGGTATTATTTACAGAGAAGGGAACATGGTTTAGTGGCTTTAGAAGGGAGTGGATTATCTCGTGAGTTCAGATCCTGTTGGCACTCCTGATTTGTCGAGGGCTGGTGGGTCTCCCTTTGTGCCCTCATCTCTGCAGAAGATAGGGTCTCTCTGCCACAGTGGAGTTTGCAGGCTCTGGGGCTTGCTGCAAATTTCAAATGCTTCTTCAGTCTGCCAAAGCGCCTGTGTTGCGCTCCTGAGAGGCAGAGTTGGTTAGCCAAGAGCATCGTGGTATAATAGGAAGTTTCTGGCTCTCAGGTATGACACCCAGTGTGTCATGAAGCAAACCTCAGGGAGATGCAAATTATGTATGCAGTGCACTTGAAATGCTTGAATAGAAGTTCATTTTTATTGGTAGAAATAACTGTTTGTAAAAAGAATTACTTGTGTCAGATATAAAAGATTCTCAAGGATTTGAAAAGAGTAGCGGAGAAGCACCACATAATTTGTGGAGAGCTCAAGGAACTCGGAAAGTAGAGTGCTCAGTTCCCTCTGTACCTTCCAGAAAGTGTAGAATCACTTACATGTGCAGCCCGTACATTTAATGGGGAGCTCCTCTACTTCCTCAGCCAATCTGCTTGAGTAAGTGGAACATTAAAGCTGTGGGATGCTGAAATTTGGGTAAATCAAACAGGCAGAAGAGCATGATTCCAAGTCAGGAATGGAGTGAGAAAGGTAGGCTGAGAATTTGTGCAGCAGGAAAGAACAGGATCAGCTGAATGTACAGAACTGCATAGAAGTCTAAAAGAAGAGTGTGTGTGATAGAGATGAACTAGTGGTTTAAAAATATCTAGGGTCTGATGATGAAGAAATGAAGAAACAAATTTTTCAGGGGAAAGAACTAATGCAAGAAGTAGAGAGCTCTGAGAAGTTCTTACTATGCAAAGATGACTTGAAAATAGAACGGATCCTCATCCTTGTAGCTATATATGTAAAAATACTAGAGGATGAGACCTGTGTCTGCAGAATGGAAAATCGTTAGTGGTGGTCTTTAGTGTTGCTGCAGAGTTCTCACTTATTGCAAACTCTTTTCATTATGGCTGCACCACATTTGACAACTGAATGAGAAAATACTTCTGGGCCAGAAGTTGTATGGATGGATGTGGAACCTCAGCTGCAGGGCTTCCCGCAAGTGCACAATGCCAGTGGCTGGGTATTGGGTTGTGCAGTGTGGTAAACACTGAATTTGCCTGCAACATATTTTTGAGAATTAATTATCAAATGTGCACAAGACGGAAGTATTTTGAAGTATTTCATGGAGAATTTGTCTGTCTCCTGAACTGTGATAATATTGTCGGGAAAGTGGATTGGGGTAGGAATCGAGTATATTTCTGGAACTATGAGGAGTTTGTTGGAATCTGCTGCATGGGGACTAGCTTGCAGGAGCAGAAGCTATACGGAAACAGCAGGACCATGTAACTGTTTGACCTGTTGGGCAAGCGTTCCTGTCTTCCCTCTACTCCACAAATTGACCACCTGGTAAGAAGAAAAGGCAAAATCTCAACACATTGCTGAAGTATTTTCACTGTGTTCTTTAATACAAATGTCAATCATCTTAACCTTTTTCCTTGCTACATGCTAATTTTTCTCCTTGGCAATTAGTAAATGTTGGATGTCAAATTAAGTTAAAATTAATGGCAGAGGCAAATGTTGTAGTTATTAGCTCACAAGTGTCTTTAACTAGTAGTGCATAGAGATGCATTCCAAACATTGCAAACAGCTATGGATTAACTATCAAATGATGGTGAAGATTAATGATTGGCCTTTTAGCTCACTAATTTAGAACAATTTCTAGTAATTAATTTTGTATTATCAGTTTTACAGTTGCAAATGCCTAAAGGAAAATAAAAAATGACTTAGGTGCATCTGAGGCTCTCCAAGCTGATAGTTGTCTTTTAAATTGTTCCAAGCTTGTACTTCCTAATATTTAATCCTAAATACCCTTGTATGTTATCTCTGTCTACCTGCATTTATACAGAATAATTTCTATTTCATTTTGCATTTTTCCTGATAGTACTTTTTTATTCTGAAATGTGTTCATGGTATGGTATGTTTGACTTTGTGAATGTGTGTGCTTCGTAATTGCCATGCCATGGAATCAGTGTGGGAGGGAAGAATTGTCAAGTCCCGTGATAGTAACACTATTTTTTGCTTCCTTGTCCATCCAATTTGAAGGTTAATATAGCGAGCAAAAAATCTTCAGACAGACCTGTTGAAAAGTTGATTTTTGAAAAGCAGTATTTCTTTAAATTATTTACATTTTTTAAATAAGAAAACCCCAAACCTGAACTGCAAGTTTGAAAAAATCCTGTGTTGTAGATAGCCTGCCCACGTTTGAGTGTTGATAACATGTTATCTAGAGCACGCTAGGTAAAACACTAATTGTTACATGACATGAAATGTCGATTTGTAATGTGTATGGTGGGAGTACCAGTTGCTTTCTGTTTTAATTTTTTGTTTTGCTTTGAGAGACACTCTTGTAGTTCTGGGTGCAAGCCAGAACTTTTATTTTTTTAAATGATATGTTTCTTGTTGCACTTTTTTGCATTCCTCTTAAATCCATACAAATTCTCAACAGAGTATGCTTGGATTTATTTGCATGTAAACTTATATTGCCAATTTGTGAAGATTAACAACTCCCTGTATTTCCCTTCTTTCCTTTGCAACAATCCTGAAAAGTACATCAGTTTGCTTTCCGAAGTTACAGGAGGAGAATCATTGTGTTCCCTGTTTCAGCTGAGGCTGACTGCTAAATTCTACCACATCCTTATACCACACTGTGTGTGTAAATATATATATATATATATGTATATTTGTGTGTGTGCATGTATTTTACCTATCAAGAAGAAGCATATTGAAGAGTACTTTGTAAAGTTGGTTGCATCTCTGACTTGTACACCCAGTAGAACTCATAGTTGTGTGTTTCTGTAGTCCTAACTGGAAAAAAAACTGCTCCAGCTTTTTATGGATGGGTGCTTCATAAATTAAATATTTGAAATTAATACAGGTATCTATTGTGCCTACCTGGCTTTATGATAGCACATGTATTATTAGGAACTGTAAAATACGCAGCAGGAGACTCTCTAAGAGACAAAATAATGAAGGTAAAATGGGATGATTTCAAATCATCAATTAGTAACAAGCCTTTGTTTTTCATAAGTAATGAAGGACTTTGCTGAGATAGTGGCTGTGTTTTTAGATAGCACCTTTCAGTTTTCAAAAGTAGAAAGTTTTATGTCTAAATGAACTCTTCTTCCAGCACTGAAATTTTAAGTGTCTTCCAACTTAAATGAGAAGTTGCGATGTGTAGTTTGGATGCAGCTTGGTTGCTGTGAATCCCATGGTTGAAAAGGCAGTAAGAATTTAAATATATCAAGAATAAATGAAAACTTGACTATGTCTGAAGTTTAGTGTTAGAGTCATCAAATTGTTAATGAGGGATCAGAAAAGATGGTTTTTTTCCAATAATATAATATGATTTGACATCCTCGAAGCACATAAAATGCAAATCTGTTCAACTTTCATTACATATGTAGTCACTTTTTCTAATTTTATTATATGCCTCAAACAATATATTTCTTCTGGCTTTTCCTTTGGAAAGGCATCTTGTTTTATTCAGGTTGTGTAGTTCACATCTTTCTGTTTAGATGCACTGGATGAATAGCACACTCTGTTTTAACAAAGAAGTCCTCCTTAAGTAAAAATACTTTCTCAAACTCAGGATACTTTTAAATCCCTGAATTCCTGTTTTGGGAGTCAGTTGGGGATCTTTTTGGGGATCTTTTTTATTCTACTATTATGCTTTCGGCAGGAAAAAAATATGCATACTAAAAAAATGCTTGCTTTAAGTTAGTGATCTGCAATATGAAATATTTTTTACCTTCTATTTTCTGGCATTGAGAGAACAGCATGCAAATTTATAGTATAACCTTGTAACCTGGATAGGATATATATATATATATATATTTTTTTTTTCCAGAATCAACATTATGAAATAAATGTTAAAATATGCTTTTTAATGTACTTCCAATAATTCTGTTCTTTTAGGTAACTTTTGAAATGCACAAAGAGAATCTTTCTCAAATGTACAGAGAATACCAAGAGAAAGGAGGCGAAGGGAGTGCAGTAGGCCCTTCAGTTCCCACTAGAACAATCTCCAGAGTTAGCAAGGAAGCTGAAACTGTAGGAAAACTACCTCACTTGGAGTTGAGAGAAGCTGCTGCTGCTCCGTCATGTATTATTGAAGATGATGTGAGATGCAGTACTGAAAAAAATGCGACCAAGCCTTCATCGGATGGTGACCCACACACTCATTCAGTGTCTAATCAAAGGAAGGAATTGGAGGGGGAAGATGGGGAGAGCACCTCCAATTTGCAAGCAGTGCCTTGCTCAGAATTTTCTCCAGAGACTGAAGCAATAAAGCCCAGTATTTCAGAAATTAGTACTGGAATAGCTGAAGCAATTGAAGATTCCCTGAGCAAAGCAGAGGAAGTTGTGCAAGAAAAAACAGCTGTTAGTGCTGCTGCTTTAACAGAGCAAACTACATTGAAAGGAGAAACTTTTGAAAATCCAGAAGGACTGGAAAAATCAACACTAGATGTGGAAGAGGAAGATGGCTTTGTTGATTTGAAAGAGGAAAGTAGTATGCCTTTACCACTACAAGAGGTAGCAGAAACTGTCGAAGAACATAACTCTCATGAAAACCAAGGATCAAAGCAGGACAAAGTAATAGAGGAGGAACCTGAATCTGTGCTTTTAAAGTCCAAAGATGCTGACGATGTGAATGGGAAAAAGCAAGAAATTGCTTCCTCATCAGAAACAGCAAGTTCTGCAGTTCTACAAGAAGTAGGGACTCAAAGGGTTTCAGAAGGGGAAAAGAAGCCTGAAGAAGAAAAGATTCTTTACAGTGAAACCACAACAGCTGAAGAGGATGCCAGTGCACATGTACCAGCGCTTGCTGGAACCCCTGAGAAAAGAATTGCCAAACTTGATGTTTCTAGTGTTGCATCAGATACAGAAAAACTGGAACTGAAAGCCAACAGAAATCTAGAAGCACCTTTGCCCCCCAGGCCCCTAACTGAGGTAACTTCTGCTTGTCCTTCGTGTGCCTAGCTTAAAAACAAGTGGGAGTGCTTAACTTTTTTTTTTTTTTTTTTTTTTTTAATAAAAGAAAATGTGCCTGTTGACATTTTGGGCATTTTATTATGGATCATTTTAATAGTTACCTGAAGAACACATTTAACTCTTGATTAAATTGCTATAATTCTTACTAATTTGTCTTCAGAGAAGTATCTAAGTTGTTATTCTTTGTACATCTCTTCATAGACATTCTTTGACACTGAATATTGGGCTAGATGATCCCTTAGTCTGCATTGATACTGCCATTCTTCTGTTTTAATAATGGAAGGAAACATTTTTTATACAGTCTGAGAATATTTTATCTGGAATTTCTTCTATTTCTTTATTCAACCTCTGTTTTACTCTTTTCAGTCTAACCTCTGATAATTCACCTCTGGATTTTGCATTTATTGTGCAGAGATATGGCACTAATTTTTTTTCCTGTATCAGAATGGAACCTGTGAACTTTTTTTATGCTAGCTACTGTGAAGGTACCAAAATGTTTTGAAACTCCACCGTATGACGAGATTGTCATGTTAATCATGTCAAGGCCTCTATTGTCTACTTCAGTTCTCCACCCCTTTAGTCTTTAGTTTCTAACTCAACTTCCCATGGTTAAATAGTCATCTGAGTAATTCCCTTCTGCAGAGACACCTGCTAATGGATGCTCTTCATTCTACACCATTCTTCCTCAAAGGAGGAAAAACATTATCTACAACAACAGATACTCACCCTGTGGTAAGGTTGAGTTGCTGCTTGTATATGCCTAGGATGACAGGCATGCTAGTGCAGCCGTAGACTAGTTTGTAGGTTTGGTTTTTCCAGTACATAGCATTTGTGTACTAGTATTATGTGTAACTGTGTGTACTAGCTATGCTTGTGCACTGTCTAAACTCTAAAGACGGTTAAATGCGTTTCTGTATTGCAGAAACTAATTACACGGACATTGTGGTTTTTTGTCTTCAAACTGTGTTTTCAGATCTCAAGGCAGGAAGATTCTTCAGGTCAAGAGCTAGCAACTACATCAGATGGGCAAAGAAGAGACTCCAGGTCTACTGTGTTCCGTATTCCTGAGTTTAAGTGGTCCCTGATGCATCAGCGCTTGCTCACAGACTTGCTCTTCTCCATAGAAACAGATATACAGATGTGGAGAAGGTAAATGTATATGCTTTTTATGCAGGGATAAAGGTTGGCATTTTGTTACAATTAACCTGAGAACTTGCTGAAATCACATCACAGTCATTTTTTGACTTTGGGGTTTTCATATCTGCCACTATAAAGTAGCCTTAATTATTTGAGCCCTGTATCCAAAAAATCTCAGATTTATGATTTATATTTTTAAACAATTTTTAAATGGTTTAAATTTGAAAATGCTTTTTACAAATATGAGTGGGGAATGGTAAATGGCCTGCATGTGCATTTTTGCCTGAAATCCTGACCACGTATGTTTTGGGTGTACTTTTAGTTTCTTTGAGAAGTGGTTAGTAAATACTTTGATTTCTAAATCTACCTTATACTCCTAGGAAACATTATTGTATTGATTGATTGAAGTGACTTTTGCTATAGTAGGTAATCATAGAGCAGCTTTTAATGTATCTTTATCCAAATGATCGTTTAGCACACATCTTGATGTTGTTCACAGGCTATGATCTGGAGAGGAAGTAATGTCCTATGATTTGGACAAAAGGAAGGATAAGTTTTAGTTTTAAATTAAGGCACAGCAGTTGAACCTTGGGATCATATGATACTTGCTGCACCACTACTCAGTCTCTGGTTTGAGTCTTTTGAATACGTAGATGCAAAAATATCACAAAAATAAAGCTGTACTCTGTGTTTTTTTTTTTTTTTTTTTTTTTTTTTTTTTCAAAACCTGCTTTATTGGACAGCCATTCTACAAAAACTGTGATGGACTTTGTGAATAGCAGTGACAATGCCATATTTGTACACAACACAATTCACCTCATCTCTCAAGTAATGGACAACATGATTATGGCTTGTGGTGGCATATTGCCATTGCTTTCTGCTGCTACATCTGCTACAGTAAGAAATACCATTTTTATTTGCAAATTATCTCCTGTGGGAGGATACCTGTCTTTATACAGTATATTAACCCATTATGTCTGTTGTTTTGGGAGACAGAAATATGTTTCCAGAAAATCCTCCTTCCTCCTTCTGCACCCTTTGCTACCCCAGCTCCTTTAAGATAAATTGTTTGCCTGCACTTTTTGCCTGAAGATGTAAAAACAAGTCATTGAAGAGAGTGTCTTTGTCCCATGATGGTTTGTAATAGGTTTAAATGTCAAAATCTCAATACTGATTTTTTTTTTCCTCCCCTTTGGAATACAACTGATTAGTCTTTTAGTACTTTTGAATCTGACTAAAATGGACTTCCAACATAGATTTTTCTTCATTTAAGCTGTATGAGAATTATCTTTGTAAATGTTGCTTTCATTTTTTTTCCACTTTGTAGCATGAATTGGAGAATATCGATCCAACTCAGGGACTTTCAGTTGAAGCATCTTTAACATTTCTCCAGAGATTGATAAACCTTGTGGATGTGTTAGTTTTTGCAAGCTCTCTTGTTTTCTCTGATATTGAGTCTGAGAAAAATATGTCATCTGGAGGAATTCTGCGGCAATGTCTCCGTCTGGGTAAGCCAATAAATCCACTTCATGAACATATAGTTTGCCGCTATGAAGTGGTTACTATTGTTAGATTTTTTTTTTCTTTTTTATTAATATTAAAGCTAGTGGAAAGTGCATTGAAATCTTTTACTGCACTGCTGTCACTCTACTGTACAATATATACATGATTTTTCTATTTAAATAGTTTAAATAACTGATTAAAATAAGTTTTCATAGCATCAGTGTTAGATGCATGTATTGATTTTATCCAGAAGATTGATATTTTGCCAAAGATCCCAAAATAATCAAGACTGAAAACACAGCAGTGTTGGAAAAAAGAAACCTTGAAGTGTATATAAAAATATGAACTTTTGTAATGCATATGAAATAAGGTCAGTAGATGAAAATACGGTGGTAAATAGAAACATAAATTTCTGAAGAGTCTGTTCAGATGAGTTAGTAGTTGGAGCTGTATTTGTGTATTCATGCGGAACTGGATTGGAAGTGATCAATATGTAAAGAACACTAATGACTTTTAAAAATGATATCATAATCTAGGTCTGGTTAATTAATACAGGAGGGCAGTGTTCATGCCAATCGCATGCTATAAAATTTTGTTATTGTTCAAAAAAAAAAAAGTAGTAAATTGTATGAGTGCTAGAGCAGCTCAGAGCCTAAAGAGTAACTAGCCTTCCTCTCCCTTTCTAGGCAATTAAAACTTTGCAGGTAGAACAAGATATATGGGATGCAAACAGGTATAGAGGTGGGGTAGTTCTTTTTTCCTTTGAAAATAATATTAGAAGACAACAGGTGCTATTGTGAAGCTTAAAAAAAATTATGAAACATAAGAACCTGTTTAGTCTAAGAGTTATAAGTCATTGTAAAGCAAATTTTATCATTTTATTCCCTAGTGTAGCTTGCGTTTTTCTTTGTTAGACTGTGATAAGAGACACATCTGTGTGTGTTCACTCTTCTCACTCCCAAGATGGTGTGCATGGTAACATTTTAACGAGAGATGAAGAAAGGATGTAGTAATGCCAACCTATTTGTTTTGCAGTAGTTATTATATATGTGTTCTAATAGCTTAGTATTAATTTTTAGTTATTACTGAAAGTACTTAGGGCATTGTTGTGCAACTATTTACAATTTATTGAAACAAACTATTCTTTTGCTGACTACTTTGAAGTTTGAGTGGGAAATACAAGCATACTATACATATATGTTTATATATCTCTGTAAGGAATATAGATAGACTAATTCCAGTGAAGTTATTGACACTTCTTTTCCCTTCAAGTATGTGCAGTAGCAGTAAGAAATTGCTTAGAGTGCCAGCAGCATGCGCAGATGAAACCTAATGGAGACTCTGTGAAGAACCAAAAAGCAATGCAGGGTCTTACAGAAGGAGGAAGGTCTACAGCAAAGGCAAGTCTGTGGCCGTGCTCGAACACATGAAAATTAATTATTATTGTGGACAGAAGGATAAGTGTTTAAATTTGTTACTGGCACCACTGCTATTTTTTATGGAGCTGAACAGCATGAACACTGGAAATCGTGAAGTTATTTTTTTCAAGCTATTAATTTAACATTTACATATTTAACCTCATACAGTGAAATAACTCTTATCACAAGAATTTACCAAATTGTTTGGGTGATTTTCTTTGTCTCTTTGTTTTCCTTAAATCTGAAATACATATCTGATCTTTGTGCTCTGGACACATCAAGTAGATTTTTCCCCAGATTCTACCTACTTAAAACAAGAGCTAATAAACTATTAAATGCAACAGTATATGTGTAGTGATTCTTGGCAGAATGCTTTAAGAACTGAATCTGAAGCACTTTTCTTGAATAGAGTCCAGTGGACATTGTCACTGGTGGAATTTCTCCAATACGAGACCATGACAGACTTCTGCAGGATATGGATATTAATCGACTTCGAGCAGTAGTGTTCAGAGACATAGTGAGTTACGTTTTTTTTTTTATTGCTGTTGATAGGTTTCTGTATATGTTTGCTGAACATTCACTATGTGTTACATAGCTTGCTTGAACTGACTTTACAAAAAGTGTATAATGCTTACAGTAACAAAGTCTGCGTAATACTCTGCAGCTCTTGTAGTGTTGAGAATTGGATGAAAGGTGAGTTAAAAATCACTGCCTGCCAGTCAGGATCTTCGGTGTGTTCCACCAAAGAGCTGACTAGAATTCTGTCCAGAGCTTTCAAGACTTTTGTATATTAAGGATGTTGTGTTTAGTGCAAATACATACTTTTTGCATGCTACAAGCAGAAAAATGACTGAATATTTATAAAGATGTTTGTGAAAAATGACTAACTTTATGGCTAATTACAAATTAGAGGTGAACAGTGTTTCATTTATTTCCCCTCAGAGGAACTAATTTGTGCGTGTAATATATACGCCTAGAGTTTTGTGTGTTTTTTTTTTTTTTTTTTTTTTTAATCTTGAGTTGTCTAAAAATAACTTTGCCCAATGTCAGCAACTTTATGGATGATATTGAGGAAATTGAAATTGATTGCTTCAAAAAAACATTGTAAGCAAATACAGTAGTTATAATTGCTCTGAGTCACTAGTGGCCATGAGCCACTAGTGCCTTTGGATACTAGAAGTAATTTTCAGTAACTGGGCTATTTAGCAAGTATAATGATTTACTCAGTGCTTTTTCCTCTAACTAGAGTAGTGAAGGATTTATTTATTTTTAATCTTTATAGTAATTATTGATAGAAACAAGTTTCTTCTAATCTGTACTATGGCATCAGTGTGCAGAAGAATAAGAACCACATATTTCATACTAGTGACAATAAAAGAAAAATAATCCTAATGGCTCAATCTTCAAATTTAATAACATTTAATGTACTCATTATTTTTCTTTTAAGAATGCTATCAGGCACATACCTCTGCTTTTTTGGCTTATCTAATTCATCAGGTTTTCTATTTCACAAAAATATAAAGCAATGCAACAACTCTGCTTTCCTGCTTCTGTGTTGAGCTGTAGGGGAAAAAGTAGACTTTAAAAGATCTGTTCTGGAATATATTTTATCTGAGCTATTTATACCTGCCTCTAAATGTTCTATGTTTGATTTGTATGCACTTTTTGAAATTACACTGAAATCATGCTAATCACCTGCATAAGAGGAACTCGAATGGAATTCCAGTTTATTGCCCTAAACATTTAACTGCCATTAGTAGTATTTCCACTACTATACAAACTTGTAGAACTTGGGAGTTCTACAAACATTACAGAAAAAGTGATAAGAAAAAAGACAGCATGATTTCACTGAGCGCGACTTCATTAAGTACATTTGAAAACTTATCTTGCAAAAATTTAGTTATGAAAAAAATTCTTTTTAATCCTTACTATTGTAGGGGACTTTTGTCAGCCTCGCACTGTGCTTGCCTGATGCCAGGCTGTTATTGGGTTACTTTTCTGTCCCATTTTATAAAGATTAATTATTTTGGTGGGGCTGAGAGGTTGTTTATTGAGCATAACAGATGAGACCTAGCTATATTTTTTATATATTTATTTTTATATCAATTAAGTTTCATCATCTCCCAGAGTGGCTATTAAAAGTTGGGATGGAGGAAGAGGAGAACTTTCTTAAACTGATTGATCAGTGAGGCCCCAAATATTCAGTTCTCCTGTGATCCCAAAGTGTACTCAATAAAATTACACAAAAATACAAATGGATGCTTTTTTTTTTTTTTTGCTTAACTTCTGCATAAGAGAGTCCATCCATCTTGTACAATCTGAAGGTGAAATGAAACTTTAACTCAGGTCCTGGAGTTTGTTCCACTTCATTCAATTAAAACATAATAATTTAGAAATGCTTTTTCAGTTTTGTCCAGTATGCTTGCATGGTAGTACTTCACAGCAAATGCTGGTAGTATCTTGGTAAATTTGAGGAAAAGTGCAGCAGAGGAAACACCTGTTAATAAATAAAGGGGACCTGTTCCCTGCATTAATTTGAAACACTTAGACAGAATAGATAACTTTCATCAAACCTGGCATATTTATATGAGGAAAATGATTAGTGACATTTGAATAGAATTGTTATATTCCCTTGCTTTATACATGAGGAAAATTGTGACTAGAGAATAATGTTCTTCCTTTGCTAACATAATCAGCTTACTCTCAGTCTGTTTATGGTAGCATTGGGCATACTTTATAGAAAAATAAGCATGCTGCTGAAATTGCAATAGAAAATTTGTGTGCGTGCGTGTGTCCTTTTTTTTTTTTTTTTTTTTCCTTACAGGAGGATAGTAAACAGGCTCAGTTTTTGGCTTTGGCTGTAGTGTATTTTATTTCTGTGCTGATGGTCTCAAAATACAGAGATATACTGGAACCTCAGAATGAAAGGAGACCACCAAGTCATAGCCAGTCATTCAAGGCATCAGAGAATGGAAGTAATGAAACTCCTGCTTCTGCTACAGGTGAATTGTTAGTTATTTGGCCGTACAGTATTTTTAGCGTGACTTAAGTATCTTAAGAGCAGAAATCCATTTGAGACTGTATAAAAATATACTCATTCTAACCATTTAAGCAACATTATAGTATGTAATCTTATTTGCCTTAGGACTTGTGTGCAATTTCCGTTTATCTGATTTGAGAAGAACCCACAAATTTTAGCAATGTAGAGAATGGTTGGTCTCAGTGAAGTAACTGAGATGCTTATTCATGGATGCTTATTTCAGAAGGACTGCCGCCTTGCTTAGGGTTTAATGTTTGTTTTCACTGTTCAACTATTTTTTTTTTGTTTTCTACTCTTCCTTCAGGCCATCATTTGGTTTTTATTCTTTGCATGTTGTGTCAATACCTTCCATTTCCTTGTTTTTAACACTTAGAATATTAGAAGCTTTTT
Organism: Tinamus guttatus; assembly: GCF_059628265.1. Taxonomy (NCBI): domain Eukaryota; kingdom Metazoa; phylum Chordata; class Aves; order Tinamiformes; family Tinamidae; genus Tinamus; species Tinamus guttatus. The sequence continues at coordinate 6,119,893 of NW_028288781.1, read as the reverse complement.
CAGACTTCCTAGAAATTAAAGTCTTAAGCTTACTATTAAGTACTCTCTAAATAGGTAAGAAGGGAAATATGTAGAGCTGTTATTTCACTCATCACCTGTCAGTGTTACTCTTTTAAAGCAATGTGATGGATATGGTCCTGTTAATAATGATTTAAAATGTGTTTTCTGTGTTTGTGATGAAAAGTTGTAGAAAACCCGTCTACTGCTCTTGGTGCTTCACCTTCAGCCTTCACTGAAGATTTTGAAAGTACAGCATCTGTACGAAGAAGGGACTCTGGTCTTGGAGAGGAACCAGCTTCAGGTCAAGTAAACAGCTCAGATAGTGAAGAACCTCTGAAAGTCATTCCAGGTCCAGATGCTATCAGTGAGGTACTAAGCACACTGTCTTTGGAAGTAAATAAATCTCAGGAGGGCAGGAGTGAGGCAGGAACTAACGACAGTAAGGCTGCAGCTTCTGTGCCAACTGCAAAAAATGTCAATGTGAAGGACATTCTGCGAAGCCTGGTGAGCACACCAGCTGATGGGGCTGCTGTGGATCCTGCTCTTCTGCCAGCAGCCTTCCTTGGAGCTCTGGGTGATGCAGCTGCGGAGCAGCCTGTGCAGTTCCATTCCTTTGACAGGTAATGTAACTCTCGAAATATTTGGGCTAGTATTTAATCAAGATAAATTGATTTACAGACACAATCCTTCACATCATTCAAGTTCATCAGCAAGGTATTGTGGTATTCTCTGCAAATCATGGGATGGTGTATGGTGTGCTCTGAAAGGTGCTCCTTATGCTTGTCTCAAACTAAGTACTATGTTCTGTTCCTGGATGCTAAGCAAGAGAAAATACTCTGAGGCAGTAGGAGGATGGAGGCAGGGAGAGACTGAATTTTCTTAGATCTTGTGGTGCCCCTCTGTCCCTGCTGCTCCCAGGTGCTTTTAGGGACTCCCTCCGAAGGCCTGTCCCTGCTCTAAGTGGTCAATAGCGTTCAGTTCCAGTCCGTGGCTCTCGTTTTTTTTCTCGGGAAATTCTTGTTGTTCATTATTGAGTGGGAGAGATTTTTAACCACAGAATGACATGTGACATTTGAAGAGTAGGCACAGAAGAACATGATGGATTTAGGAATGACTTTTTTAAGTGTTGCTGATATGAAAACTGAAGGTATGTGCTGTTCATGAAAATCTTACTGATTTGAACTGGTGTGAAGCAGGTTGATTGGATGAGATGATGGGGTTCTTGCTGTTGTCATACCTGATGTAGGTAGCTTATGCCACAAAACCATATCAGAGGAAACTCTGTGATTTTGTTTTGGTAATGTGCACTAATAAAATCCTGTGCTTGCTCTTCAGCTGCTTGCAGTTCTATGCTGTTTGTCTGTTCTGCATAGTTGAGCAAATGTGAAAAAACTTCAATTGCAGTATAAGATTATAAAACAAGTCACTGAAAAGTTGAACTACTTCCCGTTTTACCCCTTTTGCCTCCATTGCCAGACTATCACAGTGTGTTTTTTCTTCCTTTTCTCAGCTCTGAAGTGCCATTCTTTTTTAACTACAGTTCAGAATATTCTCTTACTTTAACCTAGAGATATAACAACTGTATCAGATGCAGAAAGGCAAAGAGTGAGTTGAAGGAATATATAGGTATGTAAAATGAGCACTCAAAACTGTGATTGCAGAGCATGGATTAAAGTCCTAGACAGGAGGCTGCTTGTGAATGGAGGAGCAGAGGGCATGGGAAAAATAGATGCCTTGACTTTTCATTTCTCTGTTTTTGTAGGGGTTTCTGTAGTTGCCTCAGCTGTTCTACAATGATGACTTGAGGCTGTTACTTTCCTATGACTTTTCCTATGTTTTATAGGTGGGGCTAAATACGTGAAGAAAAGGTCATAAACTAGTATTAAAATATTTAGTCCATCAACAGTTATATGTGACCTCTGATATGTCAGCAGCTGTGTGTTTCTAGGTGGCTTAATGTTTCATTTCCTTACTTTTGTGGGTGTATCAGGGAGACAAAAGTGCCCTTAATGGGTATATAAGTAAAAGCCTTATCCTTGATCAATTATAATCTGGTAATGACATGAACAATATTGCCTCTATAGTAAATATGTTGATGGATGATAAGGTATTTGCCAACCAGCTAATAAATCAGTTAGACCAGATGGAGTAATGTATACATATTACTTTAAATAGAACTGTTTGGTAGAATAGTTTCATAAACACTTGAAAGTGATTGTAACTTGGTTGGGTGCAGTTCTGCTTAAAATATAAGTTAATGCTCTGGAATAACATGTGGAGAAAAATGGGTGAAGGAGTTGTACTAGCAAAAGAAAAGCCTTTACAAGAATTTATTAGAGTTGAAAATAGTAGCTTTTATCTCTGGGCGTGTGCAAAAATAGTAAGGATACATTGGGGAAGTCTGGAAGAAGAGATTTTAGGATGTACTCTAACTTTCTATGTCTGGTTTGCATTTAATGTATCATCTTATGGCAAACATGAGCTCTGGGTTGGCTATGTAACTTTTTTTTTTTTTTTTTTTTAATTTAAAGACACTGTTAAAAGTTGTTCCCATGTAGCAGCTTCACAGTGGGGAATCTCTGGGAATTTCAAAGCATCTCTCTGATCCTGCATTTATCTCAGGAATGCTGCGTCAGAAATCAAAACTCTCCTCATATCTTAGGGATTATCGACTTCCCAGCTATAGCTGGAGAGTATACAGTAACAACTATGTGAGTGAAACTTTGCTGAAAGGCTGCCAGGTTGCAGGCCTTTGCAAACAACTAGGTGTATGTGTTCATTCTCATGCCAAAAAACTTCCTCTTATCTTATGTGAAGATGCAATCTCATGATTAGTGGGTGCCAGGGGTTTATCATGATAAAGTTCAAGGCTTGCATTGGCCTTTTCTCAGGATCCATGGGGACCTGAATTAATGGTCCAGCTTCAGTGTCCTACAACATCAGTTCTCTTATTCGGTAGTGATTTTTTTTTTTATGAAGCAGAGGGTGGAACAGGCAGGAGAAAAGGCAGCAATTTCTCTTCAAGTAGTTTAATAAAACCTATAACCTATAACTTGCTGTGTTTATTGTGTAATTTAAAATAAAAACTTGATCAGTTCTGGCTCCTACTGCTCTTTGTGGAAACATCCAACATTCACGCCATTATAAGAAGTTGATGCTGAGGGTGCACAGAATATAGGCTCTTAAATCGTGGTGTTGCGCTGTGGAGCTTAAACCTGTAACTTGCAGAAGAGATATGTTAAGGAGCCTGTTTATCTTCTTGGAATTTTTGTCTGTAAGCAGCTTAGCTTGCCTCAGCCTATGTTTATGTGTTTACCAGTCTGGTATGTGTGCTCCTCTAATGGCTGAATGTCGTATTTCTGCTAAATTTCATCAGAATCATTTCGTGTATGGATCGAATGCAGTTTAGACTTTGTTGATACAGCCTTAGAGTATGAAAAGAATGATCTTGTTGTTCACAAGTGCAGATTACCAGGTATAGGTAGAGACAAAATAGGAGAATGGGGAATCTTTAGGTCAAGAACCAGATGCATGTGCTGTGATGAGAAGCTCAGTACCCTGAAAACTCATGTTCTGAAGGAGATGATGAGGCAGTTTCAAGTCGTCTTCCTGTTAAGCTCATTTTTAAGCCCTTACAGAATGTTAGAGAAGGCCTTGTATTCATTCCATCATCTCTGTGGTTCTTGTTTTTGTTTGTTTTTTCCTTCTTACTCTCTGATCTCTGATTTTTGAGAGGGTCTCTTATTCTTCCTTTCTCCTTGGGAATTTCAAGAGGAGGGTAGGAGAACGGATATTATCTGTAGACAGCAGAGCTCAGAGAATGACACTGACATGGCAGGCTTCTTTTCTGCCCCTCAAAGCAGAGGTAAAAGTAAGTCTCTGATCCTCTTTATTGGCCTTTTGCTCAAGGAGCCCTGCAGCAGTCATCATTTGGGGAACCTGGAGCAAGACTAACTTCTGTTGATTTTTGAGTTAAAACCCTTATCCCCTAGAGAAACAGGCAAACTGTCAACCTGTCTTGCAGTTCAGTGCTAAAAATGGAAGGGTAAGAGTCAAATCCTTATAAATTCTTGTATGTCAAGAGGAATTACTGTTTGTGTACATATTTTTAAATTATAGTGAGATCATCAGTTTGGCCTGGCCCATGTTGTATAAGGAGTATTTGACTCAAGCCCAAGGAAAATTTGTAACTTAAAATACTTTTTAAAATAGTGACACTCTTGCCAACTTCCAAAAAATAAATACTTTGGAAAAATGTGCTCAAATTTTGATAAGTATTTATAGATATTTTGTTTGCGGCAGTGAAAAAAATCAGTTGTCTGAAAACATGAAAGCTTTTCACTAAGTAAATCCTTACAGATTTTGGCAGAATAGCTCATTATTGTGCAAGGCTTTGTCTGCGTGGGAAGTCAGCGCTCAGCTTCGTGATCTGTGCTCATCCAGCAATGAATGATCGTCTGCAATGCAGAGGCTTCTTCCACTTCAGCATAATTGGGACTAATAACACACTGACCTTCTGGCTGCCATCTATTTATGCTGGCTAGTTCTCACCTGTGCCTATCAGTTCATAGGCTCAAATTCCCTCTTTAAACACGAAACATTCATAAACCAATTTGATAAGGAAAACATCTAAGATAATCACATTATTGAGGCAACTAATAACTTCTGTTATTTTGTCATGTTACTTGATGTAAGTCTTTAATGTTTTTTGGTACTGTTTTTCTAGTTCATAGCTGAAAAGTGGGCAGTTAATTGGAATGGTGTGATAGTTTGAATGTGAAGGAATAGATTTTATTGATGGTTTTCTTTCTTGTGACCAAGTGGCTCTAACAAAGTGGGGAGTTGCCTAATGTTCGTTATCATTCTGGAGGGAATTAATGTGTGATTACAGATATTTTGAAATATGTTATTTTTGGATGTCTGAAGAAAGATACTGTAATGCCACTTATTTATGAATATTTTATGATCTAAGCAACACTTAACTTTTTAGGCAACACTTACCAGTTTGGCTACCAAAAAGAGACTTGGTCTTCTCTGTGTACTCTATAAAAAGAATGTCCCCTATAACAGGAGAAAAGCTGAAAGCCTATTACTTTTTGTGAGACAAAAATAAGACTCTACTGATAAATTAATAAATTTAATAAGCAATATGCTAAATAAACCATCTTTTCACGTAATGTATTTACTACTATTTTAAATGATCTTGTTTTTTTTCCCCAAGTCCCACATATGTCTCCCAATAGCATTTATTTACATTAGCATTTAAATAACTTTTGGTAGAGACAGAAAAAGGAATCTAGGAAATATTTGTATTTTTTCAACACAGTTACATTTCTGTTTGACTGTTTGGAGAAAATATCGTATTATTCCACAAAGAAGGAACAGCGTATGAATTTCAGAGTTTAAAGAATTATGACCAATGTTTGGTGCTTCAAAGCTATTAATTTGTTTTTTAGTATATGGCAAATACAAATCTGTATGCAATCACAAAGCTTTACTGTGGAAATAATAATGGAAATTCCAAAAATTAATCTTTTATTGGTAATGTTGCTCAGTTGCACTGTTGAGAGCAAAGATTACAAATTAGTAAACATTATGCTATAAATAAAAGATTTTTGAGGGTGGAGATTATGGCAACTGTCCAGCAGCGAGAGAGAGAGAGAGAGAAAATACCTTCAGAGTTTGAGGTGTCCTTACATTGCATATTTGGATTCTTGAGGACAATTTTGGCATTTCCTGTGGCTATATGCCTCAGACTGATGCTGCTGTAAGGGAGAGACACCTTTTTTTCCCCCATCAAGAATACAATTTTTTTGATTTATGTTGAGAAAGTCTGAATCATTTTAACTGGCTATTGAAGATCACTATTTAAAAAAAAAAATCTGTTCAGAAGTAGAATTTTGGATATAGAAAATAGTGTAACAGTGAGCATCTCTTGCTCAAAGCATAGTGGTGAATATATGGAATACACGTGCACATCTGCTAATGGAGCATAGGTTCTTCTGTACTTCATAGCTGAGAATGGGCAATTACTTGTTGACATTCCTTGAATCCAAGAGTGTTCATGAGTGTGCTGAATCTTTGTGCTGTGTGGTTCAGTGTAAGTGCAACCTCCTTTTACACTCCCAGTATAAAAAGAATGATGATGTCTAATGATGTGTAATTAACAATAACACAATAGCAGCTCTCCTTTGTAGCTCTTAGTGTTATATTCCTGGTGCTTGTAATCTATAACCTTCCTTAAGGGAATGCTAGTTTTGGATACTGAAAATAATAATGGAAGTGTTAGACTGTAATCCCTTTTTTAGGTCCTTGATGGAAAGTGAGTTATTGAAGATGAGAGTAGCAGCTGTACTTGCATTACCAAAACTCTACCAGCGTACAAAAGCTCTTAAAAGGCCAAAGGGACCATTGTGGTTATTTACTTGGATTTGCTGCAGCCCAGGAAAAATCATCTCTAATTTCTTTGCCTGTAATGCACCTCTCCTTGCATAGCTATAAAAGGTCTGGCAACTTGATGAAGCTACTCCCTCAGTGCAGCTACACTTAAGCACACTGAAGGTCACTATAAGTTTACAGGGAGGAATGACAATATATAGTATTGTGTCAGGAAAGAGCTTGGAGAATGGAAAACCCTTATGTTGGGAATTTTTGGTCTCTAGCAATTCTCAGCTACGGATGAGGAATGTCAAGGTAACAGTTTCATCTTTGCAGAAGCTTTGCTCCTGTACAATTATGGAATTCTTATTTGCTGTGTAAGAAGCTTCTCTAGTAATTCTGTCCTCTTCTAAAATTCCATCTTGGTCACGTTTATATGTTTGCTTCCATATTCTCATTCTGGAGAGGAAAGTCTAAATTATCTAAAATCAGAAGTTTAGCCTTCAGCTATTTCAGCCATTTGTATATAATATTCTTGAAGTGTAGCGCTGGCCTGCCTGGATGGTTCATAGTTCCTAGGGCTCTTAATAGACTCATAGCATTCATAGATATTTAAGTGACCAAGTAGTTCAGATTTGATGATTTGAGAGAATTCTGAATGACCTTAAACCCTGGAGACGCAGGATTTTCTAAAGGTAAAAGAGACTGGAAATTTGTTTGTTTTTAAGCCCTCAAGTTAACCAATGTCTTTCAATTTTAAATTAATGTAATAACATAGGCTAGCTATTGTTTTGAACAGAGACTACCATATGCACACAATTTCCATTTCCGTGTGGCACGCAAATTTGTGCCTAAGTATTCTCCTGCATCACCTTTGATGCAATGTAGTTGTGGGTGTGTTATTACCAAATGGATATTTTTTTCTATAACTGAGTGTGTGAACAAAGAAGTGTTTCTAGCTCATGCATTGAGGTTCTCTAGTCTCTGCATGAGTAGAGGCACATTTGTAATCTGTTTGCACAATTTGAATTAATAATCCTCATCTGTACTCTTGAGCTGGATGGCTTGATAGTGCAAGAACTGTGAGGGAATCCCATGAGGGAACATACCCAGACCTCAGTACTGGACCCTGAACTTGGGGAAAATGTCCAAATGTTTGTTTGGTATAAACTGAGTACTGTGTGAATCTATACCTAGTACTTAGCAAATTTGCATTCATTTCCTGCACTCGAATACCTTCTTGGTATTCTACCAGAATCGCAGTCAGTTTCCAGACAGTGAGTATGTGGTTGTGTGTAAAATATCTGTCTTTTATACCAGGGTAGTGAAAAATTGGTACATAAGTTGGAAAGAATTTAGAATATAGTGTAAATATACTAATATTTTTTAGTCTGCTGTTCCTGTTTCAGGGAACACGACACGAACACATGAGCAAAATTCATGGATTAGGCATGATATCTTAACTTGGGGCTCAGGTGTTGTTGCTTCTATTTTTTTAGTATATAGTTAACATTAGCAGTCACCCTTATAATGATATGACATGTACTGCCTCCAAGTATGGTAGCTGCCTACTTCTGCTGTTAAGAAGGTTGATTTAATCAGTAACATGGTCTAGCTCCTGTGACACGCTTGGAAATGAAGAAGAGAGTCAATGCAGACTTTTTTCATTTTAGCGAAAATTATTTTAGAAATATTTGATAGAACGTGTTTGACTACTACAGTTACACCTGAATTTGGGTCAAGTTTCTAAGTTACCTTTTTTAAAAAATGAATAATTTAAAGCTATTAAGGGAATACTTTCAATGTGTAGTTATAGTGCTGTAACAAAAGATGTGATTAAATAAATTGAATGTTGAAGACTTTCAGCTTATGGTTAAAGCCAGGTAATTAAAAGTAAGCGCTGCTGTGGGAGTGCATTATATATCAGCTGTACTCTTTACCTCATTAGCTGGGTTTTTGCATGTTTATGGAGCTAACTTGCAATTAAAAATGCCTTTAATGTATGCTTAACAAGGCCTTTTAGGTATTTGAAATAAAGTACTACATTTTAATTGAAATTGATATAGCATAAATAGATGACTTAGTAACACAGGAGATAAATCTCCATGCCTAACTTGACACTCTACATCTTTTTCCTTTATGTAATTTATAATACTGAGTATAATGCCTGAAGTTTAACTTATATAAAGAATGGAGATTCTGTCTTCACTCCTAAGATTTTGATTTATTATGTACTTGTAAAACTTGACTGATCAGATGTACTATAACTCATGCAGTAGTTATGAAGTTCTGTAAATGTTAATATGTGCACACTGATACCATTTGATGTGTTTAGACTATCATATACACTTCAATTAAGTCTTCACTCTACTAAAGTAATATGATGTCTAGGCAATCCTCAATGTTAAAAATTTCCTTTGTTGTTTTCATTTTAAATACTATCGTAAATACTTTGGCAAGTTGTTGATAAATGGTTGGTAAGTAGTTGTCTGACATGTAAAAGTAAATCTCATGGAAACCAAGGTTTAAAAACTATTTAAACATATTTTTTGTTCATGATTTTATAGAAGTGAAATATTTAAATATTTTGCCATGAATGAGAAGAAAGAGGGAAGGAGAAAATGTCTTCTAGGTTAAGATAGATTGCCAAAGGTGATGGCATAAGACAACAGGGAAGGAACAGTACATTGATTGTTGATTCTTTTGCAGGACATAGAAGTGCATGCACTAGATTTGTAAATATGAATCGTTATTTTTATACTTCATAGTATTTACTAACTTTATGTTTTCACATAGGAGTGTGGTTGTACAGCCGAAGAAATCAACCGTATCCTCTTCTACAGCTGCTATGAGTATTCCTGCAAATGCTGTCAGTGTGGTTTCTTCGTTAGATTCATCCCAGGCCCTAGATTTGGCAGGAGAATCTCCTGGTGAGTATGGGTAAAAGAAACAACTTAGACCCCAACCCTTCCTCTCTTGTTTCCTTTCATGTATAATTTACTCTTGAAGGCAAGATTTTTTTTCCAATATTTTATCTGCATATCAAAACACTGTGAGTAAAATGATTTTTCAAACGAAGTTATTTACTTCCCTTCAGTTCTAATACTAAAATATATATTTTATGTATATTATATGCATTTACATATCTGTAAGCTTTGTTATATTAAAAATGTTGATGATTATTGGGGGGAAAATATATTTTGGGGGGGGAAAATGTGTCTTATTATCTTCAAGGAGGACGGTGTTTTACACTTTCTTTTTTACTATTGGAGCATGTGAGATATAACATATCCTAAATAAATAAGTCAGGGCCTTTGAGACCTTTGCATCCTTTATAGGTATCTTTGTCATACACCCTCATGTAGTGACTTGCAGACCTGGACTTGATATCCCTATTTCTAACAGAGACCAGTAGCAGATACTTTATAGGAAAATGGAAGTGACTTTAAGTTAAACTTAGTGCAATGATACAACTTAGGCTTGTGACTATAACAACTTATCCTTTTTGATATTTTCTAACAGTTTACCCTGTCACACATTTCATTATTCCTAGTTTTGATGCTGTACATACAAATACATATAAATAAAAATTGACCTTCTGTTTTCAAGAGTTTTATGAGGGAAAAAATAATTTTGCATTTGATGATAAATTTTGGTTCAGCCTTCTTTATTCTTTTTTCCTCTGTCTAGCAGAACAAAATGTAAAGGCCTTATCTTATTAATGCAGTATTTGTCATAATTTCCAGGTTACTCAGTGAGTTATTAAAAAGCAGGCATACTATGTTATATTAACTTGTTTTTAGTATAAGTGGGTTATATTTTGAGACTACTTTTTTGTTACTTACTTTAAATAACTTATAAATCAGAGTATGTGTCCAAGACCTTTTGCCTTAATGTGAAGTAGGAATGAAAATTATACAGATGTGCTTCTAGTAGCTTTTAGCCTGACCTCCATTTCAGTTTTGATGCCAGACTAATTGCTTTGGGTAGTTTTTTCAGGGGCATCAAAGTTGAGTTTATAAGCAAGCGATCTTTTGAACCTTATTATTTCTGGTCTTTCCGTAGGATATTTAACCTTATATGCTGTGCCAAGGCATACTTTTCTACTTAGGCATGATTAAGTCCCAGTTGTTTTCACCCATGAAGTTAAATGTCAGTACTTCAAACTGATTTGCATCTTAATCAAGGGAATTTCAATCTTTGCTTGATTGCCAGATGTTTCTCTTTACTGTTTGAGCTTTTTGCTTCTGATTTTGCTGATCTTGTATACAAATTGCAAAGACTAAGAGGAGGGAGGGGGGAGAAAAAAATCCATTCTCATGTGCCACTCACATCTAGACTTTGCCCTCAACTGTCCATTTGAGGAAATCATAAATTTGTTTCCTGTCTGTGATATCAGAAAGAAAGGCTATTGAAATATAGTCCACTTCCCTTCTTTGCAAAAGATTTTTAAAAAATGGCTGTAAAATTGCAGACAGTAGCTCTGTACTAATTTAGGAGTCAGTCACCTTTGGACAAGGAAAATCAGTTGTGTTTGCAGTACTTTAAGGAATACTCACTTTGGACAGCTCTGTGTGGTTTTTTTTTTTTTTTTAATAAAACCTCAGATACTTTGAAATTGTGATTAAGAGAATTGTTCATGTGTTAAGTTCTTACCTGTTTTCTCAATTAGATAGAAGCTCTTTATATTAAATACCTGAAGTCATCTACTTTGAGTAGGAACAAATCTGATGAGCACTTCAGATTTACCGAATAGGTTAAAAAAAAAAAAAGTGCTTCTGCACCTGTAAAATGCATAAGAAATCCAGACAATAAACAATACTGATGAAGTTTAACTGTGCGACCTCCAGAATGTCTGGGAGATTTGGCAAAAAAATGGACATCTAATCTGAACTGATATGCATAAAAAGAAACTAATCAGGATTAAAAATAGTAGACATGTTTAGACTGGCAAACTAATTAATTGAAAGAAAAAGTGAAGAGATAAATGAAATCATGCCTTAAACTGATTAAAATGTGAGACTGTATTTCTTTTTCTCTTCAGTAGACTAATGGCATACAAACAAAAATTCTGCATAACTGGAGTAGTTTTTATTTGTGTTGAACATATAAATTGCACATTTTAACTTGAAATGCTTTTGTGTAAAATAACTGACTTTTTGATATGAAGGGACAAGTAGAGTCAAGTTTACTATTAAAAAAAATAAAATGTCCTTTGCCAAGTTCAAACCACATGTTTGTTAATTTTTTTTTTACTAATTTTAGTTTACTAATTTTTTTGTTTTCATGTAACAGAAGAAAGTCGATACAGCAGCTAGCACTCATATGATGCCTGTTAGCCTGTTTCCTTAGTTGATAAGAAAACCGTGAATTAATTCCTTTTAAAAAACAACAGACTATGGTTTCAACAGTGAATAGAAATTGTGGTCCTTTCCACATTTTCAAGCAAGGCTGTGTATGTTGCAACATTTAAGCAAGCTTTCAGCTCCATTTTCTAACCTCAAAGGGTTTCTTTAAGGTGGGTTTAATAGGCATTTGTTTGATATGTTTTTAAAACTGATTAAATAAAGAAGCTTTTGCATGTAATGCTTTACTCTGTAGACCTGAGTCACTTCAAAGCAGAGATGAAAGCAAGATATGGATATTGAAGTGGGATTAAGCAGCAAGTGACAGTGTTTAACGTGTACTGTGTATATGAGCATCATTTGTGAATAAATTTTATCTAGTGCAGGATTTCTCTTCCACCTGCAGTTGTGATATCAAAAGTGCTTCGTTTATTTAGAACATATGTTGAAGCATTGGGCAGTCTGTATGATTCCCAAGCTTTCCATTCCCATTTATGTACACTCAGAATTTATCAATCTGCTTCCCAATATTTTTTCTTAAACGTTGTGCCTTGCTTGTAGCTCAGGGTCTGTGAGTATCTTGCCAGATAACCCTTAAGTTTATCCTAAGCTCACAGAGCTTCATATCAAGTGGATGTGACATGCCTTGGCATGTCATAGGTAAAGTGTTGACAGGTTGGAAAGATAACCATCTAAGCTCACTCTGTTCCTCTGATGCTCTGAAAGAGGGTGAAAACATATTTTTGCCTCAGACAGCACGGCCTTTTAGCAGAAGACATTTCTTCACCTTTATTAGCTCAATTCACTGGGTATTTTGCAGTGCAAAAAGCTGCTCTTGTTTACAAACCTTCTTCTTGTGATCTGAACCTGGGGCCTGTTTGGAGTGAGTCTGCAAAGGGCATTCCATGGGAAATTTGGGGCAGTGCCCCCACTGATCCATGGGCAACTTTCTAGTTGCGGCCCGGATAGGGCAGCACACTCAGGGTTGATGTGTTGCTGATTGCCAACATCTGGTTGCCGGTCTGCTGGAATTGCTAGTCCAGTCCTTGCAAGGTCCTGGAAAACAATGAACCCCAAACCAGTGGGAGAAAATAAAACTTCTGTGGCCTCTGTTGAATTGATCACTTGCCTCTTATATAGGGTGCTACTGAGCAAACAGTCTGGCTTGCTGGATTTTCTGAAGAAAGGAAATTAGTTGAGTTGTTTCTTCCATGAAGGGATTTATAGGCTGAGCATGAGATTTGATGCAGTTAGAGATTTGAACATAAGATATCCAGGACAGGCCATTGCAAAGGCAGGGCTAATGTTCAGAAAGGTAAGACTTGTGGAAAGTGGCAGAGCTGCTGGGAATATCCTTGTAGGATGGTTTAGTGGAGTTCTTTGAGTTTCCTCTGTCTTTCCTTTGAGGCTCACAGAGTTGCTAGTAGGGTTTCAGATGCTCCTGATTTGAAGCATCTTCTGTTCCCATTGTGTAAAGTAATAAACAGGGCCATGTCAGAAGCTGAGGTGAAAAAGGAGGTGGGTATTGGGAAAGTACTTGGAAATAATCATTAAACGGAAAAAATAAAAGGATTAAGGAGTTTGACTCCCGAATTCTCGTCCTGCATATGGAGAAATGTTTTTTTTCTCTTTCACTTGCTTGTTTTGCAAGTGATTTTTATAGATAAGTGACCATATCTTGAAGTCTTGCAATAAAGTAAGTTACTGGAAGACAAGCTCAAGTATGAAAAGTGAGTGTGAAGTGAGATACTGTCAGTGCAGAAGTCCTCCAAGAAATTAGTTGGACTACTGTAAATATTTCAAAGACAACTCCAACTTTACAGCTAGGGTAGTTAGCAAAGTCTAACAACACTTTTCTATCCTAGTTATTAGTGATATGCGGTGGAAATGGTTTAATAATATTTCAGTATTTAAAAAAAAAAAAAAGGTTTTGAGCAACTTCCCTTTAGAAAGTGCACCAGTTTCATGGAATCTGGTTTGGTTTAGCTTACAGATGTGTTTATGTAACAGATCCCTTATATTAGCTTGTAAAACCTTTCATGGTAGTCTTTCATAATACACTTCCAGCCCAGGAAGTGTATTTTCGAATGAGCTCATTATTTTACTTTTTTTAAACAAAATTAAACTGCTACAGTTATTTAATTCAACGCTTTGTTTCTACCTTATCTCCATAAAACTACAGTCTAGCATGTTTTGCATGTGTCTTTCCAGTGTGCTTTGTATAAATATATATGAAAAAGCATAAGGGACTTGAAGAAAGAGTTTCTTTAATAATATTTTATTGCTAGAGACATTATTTGTTTAGACCCTTGGGGACCTTGAATAAACAATAAGCTTTCACTAGAAGGGTGCTAGACAGATGATCTATTTGCATTTTCTTTTATGTTCTTGCAAATGTCTGTAAAACTGTCAGTTTGAAGGAGCCAGTTTATCAGTGAAAGGATAAGGAAGAGATAAGTCAGTTTAGTTCCACATGTTTGAAGTAGCTACCGCACTTACCCACATGTGAGTTGTGGATGAAAATACGCTACTGAAGTATTTCTATTTTTTATACTAAATGAAGAAATAACCAAAAAACAAAAGCAAAATGCTTTTGAGTTAAATTCAAAAAAATGTTTTCACAAAACATCACTATGCACATTAATATCCTCTAAAAAATGGTATAATACCAAGCCATGGTAAATCTGAGTTTCATCGTTTTTGGTAAAATATATGAGTTTGGAATGTAGACTTTAATGATAAGCATAAAGCAATTTGTGTCATAAGTACCCTTATATAATCTGCAAATAGAATATCAGTTTATAGAGGTACATGTCCTATGCTATTGTCAAACTCAAACAGTGGCTTTTCTACTATTTCTATATTGAAAAGTTGATTTAACTAAAAAGCTTCAGCATTTCTATGTTTAAACCTAATCTTTGTTATGCACGATTTATACACAATCCTAATTTCTAGAAGTCATATCATTATCTGTGTTGTCAGTGATGTCCTTTCCTTCTCACCTCATTCTAAAAACAACAACAACAACAACAACAACAACAAAAAAAAACAACAACAACAAAAAAAAACAGTGGAGTTTACCCAGGACTAAGAACATGTGCTTTTATTAGCCTCACATTGGGCATTATGCCCTTTATTATCCTTACAGATGTTTCCCCTCATTTTTTCTTAATTTTTCCTTCAAATATTTTACTTGTGACTTAAAATGCATTGAATTATTTTCATCTCATTTAATCTTGAAATGCATGCCACTGTGCTGCACTATTGAAAATGATTCTTGATTCTACTATACATTTGATATGATGGGATTTCAGGTTGTGTGTATTTTTGTTGACTTTTTAACATACCTAATAACTACTGGGTTGCCTGTCACAGATTTTAAATATAAGAAGCAGCATACATGCATTTATATAGTAAGACATTCTGCATGTTCAGAGGGTTTTCTTTAATTTGAAAGCTTTGACCTTAATTTTTTTTTTGTTATCCTATGCAAAAGTCAAAATAAGAGCTTCATAGTAAAGCTTTATGGAAGACATAAATGAATTATATGTACAAAATCATGTTTTTCCAATGGGAAAAGAGAAGAAAGGCCAAACCTCTTGCTGTTCTGGCTGCAGTGGTTTGAATCATTAATTTCAGAAAAGTGGCTCCTCTGAATTTGAAACGAAATTTGAGGGAAAAAAAAAACTTTTGCAAAAAATATGTTCTTTGGGGAAATACTGTGTTTTGGAGGAGTTTAAAATGTGACAGGAAGAATAGCTGTAGTGTCAGGCATCCATCCTTTGATATCTTTTTACAAATCTATCTACTCAGTCAAGTAGAAAGTCTTTGAGAAGTTGCAGTTGGCACATTTTGGTGGGCAATTTCAAGATCTTTGTGGCTTATTTCCCTAAAGGTTGTATTACAGTGAACTTGCTCCAAATGATGGGATGATGAGGAATTTTTTTCTATAGCTGTATTTCTGGGGAAGCAGGCATGAGAACTGTGGTGATTAAATCCTTTTCTTTAATGCCTTTTCTTTTAATTACCTTTTTTTTTTTTTTTCTCCTCATTCTTTCTCCAGCAACATGGGCATTTCAAACTGGTGAGGTGAGAGGAAAGAGAGTAGGACAAGGCCTTGGCCTGGGAAGAGATAGGATTGCAGATGGCCCAGAAGCAATCATGCTCTTGGGAAATACACAGTAATCTGTCTCCTAAGATTCATTCCCTTCTGTAGTTTGGAATGCAATATAAGATTTGTGAGTTTCACCATTCCTATCCTGGCAGCAACTATCTGTGAAATCTCCAGCTGTCTTGCCTGTTGCCTCCTTGTCATTGCTAATACTACCCATACTGCAGTAGGAGGTTGTATTTCCCTTTATATATGGAATAGCAGAGTTTAGTATTTACATATTTACAGATTCCCAGCCTGCTGATGAGACTAATGTAGTGTCAATTTGACATAACACTATTTTTCTGTGTTTTTGTAAGCCTGGGACCCAGTCTTCCCTATCAACCTTTGAATAATTGATGTGGCCAAGTTAATAACTCGTAAGTGAGGTTATACCACTGCCATCACGGTAATGGTGCTGACAGTGCAAAGGAGAATATGATCATAGCTGTCTCTGTTAGAGTCCCTGCGTGGCAAAAATGTAAACCAGGATGTTGAAAGATCCTCACTGGTTATGCATGCTGCATAATTTTGGTAGAAATCCATTTTAATTTTAGAGAGAGAATTAAGGGGTTTCTGCGTAAGCTACTTAAAATATGATGAGTACTTCTAATAACAAGAAAGGATATTTTAAAATGTGTTCCCTTGATTTTACATCAGTTTTAAAGTACAAGAATATCAAGAAAGAAAGATTATGTTTCAATATGGCATGTGTGTGTGTCTAAGATTGTAACTGTTAAATTTGCTAGAAAAGAATTATAGCTGATAAGGGCAGAAGATATCACTTCAGCATGACTTCGCCCACAATACACCTTGCAAGCTTCCCTGAATTACTTAGAGTTGTGTTAGAACAAAATTTAAAAATATTTTTGTGGCACATCTGGTAAATATGAAGGTAAATAGGTAGGAGTTTTATTGAGGGGCAGGGGGAAGTGTAGGGTTTGCCTAATCTCTCTCTCAGTTGATGACAACTTCCTAGAAATTGAGCTTGAGGTTTTAGTTTCTGGTCCAGTTGTCCATCCTCTGGCATGTTTTCTGATATGATGAGTTTGTTTATTACTTTTTCCTGTAGGGAGAGGATCATCTAATTCGAAATTGCCTGCAGTTCCTGCAGTTTCTTCAGTACCTGAGGATTCTGCCTCAAATATGAGGTAACTTCCAGTTGAACACCTGGACAGCTGTGATGCTGATGGTTCTTTTTTTTTTTAAATGATTGATGTTGTTATATAACAATCTACATTATAGTGAAATACTATGATCTATGTTATAATCATTGTTTATGATCAATACCTAATGGAGTGGTGTATGCTGATTTCTGTGTTGCTGGGTTTTCATCCCTCCACAAAATCTGGGAAAATAACATTTAGGGGATTGATTCTGTGCACCTCACAAAGCATTGTCAAAAACTATTTCTTCTACAGAATTTCAGGAACTGCTTTCTAATCTTGTTAATCATATCTATTTTTATTAGTATTACAGATAGACTTGAACATGCTTTGGAAAAAGCCGCCCCACTTTTGAGAGAGATTTTTGTGGATTTTGCTCCCTTTCTTTCTCGAACTCTTTTGGGCAGCCATGGTCAGGAGTTGCTGATAGAAGGCACAAGTAAGTATCCAACCAGAAAAACATATATTTTTTGTTTTACCTCGGAGATTCGATGTCTATTTTTAATGTGGACTTCAATGTAGAGAGTTTCTTCCTGCTTCCTTCTCTCAGTACTGTTTGTTGGATTTCACTGTCTCTGGTTCCTTGTGCCTTACTTGTCTGCCAGAGATCATTGCCATTGCTTGCTCCTCTCTGCCATTCTTTTCCCTGCTTGTGCTACCTCTTTGCTTCTATCTCTTCTGATAGTTTCCACCATCTCATTAGATGGAGCCAACTCCTGGCAACTGGGTTGCCTCTTTCTTACTTTTTCAACTCCTCCAGGGAACTATCTCATAGAAGGTAATATATGAAATGTGCTGTGGGAGCCTTAAAACTTTTACAATATTTCCTAAGTGACAGGCTCAACCCTTGACATAAAGTTATGTATAGAATCATAGAATGCTTAGGGTTGGAAGGGACCTCTAGAGATCATCTAGTCCAACCCTCCTGCATACGCAGGGACACCTAGAGCATGTGGCACAGGACTGCATCCAAGCGGGTTTTGAAGATCTCCAGAGAAGGAGACTCCACAATCTCTCTGGGCAGCCTGTTCCAGGGCTCTGTCACCATCACTGTTAAGAAATTTTTCCTTAAGTTCCTGTGGAATTTTTGGTGTTTCAGTTTCCGGCCATTTCCTCTAGTCCTATCAGTGGCCACCACTGAAAAGAGACCATCACCGTGCTCTGCACTCCCTCCCTTGAGGTATTTATATACACTGATTAGATTCCCTCTCAGCCTTCTCTTCTCCAGGCTGAACAGGCCCAGCTCCCTCAGCCTCTCCTCATAGGGCAGATGTTCCAGGCCCCTGATCATCCTTGTAGCCCTGCGCTGGACTCTCCAGCAGCTCCACATCCCTCTTGTACTGTGGGGCCCAGAACTGGACACAATACTCCAGATGCGGCCTCACCAGGGCTGAGTAGAGGGGCAGGATCACCTCCCTCGACCTGCTGGAGACGCTCTTCTTAATGCTCCCCAGGATCCCATTGGCCTTCTTGGCCACGAGAGCACACTGCTGCCTCATGGTCAAAGTGAAGTAAGTACACAGACTGTATTTTGACAGTGAGTTCCTTGGGAAGTATGTTAGCAGGAGCATGTGAACCTGCTCCTGTCTTGCTGGTTTCCATTTGGAGTGCAGTAAGACAGGTAAGAGAAATTCTTCTCAAAGCTGTCAAACTGTGTGCTGTGGTACTTCTGAGCTGAAGATTCAAGTGCACAATAACAATCATGCTCTTCCTGGTGCTGGCTAAAGATTATTGAGCTGTAGTTGTTTTCTTTCAGTTGATGGGTTTGCCTTTAAATGGACAAAAGGTTTAGGTATGTGATGCAGTCACTAGTGACTGTAGTTGTCAAAGTTGTGTGTGTTGGAATAGTGTGAATTTAGTAATAAATGCCATTTTTTTTTTTGCATTTTTCTTAACTTCAATTATCATATAAACCACTTTATACACTATCTTTTTATTTTGGAGTGAATGTTTAAGATTTTATCTAGCTACAAGTCAGTTGAATTAGGCCCTGACCATGCTGCAGCTTTCAGTACCCCTATGTGTGAAGCTCATGTTTGCTTGACTTGAGGTGGTCATTGGCACATGAACAATATTTGTGCTTGTAGATACAGTTGCTTCATGAATATTTTTTAAAGATTTTTTTGAAACCACCTGTTCCTTAGATTAGAAGTACCACCTTGTATGTAGTGCTGAATATATATGGTCAACACTGTCACACAGTCATCATACTGATGACTGTTGATACAAAAAGTAATACTTCACTTTACTCCATTGAGTTAAAATTGTTTATTAAAGGAATTTATCTTGCTTGCTTCTCTTGGTGCTGTAAAGGAAAACAAAGAAATGACGTGATTCATGTCTTCTATAAGATTGAAAAGGATGACGTTCTGCTTTTGATTATATATTGTTGGGCATCACTTTAGTTGATAAACATTTTAATGGAAGCTACCTTTTGAGCAAATTTGTTCCGTTTTTTTTAATAAGAGAAAAGATTTTTTTCTGAAAAAAATATTTGTCAGGGAAGTATTCTGTTTAGTTGTATTTTCTTGTCTAAACATAACCATAGTAATCTGCTTTCAAAGTATGTTGAGTATGATATAGATTATGTACAGAGATTAATATTTCATAGATTGGATGATGAAATACAGTAAAATTATTGACAGTATTTGGACTGTTCAGACAAAAATAAATGCCTCGAACTAATTTTTGGGCCTAACAAAGCGATCAGGTATTTTATACACAAATCCAAAACAAAATGCAAATTACAAGTAATAATAGTAGTCAAATTAGTTTGTAAACAATTGAGAATGTATAATGGGTTACTGCTTGCACTTCTGCTAAGGTTTAGTGCAGGGTTAAGGGTCAAAGTACTAATAAGAGTGTTTGGGATGTCTGCTGCCATGAAACAAAATGGAAACTTGATTGATAGCTGGGGGCTGAAAGGAGTACGCGCAGTGGAGAAAGCAAAGGTCATAAAGCCATTTCCCTTCTCTGCATATGTAATGACCCAATCCTTCAAGAAATAACAAAATGTAGATACAGTGGATTAATATAACATATGTTAACCACACTTTTCATCATTTTGAAACACAAACATTTATGAAACTGTGGATAACAGAGGTAATGTTTTATTCCTAGCTGCATCTTTAGATGCAAGGTTTGGAATTTATGATCTCCTTGCGTGCTTTTAATTTGTACTGATAAAGTACAAAATTGATCTTTCCTTGATTCTTAAGTTGCTGCAGACAAAATCTATTGCACTTTAAAATATCTTGTGTTAAAAATTGTTAACATGTAAGTATACACTTAAGTATAATACTTTTTTCCTTTCTAGGTCTTGTGTGCATGAAATCCAGTAGTTCTGTTGTGGAGTTGGTGATGCTGCTTTGCTCTCAGGTGAGGTTTAAGCAATCAACATTCTCTGAAATTGTTGTCATTGGGCAAAATAGAAGTTATAGCTAAAATACATGAGATTGTAATGAGATTGTATGTAATGAAATTATATGCAAAGATTTTTGATTATTTTTTAAAAAATATCTTTGCATAGTAATTGCAGCTACTCAGTAAAAGAGAAAAGATACCAAGGGTTTTATGTTACCTTGCTGTCGAGCATTTACATAACCTTGATCTTGGTGTGCTTAAGTAATTCTATGCTGTCATTTTTGTAAGAGAAAATACGATCAACAAAATATTAAGGTTATGGAAACAGATTGATTTCCGCACCTTGACATGCTGACTCCTCTGGGATAAGTGGGATTTTTCCTTTTTGTAGAGGTTAAGAAATGAGTGATAAATACTTTTGAAATCCTGTCATACTTAATTGATTTGACAAGCACTAAGAATCTGAGAAAAGAACAAGAAAGCAACGCTGATTGTTAGCAGTTTGGAGCTTTCTACATTCCTAAATGCAGAGCGATTTTTAAATATCTAAAACCTTAAGAACTGCTCATTCCCGTGGTTAGAGAAAAGCCAGAACTCAAGGAACTAACTTAAAATTGTAATGAAAGAATTGCATTCACTGTTTCAAGCTTTGTGTTTTTCTTACTTTCTTGTGTATAGTTAAATAGAAGAACATTTTTATTGAGCCTTGCTCTTGGTGCCTTAAAAATGATACTTTTCTGGTAGTAAATTCCCCTACTTAAAACTTTAAAATAGCCTTTTTTAATGGGAATGGTATTGGTCTAGAGGTCAAGGGTTCTGACCCATTTCAAAACCTTTGACCTTCATTTACAGCCCTTATGGTTTGCTTGCCTGACAAATAAGGATAATGCAAAATTAATGTTTCTTCACATCGATTTATTCATTTTAGTGCCTATATTGCCAAATTTATTTAGACTGTGCTGATAGACGTTTCATGAATACAAATGAAAGAATCATAGAAGGTGTGAAAAATCGATAGCGTACATTGTCAATAAAGTGCAATAAGAACAATTACTTCTGGAGATTACACCTAATGGATTTTACAATGAACTAGTGACGAGTAGTTATATTTTCCAGTGAGCTTATTATTCTTGAATGTATTCAGAACTTATCAAGTTCTCCATCTTCAGAAAATATCATATATTCACCCTGACAGGAATGTAATATTTCCTAGGGAACTTTTTCAGTTTACAGTGGGTTATTCTGCATATTCTGAGTCTGTAAGTGGATGTTGTTCATGATATCTAGAATACGAATTGATAGATTTAAACTTAAAACACAGATTTTAACTTTAAAAAAAATTTTGCTACTAAGAAATCCATTTTAATATTCTGTTCATGTGTTAGAGTAACACAAATTTAATTGCTAACTATGTGTCTGACATCTTGGTGGTATGTATTTGTTATATGTAGTTTTCTGCATGTTGGCTGCCTGTTTCAATAATTAGTCATTGGTCTTCATCTTTAGTAGGATAATCTAATCTCCTTTAAGATCATGTTATGCTCTGTACTGTACGTCACTTTTTTGGTTGTGGGAAGTGGAAAGGATAAGGAATAAATGACATGCTCTAATGCATCTATTTGTCATATGTGTCATAGTGCCACTTAATGCTAATCTAATCAAATAGTGATCGCTTAGCAGTGCTCATTGCAAAAATTGAGGTTGTTCTTTGTAAAATAGTAGAAATAAAACAAAGTTATGAAGACCACAAAATCTTTTTAAAGTTACACAGCAGCTGTACTTTTGGCAGAATATGAAAAATAATGTGAGAAATGAATCTAAAATTAGCTCCAGATGTATACAGATTGTTCTAGGGTGATAATTACATTTTTCACTTGGAATTTTCCTAATTCAAAGAGGTCAGCATGGCAATCACAGAAGTGATTTATTTTGTTAAGAAGTGAACTGTCTTTTGCTACATGAAAGCTTGAGAGAGATGAAATTGAATTTCAAGCCGACATTTTACAGATACTGGGAGGAGATGGGGTTGAGCTTGATGGATTTTTTTTTTTTGTGGTAGTTTTTTGTGTTTTTTTTTTTTTTTTTTTTTGAACAGGATGGGGTAGGAAGTGAAGCGATATCCTTTTGCTAAAATTTTAATTAATTTTTAAGAGGAGATGGAGAGGATGAAGTGTCAAAGATCAAAAGATCAGGTCAAAAACTAGTTTTTAATCACATAAATAATGTGGCATAGTTATAAAGTAAGTATCTGCAAATTTAATTTGAAACTTCACAAATTTATCAGCCATCATTTTACAAAATTTAGACGGCTCTGATTAATACCTGTAGTGCTTTTCATGCTAACTTCTTTCAGAAAATTTGTTTTAAATATCGTATGGTGTTCTAAGTACTTAAATCTTTTCTCTAAAAAATATTTATTTATTTTTAATTCTTCCTCAGAAGCACAAAATGCGGTAGCAGCATCTTGCTAATAATTTTTTTCTCAAAAATATGAAAATAAGACTATTTTTCTGGTTAAGAATAGTTAAATATCTTCCTATGAAACAGTAATATCTTGGTTAATATCTTTTTTTTTTTCCTTTTAAACTAATTCGGGCACATGGAAAATTGCTATTGTGTTTTAGTTCTGTATTGACATTTTGATAGTGTTTAATGTTTTACACAAGGTAAAAAGAGAAACAAGTAGGAAACAATACAAAAGGCTTTTTCTAAGCCAAAAACTGATGGGTTTGGGTAGACATGCTACATATTGAGACGTGTGTGTCTGTGTGTATACTTATGTTTATATAAATCTATCAAAACATAAAAAAAATCCTTCATTTAATATTACTGCAAAGTGTTCCTGCTTATTTGACATTAATATCATTTTTTGAAAGAATCGACGTTGCATTCAAGGCCACTTTATAAAAGCGTTGTGTTGCTCATCCTAATTCAGTCTGACACACATTCCAATAACACTACCTCCCCAGCAGGGCTTAAAACTAAATTTATGGCTGAGCATTGTGAAGTGCATCATTTAAAAATGGTTTCAACCCAAAACATCTAATAAATAAATAATGTGTATGGCTACTCAGTAGCAGACTTTCCAGACTAGAAATCATTCCATCGGATACTCAACAGTCCACTATCGGAGAGGGCTGTCAGATAAATCTTATAGTAGCTGCATTCATGTCCTGTAAATCACATGTTATTGTCTGAGCCTTCTGCCGGGTCATCTATTCTTTTCCCATTTATCAGAAATGCATACAGTACGCTGAACCTGGAAGCACCATCTAGTCTGGCCTGGCATCCTGTCAGGGTAATTAAACCGGCCAAAAGAGCGAAGTCTTGTGTCTGATATCCCTTTTAAATGAGTGACCGTGGAATACTCAAGATGCATGTGCTATTGTGCTGGTGTGAGGCAAGGTCTCTGCCTGCTGGAACTCTGGTATAGGCCCCGAATGTAGCATTTTCATCTCAAATAACTCTCATGCTATATCTAAAACACCAGGGACTGTGTATGAGTGTATCCATGTTTATATGTAAATTAAATGTGCTCTTGTGTGTCTTCTCATTTGTCAGAGAGAGCTCACATTTTACTGAAGCAGGAAAAGTGCCGTTCCTTCCTATTTCTCATTAAGTTTCTTTACAGGCATTTATCCATTGCCCACATATGAGCCTTGTGTCATGTGGTTGTATCTCCAAGGTGAAGAGAGTACAGAAATAGATGAAATAGTTCTGTAGTGTGTTTTTTTTTTTTTTTGATGTCTTTGAATGTTCAGGGTTTGCAGCTCTTGAAAAATTCTGTCTTCTTCTTGCTCCAGTAAATCAACTGAATTGGCACAGAGATATGCAGGAAAGAACTAATTAGGGTCGTCTTGGCAGATTAATTTTTTGACTTGAGAGCTTTTTTCTACTACATCTAAATTTTGTAGGCCATAAAATAAACTTATGCTAACTGACTGAAATACTGCACAGCTTCTGTATAATTTTTTAAAGTTGGTGGAAAGCCTTCCCCCTGCCACCTTTATGAAGCCCTATGATAAAAAATTAATGAATATTGCAGTATGTTTGCTGTCCTCATATGGCCATCACATGGTGCAGCCACTTGCTCTCCTCGTATAGCACTGCATCCAATCACTTGCTGTCCTCACATAGCACACATGCTCTCACGTATAAACTTCCCCACACTCCCTATTCCTCCTTTCTTTCCCCTTTTGTGTTTCCCTTTGTGTTTCAAGGGAATAAGGACACATTCTTGGTAGGTGATGGGATGTAAAAACAAAAACTTGTGTTTTAATAAATAAGATATATTGCTATACAACTACATAGCTGTGGCTGTTAGATTTATAGTAGACTTTGAAGAAGTATATCGTTCATGGGGAGAAGAAAGAAAGCATAAACCCTACTCCCCCAAGAATTTTATGTGTGCAGGTGATGGTGTTAGCTCGTATGGGCTGCTGGAATAAGGTTACAACTGAATGCATCGTAGGTTGTGCTGATAGTTTTTGCCCCACTCCCCCAGGAGTTACATGTAAAATGCTATAGGGTCTCCTGTCTTGTCTGTATATCCTGTGTATCAAAAGCAAGGTTTTTATGAGGAAACCACATTTGTTCTCTGTATTCTAGTTCTGTTCTTCTTAGCATGATCTAAAATGTAGTAAGCATTCAGATTTCTCGGAGATGCAGAAGATGGCTGGTTTTCAGTTTGTTCCTTGCAGAGAGAGCACGTCATACTGATTGTCTCTGATCTACACTGGCTCCTAATTCACTTTAAAATGCAATTGGATGTGATGAATAACTGTAGTGTATCAAGTTTTAATTGAATTCAGTCTAGGTTATCTAAAGAGCTATGTTGCTGTGATATCATGGCACCTGAGATCAAGTAAAGCGTCTGCTTAGATGGTTTGGATATGAAGAGGATACATACAGTTTGTACTTTTTATATATGCCTTACTCTGGCATTACAATGTTTTAAATCAAGAAAAATATTTTTGTAATTATTTTGTGTTCTAGTGGCTGAAAATGTGTTTTAAAAGGAGTGATCCTTTAGATCCAGTATGTAATGACTTCGTATGCTTTGATACAGAAGACTAGTTTTGTAGGATTTTTTTTTTCTGACTGCCGAATGACTTTATACTGTTTTCAGTGTATGTACTAATTTCCTTTTAAGACTATTTTGGCACATTCTTGTTCTGGACATGTCTTTCTATTTTGTTTTCTATAGCTTACTGAATACTGGATAAAACTGTATTTTCACATTTCACAATACCTATATGTATCAGGATTTGGAAGTTTTATCATTCATACTTTGTGAGCTTCTGCTAGTTTATACCATGTGAACCGCTAATGTTTTTGTTTTACTATTTGTAGTCATTTTGGAATAAAAAAAGAAACCTCAGTAATAAATTACTCTCATGTTAAAAGAGATAAAAACATAACCTGATTAGGCAAATTAAAGAGTTTTAGGCCTTAACAAATAAAAACAGAGAAAAAGAGCTTTCTGAAGCCTAACTAAATTGGTAAGGTCAGGGTAGGATGTTGCATAAATCATTCTTGTAGTTTTTTGCTTTCTATTTCTATATTAGTTGATAGTATTGAGATGTGTTCAAAGTTTCCTGTTCAGAATAAGGATACTCTATAGAGATGCTCAGAAAAATATTTCACCCACAATAGTGTCAAAGATTTCATATTAATTATCAATGCTATTTTAAGAATGATTTGAGGAATAGCTTCCAACCTAGTTTCCTGTATACATAGCCTGGCAGTGGAAGGAAGTAGAGCATGCAGGGTCATCTTATTCTGCTGCAGGTTATTTAGATTTTGAAGTCACCTCAGGCCTATTTCATACCAATAAGTGATAAAGTGTTTGTTAATCTCGCATTTTTAAATATTATTGTTATTATTTAAAAAAAAAAAATTACAAGTGCAGGCAATAGTAGAAACGTTTCTACTGCTATTTTATGACAAATCTCACCTGGTCAGTTAAAATTGTTTTGTAACTTGGAAGATTCTTATTCTGTCCTTTTAGGACAATCACATGGAAAGTAGTCAGAAAATGCTTGTTGAGTTGTATGCAAGGACTATATCAGGAATTTTACATTATAAACTATTCTTCTTCAAAAAATATTGTTATTGGTGTTCTTCTTCCCCATATCACATGTGCTTTCATTTACAATGTCTTAGTTCTGGAGGATACAGACTTTGGTCAAAGCTAGGGAGAGTCGAAAACTGATTGCAGAATTGCCAAAGGCTGCGTTACCAAAGCGCTGTCCTGGGGTTGAAGACACTTAAGCTTCAATTAGTGTTCCAGGTAATATTTATTATCAGTAAGAGGAATAATCTGGCAAAGAAGAAATTTAACAGATCCTCTCAGAGTAGCTAATAGTCCAAAGGCTTAAGGACATCCACTCAGCATGCAGAAGACTCCAAATAAGACTAGTTATAATTAGGCCTACTTTTGATCCACTAAAAGTGCCCTCTACAATTTTCAGCCATTTTATTTTAAGGTATTCAATAAAAGCAGCTGTACCTCATATACCAAGTAGGGTGTACCAAGCTGCAAACTGAGAATAATACTGTATTGTGAAAGAACCAGTGCTCTTTGTTTTATACTATACAGCTGCTTTCCGGAAAGTAGTTGTAAGCTTTGGAGATTTAATGCAAAACATCTCCACATAAAAAATTAGTTCTTAATTTAAAACTGTTTAGAATGCTTAGAATGTATATAATTAATGAATAAATGATTGTTGGAAGAGTGGGCTATCTAACATAAATGAGAAGCCTAGGGGTGTGATGGGGGAAACAGGGCAATCACATTTCCATGACTGCATACTGCTGCAGATGTTCAGCACTAAGGGGACATAATTTAGCTACAGAAGCAAGACGCTCTGAAGAAAAAAGGCATCCTGTTGCTTCACCAGCACACTAGGACTTAAAAAAACACCACCATTTAAGGTGAGTTTTGTGCAGTGAGAGCACACCCTGTGGCTTGGCAGTCTAGTCAGAAGGATGATACCATGCTGACTTTATAACTAGAGCTTTGAAGAATATTCTCTTGGGTGGTAAATGCAAAACAAAGTAATATCAACTGGCACTTAATTCCGGGAGCTCCCTGCTGATTGGGCTCTGCACTGAAATGGGACCCTTCCTGACAGGAAGTCAGCCTCCAAGTGTGGAGACCTCTGAAAATAAAGTGTGCTTTAATTTGACACCCTGCTGTTTTACAGCTACTCTGTTTAATTTGAGACTATGGAAGGAGGTTTAGTGGAGGACAGGGATCTGAGATTATGGAAAGTTCAGAGAATGGCATCACTTGCCTGTGATTTTTACACTGATTACAAATACATGAACATTTTTGTTCACTCTGAGTAATTTCTCTATTTTTGTTTCTAAGCAGGCCTATTTAATAAAATTAAGATACAGAAAGCAATCATTACTGAAAGCTATGATGAGAAACTGTGTATAGTGGTACTGTTGAGTTTGTTATAAATGTGTGTGTGTGCCTATATATTAACCTTTGGTCATATTTTTAACTCGTCTGTACTTTTTTTTAACTGTCCTGTGGAACTGTGATAGCATCTTTCTCAAAGGTGTTGTTAACTTACTATAAATGTTTTGAATTTAAGGTTATGAGGTTTTTCAAGCTCATATTTCAGATTATGCAATTAGGTACATTTCTGTTAAAGATGCTTAAGATGCTAAGAATATTTAAAGATGTTTATTTCTACCTAAACATTTTTTCTTTTTTTCTTTTTAAGCAATTTACTAGGTAACTGCATGTGAGGATTTGTACTGGAGGAACAAATTATTTACCATTCTTATTGTAGGGGTGTATGGGAATAGAGCCCTGTGAGGTTGGATGTCATGCAGTTTTGGAAGAATTGTCTGGATTGTCTAAATGGAGAAGGCAGATGTAGGCTGAGGGGGAGAACGTAGCATGCAAGTGGAGTGCAATAGAAGAGACACGCAGTAGTCTAGTTGCCTTGGAGTTTGGGGGGCTTTTTTTTGTTTGTCTGATTTGCTTTGACTTAGCTTCCCCTTTTTGAAATCTTTTCTTAAAAGAGCTGTGTTGAGAATTACCAAAAGGAACGATGAGATCCAGGCTTTGGAGATCCTGTCTGAGTGAAGAGTTGTGTTTTATAGTGTTAAGTCTCATTGACTCAAAGGTGTCTTGATGGTAGGAATCTCATTTGTTATTTGTGTGCATTCATTGTATGATTTTAAGCTTAAAACTAAGCTAAATTTTGTGAAAGGGATAATATAGAGAGGCTTTCATTTCCAAGATAGTATTCACTGGGTATATCATTGAGGGCTAATTTATTTACTTAAAGCTTATCCGACATTTGGTGCTGTTTTAGTAGTGGTGATGAATGTTGTTGTCGGTGGGCTCAGTCTGTCACTACTAGTACAGCATTACAGCAGATAGCATGGCAGGAGTTCCTTGTGATTAGAAGTCTGCCTTGGGAGGCTTTTTTTTTTTTTTTTTTTCCTCCTCCTTCCTTCCCCCCTCCATTGGTTTTACAAAAGCCCAGAAATGAAAATCACAGTGAAGCAATGAAATCAGGGAGCAATTGTCCTTGAGGAACAGCAAGAATATTACAATTTGCATTTCCATTCTCAAAAAAAAAAAAAAATACTGCTACCACCACTTGATAATTCATATCTTTTTCTTTTGTTCCTCCTGTGTTGTCCCTTTCCCTCACTTATGTTTACCTGACTCACTCTCTTTGGCTTCTTTTCTTGCTTCCCATTTCTACGTGCTTATGGAATTGTTTGGTACTTTGATCTCTCTTCCAGATTTTTCTCTATTCTTTCTCTAGCTGCTGCCCTTTGTCTCAGTACTGACTCTGTAGCTGGTGGTTTAAGAGCCCAAAGTGGAAGCTGCAGAGGAAAAGGTGCTAGAGGCACTTGGCCCTGACCCTTGGTGTTGGCATGAGGAGTCATGGCAACAGCCGGAGAGCAGGGGGAGAAGGGGGAGGCCAGCCAGGTGGATTTGCTTCCTCCATCAGAGGCTGCAGTCAGTGCTCATGCTCTGTTTTCCCTTTTCTGCCATTTGATGCTCTACCCTGGAAGGCAGGGGAGTTGGGATTATAGCAGCGACTTATCTGTCTTCTCTTAATATAATATTGGTTCTGGGGATGTAATTTTAGTCACCAAGTCATGTATTAGATCACTATACACAGCATGTAGTAAATGTTTTTCTTCTACATGTTTGTACATTTTTTGAAACATTGTAAACGTGAAATTTAAGAATTCTGGTCATCTACACTTTGTGTTCTGATATTTGTTACTGATCATGTTGTGCTTATGTGGTCAGTTACATTTTCATAAATTAATATGAACATTTTGATGAAGTGATTTCAGTCATTGTGTTTACTAAAATCCTGTCTTAATTTTTGGTGTCATTGTGAATTATGATGATTGCAAGATTTATTGCAATATTTTGTGGATGTATGTAATGGCTAAACATTGTATATGCTATAACATTTTATGTGCTATGCCTTTCGTCATATTTCATGATAGATTTCTGCAGTGAGGATGAAGACAGTAGTCTTGTCACTCCTAAAATAATCTCATAGCATAAAGCACATTGCCCTGAGCTTCTCAGTGCATTTCCCTGAGAAGCTGCATTTAGTATTTCACTGAACAACCTGATATCTCAGTATGCATACTAATCCAGCTCTACATGTGTGTAATTTATTTTCAGAAACTATAAAAAGTTACTGTGGCTTAAACTCAAACTTTAAACATTGAAATTAAACTCTCATTATAAGGTAATTTAAGACATTTACCACATAACAACATAATACCAGTTTATAGGAAGCTCTGTTCACATGGAATACCCCAAATGGTTAAACAGCAGGGAACTCTTCTGCTTTTAGTTAAAAAGCTGCTGTTTCTGTATGGCTTATTTACTACTTGTTTAATTCTTAATGTAGTGTGCAGTGGAATTGAGCATGCAAAAGTCAGCAAAGAGTTCTGTTTTCTGCGTCTAAGGTTATTACTTGTTGTACAATAATAAAGGCACTATTTTATTGGGTTAGTTGTAATTAACTTCAGCACTAGGCCCTGATATAAATCATTCCTAATCTGTTTTCTTTACATTTTCATTCTTTTTAACTGGTTTAGCATAGTTGCTTTCTGTCGTCCTTTTACATAAGGGCTGGGATTGTAATTGCTTTTTTGAATTAGGCTGTTGGAAGCTAATGTGCATGTTGATCCAAGAATTGATTAAAGAACACTAATGAATTTCATGCAGCACTTTTTAAAGATTTGTAATAAATACCATGTAATAAAAGTTCTGTAGGAATGATCTGTTCTACCGTTAGAATTCAATACAGCGTTGTCATGCTAAACAGCTGGAAAAATACTTCAGTACAAGAAACTTTGATTCGTTGCATAGTTAAAATAGTAAACAATTTTGTGGCTATGAATATTGTGAATAAAAAAAAAATTCCAACTCTTTCCTAGAGTGTATTTTAGGAGAGTAACTATCATGATTACTGCTTTTTTCTATGTCTTTTTGAAGAGAAAAATACTTAGACACTTCTGTGTTTCTGGTTTTCTGACCAGTCTTGATGTTTGGTATCAACTGGACCATGCTGCGGCCCGTTTAACTGGTTTATCAATACTTGGAAGTACTTCACTGCTATTTTTAGTTGTTACCTAATGATACAGGCTTAAATCAGTGAAGAATGATATTTTTCTCAGTTTTGCAGCAAATGTTGAACAAGTGTTTCTTGAATTTCTTATCCTGTGGAGGGACAGATCATTTCACTCACTGTCTCTACCTACCTTTGTAGTTCATTAGTTATTTTGTATTTGTGTGTATTTGAGTATTTCCACACCTCAGTAACCTTGGTGTTATGATTCCACTTGAAAAAAATTCTATCTCATCTAGTTAATTTCTACATTATTTCTCCTATAATGCTTGTTAAATTTTTTAGTACAAAGACTATATTTGTGCACTGTCACTAACCGCCTTTTTGACAAAAAGTGATGTCTTTTTAATGGAATGCCAGCAGTAAATACTTTTTGTTGTGACTGAGTGTGTTTGATAGTTTTAAAGTCTTATAAAAATAATTAGCTCTTTTATATAGTTCTATTGGCAGCCTTGCAAGTTTCCCCTGGAGCAGTCTCTAATGAACAGGCCTTGCTTTTTGCAGTTGGGCTTTTGGATTCCCGAAGGACTTGACTTCAGACCTTGAAGGGCAGCAGCTGCCATTTGTCTTAAGCCTGGAGTTGCCAAACAGACAGGCCATGTACTAATAGGACACATTTGTACAGCCTGAGTATGTAGAACCCTGATAGAGGCCTAATGATGATCATCTGTTGAGAGCCTGTAGCCAGCTCTGGGGTTAGAGTAACTTTTATCACCCTTATGGAAATCAAAACCGTTGTATTGATTAGTGAGCTTGAGTTGGTTAGGTTGAGGCTACGTTAAAGCTTTCATAGACAAGCTGTTATTTAGGATGGGATATCATGCTATTGTGTAGTTTCTGTAAATCAAGACCTGTTTGATCATATTTCTTTCAATAAACATGTACTAAATTTTTGTGATAGTAGTACATGTAGTTGCAAGCTATCTTTTTTCCCCTGTAATTGTCAAGATTCAGGAACAGTGTGTAAAGGAGCATGTAAAATTCTAATCATGTAACTTTTTTTTCTAAATCAATCTCTGATAATATCCATTTCTAATGGAGCTCATAGTACTTTTTTATTTGAGGATTGCCTATATACAGCATAAGGTTTTCTACAAATGCTTTTTGGTCATTCTTAGGTTGAAATATGCCGTATCCTTACATAATTTGCTGTTTTGTGCATTACTTATTGTGTGCTAATATTTATATTAAAACAGAGCATGGAATTTCTATGCATGATTTTCTATAATTCCATTTCAGCTTTCTCACATTTTTCAATGAAACTTGGCATTCTAACATAATTATACTGTGCTTCAACTCTCTGGAAATTATTTCTGTTTGCAGATATTCTGCTTAACCTGGTCCTTTTTTCTTTTTCAATTATGAAGAACCCAGCTGAGATAATCTACTTTTAGATAAATGTTCTTTATTGCTGCATTTGTTCAAGCTTGTAGTAGATGTGGTGCTGAGAGAGTGGTGACACCAAGTACAAACACTGCTGAAATGTTCTTGATAGTTTACTTTAGGCACTTAAAGATTAGTATATCTCTCTCAGAGCAAGTTTTTCATGCAGATTTGACCTTCAGTCTAGGATATAATATGTCTCTTAGTCATATGTTCACACTTTTTCCTGTCCTGCTCCTTAGTGCTCTGTTCCTAGTTGTCAGTATAGAAGTCATCCTTCTCATTTATTTCATAATCAAAATAAATTACTGAAATTCCACAAGCTTTGAGAAGGATAGATTAGCAAATAATTTGCAATTTTTTTTCGTACTTACATGAATTTTAAAGATTAGTTATAGTTCTTAGTTTTGGAATATGTTAACCTTGTTTAAAAAATTTTTATGAGTTTATTGGGTGAATTAAGTTAAAGGGTATGCTTATGTGTATGTGTATATAGCCTTATATGAGATCTATAAATAAAATCGACATTACAGTTTTCTAGTTTAAAATAGAGTCCTCTTCATCTTTTGGATGCTGGCCTTTTTTTTAAACCATTTTTGAAATAAGATTATATTTCTTTCCTTAAGGTAGGAAGATAGATACATTCAGTCCACACACATGCAAGCACTTCAAACCCCAAACCAAGAAAAATATTTGTCAACCAAATTTTCTTGGCATTTGTTTGAGTTCTGAGACATTTGAGTGACTAGGGTTCAAGAATGGCTCTTCTGGGTTAGACTGAGACCACTTCTGTTTTTAACTTCAGATACAGAGAAGCACAAGTAGAATAGGACAAGCATATGTGATGATCCTCAATGAGTATTCTTTCCTTGTTTTTACATTGAGGTGTTTCCTGAAATGGATATAGTTTTGGTATTTTGACTTAGTAGTAGTAGGTCTTCCTTTTGTAAACTCTTTTGAGCAATCCTCTCTTGAACTCCTGCTCATCATAACATCCTTTGGTGTCTTTGAGCCCTTGGTGTATAATCCATTGGTTGAGGAGACAGCTCCACTTACGTATTTTGAAGCCAGCTCCTTGTAGAAGGAGCAAGCTGCTCCTTGTAGCAGACGTCTTTGGGCCAATTCTGGGTAAGGATTGCATCTGAACAATGATGTTAGGAATAAGTAGGGACCCAAAAAGAAATGGAAGAAACAAGTGATGATTTGTCACCTGAAAATGCAGAGGTCAATATGTAATTTTTTGCAAACTCATGTAACATTGCCATCTATGTGATACAACTTATTTTTAAGAAAGGAAAAATAGGAATCAATTTATACTGTATATATAAGTTGATCTCTATAGTATGAAATCTTTTAAAATATATTTAAAAAATGAAATAAGTATTCATGCAGATGTAGCTGAAATAAAATAAAACACAATTACTGGGGATTGTTTTGCGAGACTAATTTTGTTGCTTTCTTTGGCCAAGATTTATTTCCCAGACAAAGGAAATGTGGTAGTAATTTATATGAATTTCTGTGGAGCATTTGGTACTGTCATATGACTGATCATTAGTTGAGATGAATTAGAAAAACAAACCCCCGAAATGTAAAATAGATTTGAAAAAAAATCTCCAGTGGTGCAACACGAGGTTATAATATAAAGCTGGAGGGAGATTACTAGTTTCTTTAAGTGTGATTTTAAGGCCAGTAATGTTTCCTTTAATGAGCTTGGTGTACTCAATGAGAGCGTGTTAATGAAACTTGCTGATGATATGAAGAGGGTACTATAAAGGATTGTGATGTAGTTTTTCTATATGTATAAATGCTTGTATATATGTATAATGTATATACATGTATGTATGTGTGTGTAGATATAAAAATTCTTTGTGCTGAAGCTATGGGAAATGCAATATGTTGCTCAATATGGAATTATAATTCAGATCAGTCTTACAGCACAAGTCCTATATCCTTTCCTGAAACGGTGCTTTATCTCAAGTGTTTATGAAAGGGTTTACAGACTCCATTAACAAGCAGGTGAACTAATAATGAGCTAAGAAATTTCCATTTCAGACAAAGTATTTGAACAATTTGCAATTTGGGATGTCATATTTGTCTCCATGCAATGCTTATATTTTTATGTAACTGCTTGTTATTGTGTTTAGTGCTTCTCATTTTTTCACATTTCACTATACGTTGACCAAAAGCATTAAAAGGAGATTGTGTCTCGGATGCCAAACATTTATAGGTGTAGGAAACGATCAATTAAGTACAGCTTGGAACAGGTATGAAATAATTGACTTCGTGTTGATCTTTCCTTACAGTCCTTCCTTGGGAAAGTGCTGCAATGTGTCTTGTAGTTACTTAGTTGCCTTAGTGGTCGAGTTTGAGCCTTTTAACATGTTTTTCCCTAATACCTCTGGGAGATGGATAACTAAGATGTTGATATAATAATGCAATATGTATACTGAGTGCAATTGTTTGAGAGGCAGCTTATGCTGTGGGGAAATATTGAACGGATCATGAAAGATGGCGACCATTAGTTTTTTCTTTCAGCTGTTAAAACTAGCTTTAGGGTGTATTCAGCTGTGATTTATGAAATTGTTTAGACTAACACCTTCTTTGATGATGTCTGTGATGTAGAAAAATATGCTGAAAAGTATAATGATAAATGCACTTTCTTTTCACTCTTGGCAACCTCCATCTTCACCAATTAAATTTTCAAGTATTGTAGTGAGTTCCGTTAAAGAGCAGGCAGATACATTACTAACAGAGCAACAGATGGAAGATGTCATAAGATGTCATGCTTTTCTTGAGTTTTCACACATTAAAGATTAGGGAATTATTTTAATTATGCTAAGTTAAATATTTACAACTTGATTTACATTAAAATACACTTTTGAGTATTATTTGTGTAGATTGTTTTGGTTATAATATTAGAATGCGAAAGGTATTTGCTAATAAAAATAAATTTTCAGACTAATTTTTTCAGACTAATTTAGTAGTGGTGGCAATAAGAAAGCACTAGGAAGTGCTGGAGGAAGAATGTTGAGGCAAATACATGTAATGGGGACATGTCACGAGGAGAGACAATGATTCTTGTGACCTCGGGGGGGGGAAAAAAGAAGTCATATGTGGAAAAAATATGTAAATGGCACATAGCTGACATGTTTAGAATGTTGCTCACCTAATAATGCATTATAAACTGGTTATATAAAAAGTAATGAAATACATTTATAATTCATGAGGAAATATGCATCACAAATTCCAATTAGCCTGCTCTTAATTCTAACTGCTGCACAATCGTAATACATTGTTGCAGCTTAAAAGTGCTGGAAGGATATGGGGCCTGGAACATTTTAAATGTTAAGAAATCAGAGTTGTAATCCCTTTCCTGTGTGCGAAACCTGGAATTTTTTTTGGGGGGGGGATTGGGGGGGGGATTGGGGGGGGGGAGAGGTGGAGCAGGCAGGCATGGAGGGGAAGACTGTATCAATAAATAAAAAACAAAAATAAAAAGAGGCTGTACTGTTGACTTTTATAGGCATGTTAGTACACTGACTGTGGAGGGTAATACCATATGCAAAACTGAATGACAAAGAACCTGCTCTCCTGATAAAGGAAACTAAAACCCTGCATTCAGAAATCTGAAAGTAATTTTAGGAAATACTTGTGGGTTTTCTTTTTTGAGTGTGTATTCTCTCTGTTTTTTTTTCCTCCCTGTTTTGGAGCTGGCAAGGTTATGATATGAATGACCACTGGGATTATTTTAAAACCAACATAGTTAGCACTGATCTAAGCTAAAAGTTGTATTTGCTCTGATCTATCCCACTTACTCTACTTTTCTTCCAAAATGCGATGTTCTCTGCGGCTCTGATTTTGCACTCTAACTTTTTTCTACTGAGAGATTAAAAGTCTTAATAGTGTTTTGTTGGCCCACACTCCTTTATCCTGAGCTTTCAAACGGGGAAACAAACCTCAGTGATAGGTCGTCTAAATCGGTAGTGTTCCAGGATTTCTGTGATAAAACAGGTTTTTGGAGAAGAGGTGGCTGGATTACCAGTATATATGCAGAATAAAACTTTGAACTGACCCCCGCTTCCTCAAAAAATAAAAATCTGTACCAAAAATAGGAGACTTAGATGAATATGGAAGAGTTACTTCAAGCTTTTCCAAGGTTTATTAAGGCAAAAGAAAAGATGCGGTCATTTGTGGGACGTTTTTGTATTTTCTTCTCCCTTCCAAAAAAATAAATGTCATTTTGAGTGAATGATACTGTTTTATTTCTTCATGCTGGCATTGCTTTCTTTCCAGTTAGCCAATGGTACGTAATAGGTTGTTTTTGAGGTGGT
Organism: Tinamus guttatus; assembly: GCF_059628265.1. Classification (NCBI taxonomy): domain Eukaryota; kingdom Metazoa; phylum Chordata; class Aves; order Tinamiformes; family Tinamidae; genus Tinamus; species Tinamus guttatus. The sequence continues at coordinate 6,083,134 of NW_028288781.1, read as the reverse complement.
GTAAGTTGCCAGGGTTGAAAAGAAAATGCACAGCTTTGTAACTGACAGCATTTTTTCCCCCTCTGCTTATTTTTTTTTTTTCTTCCTGCAGGAGTGGCAGAACTCTATACAGAAGAATGCTGGCCTTGCCTTTATTGAGCTTGTCAATGAGGGAAGGTAAGTCACAATATTTGGTTTCTTCTCTGTTCCAGCTGAGGTGTGTGTGTCCTTAGAATATTTTTTATTTTTCTTGTATTGTTAATCATTAATGTAGTATTTTTGTGGTGTTTTTTTTTGTGTGTGTGTGTGTATGTGTGTGAATTCCTTTGAGTTTTGTGAGCTGAAATTCACCTTCTATTCGTTTAAATATTAATTATGGCATTTTCCTGAATCTAGATGCCCTTTAGTGCTATTAATTGTTTCACTTATGAGCATGTCATGGATTTTTTTTTCCTCTCCTTGTGCACTGGTTAACATTGATACTATAATTTGTATTCAGCTAATCTCTTGAGGAGGGGAATTGATATTTAGAAGGCATTCTAACCAGGAATTGGAAGATAAACCTTTGTCTCAGAAATTAGATTCTGGTTTGGGCATTTGTTTTCTATCTACCTCATTAAAGTATAGCTCTTTCATTCTATTTTAAGATATTAAAATTTCTGGTAATGTTACCAATTTGGTTAAATGTTCTATCAATAATGATATGTGGATTTTTTTTTTAACTGGGACTTAGAGAAAACGACAGAGCAGCTGATGAGGCCATGCTCTTTGACTTGTAGTGACTACTGAGAACCATCAATATTTTCTTCATTAGGAATCGATTGTTGAGTCAGACTAAGAGCAATATTTACTTTTCCTAAAGGATTTTTTGAAGATGTCTCAATGAGTTAGCTAAGAAGCATTATAAGAAAAGCCATTTTGTAAACCTAAATTCTGTTAGTAAGTAGGTCAAGCTAGTAAGCATCTCAATAGAAAATCAATTTTGCAGGATTAGGATAGTTACTGAATGAAAAATGGAAGTTTTTTTTCTTTCAAGACCATTACCGAAATATAGCACCTGAAGTAAAATATAAATATAAATATCTTTCTAGCATTTTAGGGCCACGAAAAATAGCTATTTGAGATTTTCCTTCTAAAATGTGTAGATATTGTCAAGGTATGCCAAAGTAATGACCATTTTAATGGTTGCATGGGGGTTTATGGTAGCGGAAACACCGTTCTGAGGCAGAAAAGAACATTCTGCTACTAATCTTGATCCCATGGGCCAAGGTAAAGTAACAAGGGTGTTCAGTTACAGTGTTAAGATCTGGCCTGTAGTTGTTTCCTATTATGCAAGCCTGCCCTGTCTTGACCTCACTGCTGTAAATTTGGCCCTTGATTAATGTTTTAATAGTGCAGATAATGCCAAAATCCCCCACACATGTAAACCACAATGGAAGGTTGGTCTGAGTGAGATGATGATCATTAACAAATCTGTTACCGAGGCTGAATTGCAAGCAGCATTTCCCCTAGCAGTTACTCTGCTTGTCCAGGTCAAGTTTTCAGAGTGCGTTCTGTCTGCAAAGATGTTGGGGATTGACCTTTTTTATTTTTATTTATTTATTTATTTATTTATTTATGACAAACCTACACTTCCCATCATGGAGACGGATGAAATCGCTCTCCCACCTCCATCAACATCAATACTTTATGGGCTAGCCTTAGTAGAAAGGTTGTCTTGGGGACAGAGGAGCCCCTGAAGACCGAGAAGTGTGGTTTTGGTTAGCAGAAAATACCTAAGTAATTGTTACTTCACTTTGTGCCTGACTCATGCAGCAGAGCTGTTTCAGGAATAGGGAGTAGGGATCCAATTCTTAAACATGCCCCCTTATATCTAGGTCTTTTCCTCCACTGCTGTTTATAAGGTCATTTAAAGGTACTGCTGAATTGGTGATGCTTTAGAATTTCTCAGCGTCTGCTAAAATGAAACCATTATCCCTCATATGGCATGAACTACATTCCAGAGCTACTTTTTTTTTTCTGTTTTTATAGACTTCACATTATTTTCCTTGCATATGCACCTACACTGTGCTAAAACATTTCAAAATATATCTTTATTGTATTTGTTTTATGTTGTTTTGCAACAACATTATAATCTTACCAACTCCAAGAGCTCAAAGTTTTTAATTATAACTTTAAAAGGGAATGACACTGATGTGAACTTCACCTGCATAATCATATAATTTCTTAATTCTTAATTCTTTGACACGTATACTGTTTATAACCACATTGTCTTTTAGAAAGATTAGAGAGGACAATATTGACTTGAGTGAAGTAGTAAGAATATCTGTGGGTACCATAATGAGTGCACTATTGGATGAATAGGAAATCAAGGACTGGAAGAACTGCCTGGAAGTTGTGGACTCACAGAATTGTTACTGTCTCTTTTCCTAATAGAAGTAGGTTTAGTCATCCCATAAGCTTTGTAATGCACAATTTTATTCCTGATGTTTATTACTAATTTTTGGGCTAGTTTTCAAGATACCATGTGATGTAGCTTCTTTTAATCCTAGAGTGTGTTCTAAATATCAGATGGCAAGGACAGCATGTTTCAAGAAGAGAAAAATAAAGAAGAAATCTAAATCTCTTCTTATAGATGCTTTCAAAAGTGTTTTTTTGTTTTGTTTTGTTTTTAACTCTTATGCGAAAGGTACGAATGTGCCTCTCAACCTCACACCAGGGGAAAGTTTTACATTTAGGCTTGCCATGTTTTGACTAGAATTCCCTGAGTAGAAATGTGAGCAGCAAGTCTGCCTCTGGGACTTACAAGGTCTCCTGTGTGTACTGCACTCAGGAGGTGCTTGGGCTGAATGCTTGTTTACAAGTCACCAATTCTCCCTGTGTAATTGCTGCAAGGAATTGATGTGCTGTGTACATGGTTGTGCCCAGGCTTCCCACATAGGTCAGGTTCACTGCAGATATGTGGCAGAATTGATTCCTATGTGCTCAGTCAATCCTGGAGTTTAAGAATGGGGAAAAAAAGCTCTCGGCAGGCGACTAGTATGGGGAAATACAGAACAGTACACCCATCTGTATTGTATAAACACAGGTGAAGTCTTTTGAGGGCTAGGAGAAAGCTTTGTCCTTTAAGGAGGAAAAAGAAACACACACAAAAAAGCAGGCAAACAAAAAAGCTGTCCAGAGAAACAAGAAGGTACTGAATGTGTTAAGTGAAAAGCTGAAGTAGCAGGTATTAGAAAACAACATTTCTTTGTGTGAAAGGGAATGTGAGCTTAAAAACCCACTATTTTGAATATGAATCTGTTTTTAATAAAAGTGAATAAATATTGTTCACTGTTACATTAATGTCTGGGAATACTTTGAAATCTGGTTACAAATTTGCCTGTACCCACTGCTTTCCAATGTACAGTGCCATGTGTGGAGCAGAGGTATAGACTGCGAAATATCTCCCTTAACCTGTTCAAATGCTGTCTGCTGCCATGCTCAATTTCAGTCTTTGTACTTGCCTTTTACCCTTGGGTTTGTGTTTAGGGCAGTCTTTGTTGGCACTTTGACCCAAGAGCTCATAGATCACGACACCAGCTTTGTTTAGTAAAGCTCTCCTTTGGGTGGGACTGCTTAGCTCTTGCTGCCAGTCCCTGCTTTTGATGGCTTCCAAACTGTCAGCACACCTATAAATGTCTTATCCTTCAGCTTGAAACTAAGCGTATTTCATCCTTATGCAGAAGATGGTCAAGTTATTATCCTGAACTGGGAAAAGCTTTTTTTTATTTCCTCTGATGTAAAAACACATCTTTGTTAGACTGTTATTTCCTCTTTTCGACCAGTTAGCAAAAAACTCGTTGGCTCCGTGACGGTTAAAACTCTCTCCTGTCGCTTTGATTCATTAGCACATTTAGATGTGAAGCATCTCTTATGCTAGACCTTATTTTCTGTATCAGCCAGTGCACTAACAAACGTACTCGCGCCTGAGACCAGGCATGACAGTTATTATCCCCTTTGGGGTGATAATGGCTCTGGCATGGCAGGGGTTGAGGGATCAGTATCCTAAGCATGCTGCAGCAATCAGTCTTTCAGGATTCCAGTTGAAGAGCCTCTTGAACATGCTTGGCTTTAATTTTCTCCAACACACAGTTTTCTTTGTCATCCAGAGGTTTACATGATATGTTAAGTTGTATGTGTTTATGCGTCTGTAAGTGGGCGCTGTCAGACTAGTTGCTTTAAAAAAAAAAAAAAAATTCTTGCATAGCATAGTTTGGTGAAAAGAAAACCTCATTAAATTAACAGAATGTGTATATAATTTATATGCCATTGCCACCCCACTTTCAAATCAGGAATCAAAACAAGCAAACAAAACCCAAGCATTCACAAGGATATGCAGGGGAAGCAAAATGAATTAACTTGGCTTTTTCTGTGGCATTTTTCTTAAGGCTAGATCCTCTGTTGTCTAATAAAGAATGAAAACTAATAAAAATTCTACAATATCAAAGGATTCTCCTATTCTGGGTTTTCTGGCTTTTCAATAAAGTTCAGTTCCCCCTTTTTCTTTCTTTTTTCTTTTTTTTTTTTTTTTTAATTTATTTTTAAAGAACACTTTCAAGGAATCTTTTCTTTAACTGGATATATAACTGGACTGTAATTAACATTTTGGAGGAAGCTTGACCCTTCCATTAAAAAGACTAGTTGGAATTATCCATTGAATTAAAAAGTTGCTGGAGGAAGGAGAGAAGCAGACAGCTCACAAACAGGAGATTTTTAGAAAGTAAAAATATACCCAATAAATAAATAAAAGCCTTTCCATATATAAAGAGCGGTAACTGGTATTTCCCCAATACATAATATACAGTGGTATAAAAACAGTGATTCTATAATCAGGTATTGCTTTGGCATTTTTGTTAAAAGAACTGTGCTAAGACAGTTTCAGCATATGTCATCTGCTGTTTCGTATCTTAAATTGTATATATTACTCTTGACTGGTCATAAATGCAAATATTTTTTAACGCCAGATAGTTGCCAAGTAGTTGGCCAATTACTGCACACTCTCCTAAGAGCAAATGGAGGACAGATGTGGGCTGCCCCGTTCAATCGTCTTTCCCTCGCAAAGTGTCGTCACTCCCAAGGAATGAATGGTGGAGAATGCGTTGCCATGGGAGCAACTTCTGTGATGGAAAATAGTTAGAAAAATACAGCTATTAATGAAAAAATGGATGATCAGTGACACACTTATGCCTTTGTGCATAATTGACCGAAAAAGGCTCAGAAAAAAAAAAAAAGATAAATGTAGTCATGTCCAAACTAGAATTGATTGCCACCAGTCTGCTTCCCTTATTGCAGCCCCTGTCTTGATCTTTTGGGAATGGAGGACCTGCCCTTTAGTTTGGTTCTGTAGGAGAAAGTGTTCTCCACATTTTCTTGCATTTTAATAACCCATTCTATGTAATTTTTGGAGGTTTTTTCTTTTGATGATTTTTATACATGTGTGTGTGTGTGTATATATATATATATATACATTTTTACTGTCATGTTGGCTTTGTAGTAGAAGCAGCCTTGTTAGTGCCCGAATTTGAACCAAATCACAAAAGGTGGTTAGGCTAGACGCCAAACAACATCTAACGTGCTGAAAAGTTACAGCCTGCATGTAAGGCAGAGATGATTATGTAATTTGAGTTAGTTTTCAAAATTACATGGTTTTGAGTGTGTGCACATGTACACGCTAAGCTATTATGTGACATACACGACCATCTTTAAAACTGTTTTTTTTTCACTGACTTTTGTTTGATCATCTCTGCATGGATTTAAATTGCATCATCTTTGTGTAACTGGAAACATATGAACTATGTTGCAGCTTAATGATTAAGCATAAGCATTTTGGAAAGAACTATATCTTAGTGGTTAAAAATTATACTTCAGTTATCAGAGATGCTATTAACTTTGTGTATGTATTAGAGTGTTTAGTTTGCTCGTTCTATTAAAAAAATCAGAAACCACTTGAGTGCCTGTGAATTCTTAATTTTTTTATATAAAATGCTTTTATAAAATGTTTTTTAAGACATAAGTTAGTTCGAGAGTGACAAGATATTTATCCTACACTCAGTGTGTATTCAGGGCTTCTACTATTATAATTTTTAAAAAAATCTATCATACGACCATATCCAGATGTGAACATAATTTCATGTTATTTCTCACCAGGCTTCAGTATGTTTTAAGTAGCTATCTAAAGTTAGAAAAAACTGGAGCGGTGTGTCCCCTCTTAGCTATTTTTTTTATAGTGCTCCTAAAGTTTATGCTACTGCACATCCAGAACAGCTTCTTGGTGACACTGCTCTTTATTATTTATTTTTATTTCCCCAGCTATTTTAAAGGGAATAAATGCATTCAGAAGCTTAGGACCTTATGGACTTGCCTATCTTTTTCAGTGACTGAGCAGCATATCTGTAAAGTGTCCTTGTTCAACACAGCAATGCTCTGGCATTAGTAGTTCCAACGCTTAGCACATGGAGTAGTCACATACCATAAAAAATAGAGTACATCCAATTGTAAAGCATATCTCCTTTTGAAAGAAGAGAGTCTCTTATATGCTAGGTTTATGAGGAGAACAAGGAGGAAAGTTTACCTTGATCTTCCTTTCCTGGTTATCTGTGTGTTGTCTGTGGCAGCATCTGGAATGTTCATAATCCCCCTCTGCAATATTTTGAGAAATTTATCACTAACAGTTGTAAATGTCACTTATGAAGCTTTTTTAGTATTTTTACTAAAATTGATAATTGTTGGATATTAGAAATACAAAGCCAGAATTTATCCTTCTCTGGCTCTCTTCTCATGCATATCTTTTCTGTTCCTTTTTGTTCCCTCTTATATCTTCTCTTACTTGCTTGTTTTGTGTAGTATCTTGAGATTTTCTTTTTCATAATCTCATAGCATTTGTTCCAGCACAATAAAAATCCAGATATCTCATCTGTTTGGCTGAGGCTCCATCTCTCAATTGTTTAGCACTTCATTCCTCACCTGGCATAGTATGCAAGTATATATTTAACTTCCAGTATGGGATGAATCCCATTGCTTATATTTACTAGACTGCTTATCTCTTCAAAGTTGGTCACATGATGAAATATTTTAGTCAAGAAAAAAGTGCTTAGGCAAGTAAAGATCAGAGTGTTTGAGATCTTGAATATGGTGGGCAGTGAAGGCAGACGGGTAGGCCTGATGTGCCATAGTCCCTGCTCTTTACACACAGATGCTATGTTTAAAGCACTGTCTATTGTCACTCCAAATAATCCTCTTCTCCTGCTAAGGATTACAAAAATGTTAATAACTTTTCAGTTAACAAAGCCAAAACCAAGGTGGGTTTCTCAGAGAAGAGGTGTAGGTCTCCACTTTCAGCAGCATCTGCTAATTAATAGCACTGACAATTTTAGATGTTAACAAGACATGTGAGATTATTAATAATGAGAAGGCAGACATTGTCCTTGGGTTAATATACAGCGATTATGAAACTCAAGCAAGAAGAATATTTAACTGAAGTTTCTCTTTCACTTCGGCTGCTCATACTCAAAGAAGGTGAGGACCTCAGTCTATTTAAGAGGTCAAAAGTTGTCTTTTCACTGTGAAAAAAAGTATTTATCTGGAGAAGTACTTTTAGAGATGGATTTTTTTTTATTTCACAAAGGAAAAGACCAGGATCCTGTTGTTAGAAGAAGAAGAAGGAGGAGGAAAAAAAAAACACTTAAAAAAAAAAAAAGACATTAAAATTATCTTATTCTAAAATAATATTTGTGGGGTATAAAACTTTCTTCAAACCATTAAAAAAGTGTGAGGGGAATCATCTTTCTGAAAGTTATTTTGTAGCTCAAAGTGAACATACAGTTTTGTGGAGAAACTACTTTGGGGAAAAATGTGCATGATCAGTTTTGTGTAGGAGACCTGAGCAGATGCCGGAAAGAACGATGGATTCTTTAAATCCATAAAGTGTACTTAGTGCCTTAATGAGGAGAATTGCTTTTTTTCTAAATTTCTCATTTCTGCTTTAGAAGAAATCATTTCCCTCTTATAAGCTTTTCTCATCTAGTTAATGCAGTTTATAGCTATTCTCATATACACAAAAGCATGCTTTATGTAGTTTGGAGTAGAACTAATACTTTTGGAAGAATAAGCTTTTTGTGTTTTCCTCAATAGCAATCTTTGCTGGTAAACAGTTGTTTCTTGTGCAAGCAGTGGGCTACACTGTATAAAATTTTGTGTTCAATTATGTTTTTTGTTGTTTCAAATGAAAAAGAAATAGTTGCCAAGGTTTTCAAAATTGGTGTCCAAGAGTAGATGATTACAAATTCATTTAGGCATCTAAGCAGAGATATATTAACTTATAGCGATGCCGAGCACTTGGATTTGCCTTTGTCTTTGGGGTGCCTCTGTTAGATCATGGCACCATTGCATATATGTATAAATATATATATAGTTGGTGGTTTAACAAGGCAAATGCATGTCAAAGCATAAGGCTGAGTATTATTTTAATCAGGATATATACAGATACTGTTTTCCAAGAGAAAATTCAAATGAAACTTAGATAATGATAAAACTTGAATTGTTACTAAAATAATATAAGCATTACTAGAAGAAAATGAAACTAAGTAAATGCTGTATTTGGAAAAAGTGTCAGAAAACAGATGGAAATTTGTTCTTCAAGGTGTCTTGAATTTAACTAATGAACATGATTGTCATGTGGTATAAACCACATATATAGACTTTTATAGACCTCGCTTATGTAGCAAGTAGTCTTTATCCTCACCACCGAAGACCTGTAGAAGCTCAATTTTGCAGTTTGCATAATAATATGAAGCTTCTAAAATTTTATATGAACACAGATTGGAGTTACTATTATGTGCTTACGATAACTGAGATTTTTCCTTAATTCTTAGTCTTAAGAATTTTTTGGCTGCCAAAATGACATCAAGTAAATACTTGCAAAGCCATGTTTTTAAGAAAACATTATTAATTATAGAAGACTTTATGTGTTTGTATCCATGTATATATAAACTTCAATTATTTCAGTTACAGTTCTTAGTGCATGGGAGAGTCATAAATCTTGTCAGTTCTTTAATTGTTCTTTAATTGCAAGCTCTTCTTCCTCAGGGCCTTTTGACTAGTAACTTAAGGAAACAAGGAGTGTATAATTATTATTCATCTGTCTTGTTCAGTCCTTTTGAATATGTTAGCCAAATCCAATGATATTTGCAACTGAGATAGAAATATCAGGAATAGTTAAGTTCACACATTTCATGAAGATAAACATCTGGGAAAGAAAATAAACCCAAATTACTTGATCCTTTTGGGAAAAGCAAGCAAATTTAAAATTGGATTTTTGCAAGTCAGCTGTGTACTTGATATGTATTTCTTTTTATTCCACCATGCTGGTCTAGTAGTGAATATCATAAGGCAAATGAGAAAATGTAGGGGACAAACTGTAGGGAAACAAGCCGCTTCTGATACTCAGAAGCTATTTACCTTTTTGTTGGGTAGACTTCTGATCTGTTTTAAGACTGTAGTTTATCAGGGAATATAGTTCTTTGCTTGCAACAATTCCATCATCTCTGCAAATGCACAATAACTGCCGACGTACAGTCAATCATACGCTGGATAGTTTACGGGTTACATTTAGTAGATAAAAAGGAATATCTGTGTAATAAATCGGTAAAACAATTATTCATTATATGTCCTGCTTTTTTGAACGTAGCATAGGTGGCTGCTTTACAAGATGACTGGTATTTTCCCTAATCAGGTTAACGAAAAGTAAATTGTTAAATACATCAGTTTTTATGACCCTCATATTTTTAGAAAGCCCTTAGCTTAATAAAAAATATTTATCTAAATGTCTGCATGTTAGATGAGTGTCACTGGGTACCTTGGAAACTGATGAGATTCAAATGGCTGGAAACTGCGATGATGTAATAACTATGAAACTTGGTTCTGCCAGTTTTTTTGTTGTTGTATTTTTGTTTGTTTGTTTTCTGGTTTATGAGTAAGGATTTATATTTTACAGAACTCTGTTGTACCTTATTAGTGACACTTTTTTTCTATTTTTTTTTGGTCACACAATGTTTGAGCAGTGTCTTAACTGGTTTGTTTTTTCTAATTTTTAAGCTTTGAAAAGGTATAAAATCAAATCATGCAGCAGCGTGGGTTCTGGTTTTTTTGGGAAGTAAAAAGTTGTCACTAGTGAATGCAGAAAATATTAACCAAAAGGATCTACTTAAAAATGGTAGGAGTAAGAAAAATAAAAACATAGTCCTAACACATTGGCTTCTATATGGTTTGAAGTAAGACAATGAAGTCTTACTTCAAGCAATGAATTGTTCGTATTTCTTTTTTGCAAGACTTATCTACATGGAGACAGTGACTTCAGCCGATTGGTTCATGACCATGTGGTCTCATTAGGTGTTATGCTACAGCATTCCTAGCCCTGTAGTGCAAGAAGCAAGGAACAAAGAGCTCTGCCCTCTTCAGATGTTTTCTTGACTTTGGATTTTTTTTTTTTTTTCTTTTCACTGAAGTAGGCTTGTAGGATGGCCCTCCTGTCAAACATGGAGGTAGACACAGATGGAACCTTAGTTTAGATAAGCAGTATGTTCTGGTTCATAAAATTAAAGTTGTCTACATTAGAAGTATTTTGCATAATAATCACCCAGGTTTGTAAATAAAGAGTCTCGGTAGACTCAGTCAACTTGCTGAAATGTATTTTGGTTTATACCTGCAAGGCAAGCAAGTGATTTTGTGTTTTGCTGATTTTCTCTACCATAGCAACTGAAAGCCTTACAAAAAGTTTATTTTATAGTGTAATACTGTGTATTTTGAAAAGCTAACCAGTAGAGAATACAATGAATTTGTCTGCTGTAACTCTGAGTGATCTTTGAAAATATGTACTTCTTGTACCTCTTGAAACCTCCTAAAACAGAGCACCTACTGTATGGCCAATTTTAACTTTATGAATCTCAATGTAACTAATTAAAAAGGAATATGTTTGAATGTTTTTAGTAACAATATATGAACTCCCAGAATGACTGGGTTATAATTCAATCTGTCAGCTTTGCTGCCATTCATAAACTGCTCAAGCTGTGCACTCTTAAGGTTTATGAAGGCTTCAGAAATTTCAGATTGAATTAGAGCTTTATTCTGCTCAGAAGCTGGAACATTGCATGACTTAACATTTTGTTTGTGAGACTAAGGATATTTTATAGTCCTGAAAGTATTACTTAAATGTATATTTAATGTAGAATCCTGATTTTTGTAACTGTTCTTCAGGGAAGTTCAGTTTTTCATTTAGCCTTTGTATCAGTTGCATTAGAACATTCACTGTGTATATTTATATGCATAAATTGCTTGGTTTTCTTCAACCTGTAGTCTGTGTATGTGACCGTCTTGCATACCTATATGTGTATTTCAAGTAAATTGAATTAGTAAAGTGTACGTTTTGTTTAGTAATATTGTTCACGAACAGAACATAAACATAAGTCAGTATTATGTAACAGAGTTCAAAATATTTGTGTATATATTAGAGGTATTATAAATTATGAGAATTATTATAAGGAAGTTCTTAAAATTTTCTGTCCGTAGGTTACTGAGTCAAACTATGAAGGACCATTTAGTAAGAGTGGCTAATGAAGCAGAGTTTATCTTGAGTAGACAGCGAGCAGAGGATATTCATCGGCATGCTGAATTTGAGGTAAGAAATTAAGTCTCTAAAACCAAAAACACTAGACCCAAGATGTTTGAGAACTCTATGGCTGGGATTAGGTTTTAATCAAGGAATTTAAATCCTGGAAGATGCGTTTTGACCGGTCCCTATTGCAACTAACTTTGATGGAAGAACAGGCTGTGCGGGGGAGCTCAGAACTTGTCTGAATCTTCAAAGAATAGTTTGAGGGGAGAGAATTGTGCCGTACTAGTGCTCTTTTCCTGGAAGCAGGTATCACTGTACGGATTTAAACTGCTTAGCACCCCAGTCAGGATGCAAGTCTGGGTGGGGGCAGGGAGGGAAATGCTGAAGATGAATTAACAGCCTTGAAAAACAAGGAACAACTTTGTGTGTTTAATTTGTTTGCTGTTTCACTTAATCTGTCTCTAAAATCTCCAATTTTGGATCTCAGCTGCTTCATGTAGCTCCTTTTTATGTGCATTAATTTTTCCTTGTTTAAATAAAAACAAACTTAAGTCTCACTAAATTCACTAATATTCTGCTTGAAGAGTACTTAGTCTTTCTTCTGATATGTGATACTACTTGTGGTTTTGTTTTTAGAAAGAAGCATTAAGAGATTGAAGGCACATTTGTGTTTAACGTATTTCTAAACTGTTTTTCTCTTAAATCTTTACTTGAAAAAATACTCCCCAAAGATGAAAGCATATTTGGCTTAGACAGTGCTTATATTCTAAAGGTCATTGGTGTTGGCCCCAGGATTCAAGCTGTGCGTTATTTAATAACATATCTGCACTTCATCTAGAGCTAGTTACCCCCTCCTGCAAACAGAGATGTTGTAAGGTATCTACAGTACCATTTTGCAGTGGTGAAATAGCAGGCGTGTTTCATTTATTACATCAAGACTTTGGCGACAGTCCTGTGGAGATGAAAAGTGCATCCTTTTCTCCATTGCCTGATAATCATTGGAGTGGGACTTGCGTGACGCCTTTTGCACTGGATTTATGCAGAAGCTCCATGCATGATGTGGTGCTATCGATGAGATGAGCAGCTCGCAGTTGTTCTTCAGATGCACGCCATACATGAAGGTGTGCGCAAGCGTAGGGGGCAAATCTAGGCGAAATGCAGGGTTCTGTCATGTAAATTCAGGGCATCAATGAATGAATACAGTTTTTTAGTTGCAACTTCACCATTATTCTGATCCTTCCTTTCCAAGCACTGTTATCTCTCTGGTTACAGCTGAGAACAAATATGTCACAGAGGAAGCTGAGCCAAATGTACCAATTTTACAGTGTTCCTGAGCATCAAGCAAGCCTGATGAAGCAGTATTACAGTCATTTATGCTGGGGAAGGGAGAGTGAAGCTCCTGATTTTGCACTAGATGGGGAAATGTGAGCACTCCAACATAAGTCACTGATACTTTCTTGGTGTCCCTGGGATTTATATGCACAGGTCATTTGAACACTTTTGCAAATTTCACCCTGAGTTGCATGGCAGAGCTGAAAATCCTGCAGAGTAATTGCTTTATGCCTGAATTCTAACAACTAGTTTCATGCCACTACCCAGGCTGCTTTCTGCAAATGACCTTGAAAAATCTGGCGTTTTGCACTGTGTCTCAGAGTGATTATTTGTGCAGACTGCTGCAGAGTTGGGCCTACGAGAATAATTGGATTTGGTGCGAGGAGGGGGAGGGAGTTTTCTGCTCTAATTGACTTTATTTTGTAATTTATGACAAGAGCACCAATTGCCTTGGATAGATGTCCCTTATATAAATCTTTTCATGCATTTGTGTGTGAATATACATATTTATAGAATTCAAATATGTAAACCTGCAGGTGTTATAGACCTGAAGTGTTCAAGCATCATCAAGTCTTATCTTTCTAGTATAGTTTTATTTGACATTGGATGGCACTGCAAGATTTTGACTGAAATCGGTGATGCCCCGTCTGTGACTGTGTAAAATATTTCGGGTGATTATTCCTCCAGCAATTCATGTTTTTGGCTTAAAGATCGGGAAAATGGTGGGGGGATAGTTGTTCTTCATAGAACCATTCATAAAGCTGAATATCGTGTGTATGTGTAGAGAAGCAATGAGCAATGCAACACAATTTTATTAAAAACCTCCAAAATGTTTGGAAAAGGATTCCGCACTTCGTGTCTGAGAAATAGTGGCCACGTTTGTCAAACATTATATCTGTAAAATGTAATGACTGTCATAATTTAGAAACCAACCCACCTCCTGGTGCCTCTTCTTTAAAAAGACTGTGCAACTTTGACAGTCTCTTAACTTCCTTTTTTGATTTTATTCTTTCGATTTCTCATCATCCATAGAAATATAAAGTACCGGTATTCTTATTGCTTGTTTCTGTTGATTAACTGAGAATTTCACGTGACTCTGCCTTTACATTTGTTATAAATCATGTTAGGCAGCTAACTTCTCTGCATGATTTCTCTTCAATAATTAAATCTAGCATTTCCAGCTGCTGTAAAATTTGTTGCCCTTTTCTGTTCAGTTATGTTTCTTCATGCGGAAAACTTAGACTTCCTCACAGTTTTAATTCTTGCTCAGTATCAATTTATAGGCCATAGTTTAGCTGTAATAAACTGAATGTTTTGCTTTATGGCTCATGCTGAAAAACTAATCTTAATGTTAATGTAAGTACTGCCTTGACAGAGGTAAGATGCAAGGCTAGGCAAGCATTCCTCTGTATAGCTTCTCGGCAGAAAACAAAATTCCGTGGTTCTGTTAATTCCTAATTCTGTGTATTCTGCACCTTTTCTGCTTTGCATTAAATGTTGGAAGATGTTATTTTAAATCCGTGGAAGTAGCTTAAGAGAACTGCAAATCAATTGTGACAAAATATCCTTAAGTCAAAGAGAATCTCTGAGTACTCTCAAAAAAATATGAGAAGGTATTTTGGGACTTTCTAATTTCTTCAGATGATAGTTGTGTTCGTGACAATCACAGGGGGGAAGATGGAAAGGTTTTATACTTGACCCTATTCTTTGTCTAATCCCTTACCAGCCCCTGCCCTCTTGTTTTTAATCATGAAGAACTTGTGTCACAAATACACTCATGACTCTTGCAACACTCTTTGCACAGAACTGTATTCACGTTTAATGGCAATGACCTTATTGAACAGAAAATTTTGGAATGATTTAAATTAAGTTGGTCTTTTCAACCAGTGAGGGTTTTCAGCAAACTATCTGAAATGAGTGTTTGAAGATAACGGATGGTGCAAATTGTAGGCTGCCTGTAGTCAGCTTGACAAAGTTATAGTTCTTTCCATTGCCATGTTACATTTTTACAATCTCCTACAAGTCATAAATGCCCTTACACAAAAATATGCCTTTACACATTTCATTAAGAGTAGATTTAACTCTATCTCAAATTTCTCTCTTTAAATAAACGCTACTCTTGGCATTGGGTAGGTTAGGCATTGTAGCACCATCTGTCGGTAGAAGGAAGAAAAAATTAGACTTTGGTTTCTAAACATTGTTCAACATCCTATGCAATCTGTGAGCTCTTTACGCCCAGTATTTTTTCTTTTTTTTCCATTGGAAGCTTTGGAGGCTTAACCAGTTGTGTGCGGCTACAGTATGTTGCAAAGTCCAAAATTAGAAAAAATACATTTCCCATATTTCTGGGGTGGCAATTTCCAGGATTTTTCTTTTCACATGAGTTGAAGGATACCGAAATCAAAAGTTCACTTTCCTCTTCGCCATTGCAATATCTTCCTTGCACTCTGGGAAGTGTTTAGTGGGGATAAACTACCAGCTGATGATGAAAGAAAGAATGGATATTTGTGTGTTTCTTCTTTCTCTATGCTTTAATAAGCAGGAAAGGAGTGGGAGGAGAAGGAATCAGAACCCCCTCTGAATGGTTCAATGTCTTTCTTTATACTTTGATTTTAAATTAAAATGCACTATAGCAATAATTTCTGAAGCTGTTTGAAATAGAAATTTTGTTTTATGATTACTCT
Organism: Tinamus guttatus; assembly: GCF_059628265.1. Classification (NCBI taxonomy): domain Eukaryota; kingdom Metazoa; phylum Chordata; class Aves; order Tinamiformes; family Tinamidae; genus Tinamus; species Tinamus guttatus. The sequence goes on along the minus strand of NW_028288781.1, from coordinate 6,067,489 downwards.
CTCCTATCAACCTATTTGACAAAACTGGAAGTGATACTATCTTCATTATGATTGCTGCTTGTGGTGATTGTGAGATAGATTATGTGAAGAGACATTACCAAAATGTCAAAATTGGCTTCACTTATCTCAGGTAATTCTTTGTGAGCTCTCGGGCTGTTATTTCCCAAATGCTCAAATGAATATCTAGTTATGAGGGCATTGTAGAGCTAAGGATTCAGAAATAGGAAAAAAAAAATGTCAGTAAGCTTGAAAGATTTGATCTTTGCTTAGATTATTTCAAAATTCTAAGTCATTTAGGAGGTTAACAGAATCCACTTGGAAAATCCATCTCTCTTTCTTCCACATTAACAACTTTCTTCTTCTGTTTCACAAATAGTATACTGATTTCTCTGTAAAATGTTTAATAAAGATATAAGAGCATGTGTACTGAGTTAGACCAACAAGTTTGATATCCGCTTTCTAGAGTTGGATAGTTCATGCTTAGAGATTGGTACAAGAATAGTGCAATTCTATAGGGAAACTTCCTTAGTTCTAGGTGGCAGGGATGAGGTTTTAGAGAAAACTTAGCATTTTTAAGTGTTGGATTTCATCTATTATTTTGTCTCCCATTCACGTTTTTAGCATTTTTTTCCCCGTGTGGTCCTCTTTTTTTTTAAACCCTGAAATATTTAGAAATATCAGCAAAATTTGTCACCTCCTCCACAGCCTTTCCACAGTCCCTTATAAATACATTTAATAACTCAGTGGGATGCAATTAACTGACACTTTTTTTCTAACCTCCTTCCTTTGTTTTGATCGCTTTTTATTCATATGAGGGCATTCCTCTGTACTCCGCAGCCCACCAAACCTTGAGTGACTTTCTCTGTCACTCAGCATTCAACAGTGGACTTTATCAACAGGATCTTTCATGTTTGTGTGCAGTGGAGCAGGACCATTATAAAACCCATGCTGGCTCTTCACAGTTTGTCTTTTCCATTACTTGCTCTTGTTTTTTTAAGCAGAGCTAGCGGCTAATTTGCCTTTAACTTTCAGACTTGCTGCTTTGTAGCTCCCTGCAGCCCTCTGGAGTCCATTTGCCTGTTTCGTCTTCCTGGTGCGGAGGCAGGTTGAGCAAGGACACAGGAGCTGATGGCTCAGCTGCTTTCATCCCTGGTGTCCTCTAGCTCACCTCAGTGAATTCTCCCTGGCCCCAGTAGTTGTAGTCACTGCCCGGTAGTCACTTATCAACTGTCTTCCTGAACTTCTCTACCAGTACTTCTCTGCGGTGATCCTGTCTTCCAAGAGCTTCTTTTATCCTTTGATCTTCTGTTAGCTGTATAGCTACCTTAGCAGGTTTACTCTCCTAGTGTGTTTGAAAAATAATTATTACTGCCTTTTATGCCTCTGTGCAAGCGTTCTTCAAACCCTCTTGGCCTGCTTCATTTTGTTTTTAAACCTAACATGCCAGGGTTGACATTTTTCTGTATTTCTTGTTTGAACAGACTTTCTTCTTAAAAAAAAAAAAAATGCCATTTTCCAACAGCCTTACTTTCTCTGCAGTTTAACCATTCCTTGATTTCTTGGTGTTTTTAAAACGTTTTCTTTGAATCTCTAATATGGTATCTCTTTATACAGTTTTTGTGTTGTTTATAAATACATTTTCCATGTTTGGCAGCATCTATTTATGCTTATGATATGAAAGCTAAACTAGCTAAAGAATTTCTTACCTCAAATTAGATGTTCCTCTCAGAAACCTTGTTGTTCTCACCTATTCATGTGAAATAAATCAGTAGCGTTTATCTTGTTTATTATTCTCATACAGACTGTTGTACTAACTCATACAAGGCAGTGGTTCTAAAACACTCTGACTAAAGCAATGGGCTGTGCTTATAGACAATAGAATTCTCGTGTTAACAAAGCAAACATTATGTGTGATTGGAGATTTTTTTCTAAAATTATCCAAATTTTTAAGAACGATGTGAGAAGTTTAACAGTAAACTTTGCAGAAAATACACTGGTGTGATTAGCAGACAGCTCTTACAGTTTATGATAGATGGGTTTGAGCTCAACAAGAAAGATGTAATGTTTAAAAAATTCTTATAGTACTGCTGGCAAGGTCACCAAAAAAAAAAATCTTCAGAATGGGAAGACTAGAAAAGACGAAGTTCACATCATTCTGGAGCAGCATTTTTAGTGACCTAAGGAACATTGCTGTCAGTGCCAAGAGAGCCACACCTAAACTTGCAAAAAAAGAGTTTGCATGACTAGTTAGTGCTAGCTAGTAAAAAACTTAATACCTAATTATCTGAGTGCATTCTATATATTTGCTGAAGCGATTATGCTATTTCTGAGTGATAGACTTGTTCCTATCTTCTAGCTGTTTATCATAGTGTATTCACGGTGCTGGACGGATAACCTGGTGCATAACCAAAAGATCTGGAGGCTGCTCAGTTAGATTTTTCAGATCTTAATCATCTTTGTGCCACATAATAGCCTTAAAGATGTGAAAACCTCATAGATGTCCCAGTGCACTTTTAAAATTAATCAAAGTAAATTAAGAGAATCTTTTTCTCTCCACCATGTAAAAACAAATGCAATCAAGAGTATGTCAAGTAGAAAATAGATATACATCAATATCACACTATTACTAATGACTGAAAGGGTGGTTTGGAAAGATCAGTCTGGCTATGTGTGTTCCTGGCACTATACTTGTGCAGATGAGATGGATCTCTTATCCTCTCCAACGAATCTTAGTTTAAATCAAGAACACTAGGAGGAGGTAACACGGAATCTTCTAGGACCAGGAAGAGGGAAGGTTAAAAACAGCACAGTTTCAAGCATTAAAACATCAGTGTTGCTGCTCTCAAGATGAAAGTATTGATCTTCAGTGTGGACAGTCTTGTCGCAAAGATGAAATGAGCCTTGTGATTCTTTATAATCCTTTCTACTCCTGTTCTTAGGGTAAGAAGACAAAGTGTCCGCTACTTGCTTTAAGTTATAGTATATATGAACTTCTTTTCTGTGGAAATTTAGTTCTTTTCTGTTTATTTTGTCAATATATCTTGGCTCTGCTTTGTAGAACTTTAAACAGGCAAGGGAATGTCTGGGACGTTAAATTCAGCCCCATACTCCAGTAACAGTTACCTTTCAGACACTTATCTGTCTTTTAAAAGACTGAAAAAGAGATATTCAAAAATAATTTTGCCCTCACTACTTCTGCATCTAGTAGACTGAAATTGCTTTTTCTGCTTATTTGTAAAGTTCTAATAATTTCTTGTTGACTGTATTCAGAGTATTCAGGGAATATTTCTTTGTCATTATGCATTTACTGTCTCTTGGCTTCAGTAGTCTTTCAGTATTTCTTTCTTCTCATTTTTACTTTTTTCATCTATTACTTACCACATCTCCTAACTTCATTTTCTTACGCTAAATGAGTTATATTCTTTTTTATTATTTTAAGGTGTTGTCTCTAAATACAGTAGTAGTTCTCTGTGTCTGTTCTTGACAGTTTATTTACTACAGGGACATGAATGACCAAGATTACACTTGACCTTGGCACTTGATTAATCCTTTGAGCCTAATATCCTATCTCAAACAAAGGAAAGTCAAAGAAGAGTTTGTAAAAATGGCAAACATGTAGTAATACTTTCCAAGAATACACTCCTAGCTTTCAGCATTTTCCAGCTCAGAAACTTCTGAGGCTTACTGTGCCAGAAGTAAAGGTTTTAGTACCCATAAGGGATTATTTCTCCACCGCCCAAGAAACCTCTGGATCCGCATAGACGTCCTTTGTTGCAATGCTCTGTAGCCAAGAGTTTCACTGCCGTAATTGCAAGTTATATTGTCATCTTAGTTTCATTCTTGTGTTGCAGACCCTCCCCAATAGCGACTTAAGTTGAAGAGGAGATGCAGATGACATAGTATTGCTAAGAAAACCCTTTTTTCATTAAACTGTTGCTATTAGTAGTATAAGGCTGTTATAATTATTAGCTGACTGTTCACACAACACACTTGCCGTTGGAGCACCAGTTGGGAGGCTGACTCCTACTGCCCACGTACAAGGGGAGGGTTGTGTGGACGTGTCAGTGGCTTCCAGGATGTTCGGAAAGTCCCTCAGAGTCCTTTGTTTACAGTCCTGTAATCTCCGTCTGCACAGAGGAGCCACCACTGTCTTGGGTGCCATCTGACTTGTGCAGCCCGTTGCTGGAGCTGGCAGGTGCTAGTGGAGGGGTACAGGTTCAGCACACCTGTGGTGTATTCTGGAATGATGCATTTTCTGGGTTCAACAAGATTGCTAGACCTTAGGGTTTATTAGCTCCTGGGAAGCTTTCGCATTCTACCTTCCCAGCACAGGATTTCTCTTTGTCCTGCTCTTTCCTTGTGACTCTTTACATCCAAACCTGTAGGTAGGTTTTCTATCAGAAATATAACAGAACTGATAAGGGATTTAAAAAGATTTGTATTTAGTAATCATTGGCATAGAAGGAATAACTGTGTAAATGTAGGATTTTTTTCAAACTGCGAAAGAAAAAGAAGAATTGGGGCAATAGCAGAATTCTGTAAAATCAGGTGATATAAGGAGTCTTAAGTACATTTGTATGAGGGGTGCGAGACAAATCAAAAAATACACAATAATTTCTATATTTTTCTCTCTTCACAATGATTCCTAATACTTCGATTCTTGCTTTTTTGTGGTTGCTGTTTTAGTTCTACATCAGCTCAGTAAGTATCTAACATAAAACTAATACCTCATTGTAGCAAAAAGGAGGGAAGGAGATGGTGAGCTCTCTCTCCTTTCCTTCTGCAAATAGCTGTTCTGATTCATGTAATTTTTCTAGACTGCTAAATGTTCTGGTTTTCTTTAGCAATGGTAGTCATTGTACCTTCTTGAAATATCAGGCTTTTGAAATCAAAGTAGTTGGCTAGTGGAGAATTTGCACCTACCGATGTTATAAAAGCCTTGATAAAATAAAAAACATACTTACGTTGATATTATCTGTACAATTAGCAGCTGGATTGAATGTGAAAATATAAATATAAAAAAAAAATCTGAAAATCTGTAAATTCAGCATGGAATTCAGCACTTCTAGTTTTTCTTTTCCTCCAGGAAGTTGAAAGTGCAATACTCTGAAATATTCTGAATACTGAAAGTGCAAGGCTCTTTTTTCTCCTTTTCTTTCTTGCAAAAAGGATGATGAATCAAACAATTTGTAATAGCATGAGTTCCATATAAAATATTTTCAAACAGTCTTTATAATTCCAGAATTACTGGGAACATTTGTGTCTTTAGCTTCTCCCATCAAAGCACAGGGAAGTGAATTATTGAAAAGATAAAAATAAATTTGTTTGCTTTCTGTCAGAGTTCATATCCACAGCCAACCTTGATAGAAGACCAGAATGATTTAGACAAGTTTGCTTTGGAGATTCATAACATATGCTTGCTGGACAGAATTGAGTTATCTCTGCTCTGGAGAGTAAGTTATTGTAGCAGGAGCTGACAGAGATGAAGATAACTGAGGGAAATTCAATTACCTTTTAGTGTTTTCCTTCTAATAGGATTCTTAATGTGAAAAAGATCCTTAGATGATGCGCCTGTGTTGCTTTGTGAGATCTGCTTTGATACCTGCATCCAGAATAAAGTGAACTCTTCTTTTCAGGCCTTCATTAAGGATGAAATATGCATCTGTTTGCTAAATGCAGTGTTAACTTTTGATCCAACATACTGTCATTTGTAGCCCAGATGTATTTGACAGCCTGTTAGCAGTAGCTTTAGATAGTTGTTGAAATACAATTTCATTTTTGAAAGTATTGCTTTTATGCAAGAAGCTTGTTTAGAACAGGAATGATGAATGCTCTCTCAAAACTGTAAAACACCTCTATTTTAGGTTCCTTTCTGCATGTTTAGTTGCTTTTTATTCAACTTTTCCTGACTAAAGCATTTGGGCTGCAAAAACGGCTAATGATAATCTTATATCAGGCTTTCTAGTTGAAGTCATCCAACTTGACTTGTAGCTGGATTTCATATTGAAACAGTTATGATGCTGCCAGAGAAGACTCATGCTTGCAGTTTTTAGTATGGAACTATTTTTGTTACTTGTAAAAATTTTCATTTTCGATGACTGCTGATGTTTGAGAGAAAAAATTATAAGCAATTCTATCAATTCAGCACCTTTGAATCTGTGACTTATGAATTCTGCAGCTGCGTATTTGAAAATGTGACACAGTTATACACAGGCAGTGTGGTTTCTTTTACTAACTCCCATTATACAGTTACATGTATCTGTGTGTAGTTACGTGTATAGCCTCCAAAGCACTTGGGCTTTAAGACTCTGACTGGCATACTCCTTGGAAAATAGTTTGCTTTTTATCCCCAAAATTGCAACCTGATATTTCCACAAAAGAAGAGTAATATATACTTTACATTAAGCTATGGAGACATTTCAAAGAGCCCATCAGTACCATGTGTAGGAATATAAAATTAAGGTTTTCTGTTATGTGGATTTCTTAGTTACATAGATTACCTTTATTTTCATTTTTGCAATATTATTGATGAAGAAGTTATACATAGGGTTGTGTCTACCATAATACTTTATCTTGGATTGGAATTTTTATTCCACTTAAGTATTTCATTCTTTAATTGAGTGTGCTTTATTCTGAATTTGAAAATGTAGTTGCTATGCTGAAATAAGAACATCAATGAGCTGATGGTTGGAAAGAGAAAGTAATTGTTTAAATAGGAATCTTGCAACTGACTTGAAAGGATCTGTATTTTATAATACATGGGTCTTGAAATCCATCTGGGATCCAGTGGATAGACAGTGGAAAACAGTAAAGCACTGGTGGATGGCATTCCTATTAATCTTTTGTAAAGGTAACTTTTTATTTCTTAGTCATCCTAAACAGCTTTCCATGTAGGGAAAGGAACATTGCAGTAGCACAAAGTGAATTGTCTCATTTAGGAAAGGGCTTAATACTGCAGTAATCAGAATTCTTAACGGGAACCAAAAGATCCCTTTACGTTGCAAATCATGAAGACAGAAGTGGTAGTTAAACTTTTCATCTTAAACTTTCCTCTTAGCTTTTAAATGGTAATTATTACAATGGACTGCTTCTGTGGTAGGTGGCACCTGTGGTAGTTACAATTCTGGCTCCTGCATTATTGCAATCTTTTCATTGAAACCAAATGATCAAGAAAATAAAAAAGCAACTGTTACGGAGTATTCTCAGTCCTTGTTCCATATTATCTGGTAAAGGATCTACTTAAAGTTGTCTGAAAGGATGTTTAGACTACTGTAGTTTGAAAAGAGTCCAGTATCTTCCATATTCTGACTAGTGATGATATTTTAAGTGGGGTCTTTTTATGCTCACATATCATGCTTCCATTAATTAAAATGAGAAATTAAATTACTCCTACCTGAAAATTTGACAGCAAATTTCAAGGGCGGTAGATCATTTCATGAATAAAAAATGTCATTAAAAAAACAAGCCTATCCTTACCTATTTTAAGCTCTATTGAAATTCGAAAATTGCATTGCATAGATGCATGAAAAGCCATCACAAAGAAACAAAACTTTCAAATTCATACTTCAGCTGAAAAGAAATTCAAAAGACAGGCCCTCTGAGAGGAAGAGGAAAATATATAATGTTAAAATAATATGCTTTTCATAGTTTGATACTGTAGGAATTCTGACAGGAGGCTTTAAGTTAAGGCAGAGGTTAATCTGAAGGCAGGATTGTGGCTACTTACATGGTTTCAAAGTAAATGGCTGGGAATGATTTTAAAGAATCATTCATATAAAAGGCTGTCTTTCATCTTCCTGCTCATTTGCTCCTGGATTTTTTTTTTTAATCTTTGCCATGCTTGTCTCCTCTTAGTCAAGATATTCCACTTTTAAAATGGTTGATCTTAGAAAGAATCAGCATCTAAAGACTCATAATTTCCCTTGAGATGAAGTATTAATTTGTAGTGAAAGTTAGAAAGTTGTGGATGAGCAACATTGGGCATTTTATTGTTTTAATAGACTTCTGAATGAAATTCTATATAGTCCTTTTTTTCTCTTTTTTTTTTCCTTCCTTTAAAAAATGTAAAGGCCCATAATACTTTTTCATAATAACTAATCTAATGTTTTTGTAGATTTAGATGAAGATGCAATGACTGCATGGCAAAAACTGAAGTTTTTTTCTCTATATATGGAAAAATAGTACTTGGCCTTAGGCAAGGTCTCATCCAGAATGGAGCTGCAGTCCCACAAAAAGGGTTATCAAATATATGTTTGTATCAAAATGAATGTTTTGAAAGCTCCTTCTGTTGCAATGCAGAATGAAAGGTAGTTGCTTCCTATATCTGTGATATTACTGTTATGTAGCCCTATGCATACCTTTATTGTGTGATGCTATTCTTTTCCTTCTTTTTATAAAAGCTTCGCAAGTTCCAGGCTAGTGTTCAGGAGTACTTTGAGGTCATGCCTTTGTAATGCTCTGGGAACAGTATCAAAACACAGGCCTACTACAAATACCATTTTTTGCTTTTAGCTTCATAAGAAACTTCTTAGAGTCCAGATCTGAATCTAGCTGAATCCGAAATACCGAAGCTTATGAGAGATGCTCATCATTTGCATGAAATCACTCATAGCAAGATAGGAAGATATTGTGCCTAAAAGTCTTGCTGTCTCAAATTAATAAATGATTTCTGTTCTTTGTTTATGAGCTAGTAGATATTCATACCTTCAGAAGCTCCTATTCAATACAACACTTGTGCAAGGAAAATCTGAAAGGTATTTGAGAGGAGCTATGTAGAAAATAGGGGCTAATAGGGACCAATCTTTCTGTCTCTAGGAAATCTGGAACTTTACGAGAGATTTACGAAGTGTGATGCACCTGGAATTTCCAGCAGTAAATAATCTGCATACATTTGATTTTGTTATTTTTTAAATTGTATGCTAGGTATGATATGAATGAGAGTTCTTAGGTAATAATGAAAATGAGTCATACATTGGAACACATATTCCTGTGAGGCAAGTTCTGAGACAATTAACATAAGTAGTGTTAACTACAAATATAGCTTTTTTATAGTTTTTAAAGCTATGTGTTTGATAAACAGAGAAACTGAAGAAATGTATTGTGTATAAAAGTCACTTTGTTATTGGTAGAGGCAGAAGCCACATTTATAGATGAAAGTGGTACAATGTATTTTGTAGTAAGGTGCCAATAATCTCTGATTATAACTTGGCTTATCTCCTTCTCGTCTGAATCATCTGGCTGAAATTCTCCATTCTTTGCGGTCTCAGAGGTTGAATTTCGTTAAGTTTTAAAACGTTTCTTCTTGTTTTGGAAAGGTCGGAGAAAAGTTTCCCAAATAAAACATGATAAGCGTTAACTTTTTACATATTTGCATATTTTTACATATTTTTTGGTAGTAATGTTTCCCCACTGTCAGAAATGAACCTTTTGCCATTCATGGGAAAATGGGTTCCAATTTTGCCTGACTCCAAACTTGTGAAAAATTCCTCCTTATGTATCACCTTTAGGGCTCCTTGATTAAGAAGCTGTGCTGTTCAAAGATGTGGGGTGTATATTATGTGTTCTCTATCTTTAGATTTCATTCCATGTCTTCCTGTGCCTTGTGATCTGCATGCAGCCCTCAATCTGTTCCAGCGCCATTCCTGTGCCAGATCTTGGTGATGTAAGTTGTCTCAGAGCTGTGCTGGTGGAAGGATGTCTGGAAATCTGCATCCTTGAGAAGAAATGTTTGGCCAAAATTGCTGGGTTACTTTATCTGCCTGCCTTATCAAAGGTCTTCCCTGTGCCTCCCTGTAGAAGTGCGAGCTTCCTTGGAGACATTTTGCTCACCGTTATCAGACGAGGACATTTCAGAGCTTTAGTACATTGGAGAGAACTGGATACATGTCAAATAGCACACTGTAGAATTGGGACATTCCCCAGCTCTATACTGCCTAGTCTGCATTATCCCCTTTAGAGTCTGTAGCTAAATACTGAACTTTTCTCCTGGCAGCAGCACGTTGCTTGCATGCCTCTGACTGCTGGTGCAGATAATCTAATACTGCTGTGCTTTAGCTGGATGATGGAAGTCTTTGTATTTGTCCCATTGTGAGGCTTATATGCATGTCTTCACATGATAAAATTATAGCTTCTTCCTTTTCTAAACGTAAGTTGCATAGAAATGATATTAAAAGATTGCAAAACCAAGTATCCAACAGTCATGAAAAATCAGAGCAATGCAACCTTAATTTAGCCCTCATTAAGCACATGTAGTGAACCTTTAGATCACGTAGATCTGTCCCTTGTTTGCTGCACAGAGTGGATGTTGTCTATGAAATAGATCATTTTTTTAGTTGCAAAGGAGGTTGATGGATGTGCTTCATTGGTTGTGTTGAAAATCTCCTCAGCGGTGGTGGCTCTGAACCAACTGAATGTCGCAAAGTTGATGCATTGTACCGGGAAATGCGCAAACTCTTCACAGGTTATCAGTAGTTCTTTGTTTACTGATCTGAGACCCTAGAGCCACCTATATAGAAGTGGTGGAGCTTTACCTGTTTCTAGAGCGCTGTTGATTGTGCTTTTTTAACTAGCTTGGAAAATGCCAAGTATTTGGAAAATACAGACCTGAAGCATCTCAGATTGAACCTGCAAGAGCATTGTTTTTAGGACCTTGGCGTGTTCTATGACAAGAAGAGCATGAGGAGACTGCAGACATAAAAGGGATTGGTGAAAGAGAGAGGCATCTGCCTTAGTGCATGCTTGGACAACTGAAGGCAAAGCACTCAAGCATATGAACAAAACTGAAAGGCTTCTTGGGTTAAAAAGAACAGTTGTCTCAGTATGGTGTCTCTGGTAGTGGCTAGCAGGTTAGGGAGCTGGAATATTGAAATAATGTAACACACGGATAGTAAATCCCCTCCTCCAGTTTCAATGAAGTAGTGAGAGAGTTCTCCAGCTTACCTGTGTAAAGCTTTATCTTAGTCTGAGATCCAAAGGGGCTCCTGGAGCACAAATAATGACAACGAGGTGAGAGTTTAAAAAGTAAAAAACAAGAAAACAAAACAAGTTGATACTGAAGAAGAAATTTAATGCGATTTATCTCTACTATTTATTTATTCTGTCAGTTTTTCTATTTATTTAGCTACTCTATTAAATTGAAGGTATGATCTCTGGTAGAAGTGTGCCTTTGCTTAGTGTTTAGTTATGTTTGCTAGCACTTAATATTGTGAGATGTAAAGGTAAAAAACAAAGCTGTGGGCTCAGCCCAGATTAAAACCAGATGTCTCTTGACATGCCTGTCTTTCACTCTAATCACTAGTGCAAATTAACTGCCTGTGGTGGGTGTGTGCTGGTTCTGATGGTAGTTTTACCAGTCTGTGCTCAGTGCAATCTAAGTCAACCGTGTGAGGGTGATTGTTTAATTTTGTTTTCTTTCTTTTTTTTCCTTCCTGCCCTTGTATATGATTTTTTGTCTTTCTGGAAATATCTGACTAAAAAATCGCTCTTTTTCGAAACACACCCGTATTGCAAACAATTGATTTAGATGCAGTGTTTCTTCTTTTTTTAATCTTCAAATCAACTGAAAGGCTGGATAAATGGATAAATGTGGCTTAGGAAACTATAGGTTGCAGAAATGAGAATCCATTGCATTGTGTTCAGTCCATTAAAACAAGAAGAAATAGAAGAGATACTTTGATAAGTGTTCTGCTGGTGTTAACCTTGATGGCTATTATCGGGGGGATGATGCTATATCTATTTCATTGGCTTAAGCTTTTTTCATGCTGAGAGAAATCAATACCTTGAGTCGTTGGATGACAGAGGCATCACTTCAGAATTGACGGTGGCTGTCAGATGTTGTCATTGGTTGACTTTTGTTCGCTGTTGAGATTTTAAGCTTTCATTTTTCTAAGTCTTATTCAGAGTCTTTGTAAGATTTCCCTGGGTAGCATTTTTTAGTCCAGACTTTAAACCCCGTGTCAGAGGTCAAGTGCAAAGATCTGTGAGAGTGGAGGATGGAGGAGCTCCTTCATTTATGAAAATATCCTTATTGGGCATTTGCATTAACAGCATGGCAGTGCCTTGTCTTATGGATGACTTCTCTTGCAAAATGACACCCTCTGAGACAGGTTGTTCACGGGGCTTGTAGCTTTTAGCCGTGTTAGACAAAGGGATTGGCATGCCTCAAAGTGGTTAGGGATCTCTAGGCTGGGGTTATAAAAAGAAAAAGAGGTGCAATGCTGCTTTTAAAAGGATCTGCGCTGTTCAACTTGCACACAGTTCGTATGAAGCACTCACTATGCTGTAACTTTGGAAACAGCAAGGATGTACATCTAGGTGTTACTTGTACTTTCAGCTTGGTTTGACGTTTTTATATAGATTAAAAATGAAAGTCTTGAAAACACCAAATTAAACCTCATCTTTGCTGGAACAGACGCAGTGAAATAAGCAGGATATACAAATTCGCCTTGTCCGTATTCTGCGCTTGTGTTTCTGGAATCTTTCCTGCCTTCAAAATATATTGTATTTCCATGTTTATAAGTTGCCTTTTGCATGACCTTGTACCCCTTTATAATCACTGTTCCTCAAAGATAAATCTTGAGATAGTCTGCATCTTCAAATAGCCTGCAGTAGGCCATACCGGGAAGGGGAAGCAGGGCAGGTTTCTGTTCTGCTCTGCAATAATGGCAAAGAGGAGGTTTCTGTTCCATGGTGAATGAAGGGGGAGAGAATCCTGGTCATCTTGGGTGCTCCATCCTGGTGACAGGATTCTACTTGATAAACTTCCCCTTTGTAAAACTTGAACAGTCACAAAATTACACACTTCTGTTGTTTTTATTTAGATAACCTGCAGAGTGCATGTATGCAGATATGTTTTTCTTCTTTCAACATTTTGTGTTTCATTGTGAGTGTGACTGCAACACTCCCACAGTACTTCTTTGTGGTTATTTTTCATTATGCACTTTCCCAAAGAGATAACAAAAGTTATTTCAAGCCAAGCACCCCTGGAAGGAGTGCTTTCCAATGTGACTGCGTGCAACTGAATGTGTATCAGTCTGACAAAGCTGTGGCTGCTTGCTTCTCTTATTTGCAAAATATATACTGTAATGAGCGTGCCACAGTGGAGAGCCTCTCATGGGGCAGTGTTTACAGCTTTATGGTGTTGATGCGTGTGAGAGACTCAATTTTGGTGGAGAATTGCAAATTTCTATTAATATTAAATAATTTTGTTGAAAATGGAAGACCCATTCATTTCAGTTTTGTAACAGACTGGTTTTGTTTTCATGGAAGTTGTCAGGACAAAATAAATACTATTTCTTCCTTCCTTTTAATGTCAGACCTACACTCTGAAAATCTTTGTTGGTGTTTAATGAAGGATGCATTCAAAATTGCATCAAAAAGCGACTTTTTTATAGAGGTACAAGTTCATTATATCTTTTACAAAACATTCTAGTTTGATTTCCATTTTATCATGTTTTAAGGTCAAATGTGACTTTAATGTTCCATAAAGAGACAGAGATTGATAATGGGGAAAGAATACCCCTCTAATGTGATTTATATCTATGGATTTTATGTCAGATATGAAAAGTTGCTGTTCAAATTGTAAAGGAGGATCCATTAAAGAGCACTTTAAAACATTTTACTACTTAGCTTACCTTAGACACTTGTTTTTAGAATTCTGCCCTTTCAAGCAACTCAAAAATATCAGCTTATCAAACATTTATAAAGTGCTGAAGAGAACTCAAAATCATCAGGGGTGCAAAACAGATTAATGTGTTGGAAGACACAGCTGTATTTAAAAAGAGCTATAAAAATCTTGTTTAATGTTGGTTATGATTTAGGCATCTTATTTTTTTGAGAGGGGTGGTAGAATACTTCGTGTAAGAGTACAAAAGCCAATTTTTGATGTCTCATTGACTTGGAAAGTCAGCTGCTTATTCTACACTCCTTCTGGATGACTGTTCATCAGGTGAGCATTGCTCTAAGGCATGGGAAAAATCTAGGGGGAAAAATTACAAATAAACTTGTAAAGATATTTAAATGTTTTAAATTGATATGTTATTCATCTATTGGTATACTAGTGCTACCTAATGTCTAGACAAAGCTGCACAGCCATAAATTTTTTCACTTGTGTTTTTCCTCCCTTTCTTCCTTCATTCTTTCCTCTCTCCCCCTTTTGCTCTCTGAATTGTGTGTATGTGAGTAAAATTTTTAGCCACTTGATTTCTATTTGCAACAGTTTTCTAATATTTGTGTCTCTTGTGTGTCTACTTATATATTTACATATATATATATAGCAGTGTATATATATGCACACTAGAGTATTATTAATACTTTAAATGAAAAAAGTGTTATGGTATTGCACTACAATCTAAGCTAAAAAATACCAGTGCCTGCATCAGCTGTTCCTCATGAAGAAAAGGCAATTTTTTTTGTTGTTAGACAGACATTGTATCCATTCTACTAACTAGATCATAGAATAATCCAATCATTGACAAAGGCAGGGATGCTTTGTCTGTCGTATGTGATCTGTGGAACTGCCGAATGAAAACTGAAATTAGAAACAGGGAGTGCTGAAATGGGCAAAAGCTTTTATTGTTTCAACCAGCATTTGAATTTGTTCTAGGTCTTCATGTATGTTGCTTTGGAGTGGGAGAATTCTAAATTCGAGGTCATTTCTTCAGCTCTTTATTAAAGAAACATTTCCAGATCAAGAAGAAACAGAAGGATAAGGAAGAATGAGAATACTGTAACAGTGAATCTCTCACAGTTTAGACTTTCATTTCTTGCTTGCTGGAATTAGGTTTCAGGTGCCTTGGAAAATAATGCATGTTTATTCAACAAGTGTATGTGCAGCTGAGGAAGTTGCTAGCTTTGCTGCGGTGGCCTGCTACCGTACTTGATGTAGGCCCTCTGGTGAAGACTGATTCAGTCTTCCTGTGTGTTTAACCTTCTGTCTGTCTGAAGGTGTGAATGTTTTCCCTTTAGTTTTTATAGTTGTATATTAATGGCA